>NC_141912.1:24252353-24886260 GCF_057802395.1 Ceratotherium simum simum | reverse complement strand
AGTCCTTCCTTACATATTAATAAGCTAAAGATAGTGTTAGTAGAATGTACACATACCAAGGAGAGAAACAGCAACAGTTGAGTTAGTTTTGTGAAGGGTTTCCACTGTTCTGGTAAGAATAGAATACATGTACAAGCTATAAAATATATATGATGCAGGTTTAGCGATTCCACACCTGAGTTAAATGTGCTTACATTAGCATTTAAAACTAACATTGCACATTATAAAGATGAATGGTAAAATTCATGGTAATAATTAAAAATGCCAATGTTCCCTTACTTAGAACAATAATAACTAGCAAATAAAAGCCACTATGACAAGTTCAGAGAAAGAGACAGAGAGATTATAGAAGAAAGAGAAAAGCTTTATATTTCAGTACTTTTAAAAGCACTTGTTCCTGCTTTTTGAACAAGGGGCTCCACATTGTCATTAGGCACTGAGCCCTGTGAATTATGTAGCCAGCCATGGATAGAAATGGCACCTGCTAGAGGTGGGGTAGAGAGAATGTGTTTTCTAGCATGATCCCAAGGTCTTGCTTGGTAACTAAGGACATCAGAGCCACTGCTGGGTCAGGGGACCCAGAAGGAGGAGCAGGGGGAGATAATGATGGCAGCTCAGTAAATGTTCTGTTTGAGGTGTCTGTGGGCCGTTTAGAGAGACTCATCCGGCAGATGGAGAGCCAGGCCTGGGTTTGAGAGAGATGAGTTATCCACAGAAGGGGGGCCGCATGCCAACAGCCAAGATCATTCATGGAGCAGAGAGGGGGAGAGGAGCTCTGAGGAGAAGACCTCAGGTGAAATGGGGAGCAGTGTGGAAGGAAGAACATGATGTTAGGGCAAAACTTGCCTACAACACTCCTGGAACAAGAAATATCATATTTCTTAATTTTTTAAAACAAATTAAATTCTGTCCATGATCTCATTTGAAAGATTGGCAAGAAGCTCTCTACCCTGTCACTTTGCATGGCTCCATGTTCCTTTGCTGGTGGAGCAGCACTCTCGAGGTTTACACAGTTTTGCAAACTGCTTTGATTTCACATTTTGTTACCAAGCACCTTAGCTGAGAAAGGGAAAATGTGTAGGGAGCCTTCGTTTTTTTCGCCTGTCCACCTCCCGTGCTACCCATCTTCCTCTGTAGGCATGACAGGTGGATTTAGAGTGATGCAAATAAAACTTATGTTTCAGAGTCCCTTCCAAGGGCCTCTACTTAATTTATATGCATAATTTTTTATCTTTTCCTTAAAGTGGAATCTGAAATTATATAAACTTCAGAGCCATTGAAGGCACATTTTTTTCCCCCAGATACTGCAAATGTACATGTGAAAACCCCAGACACAAGGATAAGGTCATGTGCTCTAGGCCTGGGAGTCTTGATTGCAATGTGAAAGTTACAAAATTGCTCTGATGCCATTTTCAGCAGAGCTACTTAGAGCGGGCTGCCAAGCTGGGGAAAGTGAGAAAATATTTTGAGATACTACCTCTCTGAAGAACTATTGCTGTTTCTATATAGTCTAGAAAGTGCAAGGTGAATATGTTGCTTAAAGTATTGCCAGCTGCTGCAACAAATATCTTCCAAATGTGAGGTGCTGAACCCAACAATAATTGAGTTCTTGCTCACATCATCATCAATGCAGGTGCTCCTGGCTGGCAGGCAGGTTTCATGGGTGTGACTCCTTTCATCTGACTCCCCATCCCCAGAGCACAGAGTCCTCTGCATGGAGCCAGAAAGAAGGAAGAGAAAGTGGCCGCCTCTAAAGACTTTGACTCAGAGGGGACACACCTCACTTCCACCCATATTCCATTGGTGAGAAACAGTCCATGGACCCACCTAGAGGCAAGGGGTACTGGGAAATGTATGCCTTGGCTAGACAACTAATTACCAGTGATAACTCTACATTACGGAAGGAAAAAGCATGAATTTTGATGGACAGTTAGGTTTCTCAGCCTCAGGGGGGAAAGCTGTTATTCAGAAAACATATTAACAGCAAGTCCCACTTTCTGATTACATGGGGAAGAGCGAATAAATACTGTAGACAATTGCTACTGCTTCGGGTTTTTTTTTTTTTTTTCCTGTGGGGCTATTGTTAGCCGAAAGAGAGGTACTCTCCAGAAATGTTATTCTCAGGTCCAGGGTTGGTAATTTCTAACTGACAGTCAGAGCGCTTGAAATGGCTGCTCCAGGCTCTGAAGGAAGCTCATACCTTAACCCTATTTCTGTTTGTTTCAAAAATAGACTGTACTCGAAGCCAATTTGTGGAATTTGAAAAGTTTGACCTCAGGATATCCAGTCTCCTCTTGGTACTCAGTTTCAGATGCCCAGGGCCTGCTGACTTTCTAACCCTATCCCTTATCAGACAATCTTCTGTAAGGCAATGCCCTCATCTATTTTGCATTTACATACTTGAAGGAATTAAGTTAGTCCTGAAAGACAGGAGTGGGTGCCCAAACCATTGGCTGAATAAAAAGAGGATGAGACAGAGAGAGAGAGAAACTATCATCATTATTTACCCATTTACTCTACTTCTTTTCCATTGCATTTGAAGAATTTTCTTTCTCATTGTAGAATAAAAGGCCTTGTCTTTCCTTAAACGGACTTCATGCAACAGGAAGCAGGTGGGAGTCTTCTGGTGCAAGGGAGTCTTCTCACCCTAGGATTATCCTTTATTAAAATCCGGCCTGGAATTAATCCTGTTTTCAACGCTTTCCCTTTGGGGGAGGAAGAGCAAGAGCCTTTCCTCCTCGTGTTCCTTCCCCACCTTCATTCTTAGCAAGATGATTAAGCTGCTCTAATGCACAAAATGGGGAACCTCAGATCTATCCAAAATAGTTCCCTAACTAATCAGTGACAAGGAGTTACCATCATTATAATAAAAATAATAATTGTAATAATATTTACTCTGTACTGGGTGTATGTGTATTAGACAGGTTTCTATTGCAATCATGCCTCAAAACAAACATCAAACATCTTAGGAGATTATATCAACATTTACTTTTGTCCTTCATGGGTCTGCAGGGTGACTGGAGATCAGCTGGTCTGGGGTGGCTCACCTGGGCTTGGCTGATTGCTGGAATCCAGGCTGGAGGTGGGTTCTGGTCGATTCCAGAGGTATCTTTATTCTGAGAGCAGGAGCTACAAGACATGTGCTTCTCCCAGTCCTGACAGATTGCAGAAGCAAAGAAGCCAAGCCAAACCATGCAAGCATGTTTAGAGCTTCTGTTTCACTGACATTCCATTGGCCGAAAAAGTCACATGGCCAAGCCCAAAGTCAACGAGGAGTGGTGCTGCAAAGTCTCAAGGATGACACCAGGAGAACTGGGGACAGTGAGTCTATCCACCACAGGAGAGAGCTCTGACCACAAAAGTAACATATGCTGAACATAGAAAACCAGAAATACACACACAAGCACACAGGCACACAGAGCATACATAATCCCACTGCCAAAGGAAACACAATTTAAGTACTTTTCTCCTACTCTCCCAACATCCACTCAGATATTTAAGGCAAAACCTGAAAGTCCTCCTTGCTTCTATCCTCCTCTCTCCCAGCATCTATTCCATTAGCAAGTCCTATCTTCCAATAAATCCTGAATATATTAAATTCTGCAACTCCTTAGTTACCACTATGGTCCAAACCAGCATCATAATCTCTTACATAGACAACTGCAGTTGTTTCCTAATTGGTCTCTCTCTTCCACACTTGCTCCTGCCCCAGGGACCCACCACAGGATAGACACAACATGTACCCACAACACGGCAAAGCAGACACAGTGTGCACCCACCACACCACAGACACAACATGTACCCACCACATGACAGACACAATACATACCACAGACACAACAGAGACAGTATGTACCCACCACACAACAGACACAGCATGTATCCATCACACAAGAGACACATCGTGTACCCAGCACACAGCAGATATAGCATGTAGCCAGCAGACAGCAGCAACACAGTTTGAGTTTCAATCTCTAATGCCATGAATATTGACAGATACAACTCAAATAAGAAAATGCTCTTTGATGTCCTCAATAAGTTTTAACTGTCTAAAGACCTAAAGCTGGATGCTGCTGCTTCCCCACAGAACCTGAACCTTATGATCCATTTGGTCCAGTATTCATCTCCACAACTGGGACCTGAAACCTTAGTCCATACTTAATAACTGAGTCCTGACTCCTTGTTCATTGCAGGGACACCTGACCCAGGCCAGATCCAGATTTGTCCGCATCCTTCAACCTTCTTCATCCCAGTTCGAGGCCTGGGGAGTTTTAATGTGTGGTCTGGAATTCCTGAGGGTGGGTTGGAAATGGACCTTCAGCTCCTGGGACCCCTTAGCTGTAATGATGGGGCTTGACCATGCCAACAGCTTTGGCCTCCTCCCACCACACTGGTCCTGCTTCCTCTACTCTGATGTCCATTTGTGGTTTCCTCCTCCCCTCTTACATCATAGTGTGCCCTGTTGTCCTTGGCAAAAGTTTACAATGTCTGATGTCACCTCAAAGATCAGGCTTAATGTGTCACTCCTGATATTAAAGTAGCAGGTTTTCTGCCTGTCACTTTCTCACACTTTCTTCTTGGTTGGGAGCCAAGTGGAAGCCTAGTTTACGGAGATTAGGCCTTGACCCATGGTCACGAGTAAACGAATTAATAAAGCAATAGCCTAGTAAGGGAGAGATGGGGTTGTGGCCTGAAGAGGGTGTCAAGGGGGCCTCTGGAGGAGGTTCTCTTATGTGACCAGGGGGAAGAAGGGCCCATTTCCCTCCATGGGATGCTGTGCTGTGGTAGTAGAGATGGCCAGGGCTTCTCTACTTGGCTCTGAGATCAGGTAATTGGTCCTGGTAGCTGCAGTGGGTTCTGAACCCATGAAGGATCAGGCTGCCCTCAGGCACCATGAACTCCTGGGCCCCTGTGAATGCTGGGCAGATGAAGAGGGGGCTGCCATCAGATCCCAGCCTGTAGAAGTGTCTCAGGGTCCCAGAGAAGTGTGAACACGGACATGAGTAGCTGTGCAATCTGTCCCTCATGTTGCTAAAGGAGACATCTGCAGCTTCATAGTCCAGAAAGACACCCACCTGGTCAGGGGGAGAATCTTCACAGAAGCGGACAAAGTCTGGTACTAGTTTCCAAAATTCCCCAGGGTACAGAAGCCATTCTGTGGAACCAGTTGGCCTCCTCTTTGCTCTCAACACTGTCTCTACAAACCCCCACAGCCCACACCAACATGTTTTTGACCTCCACATCCCAGTAATGTCTCCCTGAGGAGAAGCTTTCTAGGCCCAGAAAACAAGGCTGACAGCAGAGTCTCTCTGGGTGTCAGGCACGCTCTGCCTGGAGGGGTCCTGTCTCATGCTTCTGTGGTCCTCTGACAGGAAGAGCTCAGGATGAGCGGTGTTGGGTCCAGGAGTACATCAGCCTCAGAGAATGTCTCAGGTTTAGGCCTGGCGTCTCAGAAGATGTGTGATTGGTTCCATTCTGTGGAACCAGTTGGCCTCCTCTTTGCTCTCAACACTGTCTCTACAAACCCCCACAGCCCACACCAACATGTTTTTGACCTCCACATCCCAGTAATGTCTCCCTGAGGAGAAGCTTTCTAGGCCCAGAAAACAAGGCTGATTCTCCCCCGACCAGGTGGGTGTCTTTCTGGACTATGAAGCTACAGATGTCTCCTTTAGCAACATGAGGGACAGATTGCACAGCTACTCATGTCCGTGTTCACACTTCTCTGGGACCCTGAGACACTTCTACAGGCTGGGATCTGATGGCAGCCCCCTCTTCATCTGCCCAGAATGGTCCCCAGAGAGGTCCCAGAAAGCTAACGGGAGATTCCCACGTGGAAGCCTTTTCCATGAGGCTCCTCGATCCCAGGTCCCAGGCAGCTCACAGGCTGAGAATTACTGAGGCTGCACTTCTATCTCTTGAGTGACAGAAGTGTTGTCTCAGGTAGAGGATAATTGAGGCTCTAAGAAATGTAAAAGTTTAGCAAATGAGATAAAATTAATGTCTCCCACTTCCTCTCAACATTCTCACATCTGCCCCTTTTCTATAAAATACAAATGATATTTGGGACTCTCTTTAGTTAGAAATTTTCCCACTTGGCTTAAACCAGCAAAGAGGTCCTCTCTCTCTCCCAATGAAGCAATTAAGGCCCATTTCTCCCTGCACAGGTTCCTGGGGGGTAAAGGGTCCCTTCATTGGCCCTCTGTGTTCCACCAGTTTAACCAGATGACAACTGATTTAAATGACTAACAAAGGTACCCTTCAAAGATCAAAAAAGGGGAATAATGTCCCCAAAGGCCACCTACTACCTGAGAGTTATGTTGGCGAAAGGTAGGGGGAACTCTTTCCATCCAATTTTGCTTTAACAACATGGGTCTGAAGTCTTCAGCTATGACCTCTCTGGATACAGAAGATACTTCAGACCCTGTCATTCTGCAGATTCTCCCACCTGCAGTCATTATTACTTAGTCAATCTACACTGATATTGTATAAAAATGACTTTCTCCTTTCCTCAAGTTGATAAGTGTGACTGTGACAATTTTGAAATTCAAAAGAAGAAGGAGAAAAATTCAGAGTGCTATGGTCTAGTAAAGCCTGGATTCTTTGGTGCTTTTGAGCAGGTAGTGACAACCCGTAAATTGCAAAGTGTTCATTAGGATTAGGCAAGTGGATTCCCTGCTCTCCCACTTGCCCACTTCCCCTCCCCTCATAGACTACACACAGAGCATCGGTGTTCTCTTGGAGTAGGAAGGCATTTACGGCACCTGTCTGTGCACCCCCGAGACAGGCTTGGGGAAGCTTATTGCTTTTCACAAACATGACTCTTTGACTGTGCAATGTATACCCTCCCCCAGGTTATAAATAGCTAAGCCAATATTGTCTTCTTTCAAATTAATCCAGGCTCCACAGGCAAAAATTACTGCAATATAATCTTTGGGGAGGTCCACTTGTATGGTAGACCTCTGTAT
This sequence comes from Ceratotherium simum simum, assembly GCF_057802395.1. Lineage (NCBI taxonomy): Eukaryota > Metazoa > Chordata > Mammalia > Perissodactyla > Rhinocerotidae > Ceratotherium > Ceratotherium simum. The sequence continues at coordinate 24,879,292 of NC_141912.1, read as the reverse complement.
TCATGAATTAAATTATTCTAAGAAATAAAGTTTGGTGGGAACGAAGTCGTAGAGTTGACTGAGTGCTGTAAGGATTTCCTGACAGAAGAGCTGATATCCCGGTAAGGGTTGGATACTGTCAGTGAACCCACCCCAGCCCCCTCTGGCTCTCCAGCCAGCCTTGGGCCACCTTATTCCTCTCCTCTAATGTGTCCTGTTGGCTGAAGTGGGGAGAAAGCTCAGGATCTGAGCAAATGTCAGAGGTGCTCACCAGCATGTAAGAGGGTTCTTCTCCATCCTGCAATGGGACATTCATGAGATAATGGTTAACAAAGCAGCACAAATCCAGCACAAATTGTGCCGGGAGTAGTTCAGAAAAATGCTAACCTTATGCAGTTCCTCCTGAAGTTGCTCTGAAAAAATAGACAGAAACAAATGAACGTCCGCAATAGAAGAACTAAGAGAATTTGTGGTTGTATTAAACGATGAAAGACTGGCCCTTTCTATGAACATCACCATCCTTCCTCACCCCTGCCCAGGGAATTGTCAAGATACCAGAAATGATATATGATCAGGTGGCTAGAGATTATCAATACTGATTTAGGTTTGCTTTAGTTCAACAATACAGTGCTCCATGTAGCCAGGTGAATGGATGCAACACTTGAAGAATGGAAGCAAGCAAGCTCTGAGGGATTAATTCCTAGGAGGTGAGAATTCCAAGCCCTTGCTGCTGCCTCTATTCATTTCCTCTCTCTGTTTCCCAGGCCTCTAGCTGTCAGAGCTGTGTCCTTTGTGTGACAGTGAACTATCCTCCTACTCTTTTACCTTTGATGTGGTGTTCTTTCTCGTTTTCACATGTTCTTTCCCAAGTTCCTTACATGCAATTTCTTTCTCTTCATTTTCCAACCTCTTTTTCCCCTGAGAGAATCTCTTTTTCCCTGTGGAGTTTCTTTTTTTTTTTTTTTTTTGTGAGGAAGATCAGCCCTGAGCTAACATCCATGCTAATCCTCCTCTTTTTGCTGAGGAAGACTGGCTCTGAGCTAACATCTATTGCCAATCCTCCTCCTTTTATTTTTTTCCCCCAAGGGCCCAGTAGATAGTTGTATGTCATAGTTGCACATCCTTCTAGTTGCTGTATGTGGGACGTGGCCTCAGCATGGCCGGAGAAGCGGTGCATCGGTGCACGCCAGGGATCCGAACTCTGGCCGCCAGTAGCGGAGCGCGCGCACTTAACCGCTAAGCCACGGGGCCGGCCCCCTGTGGAGTTTCTTGATAAGACAGATGGTCCCAGTGATGAGGAGGAGCAGAATGGGCACGATGACAGCCAGGGTCACCATCCAGGGAGATGTGCTGGGAATAAAGGATTTTGAAAAGGGAAACAGGAAAGTCCAATTTAGTGAGAAAAAGGAGACCTGGGATGAGAGTGTCCCTCAGGACGCATATCTAAAAAGCTCCCCCAGGTCCCTGCTCTGTTAGCTTTTCTCTCACAAATCCCAGATAGGGAAAGAGTCACCAACAGTGATTTCCAGGGCTGGGGGCCCAGGAGACAAAAAAACAGAAACACCTGGAGTCACCATGAGAACGACCAGGGTGAATAAAAGCTAACCAGCCGTGCTGGATCACCATAGCCATCACCCTGGGACAAGCCACCATCCCTTCTTGCCTGGAATATTGCAATGCCCTCCTCCTGCTTCTGCCCACACCCTCTGCAGTCTGTCCTCAGCACAGCAGTCTAAGTGAGATCATGTTATCTCTTTCTCAAAACCCTACAATTTTTCCTATTTCACTCAAACTAAAAGCTGAGGCTCATTTGCGGCATAGATTTCCCTATATGATCTGGACCCATTGTTTCTCTGAATTTATCTCCTCATACTTTCCCTGCACTCAATTCCTTCCAGCCACACCTGACTCTTGAGGTACCTTGAAACTGCTAGAGGCTCCTGCCTCAGGCCCTTTGCATATGCTGTTCCTGCTACCTGGCTTGCTTGGTCCTCCAAGATCTGCTTGGCTCATTCCTCACTTGCCAACTGCCATCTTTTCAGTGGACTCTTCCCTGACCATCCTGTTTATAATTTCAACTCCCCCATAGCACTCCCTATCCTCTCCTTGATTATTTTTTTTGCAGTATTTATCACCATCTGATACAATCTTCAGTTGTATTAATTATTTCACTTCTTGTCTTATTTACTTCATTTGTTGCTCTCTGCTGCTCTAGAATGTGAGCCCCATGAGGGCAGGGATCTTTGTGTAATTTGTTCACTGATTTATCTTCGGTTTCTAGAACAGTGTCTTGAACAAATGTGATGCTTGTTAAGTATTTATGGAATGAATTTATGAATGTCTGTAGATAGAGAATTTCCCTGCTCTGTCCCTTGGGAAATCCCATGGGCAGGAAGGGAGGGCTTCAGCAGGCAGCACCTCTGAGTGTAGACAGACACCCGCCCAGACTACTCTCCATGGTTTATGATTCTTCTAAATGTTTAAAAATGGCTGTAGGATAGGAACCATAACAAGAAAAAATGATCAGATTTACCCTCAGAGAAGAGACTCATACCCATGTGCTTTGTGACTATTTGATTTTCCCCTTGTGACAAGGGGAGAGGCCTCAACTCAGCTGCAGCCTCCCGCCCTTCAGAGCCCAGGACTCTTCCACCTCATGCCCCTACGTCCTCATCCCCACTCCAGGTACCTATCTGTCTGCTGAGGATCCTGCCTCCACCCAATGAGCCTCCAGAGGGCAGGGAACTAATGTGGAATGAGAATCACAGTTTCCTTCTCCTGGCCAAGCAGGGTGTTGTTGATGGAGCAGGACACGTTCCTCACGGAGAGGTCCCTGATGGTCACAGCCACAGTGACCATGAATATGCTGTCTGTGTCCACAGTGTAAGCCTCCTCCAGGGCAGGCATGATATCACCATAAGGGTCCCTCCAAATGGCTCGGGACTCTGGGTACCACCCTATAGATGTGCACTCTAGCCAGATTCCCCCAGCCCCATGGACCTTCATTTCAGTGAGGGGCTTACAGCCCAGACCTGAGGAGAGAGATCAGGGTTCAGATAAAAATACAATGGTGTCTTCGCCAAAGCAGATTTTGGTGGGGGATGGTGGGGGAGAAATCACCTCACCAACTGCAGTGCATTTGTGTGTTTTTAACCCTCAGAGAACTCTGCATTTTAGGGTACTTGAGGCTGACTTGCAAATTAACTAAAGTTTTAAAGTAACCTTTTTTTCCATTGTAAATATTTCTGTAAATAATACCAATTGGAAATTAGAACAGTAGAGTACTTTTCTGAATCCAATCCTATTTTTATTTTATACAGTATTTCTCAGCTGTGATCTTTGGAGCAAAAGCCAACGGCAGGAAAAAAATAGTTTGTACGAGTTTCATGAAGTATGTCTTTGGGTTTTTGTAAATAATTTTAACTCAAATAAAATTGCTGATCTTAGAAGATCAGCTCTAAATGGTGAGAGCCAAGGGAAGGAGGGAGAGAGCAAGGCTCCAGTGCCCACAGAACCTGATTCTGCATATTCCATGAACTCCCGCAGTACCACTTCTGTGAAGGGAGAGAAGAAGGAAGAAAAGGAGGGAGGGAGAGAGTAAAGAAGGAAGGAAGAAGATGGGAAGGAAGAAAATAAGGAAGAAGATAAGGAAGAAAACCTTGATGTTGGAGAACACCAGGAGACCAATATGCCAAATAACTTGTGAGATCTCTAAGGAGAAAGGATTACATTGCACATTTCTTTGTGCTCCACCTACAGACCCTATCACAGTGCCTCCTAATAAATGTTTGTTGATTGATTCATTCAGCTAGAGATTTTACTGTTCTCACTTCTGCGTGGGTGTGTCCACGGTGACCTGAAAGAAGCAGGTTCAGGATTTCACTTTCCGCCCTGGGAGGACTTCTCAGTAGCCTTGGCTCCCTGAACTTCTAGGTTAATATGATAAGGACAGAAACCTGCCAGGCTGGCAGAATCTGAAGAAACTTTTTCATCTCAAACACTGTCCCGTCTATCCTGGTTTAGGACTTCACATCATGACAACTATCTGATAATCATAAGAGGCTATTGGTTTTAAGGAAAATGGACAGGGCTAGCATGAAAGTCAACCCTTACCCCAGTTCAGAGGTGTTTACCTCCCATGGGCTCAGTCAATTTTAACGATTTTCTTATAGTCTCTCTACATATCCACCTATTAGAAAGATCTGGATCCTCTTGAGATCCTCAAGAAAATGGTATCACCTCCTCAGTGTCAGCAGAACATCATCAAAAATCCTAAGAATCCAGACTCTTCCTAACTTATTCTGTCTTTAAAAGAATCTTCAATAAAAGAGAATACTGGGTGAGAGAGAGGTACACATGCATGGTCCTGGGAGACTTATGCCCCTTTAGCCATGTGTCCAGACCATCATCCAAGCTGCCTTTGAGCAATCCTTCATTAATCCTATCCAACAAATTATAGGAAAGACAAATTTAAAGCAATCACTTAATTCTTAAACGAAAAACTGTTTGCATATTGAAAAGCTCACAGAGAAACTTGGAAGTGAGATAAAACTCAAAATGATGATGCAAGTTGGAAAGAAATTTTACAAAATATTCCGTGAGGTTCAGTAACGGCAAGCATGAGACAATAGACTTAACGACAAAATCAGCCAGCCAATTAAACAAACAAAAAGCAATGAACAAACAAACAAACAATTCTACAACAACTCAACTCAGCGTGGGGCAGGCCAGGCCAGGGTCACGTTTATAGGGAAAGGGTAGAGGGTTCCTGCCACATACACACCAACACTGTCAGCTGTGCAGTGTTGCTGTGAACAGAGTCAAGACACCAGGTTGAGAAACACCTCTTTGAGGATATTTTGTATTAATCAGATACAAGGTTGCCCTTCTGAGTAACAAAGATGGAGTCTCTCACCAGCTATGATTGGAGGCCCCTGGGAAAGTCACATTGTCCCCAAACCTCAGTTCCACTGGTCTGATGGACTGACATGCCATTGATTTCCGTGTGTCTTCAAGGCTTTTCTAGTCCTCAAATGATTCTTTTAACGTGTAATACACTGACTCCGGGAGAGAGTTCATACCTTAAAGCCATTATTAATAAACTCCTAGAAATCTCAGGTTAAATGCCACTTCTATTTTGAAGCCCTGACAAATTCCTCCTGGCTGAATTCTCACTCTTTTTCTCTGTGGGGCCGACAGGATTAGTATGTTCTCATGCTTTCATGAAATCATCTGTGTACATGTGAATCATTCTCAATATAATTAGTATTTGGGGAAAAGGAAAGAAGACAAAATTAATATTTATCAGGAAATGAGATGTTTGTATATTGTAATTTTCTGGGCAGTCCTTTATTCCAGTTGTCCTGGTGCAGTTACTGACAGCGCTTCCCCTCATTCTCCAAAGAGTGCAGTTTGAAGGATCAAGTACATGGTTCCCCATCAAGAAGCCACATGCCAGGTGCTGTGCTGGATGGGATTTCACATTGGATCCTCTCAGTCAGCCCCAGAGGTGCAAGGCTCACTCCCCACTCATTCTGATTTTGCTCAATTGCTTCTTTGCAGTAAGGCTTTCCCAGATCATTCTGTTTATAATTACATTACCTCCGTGTCCCCAGCTCTCTCAACCCCTCACTGCTTTCTTTTGTCTACAGAACTCATCACCATATGACATAAAATACAATTTTATTAATTACTTCATTTCTTGCTCTCCACACCCTCTAGAGTGGGAGTCCCAAGAAGGCAGGGATCTTCATAAATTTTGTTCTCTGCTATATCCTTGGTTTCTAGAACGGTGAATTGAACACAGGGAATGTTTGTTAAATATTTGTTAAATGAATTTATGAATGCCTGTGATGACAGCGAGCCCAAGGATAGAGTTTTCCTGTTCTCAAATTTTGATTCCAGCAATTTGTTTTTTTCACTCATTCATTTCATAACTATTTATTAAGTACCTACCAGGGGCCAAGCAATTTGCTAGATGCTGGAGGTATTGTGGTGAATAACTGCTGGTGTGAGTCAGACCCTGACTGGTTCTGGTGGTGATTTAGACTATGAAGCTTTAAAAGAATGTCCAGTAACAAAAGCCTGAAAGGGTGTCTTTAGAGCTGTCCACCAAACATTCTCAGTTCCCCTGGGCACACAGTTAGGACTGCACGGCTCTCTCCTGTGTGCTGAGGCACAACCATGTGACTGGCTTTGGTCAATGAAATGTGAGTATAAATAACGTGAGCACCTCACAGGAGGAGCTTTAGGAGCCAGTGAGTGATTTGCAGGCTCTTCCCCTCTGTGAAGGTGACCCGCACAGCTCCAGGGCCCTGAGGGGACTCTGTGTGAAGCAGATCCCACCAGACTCATGAAGGACATATTTCATGTGTTAGAAACAGACCTTTGTTATGATAACCCAATGAGATCTGAAGGCTGCTTATTACACAGCATAACCTAGCCTGTCCTGACTAATGCATATCTCAAAGATGAGTAAGAACATGGACTGATCAGAGGCTCATGGCGAAAAGTTAAAAAAACAGATCTCAGGTGTAGACTAGAGATAGCTCAGGCATGATGATGACCACTTACAGCTCAGGGAGCAGATTCATGTTTCCATTCAATTAACATCTGTGGAGCAACTATTATGCTCCAGGTTCTGTTCTAAAGATGTGGAAACAGCCAAAGCAAAATAGAGAATAATCCTTTATGAAGGTTACATTGTAGTTGAAGAGAAATAATAATCAAGATTAATAACTAAAATACATACTCTGCAAGTAGGTTATATGTTTTGAAAAGAAAGCAAGGGAAGGGGATGAAAAGTGTCAAGGATGGTGTTTGATCCTCACGGTCATGGAAAACCACTGACTAGAAAGGAGAAATGGATTGAAATTTTATGAGAAAAACTTGTCTTTGGACTTAATGAACAATTTATAGATCATGATATACTACTAGCGAGAGTGTACATTGGTACAAACTCTTTGGAAAATAAATTTGTAGAGTCTATTAAGGATGAAAATACATATTTCTCATTGTACAACACTTCCACTCCTAGGAACATGTTTCAGTTGGGGATTTTGAGAAGGGGCATGTTATGGACTGAATTGTGTCACCATGAAATTTGTATGTTGAAGCCCTACCCTCCAGTACGTCAGAATGTGACTGTATTTGGATATAGAGCCTTTAAGCAGGCAATAAAGTTAAAATGAGGCTGTTAGGGTGCGTCCTAATGCAATCTGACTGGTATCCTTACAAGAAGAGGAGACTAGGACACACAAAGAGACACCAGGAATGTGTCCACATGGAGGAAAGGCCATGTGAAGACACGGAGGGAGGACCATGTGAGGACACAGTGAGAAGGTAGCCATCTGCAAGCTCGGGAGAGAGGCCACAGGAGAAACCAAACCTGTTGACAGCTTGATCTTGGGACTTCCAGCCTCCACAACTGTGAGAAAATAAAATAAATTTCTGTTGTTTAAGTCACTCAGTGTGTGGTGTTTTGTTATGGCAGCCCTAGCAAACTAACACCAGTCAGGAATAGGCAGTGTTCTATGTGTTGATATGAGCAGTGGTTATACGGATTATAGATCATAATAATTCAGTAATCTGTACATTAATATTTTATGAGTTTTTCAGTATGTGTTATATTTCACAATAAAAATGTCTAATTCTAAACATGTTACTGAAGAAGACCTTCAGAGATCTCCTAGAAGTAAACATAAGAATAATCTGGGGGCCCGGCCCTGCGGCATGGCGATTAATGCGCGTGATCCGCTGTGGCGGGCTGGATTCGCGTGTTCAGATCCCGGGTGCGGACTGATGCACCGTTTGTCAGGCCATTCTGTGGCGGCGTCCCATATAAAGTAGAGGAAGATGGGCACGGATGTTAGCCCAGGGCCGGTCTTCCTCAGCAAAAAGAGGTGGATTGGCATCGATGTTAGCTCAGAGCTAGTCTTCCTCCCAACCCCCCACCAAAAAAAATGAATAATCTGTAGGGATTCAACATTCTCCCCTGTTCAAGGCTACAGCTGTGTTCTGTGTGCGCTTCTCAAGAGGTGATGCCCACAGCTTAGCAGGGCAAACCTAGTCATTTGAACCTTGGGCAGGAGGAAGCCACCCTCCCTGAGTAAAGGGGACGCTAAACAAATATCTGATGGTCTGCTATGGGCCTGAGGTTAGGAAAGAAACTTTCCCTAAGAGTCACATTGTGAAAAAGCAGGGGAATGAAATGAAATGACACACCTGTCACCATCAGGGGTATGGCGGCCTCATTGTAGGGTTTACTTGGAAATAACAATGGTAGATGCCATTTTCATGGGTTGTGATGTTGTGGATGATCAGCACCATGCTCCCCTTGCTGATCTCTTCCTTCACAAAGGTTGTTCTTCCTCGGTACTCCTCCATCTGCTCCTCTGTCCTCTCTCGCCCGCCCTTATACACATGCACTGCAGAGGAGAACTGAGACCTGAACCACCCACCTCCATGTCCTCAGCACTTTTCTCAGGTGACAGGTGGCAGTGAAACATGGTGTTTCCTCCCATCATGGCGAGGATTAGATCAGCTGGCCCCATGACAGTAAACTCTTCTGTTCAACTAAGTGGGAGAATCAGACAGGGGCATCAGACATCAAATAACTAAGGCAGGAAAGGAAGAGCATATTCCAAGGCACAGACACATTCTTCCTCTATTTCTAAAATATTCTTTCAGACACATTCTTTCTAAGGCCACAGGGACTTCCTGGACTAAGGATTCTGGGGGCCAGTAGCTGTGGCTGGTCAGCAGCAATAGACACCTAGTAGGAGTATCTACTGAGGCTGCTAATGCTTCCTGAGCAAAACATTGAGAAGCATACACTGCGTGCCCCCCACTGACCCTGTGCTTACAGAGGTTTTCATCCATTCCCCAATCCAGTCCAGTGCCTGGAGTGGAGGATAAACTTGAGCTGTCCAATGTGGTAGCCACTAGCTAGTCCCAACAGAAATGTGCTGAAATGTGAAAATACACACACAATTTTGAAAATTTAGATTTAAAAATATTAAGTATCTCAGTATTAATATTTTTCATGAATTAACATTTAAATAATACTATTTTGGTCATTTGAGCTTCAAGAAAACATATTATTAAAGGCTATTTCATCTGTTTATTTTTTACTTTTTTAAATGTAGCTACTAAAATACTTAAAACTGTGTATGCATCTGGCATTGGGGCTCCCATTATATTTCCATGGGATGCACTGGTATAAATTCAATGAAAATGATCAGAATGAAAGGATGAGTGTACACAACTGCGGTACTTCTTCAGATTGCCGTGTTTCGCAGACTGACGTGTTGATATACTTTCTGAGAAGCTGACAGTGGCTAGTGGCATGGACCCTACCTGAGACCAGTGCAAACAAGCTGAGGAGGTGGAAGATGAGAAGGGAGCCTGGCAGGGAGAAATTCAGGGAAGCAGCTGGCTCCATAAGCACCAGAGATGAGTCACTCAGGATGGGCAGGGACCAGAGACCTAGGGGCACAGAATGGAGCAATCAGCCAAGTAGACTTGGTACCACAGTTCTGATCGAATTCATACTTTCCTGTAACCTGTGTTGGTATCATCAGCGCCTCAATTTCGGGCTTGGGCAGCCCCCTTCCTCTCCCGGTTCAGGTGTCTCCTGATAGATTGATTCATTAAACGGTCCATGGAATAAGACAACAATACAAGGATGAGGGAGGCAGTTTTCTGCCCTTCTCTGCTCACTCTTCTGCCCAGAGCTGAGTTGTCACTTCATATTCTTTCATACCCTCCCACCCTTCCCTTCCTCCTCCCCAGGAATCTGGCTATTGGACCCCAGGTAAAGCCAGTCCTAGAAAGTCTTCCCACCAGGAACCTTCCCCTCTCCCAGGAACCCCACTTCTCCCTGCCGCCCCCGTCAGGTTTCCTCCCTACGCTTATTGTCCCACCCACACCCCAGAGCTGTAGCACTCTTCCTCAACTTTCCTACCTTCTAGATTTCATTTATGGGTTTCTTTTCTCCACTGTTGCTCAAATAATGATTTTTCCCCCTTATCCCTCTTCTCTCTAACCCCCTCACAGGCTCAGTCACAACTGGGGAGCAGAGGAAAAAATTTTCGTAGTCTCCCATTAGCTGCAGTGTGCAGGGCTGTGGGACCTGGGACCAGGTCCACTCTGTGACCACAAAGTCCTAATATTTCCAGTGAATGATTTAGAGCCCACGATTGGCTGGCTGTGGGACACTAGCCAATGGAATCCCAGAGCCTACTTTCTCCCAGTTATGAGGTGGAATACACAGAAACAGTTTAAGAATTAAAACCGAACAGCTGCTAATAGCCTTTTGAGATGAAATGGCCTTTTAATTTCTTTTTGCTGTTTTCAGGAGCAAGATACTTTTCATTTTTTTTTTTTTTTTCATAAAACCTTGAGATTCCCCGAGAATTGTGGCATTGCTGCTAACCAGGGGGAGAGGCCTCTCTATGTAGAAGTGTGTATGTAAGAGTGGATGGGGTTGGGAGGTGGGGAGGTGGGGAGGTGATGAAGTAAACATAAACAGCCCTCTTTCCAAAGCCAGAGGAATCTTGTTCAAGTTGCTCCACTTGTGGGGGGAGTGGAGAGATAAGGGGGAACACAGGGAAGGGTTGGAGGGTAGAGAATGAAGCAAGACAACAGCTGCAGTAGTAGATTCTAGACCTTGTCATTCATTCGAAAACCATTGAGGGATAGATGCTGAGAGTATTGAGAGACAAAATCCCTTTCTCTCAGGGAGGTGACATTCTAGTGAGGCAGAAAGATGGCAAGAAACAAAGTCTTTCTAGTTGAGCTTTATCGTCTACCACTAGATGGGCAGGTTGAGTCCAACACCCACACAATGCTCCTCTCCCATGCCCTACAGACCTGAATAAGGCCATTGTATTGATTTCTTCGAGAATAATCTTTCTGAGACACATTTCTTCACATTTCTCTCCAGAGCCTAAACGCTTCCACTGAAGGCATCCAATTCCTTTCTGATTCAAACAAAACTGTGCAATTAACAAACTAGCAATAGTTCCACAGTTTCCTTGCAGGACTGAGTTGCTCTTGTGAATGGACAGAAGAAGAGGCTAGGAGAGTCTAAGAGCCTGGTTGCCTACAGCCTCTACCTGAAGAAAATCAGACCCCAGGCTTCTGGGGAAGTGTGCGCCAGAAGTATCCAGTAAATCCAGGCCTCAACCCCTGTGGTTCCTAACCTGAGCCAGCGGGAAACATATGTGTTCTGAGCATGAGGAAGACCTATTGTCCATTAAGTAGTTTAATAGGAAACCAGGTCCCACTGGGGTGTGTCACTTGGATCATGACAACCTGACATACTCTATCTCCCTCATGAGAGAAATAAACCTAGAGAGTGTGTTCCTTCCTTTCAGTCACCTCCAGCTGTGGATTCCTTCCAGATGAGGCCAAGATATCCTCTTTCTTAAAAGTGGAAGAAGGCAGAAGAGTCAAAGAGATCCAATGGAAAAGGAACAAGGAGAGATTCAAAGATTGAGAGAGACTCAATCTATCATTGCTGCTTTGAAGATGGAGGAAAAGGCCCTCAAGACGAGGAAGGTGGCGGCCTCTAGAAGCTGGGAATAGCCCTCAGTTGACAGCTAACAAGGAATGGCAACCTCAGTCCTACAACTGCAAGAAACCGAATTCTGCCAACAATCTGAAGGAGCAAATAAACAGACTCTTCCCTAGGGCCCCTAGAAAGGAGGACAGCCTGCAGACACCTTGATTTTGTCCTGGTGAGATCCATGCTGGACTTCTGACCTCCAGAAATGTGAGAAAATAAATTTATGTTGTTTTAGGTCCTGAAATTTGTGATAAATTATTATGGCAGCAATAGAAAACTAGGATTTTGGTAAAATGTTGCAATGAGGTAAACTGTGAAACTGGTGAGTAATCCGTGGGGGCTTAAAATCTGGAAAAGGTTAGTGGAAAATTGAAGATTATTAACAAGTTTATTTAAGAAACGTAAGCTGACAACCACATGCTGGTCAGAGAGGATACAATGGTGAACACTAATAGTGATGATAATAAAGAGTAGTCTTTCCCCAGTATCCATTAGTTGAAAGCAACATCCTTTAACATCAGTGAATGATCAGGGATGGAAATATCCCTTTCTTGGAGATGGATTCTCCAGTGTGATAAAAATACCACTAAAATTCATGTAGTTTCCTTCCTCTCAAATTCTTTAAAGATTTTTATTTATTTATTTATTCCCCCCAGAGCCCCAGTAGATAGTTGTGTGTCATAGCTGCACATCCTTCTAGTTGCTGTATGTGGGACGCGGCCACAGCATGGCCAGGGAAGCAGCGCGTCGGTGCACGCCGGGGATCCGAACCGGGGCCTCCAGCAGCAGAGCGCGTGCACTTAACCGCTAAGCCACGGGGCCGGCCCCCTCTCAAATTCTTTTCCACAGATCATCTTCAGGTGTTAAGTTAGGCTTCCTAGAGACCTTCAAAGTAGGAGGATTGGTCCTGGCTCCATGATCTTGCATCACATTGACAGAGTGGGTGCACATGTGCCCATTATTAGTGAAGAGTTTGGCTTCTAGTCCCTTCACATCCTGTGTGATGCAGTCCCTGTGAATTCATTCTCTGGACCACGTCCCCCTTCAGACTCAATCCAATGAAGTGCTGGACGTATGGCTCTGACAATCGACCTTGAAAGAACCAAGTGGGGTGTGGCCTCCATAGTCACTCACAGTGACTTTATTGTGAGGTGACCTGGGCAGCGAGACTCAGAGCTGGATATGGTCCCATGGGGTCAAGGGGCCAGGAAAAGAACAGGCTAAGGCAAGGGGGTGGGACAGGGTCTTAACCGCTCCCAGGAGCACAAATTTCTGTGTGAATTATATAAGTTACTTAACTTGGGTCTGCCTCAGTTTCCAGATTCTTGAAATGAGACTACTTCCAGGGTTGTTGTGAGGATTAAATGAGTGAAACTCACTTAAATCATTTAGAACAGCACACAATATATTTTATCTATAAATGTTAGTTGTTGTTCAAACCCTAGCTATCATTCACTTACTGAATCACCTTTGGAAAATTAATTCACTTTTCTTTACCCCTGTTTTCTTATCCATAGAAAGAAGACAATAAAGTGGTACCAAACTCAACTGTCATATGGAATAATGGAATTAATATTAGGGAAGTGTGTCACACAGTGTGTGCATTTAGCGAGTACTTTATTGTTGTGATATGTTGCTGTGAAGGAGGAGGCCCTCAACTCCATAGTGGGCAGGGACAAGCAAGGATGTTACTTCAGTCTGAGCATCCCCATTCCCATGAGCAGTGCTCTGGGTCACTGGGGTCCCCAGGGAAAAGTCATACACTAGGTCAGTAACAAGGGAACACTGCACTCAGGTCGGCACTGGACAAATGGTCAAGGCTGTGTTATTCAGTTGTGAAATTCCAAAAACAGGGTACAGAGGCTCAGAGAAAGTGGTGCGTGGGAAAGTATAGATATGACATCCATCCACGGCATTGTAGAATGAGACCTCACCAGTCTCATAGTCCAGGAAAACTCCCACTCTTTGAGGACGGTTAGCAATTGTCAGCTCGGTCCAATAAAAATTGAGTGCAAAATAATCAGTCTCATCAGACAGACTTACAATCCAGAATCCATTCTGGGGTTCTATAGAAACGTAATTTTTCCTCTCCACATTCTCTCTACACACACCAACATCCATTCTTTCCTGTCTCCCACCTCCACCTCCCAGAAATGTCTCCCTGATGTGAAACTCTTGCAGCCAAGAACAAAGTTAAAATAATCAAATCTCTTAGGGTTGTATGGTAGAATCTGTGGTGTGTCTGCCAACTGCAGGATCCTCTGGTCCTCAGAAACACGGAGTGTGGGGTGTGCAGTGTTCAGATCCAGAATCACATCCGCTGCAGAAAGTTTGGGGATGGGCCATGGGGTCAGCCACTGTTCTTAGACCTTACAGCCTCAGCCTTCAAGACCTGGGTCTGCGTGAGGAGGTCTGAGTCCAGAACCTGGTGTCCCCAGACGGCCCTGAAAGTGACCCTCTCAGCAAAACCAAAAGAAAGGCCCAGGGTTCTTGTGTTCAGTGGAGTAGAGTGCTGAGGATCAGGATCTGTCTAACCTGACATCTCTAGCTGGATCCTTCCTTCCATCTTTTTCCTACTTCCTGCCCCAAAACGATTCAGTCTACCTGTGCTTGACAGTCATATAGATTTACATTTCAATCCTTGCTCCATCACTCTTGAGTTGAATGACTTTTCTTTTTCTGCAGTCTCTTTTTCCATAGTCTGAGGCTATATAATATCTTTGAGCCTTAATTTCCTTATCTGAAAAATGGGGATAAAAGTACTAACATCTAGGGTAGAAACAGACATCATGTATTTTATATGTAGCCCAGGGCCAGGCATGGAGGAAGTGCCTGATGTTATAATCGCTGCCAGGCCTTTTCTGTGTTACAGGCAATGTTGGGGGCTTTCTGTGCTCCCAGATCCACTCTCTACCTTTCTCTACCCTCTTCTGGGCGCCAGGAATCTATCCTCTATGGACAGCATCATTGCGTTCCCTTTTCTCTTGTTACCTGTTGGATTTGGCCAATGGGAAGTACTAGCTATAGATTGGAAGGAGAAAGGAAAGAGAGGCACTGCATTTATTTCCCTCCACTTCCTCCCTGCCAACATCAAATGGTGATGCTCTAACAAAGGCATGATTCCTCTCAGGCAGCCGTGTCCTTGAGCTACAGCTCCCTCTGAGGTCCAGGAACTGCTCCCTCTCCCTATTCCTTCCAGCCTAGGGGTGGTGACAGCTCCCCACTATTGTGAGCCCTGGGGCACTTCACATTCCCTTCTTTGTTTCCCTTAACCTCACTCCCACCTTTGTAAGGAGTTCCTTTTCTAAACCTCCTTCAACCACCCAGTTTGAACATGCCAACTATTGTTGGTTTTTTGACCTATATACATTCATTACCTCATTTAGTCTTTACCTCAACCCTCATATAATAGGGATTATGATCACCATTTAAAAATGAAGAAACTGAAGTTCAGAAACGTTGAGTAACTTGAGGACACACAGGAGCAGGAGGTGGCATAAGAATCTTAGGAAAAGCAAAGATCCTTGCTCATTGACTTCTCTCCTTCGTCATTCCACATCTTCACTCTCCCTGCAGTATTATTTCACTTTGCCTCTCCTTTCCCTCAACTCTACCCTTTATGCCTCTTGTGAAAGCCCAGGAGGGCAGTTCTCCCTGCTTCTCTTGGCTCTCAGTAGGAAGGTCCTGGAGATGGGCACACCTTTGGGACCAGGACCTCAAGTCGCCCACCCAGAACTCTCCCGGTCATGGGGACTTTTCTTCTCAGAATCTCTAGAGTTGTAGACGAAAAAGGGAATATAGTCCCTCAGGTTGTTTCCTAGGGAACATAGAGTGATTCACTCACCAGCTTGGAAGAGGGCCATCTTCCATTCTGAAAGGCAGGAGACACAGATAAGGAAAGGGCATTATTTCTGTTCTTGCCCCACCCATTCTCCTCACTAAGCCTTTTCTCTCTCCCTTTCTTCAGGCTCTTCCAATATCCAGGTTCCTTCATCTACAACTCTGCTGGATCAGCCATACAATCTCTCCAAAATGGTGGACTTCCTTCCTTCCATCATGCTGGGGCTGCAGGCCACATAGTCAGCCTTTGCTAGGGTTGGACATATGTGCCATGCAGGATGTGGGGTGACTCAAAATGCTAAGATGCTGTATCTGGAGGTTCCTTCTGAGGCTCTAGAAAAGCTGGGGTGGTGTCTGCCACAGAAAATGATCCTCTCGGCTAGATCTGATTATTCTTACTAGGAATGCCAATGGTTCACATGCAGAGAAATGGCTTAAATGCTTAGTATACATGTGCCAGGAAAATCAGATAACATCAGGGTAACTCACCAGCATAGTCCTGAGAATTTTCTCCACCTACAATGGAAGAAAGGTAGGGATGTCACTTGAAAAATGTCATTTTTGAGTTATTTCTTTTCTCTTCTTCTGCACCCATATAATCTTTCTTTTTGACTCCCATCCCCACCCTTCATACCCACTCCCTCTGCCTGTTCAATCCTCTCCTCTCCTCTCCTCCTTAATATCAAGTCTGAGAACATCAGTTGCATGCTGATGATACCCCAGGCACCATTAAGTGCTTTTCCAGCTGAGACTTGGCAGCTGTATTCTGTATGTATCTACACTACCATACCTGGGCGTAGGCGTCACTGTGTGTACACATGTCGGTGTATGTGCACTAGAATCCATTTGTTTCAAGCTGTATTATGTCCTGCCTACTTCTGAAAAGAATTGGACAACTTAATGAAGACATTTCAAACACTATTTTTTTAAAAGCAAGTCCAATAAATCTATGACAACTGAGCCACTGTGGCCACTCTTCTCTTTAAGAGACAGTTTTCTATCCCCTCCTTCTCCGATTTTCTCATTCTTTTTTTTTCTTTTATATATTTATTTATTTTTTGCTGAGGAAGATTGGCCCTTCGCTGACATCCATGCACATCTTCCTCTACTTCATATACGAGATGCCTGCCATAGCATGGCTTGATAAGCGGTGCCTAGGTCCACCCCCAGGATCCGAACTAGCGAACCCTGGGCCGCCAAATCAGAGCTCATGAACTTAACCACTATGCCACCAGGCCAGCCTCTCTCATTTTTTCAAACCCTGCATTCTTTGTTTTCTTGTCAGCAGCATACAGATCATATAAACAACTGGGTTTCCCAGCATAGGCAAGGCACTTCATCTAGAGAGTTCCATCCCCCTCCTTCTCCTTTCCTGTCAAGTGCACGCTGGATATTCCCTGGTGCCTTGCTGGGCTGAAGAGTCTGTGGGTCCCTCATAGAGACAGATTTAAGGCCCTTTTCTCCTTTAAAAAAACACAACTCCCCAAGCTTCCCCTCAGTCAGCCACCCTTATTTCTTTCCCTTCAGAATGGGATCCAAGGCATTTCTCAGTCCTGGGCAGAGTTATGGATGAGAAAGGGAGCTGGGAAATTTCACAACAGAGAGTCTCAGATGTGAATTCAGAGAAAATATCAGAGCCACTCACAAGCCATGTGCTGGATCTTTCTCCACTCTGCAATGAAAGAAAGGTGAAGAGTCATTAAGTTGCTCAAAGCCACAATAGGGAAACATATATGGGTTCCTGGGGAAATAAGAACTTACTGAGTTCATGCTGCAGCTCCTCTGGAAAATAAGCAGGAAAAAAAAAATTACCGATACAGAGATGGAGCAGGGAGAACCTCTAGAAAATATACCTTACAAATAACCCAGTGCAGGGGTAGGTGTACCTGATGGGGAGGGGTTGAAGTTCTCAGGGGCACCCTCCCCTAACCCAGCGCCTTGGTTTCCTTCCTTGGTCTGATACCTCTTGCCATTTCTTCCAGATCCTTTTTTGCTTGCTCTCTCTCTTTATCCTTCTGCTGTCACCACAGGAAGTAACCTATCCCTGCATAAATCAGCAGGAAGATGAGTAGGGTCCCCGTGAAGGCTGCGATCCAGGGCCAGGCCCTCCGGAAGGGGTCTGCAATGGAATGGAGCTTCAGCCTCCACCACCAGGGTGGGGATCACAGAGTCAATCTCATGACATTAAATGATCCTTCCCTCCTAAAGTCTCAGTAAACTCTTACTATAAGATAATACTGTTACTTGTTTTGAACAGTTTGCTTCTTACGTCTGAATATGAGCTACTTGAGCATCAGAATTCTATGTCTTTTCCTATTTAATTTTTCAATAAAAATTGGTTACATTTGGTTTGGTTACATTCACATTGTTCAAATATCAAAAAAAATATATAAAAAGTCATCGCAAGTCTCCTATCCAGTCCCTCCTCCCATTTCTTAGCCTTAATAATTAATGATTAATGATTCAGCTTAATAGGGTGGTTAAGAATATGAACTTAGGAGCTGGAGGGCCTGCGTTCAAATTCTGGCTCCTCCACTTAACTGGCAGTGTGACCTTGAACTAATTACTCAATCTCTCTGTTCCTGGTGTCCTAATCTGTAACAGGGGGTAATAACAGTACCTCACGCATAAGGTTAAAGGATTAAAATAATGCTTATAAAATGCCTGACTCATAGTGAGTGCTATGCAAGTGTGTATTAAATCTTAATAATATAAAGATATTCTTATTGTTTCTTATTTACACCAAAGATAGCTTTCTATACAAAGTGGTCTACAACTGGTTTTTTCTCCTTGTCTTGGAGTTGCTGCCATGTTAGTACAGAGAGAATGCCTGTGTTTTCTTTCTCAGCTGTGCAATGTTCCATTGCATAAAATTTCCTCATTGATGGGCATTTGAATAATTTCTAATTTCTTGCTATTATGATTAATGCTATGAGGAATAACATTTTACATGGGTCATTTCATACAAATGCAAGTATATTTGTCATAGAAATTCCCAGAAGTGAGATTTGTATCAATAAATAAGCAGCTTGGATAAATACTGCTATATGGACCCCAAAGAAGTTGTGCCAATTTATACCAAAAGTATACCAAATTATACCAACCAACGTCTAAGAGTGACTGTCTCCCCACAATCTTGCCATTAGAATGTGTCATCTGCCACCTCGGTCTTGCTTTGTTGCCAATGTCACAAGTGAAACACGTTTTAATACATGTTCCTCTATTGAGTGAGACATTGTCTCATGTGTTATTTCCTTTTCTGTGAACTTTGCTCATTTCTCTGCTTGGTTGTTTTACATTTTAAGGAGATTAGCCCTTTCTCTAAGATATGAGTTGTACGTTTTGTTCCCCATTTTGTCATTTATCTTTGCTTAAGGATCTGATCTTTACCATTTTCCCCCAATTCCCATTGCCTGTCACAGTTTCTGGCACACAGGAAATACTCAGTAATTATCTGTGAAATAAACAGCTTAATGGGGAAAAGAAACATCCCTGGAGTAAGAAAAAGGCTCCAGATCCCTGCTCTGTGCCTTATACTCACTGCAAAAACCCAAGTCAGCAGTAGAGAATCACACATCCTCCTCTTTCCAATAGCCACACTTCAGCACAGTGAGGCTAAGCAGGGTACTAACACGCAGTGGAAATCCTGGTTGTCTTTTCCTGGCCGAGGAGGGGATTTCTGATGATACTGGATACCCTTTCTGCAGAGCTGGCTTTCATGATCACTGAAGCGTGACTGCACACAAACTGCCTCTATCTGCATCCAACCGTGCTGCCACAGCTAGCATGTCCTCTCCCTTGACATCTTTCCATTGTATTCAGAGCTGGGGATACCAGCCAGTGGATATGCACTCTAGATGGATCCCTCCATCCTCACAGGCTTTATGTAATGTAAAATCAGAAACAAGAGCTGTGGAAGGACAAATGAATCTACAATTCTTTGGAGGCTCTTGTATCAGTGAGGGTCTCAAAGGAATGGCTGGTACACTCACATTAGATAATTCAAGGGAGGTTTTATGAAAGAGTGTTTATAAAAGTGTGGTCATGGTGAAGAGAAAAGTACATGGAATAGAGCAATATCCCATGGGCAGGAACAGTGGAGCAGTTACCACCCATCACTAGACCCAAAGTACTTAGAACTCTCTCTTCTCTCTCCCTCTTTCCATCCTCTGCTCTGGCTCTCCATTGACTAAACCCAGCCAGAAGCCACAGGACAAGACAGTTCCCTGAGAAAGGGCAATGCAACCCTTGACATCTGGACATGAGCCTGGTCTCACATTCTCCTGTGGAACATAGGCAATTTCATGTAACATCAACATCAGACAAGGGCACTTTGTCACTATGATGGGTAATACAAAAACAAGAGCGCTCAACAGTCATGTTAGAACACAGAGAAAAACATGAATACAATCCAAACCACAATCATGACCAAACATTTCCCTACCCTCACTATGAGTGACTGCTCTCCTTGACCAATTACAGCTTTAGCCTCACTTTAGTCTCCCTCCTAGATCAGACTTCTTAAGACACCCACCCATAGAATCAGACCACCACGTTCCTGACAGCATACAGTCTGAGCAAAGCCCTACTTCCATAAAGCCAACTCTCCTAACACAAGCCCAAATTCTATACCAAGTCTTCTCTAACACCTTCTTACCGAGACAACACTGATGTGTCATGTATTCTCCCTCCCTACAAGAAGTAATAAAAACAACTTGGTCAACTCCAGGTGTGTTCCTGGGGGTCTTTGGTGGGAAAACATTGGCAACACAGATGCCATTTTACAGGTCATCCTCCCAGGACTCACAGCACCATGCACCTAGAGGGGCCACAGTAGCTATCAGGAACACAATTACACCAAAAAAGAACATGTGCCATCACTGAGAAGATTATTTTCTTATCCTTCCTAGCCCTGACCTTCCACTTCCCTGCTTAGAGCCTGGTAGCCAGCATGAGGGAGTTCTTTACTTGATATTATAGGGTACAGGAGGGATTCTTCCTGGAGGAAAACCTGTATCTTTCCCAAGAGCCTCAGAGAAACAAAGTGGAAGGGCAGTGGAGGCAGTTCCTAGCGATGTGCCAGTAGTGCTTTGAGGTGGTTTTGGAGCATGAACTCTGCCTCTGCTTATAGGTCCCAGGAAAGAAGCAGCTCAGAACAAAACCTGAAGCCTCACCTGCAACCTTCAGCTCCACCAGGGCTTCTTCATAGAAGTTGCCAGATTGGAAATACCACAGGTAGTTTCCACTGTCAGAGGCTCTGATGTCGTAAATTTGGAGAGTAGCCTTTCCTTCAGTGATGTCATCTCTTAAAATCGAAGTTCTCGCTTGATACTCTGTCATCTGTTGGTCTTCTACTTCCTGCCCATTTACATACTTGTATACTACCTGCGTAAGGCTGGATCTCACCCACATCAGATCCATGGTCTCAGCACTCATCTTTGGGGACAGATGACAGGGCAGATCAGCATATTCACCCACGAGGGCAAGGATGGGACCAGGGGGTCCAATCACAGAAAACTGAGCTGGTCAGTAAAAGGAGAAGATCCATCAGAGGGAGTTCATGCCATGAGGGTAACGGGATGGTCAAGGCAGGGAGGATGAAGTACGAAAAACCTAGAGAAGAACACGGTCCTAACAAAAGTACAATTTGTTTCAATGGCATGTGAACCTTCAGTTTGGGATGGGACTTCCAGGAATGAGAAGTTGTCAGAGGTTCTAACTGGGCACTAATAGGTAATTGTCTGTTTCAGAAACATAAAAGCAGAATGTTCCCTACCTGAGCAAGGGATCAGCAGCTGGACCAAGATGAGGCAGACAAGGAGGTCGAGCAGAGGGAAGTGTAGGGAACTTGCCATTTTCATCTGTACTGCAGAGAGACATAAGAAAGAGTTGGGCAGAAATTATAATCTGGAAGAAGATGTCAAATTCCACATCAAATTCCACCTCCCCAGGGCCGTCTCAGGGTGAAACACACAATCACTAGCGTAGTGACTCAAGATCCTCCTCTGCCAAAATTTCTGCTTGGAAGTCTCTTAACCCTTGAGTTCCAACATGGAAAATCACTCAAAAAGCTATGAAATGTTAAATGTAAATACTTTAACATATAAATATTTTGTGCATAGTGTTAAATGTACAAACATTAACCCAAACCCATCAGGAAATCGTTGGTTTTATTGTCCAAATATATTCAGTATCCTTCCACTTTCCCACACTTCCCCCTCTACAGCCAGGTCCAAGACTTTACTGTCACACTCTGATTAATGCAGGAACCTCCTGTCTGGGTCTCCTGATTCCACCGGTGTCCCCTACCTGCTCCCCAGGTGAGCATAGTCCACCTGTGTCTATGCTCACCACAAAAGCTAGAAGGTTCCTCGAGTCATACTACTTCACTCCTCTGCTCAGCACCTTCCAGTGGCTCCCATTTCACTCAGAGTAGATGCTGAAGTCTTCACAATGTCCAGCATGGTCCTCCAGGACCTGCACCTCTCACTTTGTCTCCCTTACTCTCCTTGTCTAATCTAGCCACACTGCCCCTCTTGCTGGTCCTTGAACAGGTGAGGACAGAGGACCTCGGACCTGACTATTCCCTGTACCTGGAACGCTCTTCACCCAGATATCCACAAGGCTCACTCCCTCACTTCCTTCAACTCTCTCCTGTAAAGTCAGTTCCTCCATGAGAACTTCTCTGACCACAGGATTATGGGAAAATGCTCCTATCCCCCTGAGCCTGCTCTCTTTTCCCCATTGAATTTTCACCATCTAAAACATGTGTTTACTGTTCCTACCTGCTCCATTGGAAGCTCTACAAACAAGGATATTTGTCTACATTATTTACTGATGTATAACAAGATGTCACAACATGGAACCCTCAGTAAATATTTGTTGAATGAGTGAATGGATGAGGGGTAACATATTAACCCATCAATACTCACTAGCATTTTAAATGAATTTAGATGATCAGGTTAAGTGGTTTTCATCCAACAAGAAGGGAGGTGGGGAGTTGTGAGGACAAGCCTCTGCCTCCATAATGACACTGCTCTTTTGGTCTGGCTTAGACAGCAGAGTATGGCCTTCTGTGATCTCACTAGAACTTGCCTATATCAATGTATTTATTCTTATTTTTCGGTAAGGTGATATCAAGGAGAAAGCATGTCCTGGATACCCATGTAAGCGTGTTACAACTCGGATAGCATCAGTGCATTCTTTTCACAATTTATCTTTGGGGGAAGAACATCCCTGGGAACGAAATGACTCATTTCCTTTGTTCCCCTTCTCCAGGTATTCACCAGTGCTCCTTGGCAGATGGCCTCTGGGCTCATCAGCAATGGATAAGTTCCCAGGTCTTAGTCTTTCCACTGCTAAATAAGTGTAAGAGCTGACACTTGCATAGTAGGGGCAAATATTTCAGGCTAGGAGCAGACAACTGCCCAACAACGCTCATGCCTCTATGAAGTGCTGAGATTCTCTCAGCTCAGAGGTTGGGCCCTTGCTACTCCCCACTCCCTGCCAAATGCTCCCAACTGTATTTGGCTCAGAAAAGAACCTCCACCATCTTTTAGGCAAGGTCTGTGGCATCAATGTGAATCTTTGTGATAAGGGAAGTGTGGGGCTCTCAACAGCTGGCAAGGCTTGATTCTAGCTGGAGTTCTAGCTTGGCTTCCATCTTAACCACCCCAGAGTTAGCTGCATCTCTAGAGAGTGGAGAGCCTGAGAGCAGGCCTAGGTGGATTACTCAGAGACAGGACCGAGCTCTCTAGCCGTAGCCTTATCCTCTCCTATCATGTATCTTCTACTTCCCTGACGATGTCAGGTGGAATGGGGTGCTGACAAATGATCTGAGGGTGTTCCTATCTCAGGAGCAATACGCAGACTTCTCTAAGCTCCAAGCCATGGCCATCACCAAGTTCAAATCATACCCCCGTCATACTCTGGTTGAGATCCAGTCAGATTCCCTGGTGGAGGCTCTGGAATCAGTCAGAGCTTGAAGCCACCACTGTTAATCCTGAGAGAGCCAGGAATAAGACCAGGTCTCACCCATCTTTTCATTCATTCACTCAACAAATATTTACTGAGCACACACTATGTGCCAGGCCCAATGTATGTTGGGTGTAGGAACAAAAAGAGTGTGGAAACTAGGTAAAGGCCCTATGATTCACAATCTATGTGATCTCAGTCACGTGACAAAACCTATTTGAACTCTAGTCACTCATGAAACAATGTGAAATATGAACTTTAGAATGTGCAGAATTGGCCCAGCAATTCCACTTCCAGATATCAGGTCCAGCAAAGCACTTGCATAAGTCCAGAGAGAAGCATGTGTAGGGATGACACTGAAGCTTTGTTTTTAAAAGTACAAAAGCAATCAACAAGCTAACCGGCCACCCACAGGAGACTGGTTAGTTAAATAATGGCTCATATCTATGAAGGAATGTAATGTGGCAGTTAAGATTAATTTATAGTCACTAACCCAGATAATCAAGATACATTAAGTGAACAAAAAATACATT
Organism: Ceratotherium simum simum; assembly: GCF_057802395.1. Lineage (NCBI taxonomy): Eukaryota > Metazoa > Chordata > Mammalia > Perissodactyla > Rhinocerotidae > Ceratotherium > Ceratotherium simum. Next base: position 24,855,397 of record NC_141912.1, on the reverse strand, counting down.
GCAGAACAATATTAATGATTCCTTGAAAAACAAAAACAAAGCTATAAATTTGTACATTCGTGTCTATGTAATTTTCTAAAAAAGGTCCACAAGGAAACATTCTGTGCTGAGAATTGGGGATTGAATGAAAAATAATTTTGTCCTTTGCACCCTATACTTTGAAAATTATTTGAATGGTTTAAATTTTAATAGTTTTGATGTATAGCTTAACAATAAAGAATTGTTACAAGTAATTATAATGATTGCAACTTATTAGTTGTTCAGAAAATACCGACGACTCCAAGACAAACCAGTGTGAGGCCCCAGTCACAGTACCTACAAGTCCGAGAACTGCCGGAGGACAGGGGAGCAGGAGTTTGTGCAGCTGGCTCTCCTTCAGACCCTTGTCTGAAACATGGACACGCCCTCAGACAGAATATTGCCTTTCAGTACATCCTCTCCTCTTCAAACTGTTCTCTCTGTTGCTAGAGAGAGGACAGTATTATTCTTGTTTTAATAGGTAACAGCTTCTCTGCTATCCTTAGAGTAGGGAGTATATATTTTCACTTATTATTTAGGCTATTTTTTGTTTTTTGCTGCTGATTATGGACGATTTTCAATTGGATAAAAATACAAAAGAATAAAATTTAAATAATCTGTAATGGTAAACATATACCTCGCTTCATGGGAATATAAATATTTCTGGAAGTATTTTGGCCACATACATATACCAGATGCCTCTAAAATGTTTCATCCTTTGACCCAGAAATTCCACTCTCTTGAAACGACATCACGTGTTAACACAAAGATTTATGTTTAAGTCTGTTCATTATAGTAAAATCTATAATGGCAAAATGCAGATAAAATGTAAATATCCAAATTGAATCCAATTTTGTTACAATTATAAATAAAAACTATTAAAAAGATGATTCCTAATGACTGTATGGATATCCCTTTATGATTGGACAATGTGTTGTTTATCCATCCTCCAAATATTGCATATGTATAAGTAGGTTGGTTCAGATTTTTCTGTATTACAAATAATTCTGTACTAAACATCATTAAATATAAATCTTTAAGGCACATCTCTTTTTAGAATCTCTTAGAATACTTTCCCAGAGATGACCAGGAGAGATTATAAGAGTCCTTTCTCCTTTCTCACCACAGTAAGTTCCTAAGAACTAGCAGTTGGCAAGTTTCTTCCTTCAGGTTGTCTCCCTCCCACAGAATTTTGTAATGCAGGTCCTTACCTTTTGCACTGCCTCCCTCCTCCCCTCACCACACACACAAGAACCAAACCCCTTACTCTGGGTGAGTACTTCTCTGTATCCACTCTCAGCTTTTTAGCCTCTCGTCCTTGCAGGGTCTGTGGCCCTGACTTTTACCAATTTCCCCCACTTACCCCTTGGTACTCCCATCTGAAAATCACAGCCCACAAAACGAAGGTAATTGGTATTTCTCCATTATAGTTAACAGTTTGCCCTGGAAGAAAGGGTAGAGAAAGAAAGGCTGCTCACTGTGAGAAACAGGAACAGAAACCCTCTTTGGAAGAATTAGTTTTTTGATTGCCTCAGAGGGGTGTTTCTTATCAGTTGCTGGACAGAAAACAGTGAGGAAGGTTCGAATGAAAACTGAAACTTTGTTGGATTGCCCAAAATAATGAAAAAATTACAGCCCTAATTCCCACAATGTTTGTGTCTCTCTATGTTTACCTATTTGAATCTTTCATGCATATGTTTGTGTATAATCAGTATTTCATTATATACACTCATTTTATGCTTTTTATATCATGACGGATACATCAGTAGAACTAAGCAGAAAAATTACAAGACTTTAGTGTTGGAAGAGAGGGAGACGTGCACTAATTAAAATGTTTCTGTGGCCGTTTGCTAACATCTGTTGCTTGTAGGTGGACACACGGAGGAGGACATCTTTTACAGCAGAGCCAAATGGAAGTAAAAACAGAAAGAAAAACCAGATCCATTTGCTTGAGGAAGACTGTCGCGGAGCTAACATCTGTGCAACCTTCCTCTATTTTGTACGTGGGATGCCACCACACTATAGCTTGATGAGGGGTGTGTGTCCCCGCATCTGGAATCTGAAACTGCAAACCCTGAGCAGCCTAAGCCGAGCGCAGGAACTTAACCACCATGGCACCAGCCCGGCCCCTCCACTCCATCTTTCTAGCACCTCTGAAACTCGAGTCTCAGATCCACTACCACATCATATGATCTTCTGGTTTCCAGAGGCAATGCTGCCAGCGACTGGTGGGCACGTGTTACATTTTCAGAACATTCTTATTTGGAGTGTTGCTGAGGAGCTTCCTTTGCCCTCAGCCCCTTATTTGTGCTACATTTGTATCTTCATGTGTATTTGTTTCCACTCTGCCCACAGGATTCATCTATTCTCTGAGGTTCGACTCTGGATAGGATTTGAATGCTGTTTCTATAAGACTTCTTTGGGGCAAACTTGTCCTACCTGTGGCCTAGGGCCAGCCAAAATACTTTATTTGATTCTACAGAAGGTGATTAAAACTCCTAGGGTGATTAAAACCCCTTGATGTGACCGTGGCTGATAGAATTTGATTATATTCCAACTGTTTGAATTTACACTCTGTGGTGGACATGCCTGGTTGCTTGTGTAATATCTATTCCCTGCTTCTTCTTAGTAATCAAACCCAGTTTGGGGGTTTCTTGAAATATGCCCATGCCCCTTGTAGATAGGATAGACCAAATGAATAAGTTTGAGCCAATGATTTGTAGGTGGAAGTTGTTGGGTTGTGTTTCTCAAGAGAGGTCCATACCCTTCCTACTTCTTCCTTCCTTTTGTCTAGAACATTGTCCTTGGAGCTGGAGTGCAGTGACCATCTCATGACCATGAGGCAACCTTGAGAATGTCAGCCACATGCTGAGATGGCAGAGAATAAAGAAAGAAGGAGGCTGCAGAATGGAAGCATCTCTGAGCAGCCAGAACAACTCTGGACCGCTGCCCTCTGAATTCATTTTACATGGAAGGAAAACAAACCCTTCTTTTGTTTAAGCCAATGTTACTTCTGGTTTCTGACATCAGGAAGAAGATACAGTTCTTCCCTCACCACCCCCCACTATCAATAGTTTTCATGACATTTTTCAAACATACAGCAAAGTTGTAAGACTTTCTCGATGAATACCAAATTTACCTGCTAACTAGATTCTGCAGAGACATTTTACTGTACGTGTTTTATTATAATCAATCCTTTTGTTCATTCCCTATCCACCTATATTTATTTATTCATTTCAATCTTTATTTATTTGCTTATCTTCTGCCTTTTAAATTAAGTTTCAAACATCAATGCACTTTCCCCTGGTTACTTCAGCACACCTATCAAGTAGAAGAATACAATTCTGAAAGGCTTGAGGCACCAATGCTGCTTTGGAAACACAAATGTAGGAGTTTCTTTCTGTTATATGTTCTAAAATAATCAGTGGGGTATTTTCATCTGGGGATCTCTAGCTCCTAAATGCCTCACCATCATCAGTGATATTGACAATCTGTCCCCAGGTAACTGGCCTCTCCTAGTAAAAGTGAGGCTACCTCCAGGAGGCTGTGTAAGCAGGAGGCTCCAGGACTGCCTCTCAGGAACAGCTTGAGACAGGGACAAGCACTGCCTCAGGTCCCCTCTGTCCATTCCCTGGCATCTGCTGAGAGAAGTGCTGTCTTCTCCACTGATACCACGAGAAGGGAATCGATGTTCTGGAGATCCTGTAGGATGTAGGGCCCACAAATCACTTGAAGAAGAGCAGGCATAAAATCTCTTGTGAAAGAAGCTGAGGAGAGGCATGGGGTTGATTTCACAGAGAAAATAAAATAGGAGAGTGGGCATTATATTACAGAGGGGTGAGAATGTAATAATTAGCTCAGAATTTAACAATCTGCCTTGAGGGTCATCAAGCTGGGATAGGAGACATACTTGATGAAGTCAACTACATGTTAACAGGAGTATTTCTCCCCAGGTCATGCTGCAGCTACAAAGGGACAAAACAAACCTTCTCTGAGCTTTCTGCTTTTCTACTCACTGAGAAACTTCCTTTGAAAAATTCACAGTCTCTCAAAAGCTTTGCTGCTGGAAATGATATCAATAAGAACGAATCATTCCATTCTTGTCTGGAGGAGCCAAGTTACTTTGACACAGAAAAGCAGCCTTGATTTCCAACCTAGATGCTGCACTTCAGATAAGGGGTCTCTGGGCACAATATTTTGCTATCTTTTAACTTCACAGTTTCCAAGGAATTTGGGACCCAGGTCAACTTCTCACTCAGACGTTTACATGAAGTCCTGGGAGACAAATTTATGTGAAATGGGGAAGGAAAAAAATCATTAATTCAACAAATTTTTATTGAGAACCTACCATCTAGTCGGTATCAGGCACTGAACTTAGAGTTGGTGAGGAGATGCTCCATAATGGAGTAGTTAAATCATAGACTGTGAAGCCAGGTTGCCCTGGTGAGCTTTACTAGCTGTGTGCCCTTTGCCCAGTTACTTAACCTCTCTGTGCCTTAGTTTTACTATCTGTAAAATAAGGATAATAATAACATCTGCCTTTTTGTGTTGCTGTTGAGAGGATGAAATAAGATAATTCAGGCAATTTTCTTACAACAGTGCTTCATGCAGAATAAGCCATGAAAATGTATGTTAAGTAAAAAGTAGAAGTCCCTCTTCTCAGGGTCAATAGGTTGGAGTTTTCCCTCTAGGAGAGAGAGATCCCTGGGATTGACGCAGGAGGAATGCAACACTGAACAGTGGGCTTCTACTGCTAACTTTAGGAGATGAGCCTGATAGATACCAAAATGTATGCAGAGACTTCTTTTCTGTAGGAAATAGATAGGTGTGTGCATATACTTAATAACAATTCCAGTCCCTTTTGTACAGCAATTGCACTTTCAAGGATTTATCCTAATGACAAATGCCATTTGGAAATTATTCTGTGCAAGTGCTGAGAGCTATGCAAAATGATCTATATACAAAGACTTTACAGTAGGCATAGTTCTAACAGGAAACAAAGAAAAACTTCTTGATTAGAAATTATATAAAGTTAGTGTTTAAGATTTAGTATTAAGTCAAAGACATGTCATGAGACAATATATATATATACAGCAAGATCCAATTTTCATTAGAAAAACTTTGTGTGTGTTATTTGTGTAAGCATAGGAAAAAAACTTAAAGAATATGCATTTAACTGTTGATGAAGCAAAATATTTTAAAGGTAGGAAGTTATTCAAGTTGTGGAAACAAAATCACAAGCTAGAAAAGAAATCTTAAAAAATATGGGGAAAACAGTGTCATTGAAAGGGTCACTGAAATTGCTTGATAAGGAATGACTAGACTCTCAGAGGTAGTATGACATGACATCAGATGTAAGAATGTTGAATGTAGCATCAAGTGACTTTTCTCTGTGTATTTTATTTAGTGTCTCCAAGGGTTGCATGTGGGTCAAAATGAAATCAAGTCCTTGAATGAAAAGACTGTGAAACAGCAAAGCCCCTTCCAGATCCAGCTTCCTGCTGCTGTTCTGTTATGCAGGAATTCAAGACAACCACTGTTTGTGGGCAATGGCCTTTCTTTTCTTTATGTGGATCCAGGAGATCAAGGTCAGAGGTCACTGTCCATAACACTAGTCTTTAGTCTTTCCATCAGTATTTCTTGACTCTTGAAGTTCCTTTTGCAGTTTCCAGCTGGGGTGGCAACACCAGACAGACTCTCTTTACAAGACTCTGTAGGTTTGCATATTCCTTTCTGGCGCTGAGCACCACTCAGCCCTGGATATAAACTAGCCCCAGCCTTTGTCCAGTCCTGTGCAGGAATGGGAAAAAAAATGGCTGCTACTCTGAAAACAAAAGTCAGAGGGGCTCCACCTCCACTGCTGGCTCTGGCGAACCTCTGGGGGAGTTGTCCCTAGAAGTGGCTCCTAAACTCCAGGGCCCAGTTCTCCCCTGGAGGTTCAACTGAGAGAAAGTCTGGGGATTGATGGCCTCAGTGGCAGATAGTCAGAGGAGTTGGGTGATAGAACCAGAGGCAGAAGAAAGGGCAGAAGGCCTCAGAGAAGGAGGCGTGGGGGAAAGTGTAGATGTGGGACCCATCAGACACACTATAGAAGAGACATCCCCAGCCTCATAGTCCAAGAAGAGTTTCAGAGAAGTTAAGGAACCTGACCCTGTTTGTCCGGGTAAGTAGGATAAACAGGGGCCAACCAGGTGTGTTGAACAGGCAGAGAAAATGGGCACAGACAGATGAAACCCAGTGATGCATTTGGGTCACTGGAGGTGGTACGATCAGGCCAGTGCAGGGTGGCATACAGCAGTCGGTGTCCGAAGATGGTGCAGAAATAGGAGAACTAGACCGCTGAGTGCCTGCAATGCAAGGATAAGTCTTTCAGGGATTCGACTTTATCCTTTACGGTAGCATTTCTTCAACTGAGTTATGTAAAAACTTGTTTAGATAAAAACTAATTTCTAAAATACATCTGAAAATATATCTTCAAACTCCTGAGGGATCCAATTTGAAAATGCAGCATTAAAAGTTAAAATCTGCCAGCAGGGAGTTCATTTGTCACTGATGGGATTATAAACACAGCAGTTAGCTTGTAAACTGGAAACACTCAGCAATGACTGATTACAAGGAAGTTAACCTGGTTGTACTGAGTCTGCTTAGGTTGTGTTTGTTTAGGTTCAAATTGACATTAAGACAATTTTTTAACAAAGTTGAAACTTCCTTTACAGTTAACACATCTCCATTGCATCCCCGCCAATAAGATTTCATAAAGTAGAGTTAGGGGTGAGGAAAGGGCCTGGGGAATATCACGGCAGAGAGTCTCAGATGCGAATAGAGAGAAAGTGTCAGAGTCATTCAGGAGCCATGTACTTGGATCTTTCTTGACTGCAGTGGAAGAAATGTGGAGAGTCATTAAGAGGCTTAAAGCAGGAATACCTAGAGGTGTATGGGTCCCTGGGGAATCAGAACTTACTGAGTTCAAGCCAGACCCCTGGAAAATAAGAAGGGAAAAAAAAATGTTACTAGAATTGAGAAGGGAGTACCTCCAGAAAATAAACCTTACAAATGACCCAGTGCAGGGGTGGGCACGTGGGGTGGGGTGGGGGTGAAGTCATCAGGCTCCCGCCCATAAGCCAGGACCTTAGGTTCCCTCCCTGATGAGATACCTCTTGTGCTTCATACTTTTTTTTTTTGCTTTCTCTCTTTCTCCTTCCAGCATGGCCTGCAGAAGCAGTAGCATACTAGAGAGAGAAGGGGCAGCAAGGCGCACAGGGCTGGGCACTGGAGAAGAAGGGGTCTGCAATGGAAGGGAGCTTTAGCCCCCAGGAAGGGGATCACAGAGTTGATCTCATGATATTAAATGATCCTTTTCCTTCTAAAGTCTCAACAAACTTTGGGTAAGACTTCGGTAAACTCTTGCTATACCATAACACTATTACTTGTCTTGAACAGTCTGATTCTCACATCTGAATACGACTGACTTGAGCATCAGAATCATATGTTTTTATAATTTAATCTTTCAGTAGGTTACATTTCCATGGTGCAAATATCAAAAAAATAGAAAAAGTCCTCCAAGTCTCCCATTCGCTCTCTCCTCCCTCCCCCCCATTTCTTAGCCTCTCATTAGCCAGCTTAATATGGTGTTTAAGAATACGAACCTTAAGGCGTCGCCCGGTGGCGTAGTGGTTAAACTCGTGCGCTCCACTTTGGCGGCCTGCGGTTCGTAGGTTCAAGTCCTGAGTGCAGACCGGCGCACTGCTCATCAAGCCATGCTTTGGCAGGCATCTCGCATACAAAACATAGAGGAAGATGGACAAAGATGTTAGCTCAGGGCGAATCTTCCTCATCAAGAGGAAAAAAAAAAAAATGAATATGACTTTGGAGCTGGAGGGCCTGTGTTCAAATTCAGGCTCTTCCACTTGACTGGCAGTGTGATCTTGAACCAACTACTTCTCTACTCTCTTCCTGGCGTCCTAATCTGGAACATGGGGTAATAATAGTACATCACTCATAAGGTTAAACGATTTAATTAATGCTTATAAAGAGCCTGACACATACTGAGTGCTATGCAAGTGTGTATTAAATTTTAAAAATATATAAACTGCTCTGCATCTGGCTTTTTCTCTTCATCTTGGAGATGCCATAGTAGGGCAAAGACAGTGTCTGTGTTTTCTTTTCCAGCTGTCCAATATTCTGTTGCGTAAAAGTTCCCCATTGATAGACATTTGCATAGTTTCTAAGTTTTTGCTATTATAATTAATGCTTTAAGAAATAACCTTTTGGGGCCGGCCCCGTGGTGCAAGTGGTTAAGTGCGCGCGCTCCGCTGCGGCGGCCCGGGGTTCGCCGGTTCGGATCCCGGGCACGCACCAATGCACCGCTTGTCAAGCCGTGCTGTGGCAGCGTCCCATATAAAGTAGAGGAAGATGGGCAAGGATGTTAGCCCAGGGCCAGTCTTCCTCAGCAAAAAAGAGGAGGATTGGCATTGGATGTTAGCTCAGGGCTGGTCCTCTTCACAAAAAAAAAAAAAAAGAAGTAACCTTTTACTTGGCTCATTTCCGACAAATGCAGCTATTTCTGTGAGATGAACTCTTAGAAGTGGAATTTCAGATCAATAAATAAGTACTTTGGAGAAATACTGCTATATTGCCCCCAATATAAGTTGTTCAACTTTATACCAAAAATATACCAAACTATACCAACAAATGTCTAAGTTCGACTGTCTCCCCACAGTCCTGTCATCAAAATGTGTGATCTACCACCTCAGTTTTGTTTTGTTGCCAATCTCAGAAGTGGAAAATGTTTTGATAGACTTTCCTTTATTGAATGAGACTGGACATCATCTTATGTGTGTTTCTGTGAACTAGTAATTCATGTTCTTTGCTCATTTTTCAACTGGGCGGTTTTATATTTTAGAGAGATTAGCTCTTTCTCTTAGATACGAGTTGTACATATTTTTTCCCCATTTTGTCATTTGCCTTTGCTTAAGGGTCTGATCTTTACCATTTTTCCCAATTCCCATTTCCTGTCACAGTTTCTGGCACACAGGAAATACTCAGTAAATATTTGTGAGATAAACAGTGTTATGGGGAAAAGAAAAATCCCTAGAGTAAGAAGACGGTTCAGGATCCCTGTTCTGTGCCTTATATTCGCTACAGAGACCCGAGTCAGCAACAGAGAATCACACATCCTCCTACTTTCAACAGCCACAGCTCAGCCCAGTACACCTGAGGCTAAGCAGGTACTGACCTGCAGTGGAAATCCTGGCAGTCTTTTCCTGCCTGAGGAGGGGATTTCTGATGATACAGGTTACCCCTTCCCCACAGCTGCCTTTCACGATCACAGATTATGTGACTGCATACAGGCCATCTCCATCTGCAACCAAAGGTGCTGCCATAGCTGGCATGTCCTCTCCCTTGTCTTCTCTCCACTGTATTTGGGGCTGAGGATACCAGCCAGTCGACACGCACTCCTGATGGATCCCTCCACTCTCATAATCCTTCATTTCCAAGTGAGGATCAGAACCCAGGGCTGTGGAAAGATAAATAAGCCTGAATTCTTTAGAGCCTCTATGTGAGTCTCAACATGAATTGGATATTACACTCACACTAGATAATTCCAGATGGTTTCATTAAGGAGCTGTTTACAAATATGTGGTCATGGTGAGGGGAAAACCACATGGGACAGAACAATAACCAGGGCCTGGAATAATCAAGCTGTTACCACCCACCCTTAAATTCAAAGGGAAGGGAAAAGAAGCCATTTTGAAGATCTAAAAGAAGAAAGTCATGTAGAGAGGGCTTTCTTAAGAGGAGCGGCGATCTTCGGGAAGGGAATGCAGCCAGCTGGAGGTGGTCCTACAGGGAAAATGCCAGAGGGATAAGAGCTTAGACCTCTCGCTCTTCTCTCCCTTCTTCCATCTTCTGCTATGGTTCCCCATTGTCCAAACCAAGCCAGAAGCAATAGGGCAAGAAAGTGCCCTAGAAAGAAAAAGGCAACCCTTGACATCTGGGCATCATCCTGGTCTCAGTGTTCTCCTGTTGAACATAAGCAATTTCATGAAACATCAACATCAGACAAGGGCATGTTGTCACTACGATGGGTCAAGGCAAAAACAAGACCACTCAACAATCATGTTTGAACATACAGAAAAATATGAACCCTTGCCAAACCACAGTCATGACCAAATATTTCCCTATCCTGGCTATGAGTGACTGTTGCTCTTTTCCCAATTGCAACTTTAGCCTCACTCAAATATTCCTCCTAGATTAGACTTCTTAAGACACTCACAGAATCACACCCCCCCACCTTCCTGACAGCATCCAATCCAGAGCAAAGCTTCACTTCCATAAACGCTTCTCAACTCCCGAAACACAAGCCCAAATTCTACACCAAGTCTTCTCTAACATCCTCTTTCTGAGACACCGCACAGTTCCCACATGGCGTGCATTCTCCCTCTCTGCAACAAGTAATACACACAACTTGGTCAACTCCAGGTGTGTTCCTGGAGGCTTTGGGCTGGACAACGTTGGCAGCACAGATGCTATCCTACAGGTCAGCCTCCCAGGACCCACACCAGCACGTACCCGGAGGGCCCACAGAGTGATCTGGAACACAGCTGAAGCCAGACATCTGTGTGCCTTCACTGAGGAGATATTTTCTTATCCTTCCTATCCCCAACATTCCACTTCCCTGATTAGACCCTGGTTGCCAGCATGAGGGAGTTCTTTACTTGATATTATAGGGTACAGGAGGGATTCTTCCTGGAGGAAAATCAGTCTCTTTCCCAAGGGCCTCAGAGAACAACGAGGGAAGGCAGTGGAGGCTATTCCTAGTGACCAGTCAGAGTACTCTGAGGTGGAGTTGGAGCATGAACTCTGCCTGTCTCCCCAGGTCTCATGGAGGAACGAGCTCAGAATCAAACCCAGAGGCTCACCTGCAACCTTCAGCTCCACCATGGCTTTTTCAGAGAAGTTGCCATATTGGAAATAACACATGTAGATTCCACTCTCAAGAGGCTCTGATGCTGTAAATACAGAGAATAGCCTTCCCTTCAGTGATGCCATCTCTTAAACTGGATGTTCTCCCTCAATACTCGGCCATCTGTTGGTTTTCTACTTCCTTCCAATTTGCATACATATATACTACCTCCCTAAGTCTGGATCTCACCCACATCAGCTCCACGGTCTCCGCACTCATCTTCAGGAACAGATGACAGGGCAGATCAGCGTCTTCACCCACCCTGGCCAGAATGGGCCCAGGGAGTCCAAACACAGAAAACTGAGCTTATAGGTAAAAGAAGAAGCTCCATCAGAGAGAGTTGGGGCCATGAGGGTAAGAAGGGAGGGGAGTCTCAGGCAGGGAGAGTCAGGTACAAAAAACCTAGATAAGAACATGATCCTAACAGAAGTACAATCTGTCGTAATGTCATGTGCACCTTCAGCTTGGGATGGGACTTCCAGGACTGAGTAGTCACTAGAGGTTCTGACCGGACACTAATAGGTAATGGTCTGCTTCAGATCCATAAAAGCAGAATGTTTCCTATCTGAGCAAGGGGTAAGCAGCTGGACCAAGACAAGGCAGACAAGGAGGTTGAGCAGAGGGAAGTCTAGGGAACTTGCCATTTTCATCTGTGCTGCAGAGAGATGCAAGAAAGAGTCAGGCAGAAACTGTGACCTTGTCCCGGAAGAAGATGACAAATTCCATATCAAACCTCCTCTTCCCCAGGGCCGACTCAGGGTGAAACACACAGTCACTAGTGTGGTGACTCAGGATCCTCTTCTGCCAAAATGTCTGCTTGAATCTCTTAACTTTGAGTTCCAACATGGAAAATCACCCATAAAAATATGTTATGTTAAATGTACATACATTTAACATATAAATCTTATGTATGTAGTGTTAAATGTGCGTACATTAACTCTAACCTATCAGAAAATCCTTGGCTCTACTGTCTAAATATGTTCAGAATCCTTCCACTTTCCCACACTTCCCCTGCTACAGCCAGGTAATAGCCTCCACCATCACACTCTGAATAATTCAGGACCCTCCTCTCTCAGTCCCCTGAATCTGATTGTGTCCCCTACTGTCTATGCTCACCACAAAAGCCAGAGGTTTCCTTGAACCATAACATGTCACTCCTCTGCTCAACATCTTTCAATTGCTCCCATTTCACTCAGAGTAGATGCTGAAGTCCTCACAATGGCCAACATTGCCTCCAGGACCCACACCTCTCACTTCATTTCCTCTACTCTCCTTGTCTGATCCAGGCACACTGCCCTTCTAGCTGGTCCTTGGATAGACTAGGACAGAGGACTTGGCTCTTCTATCTGGAACCCCGTTCCCCCAGATATCCAAAAGGCCACTCCCTCACCTCCTTCAAGTCTTTCCTCTAGACTTGAGGAAAGTCAGTTCCTCCACAGAGGGGAGGTGAAGTGTTGTGAACACAAGCAGATGCTTCCCTAATGAGATACTCTTTTGGTCTTGCTTAGGGAGCAGAGCCTATCCTCTTGTGCTCCCACTGGGACTTGCCTATGTAATGTATGTATTCCTATTTTTCATTGAAGTGGTTTCAAGGAGCAAGCATGTCCTGGATATGCATGTAAGAGTGTTTCAACTCAGTGTGCCTCAGTGAACACTTTTCACAATTGTTCTTTGGGGGAGAAACTTATTTGGGAAGTAAATTATTCATTTCTTGTCTTCCCTTTCCTCGAGTGTTCACCAGTGCTCCTTGGCAGATGGGCTCTGGGCTCACCGGCAATGGATAAGTTCCTGGTCTTATTCTTTCCACTGCTAGGGAAGTGCTTTTTCGAGGCAGAGATGTAAGAGCTGGCACTTGCAAAGAAGGGGCAAATATGTCAAACTAGGAGCACAAAGCAGCCCATCAAAGCTCATGCCTCTGTGAAATGCTGAGGTTCTCCCAGCTCAGAGGCAGGGACCCTGCAACCTCACCCTCTCAGCCCAGAGCTCTCAATTGTCTTGGCTCAGAAAAGCATCTCCACCATCTTTTAGGGGTGGTTTGTGGCATCACTGTGAACCTTTGTGATGATGGAAGTGTGGGGCCCTCGCCAAAAGAAAGGATTAATACTAGCTGGCATACTAGTTTGGCTTCCATCCTAACCACCCCAGAGTTGGCTGCAGCCATAGATAGTGGGGAGCCTGAGAGCAGGCCTAGGTGCATTACTCAGAGACACGACTAAGAATTCTGGCTCTAACTCCCTCCCTTATTCCTTGGGCTCTCCCATCATGTATCCTCTCCTATCCTGAAGAAGTCAAGTGGGATGGGGTGCTAACAAATGACTTGAGTATGTGCCCGTATGGGAGCAACAGCAGACTCCTCTAAGACAAAACACATGACCATCACCAAGTTCAAATCACGCCCCCATTAGACTCCGGTTAAGATCACGGCAGACTTCCTGGTGGAGACTAGAGTTAGATAGAGGCTGAACCCACCACTTCTAAATCACAAAGCTAGTGAATGGGAGAGCTGGGAATAAGACCAGGTCTCACCCATCATTTCATTCATTCATTCAACAAATATTTACTGAGCACACACTATGTGCCAGGCCCACTATGTGTTAAATGTGGGAACAAAGAGGAGGTGGAAATTGGGTGATGGCACTATGATTGACAAGGTGTGTGATCTCAGTCATGTGAAAAAACCTGTTTGAACTCAAGTCACTCATGAAACAATGTGAAATATAAACTTTACAATGTGCAGAATTACCCCAGAAATTCCACTTCCAGATATCTGGTCCAGCAAAGCACATGCATGGGTCCAGAGAGAAACGTGTAAGGATGACACTGCAGCATTATTTATAAAAGTAAAAAAGTGATCAACAACCTAACCGGCCACCCATAGGACACTGGTTAGCTAAATAATGGCTCATCCCTATAAAGGAATTCAATGCCAGAGTTAAGATTAGTTTACAATCACTAATCCAGATAATCAAGGTATATTAAGTGAACAAAAAGCACGTTGCAGAACAATACTAATGATTCTACTAAAAAATAAAAGCAAAGCTATAAATTTGTAGATACATGTTTATGTCATTGCCTTAAAACAGGTCTAAAAGTATACATGCTACACTGAGAACTGGGGATTGAATTAAAGATATTTTTGTCCTTTGCCCCCTACTCCTTGAAAATTATTTGAATGTTTTAAATTTTAGAAGTCTTCATCTAAAATTTAAGAATTAAAAATTGTTTCAAGTAATTATCGTGACTGCAACATATTAGTTGTTCAGAAAATACCAACTCCAAAACAAACCAGCATGAGGCCCCCAGTCATAGGACCTGGAAGTCCGGGAACTGCCGGGGGACAAGGGAGCAGATGTCTGTGAAGCTGGCTCTCCTTCAGACCTTTGTCTGAAACCTGGACTCACCCTCAGACAGAATACTGCCTTTCAGTCCATCCTCTCCTCTTCAAACTGTTCTCTATGCTGCTAGAGAGAGGACAGTATTATTATTATTATTATTATAGGCACAATTCCTCTGCTGTCCTTATAGTAGAGAATGTTTTTATCCATTTTTTTGGATATTTATTATTATTTGTTCCTGATTATAGACAATTTTAATATAGAGAAAAATATAAAGAGATAAAATTAAAAATCTGTAATGGTAATCATATACTTAGCTTCATGGAAATGTAAATATTTCTGGAAGTACTTTGGCAGTATACATATACACCAAATGCTTTAGAAATATTTCATCCTTTGACCTAGAAATCCAGTTTTAGGAATTACTCTTAAAGAAAAAAAATCAAACGTTAACACAAAGATTTCTGCTTAAAGCTGTTCATCATAGTAAAATTGACAATAGTAAAATGCAGATACAATTTAGGTATCCAAGGTGAATCCAATTTTGTTTATTAAAAACATGCTTCCTAATGACTGTATGGAAATCCCTTTATGACTGGACAATGTGTTGTTTATCAGTCCTCCAAATGCTGCACATGTATGTGTATGTTACATATGGAGTCTGGTTCAGATTTTTCTAAACTACAAATAATTCTGTAACAAACATAATCACCTATAAATGTTTAAAGCACATCTCTTTTTAGAATCTCTTAGAATACATTCCCAGAGATGACCAAAGATATTATAAGAGTCCTTTGCTCCTTTCTGACCACAGTACGTTCCTAAGAACATGCAGTTGGCAAGTTTTTTCATTCAGGTTGTCTCCCTCCCACCAAATTTCCCAATGCAGGTCCTTCCCTTTTGCACTGCCTCCTACCCCTACCCCCATCTCCTCACCACACACAAGCACCAAACCCCTTTCTCTGGGTGAGGACTTCCCTGTACCCACTCTAGGCCTTTTAGGCTCTCTTTCCGTCCAGGACCTGTGGCCCTGACTTTTACGATTTCCCCCACTTACCCCTTGGCATTCCCATCTGAAAATCACAGCCCACACAATGAAGGTAATCAATGGTTCTCCATTATAGTTAACAGTCTGCTCTGGAAGAAAGGGAAAAGAAAGAAAGGCTGCTCACTGTGAGCAACAGTAACAGAGTCCCTCTTTGGAAGAATTAGTTTTCTGATTGGCTCAAAGGAGTGTTTCTTATCAGTTTTGGTCAGACACAAGTGGGGAAGTTTAGAATGAAAACTGAAACTGTATTGGATTGCACAAAATGAGGAAACATTCCAGCCCTAATTCCCACACTGTGTTTCTCTGTGTTTACCTATTTGAATCATTCATGTGTATGTTTCTGTATCATCAGTATTTCATTAGATACACCTGTTTTACGCCTTTTGTATCATAATAGATTTATCAGTCGAACAAAGGAGAAAAATTACTAGATTTTAATGTGTTAAGAGAGGAAGATGTGCAGTAATTAAAATGTTTCTGTGGCCATTTTCTGACATCCGTGTGAATGTAGGTGGGCACACGGAGGAGGACATCTTTTACAGCAGAGACAAACGAAAGTGTGAACGGAAGGAAAACCAGATCCACTCCACCTTTTCAGCACCTCTGAAACTCAGGTCTCAGATCCACGACCACATCATATAATTTTCAGGTTTCCAGAGGCAGTGCTGCCAGTGACTGGTGGGCACATCTTACATTTTTCAGAACATTCTTATTTGGAGTGTTGCAGAGCAGGTTCCTTCACCCTCTGTGCCTTATTTGTGCTACATTTGTGTTCTCATGTGTATTTGTTTCTACTCTGCCTGCAGGATTCTGTATTCTCCGAGCTTAGACTCTGCATAGGCTGTGAATGCTGTTTCTATAAGGTGTCTTTGGGACAAAGTGGTCCTACCTGTGGCCTAGGGCCTCCCAAGACACTTTATTTGCATCTCGAGTCCCTGATTAAAGCTCCTAGGGCTTTTTTTTTTTTTTTTGCTCCTAGGACTTTGATGTGACTTTGGCTGATGGAATTTGATTACAGTCAGAATATAATCAGAATTTAGGCTTTGTGGTAGACATGGCTAGTTGCTTGTGCAATATCTATTCTCTGCTTTTTCTTAGGAATCAAACCCAATTTGGGAGGGTCCTGCAATGTGCTCATTCCCATTAAAGATAGGAGAGACCAAAGGACTAAGGTTGAGCTAATAATATGTAAGTGGAAGTTGTTGGGTCGTTTCTCAAGAGAGGTCCATACGCTTCCTACTTCCTCCTTCCTTTGCCTAGAACATGGTCCTTGGAGCTAGAGTGCAGGGACCATCTCATGCCCATGAGACAATGTTGAGAGTTGAGACGGCAGAGAATAAAGACAGAAAGAGGCTGGGTCACGGATGCATCTCTGAGCTGCCAGACCAGCTCTGGATTGCCGCTCTCTGAATTCATTTTACATGAAAGGAAAACAAACATTTGTTTTGTTGAAGCCAGTGGTACTTCTGGTCTCTGTTATCAGCAGCAAAATACAATTCTTCCCTCCCCACTCCCGACTATCATTGGTTTATCATGAAACTTTTCAAACATAGAACAAAGTTAAAAGACTTTTTCAATGAACATCAAATATACCTACTATCTCAATTCTACAGTAACATTTAATATTTTCAATTTCTTGTAATGTATCCTTATTCTTCTGTTCATCCTCCTATCCATCCTTATTTATTTATTTATTTATTTATTTATTTATTTATTTGGTGCCTATTTTTTATTTATTTGTTTATTTTTTGCTGAGGAAGTTTTGCCCTGAGTTAACATCTCTGCCACTCTACCTCTATTTTGTTTGTAGGTCACTGCCACAGCACGGCTGCTGATGAATGGTATAGGTCCGTTCCCGAGAACTAAATGCAGGCTGCCAAACTGGAGCACACGAAACTTAACCACTAGGCTGTCAGCCAGCCCCTGGTGCCTTTTTAAGAAAGTTGCAAACATTAATGCACTTTCCCTTGGGTACCTCAACACACCTGCCAAATAGAAGCACACAGTTCTGAACTACTTGAGGCACCAATGCTGTGTTTGAAACACAAATGTTGTAGTACATTTCAATTATATGTTCTAAAATAATCAGTGGGATATTTTTGTCTGGGGATCTCTAGCTCCTAAATGCCTCATCATCCGCAAAGATACTGACAGTCTGGTCCCAGGTCCTGGCCACTCCTAGTAAGAGTCAGGCTACCTCCAGGAGGCTGTGTCAGCAGGAGGCTCCAGGACTGCCTCTCAGGAACAGCTTGAGACAGGGACAAGCACTGCCTCAGGGCCCTTCTGTCCATTCCCTGGCATCTGCTGAGAGAAGTGCTCTCTTCTCTGCTGATACCACAAGAGAGAGTCGATGTTCTGGAGGACCAGTAGGATGTAGGGCCACACAAATCACTTGAAGAAGAGCAGGGATAGAATCCCTTGTGAAGGAAACTGAGGAGAGGCATGGAGTTCAGTTCAGAAAGCAAAGAAAATAGGAGAGTGTGCATTACATTACAGAGGGGTGAGAAAGTAAAAATTAGCTCAGAATGTAACAATCTGCCCTGCCAGTCATCAGGCTGGTGTAACAAACATATTTGACAAAGCCAACTGCATAGTAAACAGACAGAATATTTCTCCCCAGGTTATGCTGCAGCTGCAAAGGGGCAAAACAACCCCCTTCTCTGAGTGCTTCTTACTTTCTTACTCACTGAGAAACTTCCTTTTAAAAATTCACAATCTCTCAAAAGCTTTGTTGGTGGAAATCATATCAGTAAAAATGAACCATTCCATTCTTGTCTGAAGAATCCAAGTTACTTTGACACAGAAAAGCAGCCTTGATTTCCAACCTAGATGCTGAACTTCAGATAAGGAGTTTCTGGGCATACTTTGTATCTCTTAATGTTTGGAGAGAGGTGACTGGGCAGCTCAGCGTCTTCCTCCACTGTGGCCAAGATGGGGTCCAGAGGTCCAATCATGTCAAAATGAGCTGCCGCAAAACCAGGAGGATCAGACAGGGTGTGGAGATAGGAGTTGAGGACTGAAACAGACAAGGCTCCTGCCAATGGACAGAATCTCTCTCACTATTTCTCTTATTTCTAGAACAGCCTGAGGGAGTCCATCTGGACCCCAGTGGAGAACCAAATGGATTGTTTACATTTACTGAGAAATTTCCACCCTGCCGTCCAGAGAGAGAGAGACAGAGAGGGGAGACCTACACGAATCCAGTGTGGGCAGCTGGAGGAGAATGAGGGTGAGCAGACATGTGGGGAGGCAGGAGTTTGGGAAAACTGGCCATCTCCAACCCCTCTGGGGCAGCAAGATGACTGGTATCCTGGAGTCCGTCAGGAGCTTCAACCTAGGAGATGAATGGATAGCAGATAACTATGGGTTCTCTAGACACTGTCTCCCCAGTCCTCCCAACAGCTCTTGCCATCTTGGAATGCTCTAGTCATTTGCACCTGAAGCCTTCTCTCTGCTTCTTCCCCAGTGCAGACTTTCAGTCCATGCTGCCATCAGCACCCACCCACTCACTACCTTAAGTTTGGTCAAGATCAATGTATAAAACAAAATGGGCCCTAAAATCACCAAAGAGACTTAGGAAAAGGGAATTGTGAGGAATAGTATCCATTAATGGGTTGCATATAAATGAACAGATCTTGGAACCACTGCCTTAAAAAGAATCTTCTTTCAAATGCGATAATTTGGTATTTGCTTTTAGCGATGACAACAAAGATAAAGACATGGAGGCAGAGAGGGAGACCAGAGGAATAAACTGGAGGAGAAAAGAGGAAAAGGTGGGAAGAGATGGAACAAGAAAGGGGAGCTGAAGAGTGTTAAAGGGCTTGACGAGTGGAGAGCCTGGGACTAGGCAGGAAGGAGCCAGAGGGAGAGAGGATGCCCTCCTGTCTGCTGGCTCTCTCAGGGGCTGAGAGTAGTTGCAGAGACTGACCCCTGATCTTGGAGGAGAAGGCACCAATGAGCCACTGCTGCCCTGTGAGAAAGCTGGTTGTGGCCCAGGGGCAAAAGTTAAAGGCCAGCAGGAGAAGGAAGGGGGAAGTACTCTCAGGAAAGCCTGCCTCCAGGTCCCTGATGTATTTACTTTGGAAAAAAAAATTTTTCCAGAGAGGTAACAGGTCTGTGGATTTGTGGTCTTTAGCTCAGAGATCAGTATATACATTGATGAGCTGGACTAAATACAGGGGCATAGAGTGAATAGGAAGATCTTCAAGAAAACACTGAAATGAGACATAAGGCCTTGAGCCAGTTAATTCACCTCTCAGAGGCTCAGTTCTTCCATCTCTAAAATGGGAATATTGTTACTAATACCTTCTTTGAAGAGGTATTGTGAGGGTTAAATGAGATTAAGCATGTAAAGTGCTTAACATACAGTACGGCCTTAGAAGAGGGTAAATTGTTATTTTATTATTATTTATGTGGGTTGAAAAATTAAAGGTAGGCTGGCAATGCATGTGTGTGATTCAGTTTTCAGGGCCCCAAAGTTGCCTCCCTGAAAGCAATTCATGAAGCCTGGAATTTATGAAGCCTGCAATTCCTTATTTTGAGCTAAACCTCCTATTGCTATGCAAAAGTAAAAAAAATATAGAAAAATATTATTTTCTTTTTTGGCTGAGGAAGATTGACCCTGAGCTAACATCTGTTGCCAATCTTCCTCTTTTTTTGCTTGAGGAAGATTAGCCATAAGCTAATGCCTGCACTAATCTTCCTCTATTTTGTATGTGGGTTGCCAACACAGCATGGCTGACAAGTGGTGTAGGTCCACGCCTTGGATCTAAACCCACGCATCCGAGCCGCCAAGGGAGAGGGCGCTGAACTTAATCACTATGCCACGGCGCGGGCCTCTGGAAAAATGTTTTTAAAAGTAGAAATCATCCATAATGTCACCAACTAATGATAGCCTCTATTCAAATTTTGACAGAATTGATGAAGCTTTTGCATAATTAGAAACACTGTTAATAGCTACATAATATCATACTGTAGGTCCCTATAATTCCCAAGATTGTGGGACATCTTGAGTTTTTTTGCCTATTATAAATAGTGTATTTTATACCTAAGTTTTTTTGCACATCTTTGATAACTTCTTGATAAACTTTCTGATAAATTCCCAGAAATATAGTCATCAGGTCAAAGGGTATGAGCATATTGCCAAAGTTCCTTCCTGAAATGTTAAACCTATCACACCATCAAGAGAAATCTCCTTCTCACCTAATTCCTGCCAGCATTGAGGGTTATTGTTTCTCATCATCACTAATGAGATGGATGAAACTGATCAAATTATTATTTTGCTATGCATTTATATGATAGTGAGGCTTATCATTTTTCATATTAACCACTTAATATATCCTGGAAGTGAGCTTTTCAGGCCAATTGCCTTTTTTTTTTTTTCCTAGACAGATTCTGATGTTGTTTCTTATCAACCTGTATGATCTTTTTATGAATTAAAGATGTCAACCTTGTATTATATTTGTGGCCCAAATCCGTCACCACCCCAGTTTGTCCTTTGCGCCTTAACTGGGACTCTGATTAAGATCAACAGAAGATAATTGCTCCAGTTGACCCACCAGACTGCCAGGGGAATGACTTTTCCCAAATGTAAATCTGATCCTGTCGTTTTTTGCTTAAAAACCCCTACATGTCTCCTTACTGACCCCAGGACCAAGTTCAGGCACCTTAATCTGGCCAAGAACATGCTGTAGGATCCAGTGCTCTCCCTGTTTCTGTCCTCTCAGCCTCTTCTCCCTCCCTCCCAATGGCCTGTCCACCCACGGGCAGAATTTGGAAAGAAATGTGGTTGCCTCAACCCACACACCCTTTCAGGCTTTCAGGGAGTAGTGATTGTCCTTCTTCATAAAATATTCTACTGCTTCTTGTCTGCTTGACAAACTCCTGTTCTTTCCTCAAAAGCTCACTGAAGGGCAACCTCTTCTAGAAGCAGCAGATGCAACCTCACTTCTAGGGCTTCTCTTTCATTCACTTATGGTCCCTCACTGTGACCCCATCCAAGTGCCCTGACCAGAGGGGCTGTAGGAAGGAGCCTCCCAGCACTGCCCAACTCACATGAGAAACACTTTTGAAGTCTTGGGTCTTATCTATAAATTTAAAGTAAATTAAATCACTTTACTTCATTGTATATGATATTTATTTAAATATGACTCTGGATAGCCTCTGCCCCTTCCAAGTGAAACCCACTCTCCAGGACATGGGCCAGGTTTATCCTGTGACACAGACAACTTCCCGGTCCCTCTCTGCTGGAGCACATCTGACCTGAGTCCTACTCTGAGAAGCAGATGTGTTTATTTTTGTCTTTTGTTTCCAAGTCTATCTTTCTCTCCTAAACTGAGTTCTTTGAGTTTGTACTCTCTGACTTCTCATCAGCATTTAGACGGAAGCAGAATTTACAGCTTAAATCAAACCAACCAGTTCTTGGCCTTTCTAGTTTGAAATGCTCCTGCCTCATTCTCAACTCCCCTTTGAGTTTAGCTTCTGAAAATATTGTCTACAACTGGTTTCCTCTCCTCAATCCACTGTGATTAGACCACTGCTCCTGCTCTACATTGTCAATAAAATCTCATAGGATATTTTTTGGGGAAAAAAGATAGCTTTTACTTGCAAAGGGAGCTAGACTGAAAAGAAAGGGGCCAGGAAATAGAGAGCAAATGGTATTTAGAACTCAAGCTGTTACATGGCAGCCACAGTTTTGACTGGGTAAATTCTGACTTATTTTGACAGAAACCAACAGTCTTGGACAATCAAAGGCAGAATCTCCGAATTTTCCAGGCTCAGTCAGGGAACAAAGATTCTAGGTGCCCTGCCTCTCATGGCTCCCATTGTTTGTGTGACACCTCTGTGATGTGGGGCTGCATGAGGAAGTTCCTGCTATTCCCAGGCCCGCTGAAGAATAGAAACACAAACGTTTTCCTCTTAGACATGAAAATCATGTGGGCTGAGGAATGTGATGTGCTCCATATGAGAGCAAATCTAATGACAAAATGTCAGGGCCTCCCCCTCCCCCCTTTTTCACCACACTGTGTTCAAATTTCCCAATACTGTAGACCAGTCAAATCCAACGGTTCCTCTCACCCTCATTTTACTTGACCTTCATCAGCATTTTACTGAAGCAACCACTTCTCCTTTTCTTTTGAAAATTAGATTTTATTCTGTCAAAGCAATCTGTAAAAAGAATGTTTTTAAATCCAAATAATATAAAGAACTTTTCAGAAAAGCATCAATCCCACTTCCACCCTATCATTCCCTAGAAACAGCCTCTTCAAATGCTTGGCTGTTTTATCTGGTATTTATCTAGATATTTCTCAAGACAATAATGTATTCATGTTGCTATTTCTTGATATATACACTTTTAGATATTACTTTCTGATGTCTATCAATTAAATCAATGATCATTTAATCCTTGTGATAATTTTATATGTCAACTTGGCTAGGCTAAGAGATGGCTAGATCTCTGGTGGAACTTTATTTCCGGGTGTGTCTGTAAGGATGTTTCTGGAAGAGATTAACATTTGAGTAGGTAGATTGAGTAAAGAAGATTGGCCTCACCAATCTGGGTGGGCATCATCCAATCACTGAGGGCCTGAATAGAACAAAAAGGTGGAGAAAGGGCAAATTTGTTCTCTGCTTGAGCTGTGATATCCATCTTCTCCTGCTTTCAGAATTGGTGCTCTTGTTTCTCAGGCCTTCGAATTTGGACTGGACCTACACCACCAGTTTTCCTGGGCCTCCAGCTTGCAGAGAGCAGATCATGGGACTTCTCTACCTCCATAATCACACAAGCCAATTCCTCATAATAAGTTTCTTTCTGTATATATCTTATTTGTATATATCTGTTTGTATGTATATATCTGTTTCTCTGGAGAACCCTGACTCATACAGCTCTTTCATTTCATCAATAGAAATATATCACTTTTGTTCAATGTTTCCAATACAATGGTATTGTAGCTATACAATGTAGCTATAATTTTATGGAGTCAAGTATCATATAGACTACATTTATTTTTCTGTTCAACTTCTTGTGTTTTTCAGGAATGGAGAAGAAGAGAGTGAACTGGTTCATCTAGTTAACTTTGTTTAGCTTTCTTTGTTCCTATCACAAATTTTTCCCACCTCTCTAACAGTCTCTAAGTACAGTTTCCATGGTCAAACATATCAGATAATTTATTAGTGCTATTACATCTCCTCCCCTCCCCATCCTTCCCAGAGCAGCACTTCTCTAACGTAAGTGAACATATGCTCCATTGGAGGGTCTTATTAAAAATCAGATTCTGATTTAGTAGGTCTGGAGTGGGACCAGAATTCTCCCTGGTGGCTGCTCCTGGTCCACAGGAGCTTTATCCTGATCTTATTCAGAAGGTACAGACAAAGAAGCAGCTGCTGGTTTTACATGAGTTGTGAAGATGCCCCTGAGGGATGGCTCTGGCTCAGGGTCTTGGACTTGGCTCTTTTGCATGTGGCTAAAGCAAGCTAAGACAAAGGACTGGGGTGAATGGGCATCAAGTGTAGTACTGTAGTCTGCGGCTTGCTAGTGAGCTTTGTGGTCAGCTGCTATTTCTTGGGGCACACACTGTCAGCATGCTTGTGATAGTCAGATATGACCTAATGATATGTTGACATTATAATATATGTAATTTCCCAATTTACTAAACCTGTGTTAAATTTATGTGCATTGTAGCACAACAGAGTTTGCATATGGGAAGTGTGGGCAGAAAGGAAGTGAAGAGGCCTAGAGAAGGTGGTGATGGATTTCTGTGTAGAAGAAGTGCTAGTGAGGGTGATGAAGGTTACATGTACCCCATGGAGCAAGAGCCTGAGGTCTGGTTGAGTCACATTCTTAGAAATGCTTTTGAAATGGGGAGTTCCTAGAAAAAAGAAGAGGGGCAGACAGGGTACTTATGGGAGCCAATAAAGTGAGTTTGGATTGAGCAAGGGAGAAAAAGGAGGATTTGGGGAAGGGAACAGGGTTGTGTAGACCACTCTGAGTTCTTCCTAGAGGCTACTCCATTGCAGCCTCTCTTCCTGTTACATGGTGGGGCAGAGCCCTCCAAAACAGGGCTACGTTCACCCTCTGGAGGACAAGCTATAGAAAACATGAAAATACAGAGTTTAGAAATATAGGAGGAGACCATGAATTCATTGGTCTGGCTTCACCTTGTTTTCCTCTTATCATAGCTGTCACTATGCTCCCTTATCAGACCTTGTCTTAGTTTGAGTTCCCCCAAAAGCAGATCTTAAGACACAGATTTGCATGCAAGTAATTTCTTTGGGAGGTGATTACAGAAAGCCTTGTTGGGGAAGTGAGGAAATGAGACAGAGAAGAGCCAATAAAGGGTGTGATGGTACAGTTATCCCTTGGTATCTGTGGGGGATTGGTTCTAGGACCCCCGAGGATAACAAAATCCATGGATGCTCAAGTCCTTTATATAAAATGGTGTAGTATTTACATGTAATTTATGCACATCCTCCCACATACTTTAAATCATCTCTAGATTACTTACAGTACCTAATACAATGTAAATGCTATGTAAATAGTTGTTATACTGTATTGTTTAGGGAATAATGACAAGAAAAAAAATCTTTATGTGTTCACTACAGAGGCAACAATCGTGGGCCTTTAGATCTGCAGTTAGTTGAACTGCGGAACCGGTGGATACCGAGGACCGACTGAATTACCTTTGTGGGCACCTGGGACTCAGTCTTGCTAGGGACTTTCTAAGCGATTGTGTGGAACTGGAAACTACCCAATTCAGAATTGTCACTGAGGGATGAGAAAACAGAAGGATTTATCCACAATCCAGCTCCTCATTGGCTGAGGATCTTCTAGGGTGAATATCAACTGAAAGCGTATGCAGGTGACCACTAAGATAGAAAGAGAGAGAGAGAGAGGAAGGAAGGGGAGGGGAAGGGAAGGAACCAGAGGGGAAGAGAGACTGCGAGTCAGTGAATGTGAGAGATTCAGAAGACATCTCTTTTTCTCCAAAGAAATGAGACATCATGCTAGAATTGTCGGGTATCCTCAGGAGACCTTTTCTGACCTGCTCACTGATCTCCACAGCCAGCCCCTAGCCCCGACCCACTCCACCCACCCCCATATGATCTTCTTTCCTAATTATCAGTTACAGATTAGTATGCCTTCAAGTTACTGGGGGAAGGAGAAATGGGTTAGCTAATCTTATTGTCACATTCCAAGACACCTGTATGTTGAGGCAATTTACACCATCTCTCTTCTCTCCAGCCTCGTCACTAAAATACTGTCAGTATGTTACATTTTTGTGTATCCTGAGGCTTTGAATCCATGGGAGATAGGAGCTCAGAGTCCCAGAGAAATGAAGAGCCACTGACCTGAATACAGTTTTACTTTTTCCATTCTACAGCAACAGAGAGGTTTTATAAGAGAAGCAAATGCTTGTTTACAGAGCAATGAGGAGAAACTCCAGAATTCTCCAAGCTCTTTTATGAGTCTTTTTGGAAAAGAAAGAGCACTAAGCCAATTAAGATTTGAGTTAAAGGTGTGGGAAGGAGGATGGAATGTGTTCACAAAGCATA
The DNA here is from genome assembly GCF_057802395.1 of Ceratotherium simum simum. NCBI lineage: Eukaryota > Metazoa > Chordata > Mammalia > Perissodactyla > Rhinocerotidae > Ceratotherium > Ceratotherium simum. The sequence continues at coordinate 24,829,479 of NC_141912.1, read as the reverse complement.
CAATGGAGTGACTGTTCCCTTCTGTGAATGCTTGATTACTGAAAAGTTCTCAATAAACTATGAACAAGGAATGCTTTTTGTTTCAGTTTTTCTTCTTAGAAACCTTCAGGAAGTTCCTTTTGGCTTTAGATCCTAAGAGGTTTTGCTGTGTCTAGGGAACTGAAAGTCTGGGGCCAAGTGTAGGGTGGATGGGAGTGAGCACTGGGAGGCTGACAGTGGGTTCTGACTTGCCTATGACCATGCTGAATGCCACCAGCCAAAGCCCACCTGTAGTCAAAGCAAGTAGAATTTGTTGTTACTTGTTACAGCATCATAGATTCCACACACCATAGGGGGTTGGGAGGTGGGGTGTGTCTCAGTGAGAGGGTGTGGGAGGAACTTATTACAGGATAAGGATTTGAGTTGGGTGGTGTGGGGGAGGTTCAAAGAAGGAAGTGCTCCCTCTGGATCAATGCTGTCAGAAAACAGCGGACTGTTGTACACCTAGATATTCCAATAACTTTTATTAGGAAATGGAGGAACAGACTGGGCTAAAAGTGTAATTGGTAAAGAAGCAGCAATTCCTGCAGTTAGCCAAGAGAGGGAGATGTATAGTCATTTTTGTGGTTTGCATGGTGTTCTTGGTCTATTGTCTGAGCTCTGACAGGATTATAGACAGGATTTGTTTTTGTCTCACTCCATCACAGTCACAGAATGACCTTGTCTGTTGTTGGGGTTCTGTGAAATTGCTTATTTTAAGTAGAGAACACTCTAGCAGAAGTCGGGCCTGCTTTTTTCTCTCTCAATCAGAGCCAGCATTTTCCTTCAGATCTAAAGATATTTCGGGTTTTATAACCTTTAGAATCCCTTCCAATTTTGAAAAACCTAGAGTCATATTTCTAGGTTCTAGATTAGGATGACTTCTGACTGGAAGTCATCTTAAAGAGTATGGAATCCAAGCACATGTCTAAGGTTTCAATCCCACAAGGCACAAACACCCCTGACAAGTAGCCTGACAGAGTGTAACTTACCAGGAATCAAACTCATCCTCCTTCTGTCTATTCCTCCACCACTTTTCATTTCCAAAATAAAAATATTGCTCAAATGGGAAGTCTGAGGCATGTTGCAACCACTGAGTAGAGAATCAGTCTTAGAGGTAAGGGAGCTGAAACAAAATGCCCCAGAAAAGTTTGATGATGGAAGGTAGCAGAATATGCCACCCCAAGATATGCCACTTTGGCATAAAAGTTATTTTGAACTGAAAGCAACTAAGAACCAGCATTTCTTATCAGCCCAGGGAGGCACCAGAGGAATCTGCAAACAGTCTTTACTCCGTTAGTTTCCTCCCACATATTTACCTGCCCACAGTTCGCTGCCCTTGGAAGACTAAAACTACTTTCCTTTGTCCTGTCATTTCTCTGCAAATCTAATGTTCTTTGTTGAAGATGCTACATAAGCTGCAGTTCAAAGCCGTTGCTTTGAGTTATTCTCCTTTTAGAGTTTCTCCTGCATGATGTGCATTGCACTTGTTAACAAACTATTTGTTTTTCTCTTGTTAATCTCTCTTTTTGTTAGTGTCCCAGCTGAAAACCTAAAATGGGAAGAGGTAAAGTTTTGCCTCTCTTACAATGAGAAACTCCCAGAAAGTTCAGCTTTCCTCCTGATTGCCTGGCGGATTGGGGTAGGGGATGACTCTGGCCCCCTCCCTGTCCCTGTTGCATCTGTGCCCTATCCCATCTTTCCTTCCCACAGCAAAAACAGTGGCTTCAACTCAACTCCGACCTCAGAAAAGATTTGACTCTTTCTGAGAAAGAGAGAGAGAGAAAGAGAGAGAGAGGATATTATGGGAAAGGGCTTGTAAAATAATGAATAAAATTAAACAACTGGAGTAGGCATTTAAATTCCTCCAAACCAATTAATGTGAGATGGGAAATGAAGAGATGGGGTGGAGGTGGGTGGGATAAGAGGAGGTGAGTATAAAAGGGGAAATAGCAATTTTTCCCTAGAGTCACAACATGTGACATGAAATGACGAAAGGATCCTGACTTTAGTTGGAGATTCTCTTGTCTTCTCAAGATTCACATAGAATAAAGAACAAATTGGCTTCCTTGAAGCCTCCTCTCTCCTTTTGTTAAACTAGCACTTCAAAATCTTTCTTTCCTTCAAGATTATATATGTATGCATTTTTAATGTTCAGCTTCTTTAGAGAGAGATTTTTAGAGCAAGGTTAATAGCTCTATAAACTCTTTCTGAATATGTGGACAACTTTGGCCATGAGGCCACAGCCAGACAGGTGTCCAAAATGGGGACCCTGAAGTTGTAAGAACTCAAAATCAGTTCCACAACTTAGAAGTTATGGAAATTTCGACTGCCTTTTCCTAGCCAAGGTGAGAGTTCCAGATACAGCACAACATACTCCTCAGGAAAAGAAAGTATGTTTGATAGTTATCAAAGTTGCTCCTGTAAATAGGCCTTTTTCATCAAGACTTCAAGATGGTGGTGTGAATGGAAATCTCTCTCCCTTGAAAGTTCTCCACCGTACCTAAGATCTTGGGTCCAATTTGACCAAGGTGCACTACAGCCAGATCCATCCATACATTGGAGCTTTTGCCCAGGACTATGGAGAGAAAAGACACCCTTACTTCTTTAAGAGATTCTCTGTTGGCATCCAAATAAACACAGAGTTACATAATCAATCACAGATGCCTGGATAAACCACGAGTAGGAGAAATTTATTCGCCTATTTCATTATAGAGAGCACCTAGGTGAGCATCTGAGTATTAAAAATGGAACCTTTACACATTTCATCAGAGAAAGACAGAGATGGTGTATAGGGATCTAGGCACTGGGACTTCCTCTGAAGGAACGTTCATACTTGAAGTGGACTTTGAAATATGGGAGAGAGTTTGATGGGTAGATCTGAGAGGTGCTCTATCCGGCCAGTAGGAACAATATGATCAATGGTTTAGGGATGATTAAGTGGTCTAAATTAGGAGCTCTAGAGATGGGAGGGAGCCCTGTGGATGGAAATATTACTAGAAGGCTTTGAGAAGGACATAGAAATTGAGTTGGACCTTGAATGATGGTGTGGTAGATTGAATTACTGACCTCAAGCCTTCATTCCTCCCTGAATATGCATTCTTGATATGGCCTCGTCACGGGCAGAGTATATTTCCCCACACCTTGACTTTGCATTTAACTACGTGATTTGCTTTGGCCAATGGCATGTGGGTGAAAGTGACAATGTGCCAGTTCCAAGACCTGTTCAGAGGTTTTGCATGTTTCCACTCACTCTTGAACACCATAAACAACTGCCATAAGAAGAACCTGTTCTGGTCAGCCATCTAGTCCTAGAAGGATGGGAAATAAGTGGAACAGTTGCCTCAGCCAACTCACAGACCTGTCACGAGAAGCGGAGCTGTTTAGCCACTGCAGCTAGAAGCAGAAAAGCCCAGCGGAGCCCAGGACTAGATCAGCTGATACTCAGATGTATGAACAACAATAAAAGGTTGCTATTTTAAGCCAGTAAATTTTGGGGTGATTTGTTACTCATCAATAACTACCCAATGTAGAAAATGGTTCCTGGAACTACAGTGCTACCATATTAAAAAACAAAATGTATGGCATTGATTTTGTGATAGGCAGAGGGAGCTAAGGAAATTGTATTAGGAGACTGAAAATGGCAAGGAACCTGTTATGGATGGCTAGAAGAAACTGTAACCTGTGATATGTAGTCACCAAATATTTGTTCAAATTGATGCCTGCAGAACTTGAGAGATTCAAAACGAATCTAATGAACTTTTGGATTTAGGCAAAGAGATTTCCAGGCAAAATGTTGAAAGTGTGAGTTGGTTGCTTTTAGTTGCAAATGATAACGTACTACAAGAAAGAGATGAGCTCAAAAAAGCAGTGGCAATGTTTAAAGTAGAATTTAGAAGATATACAGAGAGCTCAGAACTTTCTGGGTTGGAAAATGAAACTGTTTTTCAACTATAGCTTCTTCAGACAGCAATTTATTCTCAGATTAAGGTACAGCCTGGGGCAAAGATCAAATCCAGGAGCTGTCAAGTAAGACATGACCTCAGTCTAAAGGCAAAATGAACAATGTATCTGTAACACTCCATTTCAATTTCTCTGAAAGGAAAATGGTAGTGTACTAGACATTTCCTAGGAAGCTTAAGACTGTGGTTCCACAGTAGCTTGATATGCCCAAAATACAACAAATAAGATTTAGAGAAAGAGGCATTTCTCTAAACTAATCAGGGTATTTCTTTTGACACCGGGGTGAACTAAAATCAAATACATAGAGAACTCACAAAGTTTCCAAGAAAGCCATATTAACAAAATGATGTCAGCCTCCGTTAAGAGAGACCAAGACTATTTGGATCTCAAAATTTCTAAAGACGTGAAGCAGACTGAGAAAGTTTCTCGCCACCAAAATGAGTTCATTCTCCAAAGTTGTTTTCAGAAGGATCTGAGGAGGATGATGGAAAATGAAGAAACTCCCAGAGAGTGGAGCCAAATGCTGTGGTGAACAATGGTTGGGGGGCCATTCCCAGAGATCAGAACCACAGCCTAATCAAGGAGCATTCTCTATGCACAGAGTGGGGGGAATAATAATATTTTCCAATAGGATGTTGTTGCATAATTGATGTGCACGGTGAGTACTGTGGGCCCTCTATAATTCCCTCTTGAAAATGGGAGTTACCACGGCAATTTTATCCTTTCTCCACCATTACACCCTGGGAGTGTGTACTTGTGTGGGTAGAGAGATTTTTTTTTGTTCTTAAGTCTTTATTTGCCTTTTTTGTTCATAAGTCTTAAGAGGAGCTGGATTCAGACGTTGCATAGAACATGAGGTACTGGACTTTAAGAACAATGCCATGATTGGGTGAGACTTTTGGAGATCCTGAGACTGGGATAGAATATATTAATGTTTTTTATGTGTGAAGGATGTAAATAATTGTGGCCTAGAGGCAGACAGTGGCTGATGAATTATTGGCCATCCTTGAATCCACACGTTTGGTCTGACCTCCACATGGGTGGGGTATGTCTCTACCCCTTGACTTTGTGCTTGGTGGTACTTCTCTTGGCCAATGGCATATGGTTAGAAGTGACAATGTGCCAGATCTGAGTCTAGGTCTTGAAAGACCTCATGACAGTCTCTTTTGATCCTCTTCTGCCTTTGTCATCACCATGAGTAGAAGATGCTCTGGCTTGCTTGCTGGTCCCAGGGGATGATACATTCATGATGAAGAGGTGCCCAGCTGACCCATAAACCTTCAGTGAGAAGTAGAGGAGCCCCACTGAGCTCAGTCTGGATTAGTCAACCACGTCAACTTTCAGCAGTGTGACAATAATACAGGATTACTCTTTAAAGTCACTGAATTTTGGGGTGCTTTACTATTATATGATAGCTACTTGATACTGATGAGTAGGAGTTGGGAAAGGATAAACTATTTTTTTGCTCTTTTCTCTGGAAGTTCTTGGAGGGAAAAAGAATTATACTTTCTAAGCCTCAGTTTTATCAACTGAAAAATGGAGTTAATAATCTCTGTTTATAAGATTTTTGTGAGAACTCAATGAGAGTGAATGAAAGTGTTGTGTAAACTATTTTTTAAAAGTCACAGAAATTCATTTAAAAATTGCTCACCAGAATGAAGTAATGACATGTGTAAGCGAGGAAAAATTCTCCTCTACTCTCTCTGGGTTTCTGGCTGGACCTAAGAATTAAACTGACAGAAGACAGATTAACAGGAGAAAAGCATACAAACATTATTGAATTTTTACATGTACATGGGAGCCTTTGCAAGAGAATGAAACTCGAAAAAGTGACGAGAGCAGGAAGCTTTTATACCTTTTAAACAAGGAAACAATAAATTTGTCAAGAATTGACAAGACAGAGGGGTTTGGGCTATGGGTAGTAAATGGTGAAGAAGTAACAAGGTTTGTTTATACAGCCTTCTGGACTCTAAATTCCCTGTTTATGGTGATGAGGAAACTCTCTTCCTTCTGGTACAGGGAGGGTAACTTTATGTTAGATTTATCTCCTGCTTTCAGGCAACAAATTTGAGAGGAGGGAGGTCAGAGTGACCTTCTTGCTTCAGCAGTTTTCTCAAACTCCTTCAGCTTAAGATATTCAATATGCCAAGGTGCCATATTTTGAGGTAACTTGTCTTGAATCCCATCACCAGCTTCTAGAGGCTAGCTGCATCCCTTTGCTTGTAACACATTTCTCTAACTTCAAGGCCAGTATGCTATGCTGTAAATCTTTCTACCTCTGACCTCTGCTTCTGTTATCATGTCTCCTTCTCTGACTCTGACCCTCCTGCTTCTCACTTATAAAGCACCTTGTGATTTCACTGGGTCTACCTGGATAATAGAGGATAACCTCTCCATCTCAAGATCCTTATGTAGATCACATTTACAAAGTCCTTTTTGCCATGTAAGGTAACATATTCATAGGTTTCAGCAGTTAGGATGTTGACATTTTAGGGGGATTATTAGCCTGTCTACCACAGATGCCAAAATTCATGTGTGAAAATTTGAAGAGTAACAGGATACTTATATAGCTTCACAGTATCTCCCCACAAGAAACCTACTAATTGCAAAGAGTAAAATAGTAACTTTATGGCCAAGTGTGGTAGACATCATCTTAACCAAGTGATCAAAGTCATAACGGCCAGTAGAGGGACTAATCAACAGCATGGATCTCTTTATATGATGCACTGAGAAGAAGATCATTTCTGAGGCATTCCTGCGAAAAATTAATAATCTGAATGTAATCATGAGGAAACATCAGACAAACCCAAACTGAGGGACATTCAATAAAATAAGTGGCCTGTACCCTTTAAAAATGCCAATGTGAAATATAAAAAGAGACTTAGGAGTTCTTTCAGAGGAAAGATGACTAAAGAGAAATGACAGCTGAAAGCAATGCATGACCTTGGATATTCTTTTGATATGAAGGATATTATTGGGACAATGTGCAAAATCTGAATACGGTGCATATATTAGGTAATCATAGAATCACATATTTCAAAATCTGTCCGCTTCACCCCACCTCCATTAACATTACCATAAGTCCAAACCTGCATTTGCACCTGAACTTCTGAAATAGTTTCCTAAGTGATCTTCTTTCTTCTCCTCTTGCCCTTGTCAAGGCAAACAACCAGTGACCATTCTATAGGTAGAAGAGACAAGGTGAAGTTTATTTGAGCCAGGCTGAGGACTAAAATCTGGGAAGACAGTCTCCACAAAGGAAGAAAGCATTCTGGAGTAGCATGGGAGGCCCCAGATGGCCTGTTTTCTGCTGAAGTCTCCTGCCTGTCCCATTCTCAGGGGGGCATGTCCCTTCAACTAGTTAGTTCATTTCCACTTTGGGGCTCCTGTGCTCACTGTTCCCGCTGCTCAGCATGTCTTCACCCAGCTCTCCTGGGGCTGGTTCTTTCTGAGTCCTCAAGTCTCAGAAAATCCATCATTTCCTCCAGGATGCCCTCCCTAAGTTTGCCATATAATGTAGCCCCTCCTCCCATTTCTCTCCATAATGTAACCCTGCTTGTTTCCTTCATGGCACCATACATTGCACATGGTTGACCGATTAAAGATGATAAATTTGTTGAGGGTGAATGAATAAGTAAAGACATGAATACAAGACTGAGTAAAGGAATGTAAGGGCCAAGTTTTATACTATGTTAATGCTCCCATAGTGGCTAGCACAGGATTGGGTTCATGTCTAGTATCAATAAATACTTAAAATATTTGAATTTTGGAATATTTAAAAGACATCTTAAAGATGAGGCATGATTTATCAAAAAACTATGAATTAAAACTGTATTTTCCTTGAACGAAAAATATCATTTTATCACTGTTATAGACCTCAGTGTATCACTGTGAAATGGGGGTAAGTATATTTGCTGTGAGAATGCAAGGATAGAGCATAAGTGGAAGTGTTTTGTAAACTATAATAAAAGATACACAAACACACTCAAAGTCTTATTTTACAGAATCCTGAAACCCTCAGAAGCTGTAACTTACTTAAGATGAATAGACTCCGTTATCAGCAGCAGTTATTTCCCAACTTGCAGTCTGGTGCTATTAGTTAAAACCGTCCAAATAATATTATAACAACACACCAAAAATAAAAACAACATACACTCATACTCAGTAATAACCAAGTCTTCCATACTATCAAATTAGCTATTTCAGTGTTCCGATGCTTTCCAGAATATGTCCACTTTTAAATGCAGTAATAAAAATTTGAACAGTTTTACAATTGGGTACTGAATTGTGTCAAGTCCAATAAACTACCATTTAAGGCACCCTTTAGATGCATGACTCAGTTCCAGGATCCTTTATCCTGGCCCTCAAAATATGTTCTGCAATTTCTGGAGGTTTCTGTTACAATTTCAAGGAGTCCACAAGGTTAGTACTATTTCCATAATAATAATAATGATAATAAGACATTATTTTTAGTGTTTGCTCGCATTCTCCCACTAGTGTACAGTGAAGTTTTCTACAGCTTGCATGACCTGTGGTACACCAACACTGACTACAGAGGCAGATATGGGGATCTATCCATCTTCTAGCAAGACAGACATTAGATTATTGTGAAAAGAATGCCACACTTCTAAATAGAGTTTATTTTGCTTTGGAAACAATAGATATTTTTCATAAAACATGTTTTTTTAAAGATTTTTTATTTATTCATTTTTTTCCCCCCAAAGCCCCAGTAGATAGTTGTATGTCATAGGTTCACATCCTTCTAGTTGCTGTACGTGGGACTCGGCCTCGGGTTGGACGGAGAAGTGGTGCCTTGGGGCGTGCCCGGGATCCGAACCCCGGCCGCCAGCATCAGAGCGCGCGCACTTAACCGCCAAGCCACGGAGCCGGCCCCATAAAACATGTTTTTTTAATTAACCTATAAATGGTTTATTATTGTTATTTTAATATAAATTAATAAATATATTTTTTTTAATTTCTCAGTTTCAATCTCTAATGCCATAAGTGTTGACAGATATAATCCAAATGAGCAAAAGCTCTTTGAGGTCCTCAATAATTTTGCAGTGTCTAAAGGCAGCCTGAGCCAAAAAGCTGGAAACTGTTGCTCCCCCACTGAACCTGAACCTTGTAATCCACTTGGTCCAGTATCCATGTGTTCAGCAGGGACCTGAAACCTTAGGCCACATTCAGTAACTGAGTCTTGACTCCTTGTTTATTGTAAGGACACGTGAACCAGACCAGATCCAGATATGTCCTCATCCTTCATCCTTCTTCATCCCATTTGTAGGCCTTATGGGAGATCAAGGTGTGGCCACCCTGAAATCTATCTCTTTACCTTGGTTGTTTTCTCTGAGGACATTTGACCTCTCCCATTAACTGCCTAAAGAATTTGACATAGTAACTCCTTCCTGGAACAGATCTTCTATCTGATGGCTGTAATATAATGTAAAATAGATGTTACAATAGAAAAGGCATCAACAAGCCCATCTTATGTCTCTCTGGGCACATTCTCTGGATGGCCCTGCAAGGAGTTGCCAGACAAACATTTATATTTATAAGGGAAATCTCCATTTGTAAAGGTATCTCCCTCTCTGTATTGGGAAAAGGGGGGCTGGCATCATTTCTAGAGACTTATCAATGTGGAAGGTGAGGCCTTAAATCTGCATAATAACCTTACTCTTGTTTACTGTGCTTTAGTGGTAATCTCCTGTAACTGACTCCCCCCCCACCATCCTCCTTTGTCATTGGCTGAACATGGTATTTAAGACAAGAATTTCTGCTATTGTGTTGAGAAACACAGTGTCTCTGCTTTCTCCCATGTATACATGTTATTAAACTTGGTATTATTTTCTCTTGCTAACCTGTCTTGTTAATTATTTGGCCAGCCATAAGAACCTTAAGGAAAAGCGCAGAGGGAGAGTCTCCCTCTCTCCCAACAGTTTTGGCGACGAGGATGGGATGTTAACTGGCTGGCAAGTTGCCTTCTCTGGCTGGAAGAACTGCCTTCTCCCTGGACTACTGCAGATGATGAGATACGGGGACGCCTGACAAAAGCCGGCAAAAAGGTAAGACTTCTTACCACGTCAGCCTCCCGGAATCTCTATCTGCGGGGTCGGTAGAAGGAAGTGGTGAGAATTTTTTCTCTTTCTAAATTTAGATTGTCAGGAGAAAATATTTGGGAAACTAATTTCTTGTGCTTTTAGTGACTCTGGTAAATTTGGCAGAGTACTCTTGGTTTTGGTCTTGATCCCTTTTCCTCCCAGAGATAGTCTCTGTTTTTCTCTTTTGTCTGTGTCTTTTGTCATAAGAAGGAAATACCATAGGGTGGGATGCAGGCATAGGCCCTATAAGCCTGCTGTCTGGGCCAGCCCCACAGACTGGTGAGTTTGCGGGTCTCACCAGACCGGCGTCTATTTAGACAAACTTTGCTGTGGGTTAATATGCACATAAAGTGAAGGTCATTGCCAAGGGCATCTTGGAAGCCAAAAAGGCCACAAATTTGGTGGGCACAGGTCGAGCAGTTAAGAGCCATTAGGGTGCTCGCCACTTTCAGAAGACTCCCGTGACAGGATAAGTTGGGTCACGGAACGGGGTAGATGACACAGGTCCCCCGCCAACTGCAAGAAAATGTCCGTGCAACGACGAGGTACTCTGTAAAGCACACAGTCCCCAACCCCGCGGCATCTCCCCCCCAGGTATTATTCTGTCTCCAAGAGATCTAAGGTGTGGCTAAAGCTGTCATTGTGCACATAAGAAAAAACCGGATGAGGTTTTTCCTTCTGTCTTGTTCTGTGTCCTGCGAAAACTTGGCTTTGTGACCAGTGAGAATATTCTCCTTGGTCTCCACCATACAGAAGGTGCATTTACCGGGGTGCCCCTTGGTGGCCAGTCGAGTGGACTGGGGTTCCGAACTGTCTCTTTGTCCGGCTATGCCAAGCTCTCAGGGGAGTTTGTCATAAAGGGCCCAGTCCACAAGGGCTTTTGTCGTCTTAATCTTCTTTGCTTGTTAGTGCTGGAAAAATCCCATTCCAGTATCGCCTGCCGGGTGTCACAGATTAGCGGGTCTGTGACCGGAGGCGTCCCACACTATTGTGGGAGACTGGAGACACCGTTTTCACTACACCATCCTTACCGCCTGTGCAACGAAGGTCTTTACTTTCTCTGAATATCTTTGGGAGTGAAATCTATGGATCATGGGGGCTACATCATCTGCGCCCTCACCAGGGATGCCTCTTGCATCCATGGTAAAGATTTACTCTAAGCGTGGAAAGTTACCTCCGGGTCTTTCCTTAAAAGGGCTTATTGGATCGAGTCACTATTGGAATAAATATACAAATGAAGATCCTACTCGTCAATGGCCAGAAGACGGATCCTTTGAATTGGAAAAACTTCTAAATTGGGGGAAAGAAAAATGTTTTGAGAGCTGTCAAAACATAATTGTTTAATTGGTACCTAAGAAAAGGCCAGAAAAAGGAAGGGAAAAATTTGACTAGCCTTAAGACCCTGACTCAGGTTACAATTGAATTGAGAACATGTAAAAGTGTAAGTGTTGATAAGATTATAAAGGTTGGAATGTTTGAGCTAATTTTATATAAAGAGGTTACATCAACTTTGCCTGAGTATGTTTTAAAATGTCTGACTGGGAATGCTTCCCTTGTCCAAAATTATAAGACCAAGACCTAGTGATAAAAATATTAATGATAACTATGTTTAGAGGTATAAGAGGTGATGAAATTTACATGAAATTTTGTAGAAAAAAACTGATGTTATTTCTATTACAGAACTGGTTAACAAAAATAGTAATTTAAATGATGACTAATTTTATCTGAAGTCTTACGAAGTCTTGTAGGCAATCTAAATAATTATTGGGAACAAGTAACTAAATACTTGTGAAAAAGAGGAATGTTGGGTGAACTTTAAACAATAATTATGTGTTACGGTGGTTACAGCTTCCAAACTCTTTTTGGTGACTTAAAACTTTAGAGTTTTGCTAAATTTTATGATAAAAGTTCATTGAGTGTCTAGATCATTTCCAAATAAGATAAGATATTAGACATTGACAGCTAAATATAGGTTTGTCTACTTTGGCTTTTTTTTATTGCAGGAAAACTAAAAGATGTTTTGGGTCTACTAGTAAACATGTGTTGTGTTTTATTAAAGAGACTGTACTATAAAGTAACATTTCTAGAAGTTATGAAGTATTTATAAATTTTCCAAGCCACAACCTACCAATATAAAAGAAAGTTTATAATTGTTTACTTAGTTTTTATTTACAAATTACAGTTTCTAAAGGTTAAAATTTCTAATTAGTATATGTGATTGAAGCTACTAAAAAATTAAGAAAAACATGTCTGTGTACAAGGAAAGTTATAGGTTTGTGGAAGAGGAATTCTGGAAAAGGAGTTTTATGCATGGTCAAGTTGGCTAAGATTAAAATGAATTTAATTAAGTAAATGAGTTTTAATATCAGAAGTAAGCTGGTACAAAATTATAATTTGGTCTTATTTCTCTTAAAGGGATAATTTCTTGAACTTGATAAAGAGGTTATAAAAGATTTTTCTTTACCTTTGAGTAAGTCTACCTAAAAAAAAAAAAAAAAACCTGTTAAAATAATTTCCTGTGTTCAAAAGACTGAGGTCTCTATATTGAGGCTTTTTGGACTGTTAATGCTCTGTTTGCTTTGACTTTTTATATTTTTGACAAGCTCCTCAAAATTCGTATCTTAAATAAAGTCTTTTTTTTACTTTTTTTTCTTTGGGAATTTTCAAAGGGCCCTGGAACTTCTCAAAGAAATTTGCTCTCTTCCTATAAGGAGGAAGATACTAAACTTATTAGGCTTATTCAGTATGTTAAATTACATGGAAGGCATTGTCAGACAAGTGATGATAAGCCTGCTTAGGTGGTGGTATGTGCGTAAATGTTATTGATATAAGCGTTATAAAATTGTATAACATTACTGAAATTCTGATCTGTCCTGGTTATCAGTCATAATTCTGGTTATTATTATTTTAAAGTGTTGTATGTCACAAAATTAACCAAATTTCTTTGTCAATTGCCAATTTGAGGTCTTGTTGTTTACAGACATTTCTTTGCTCTAATGCTTTTGCAAAATGTTTCAACTTCAGAAAAATTCATGGAAAGGACTGTGACATTTACGCTGGAGTACAGGTTTCTGACCAACTTTCTGATCATAGAACTGAACTTGGTAAGAAATTACAGAACTCTGATGAAGAGACTGACGACTTCATGAAGCTGCTAACAAAAAGATCGAGATCAAGAATGGATTACACAGGACTGAATGAACTGATAAGGATGATAATAATTTTTATGATTTTTCATTTGAAGTATTGTTGAATTTTTAATGTTTTGTTTTTTTCAGATTTAAGGAAAACTTTTTCTCTTTTCTCCTGAGCTAGCTATGACATAAAAACTTGGTAAATGATACTTTTTTTTTTTTTTTTTTGGTGAGGAGATCAGCCCTGTGCTAACATCCGCCAATCCTCCTGTTTTTTTGCCGAGGAAGACGGCCCTGGGCTAACATCCGTGCTCATCCTCCTCCACACTTTATATGGGTCGCTGCCACAGCATGGCTCGCCAAAGCAGTGCGTCGGTGCACGCCCGGGATCCGAACCAGCGAACCCCGGGCAGCCGCAGCAGAGCGCGCATACCCAACCGCTTGCGCCACCGGGCCGGCCCCAGTAAATGATACTTTTGTAAGTAAAATTGAAATATTTATCTTTTTCTCTCTACCTGATCCCTCGAATTTGGAAATTCTTAGTGAGTATTGTTGTTTTCATGGCAATATAGTTATTTGTATAAGTTCAATAAGAATCTGTTCTCCTTATAACAGGAGACAATTGGAAACACTGGTTATATTACCAAGGCTGTGACTGGAACATCATATTTGCGATATAGCCATACAGCTTTTGAGGAATGAAGATTGGACTTTATGGAATAAAGCCACGTGGAAATATTGGCCTGGTACCTTATGTTCCAAGCAGCACTTACCAGGATAAGTAAAGAATGTCACTTATCTGGCAGGTAAAAGGAACGTCAAAATATTTTGGGGGAACCTCGGAAGAGAGGCTTTCACCCAAATTTGTAGATATTACAGGAGAAGTATGATGACAAAATCCTTGGCTTGGCTTTCCTGGCCGCGGGAGGCCTTTAAAGTTCAATGTGAGATTCCTTATAAAAAGTTCCAGCAAAGCAGGTTTAAAAGAGCCTATGTGATCAATTGCTATTCTTGCTGTACTTATGTAAATAATTGGGCCAACTTTATTAGAACTAGACGTTTTACAAACTAGTTAGTCTAAATTTGGCTATCTTTGATAAAAATGAGGGTGATTTTAGAGAGAAAAATTATATTTCAGTAAAAACGATAGTATACATTTGCGGATATTAGATCCTAGTTTTGTTAATTCTCTTTTGAGGTTTTTGTTTTTTATCTATTGACTGGACTGGATCCTGATTTCTTCTAGTCTCCTAAAATATCTGGCTACAGATCTCCAAACTAACGTTTTTGATTTTTTCCATCATTTTCATTTGAAATCACTGAGAACTGAACCTGCCCTTTATCCTGAGGCCTTACAAACTGAAGCAGATGGACTTGATATAAACCGGAGAGATTATCTGATGACATCATCGGAGACATTTAAACTGCAAAAGATACTTTGATGCTGACATCTAAAAATCTTCTTAACTGGCTGTCCTCTGAACTCAGAAACTGGTTTACAATTTGCTCCAACCATTAACCTTGTTTTCTTTTGTTTCCATAGAAATGCTTCTGTTAAATACTTGATTGCTTACTTACACAAAATATAAAGCCTAACCTTGAGAGCCGACCTGCATCACCACCTTCTAAAATGAACTTAATTAAACTGATCTATTATCGGGACTAAGAAATGCGTTCAGTGAGATGAAACAACCTACCAACTCAGCTTCTGGACTATGAAACTTCTTTAAGTTTCAAAAGGACTGTGAAACTTTTAGTTTCAAAGGCGGGACTGTGGGAGATCAAGATTTGGCCACCCTGAAATCTCTCTCTTTACCTTGGTTGTTTTCTCTGAGGACATTTGACCTCCCCCACTGACTGCCTAAAGAATTTGACATAGTAACTCCTTCCCGGAACAGATCTTCTATCTGATGGCTGTAATATAATGTAAAATAGATGTTACAATAGAAAAGGCATCAACAAGCCCATCTTTGTCTCTCTGGCCACATTCTCTGGATGGCCCTGCAAGGAGTTGCCAGACAGACATTTACATTTATAAGGGAAATCTCCATTTGTAAAGGTATCTCCCTCTCTGTATTGGGAAAAGGGGGGCTGGCCTCATTTCTAGAGACTTATCAATGTGGAAGGTGAGGCCTTAAATCTGCATACTAACCTTATTCTTGTTTACTGTGCTTTAGTGGTAATCTCCAGTAACTGACTCCCCCTCCCCAACATCCTCCTTTGTCTTTGGCTGAACATGGTATCTGAAGATGAGAATTTCTGCTATTGTGTTGAGAAACACAGTGTCCCTGCTTTCTCCCATGTATACATGTTATTAAACTTAGTATTATTTTCTCCTGCTAACCTGTCTTGTTAATTATTTGGCCAGCCATAAGAACCTTAAGGAAAAGGGCAGAGGGAGATTCTCCCTCTCTCCCGACAGCCTGGAGAGCTTTATTGTGTGATCTGGAAATCTTGAGGGTAGGTTGGAAATGGACCCGCAGCTCCTGGGACCCCTAAGCTATAATGGTGGGGCATAACCCCACCACAGTCTTGGCCCCCTCCCACCTCTCTGGTCCTGCGTCCTCTATCTCTGACCTCCATTTGTGGTTTCCCTCTCCCCTCTTACATCCTAGTGCATCCTGTTGTCCTTGCCCCAAGTCCACAGCATCTCATGTCAACTCGAGTATCAGACTGAATGTGTCTCTCTGATGTTAAAGTAGGAGGTTTTCTGCCTGTCACTTTCTCACATTTTCTTCTTGGTTGGGAGCCATGTGGAAGCACAAGTTTCCCTGAGACTGGACCCTGCCCAATGGTTACAAGCAAATGAGTTACTAAAGCAACAGTGTAATGAGGTGGAGGTGGGATTGGGGCTTGAAGAGAGGCTCAAGGGGGTCTCTGGAGGAGGTTCTCTTATGTGACTAGAGGGAAGGAGGGCCCATTTTCCTCCATGAAGTGCTGTGCTGTGGTAGTAGAGATGGCCAGGGCTTCTCTACTTGGCTCTGAGACCCGGGAATTGGTCCTGGTGGCTGCAATGGGTCCCTACCCTGTGAAGGATCAGGCCGCCATCAGGCACCGTGACCTCCTAGGCCCCTGTGAACACTGGACAGATAAAGAAGAGGCTGTCATCAGACCGCAGCCTGAAAAAGGGTCTCAGAGGTCCGGAGAAGAGCAAACAGGGACAGGTGTAGATGTGCGATCTGTCCCTGATGTCATAGAAAGAGACATCTTCAGCTTCATAGTCCAGGAAGATGCCCACCCAGTGAAGGTGCTCTGTCAGGGGGAGAATCTTCTCAGGAGAGGACAGGGCCTGGTACTGGTTTCCAAACATCTCCAAGGTCCAGAAGCTATTCTGAGGAAATGGTTGGGCCTCCTGTTTCCTCTCGACACTGTCTCAACAAACTCCTACAACCCATACCATCACGTTTTCAACCTCCACCTTGCACTAATGTTTCCCTGAGGAGAAGCTCTCCAGGCCCAGGACACAAGGCCGACGGTCAAATCTCTCTGGGTTGTCATGAACACTCTGCCTGGAGGGGCCCCGTCTCACGCTTCTCCGGTCCTCTGACAGGAAGAGCTCAGGATGAGCGGTGTCTGGTCCAGGACCACATCAGCTTCAGAGGACGTCTCAGGTTTAGGCCTGGGGTCTCAGGAGATTGTGTGATTCCTGGTCCGCAGAGAGGTCCCAGAAAGCTGGTGGGAGATCTGAATGCGGCAGCCTTTTCCGTGAAGGCCCCTTGATCCCTTTTTCTATTCAAGACATGTGATCTCCGGGACTCTCTTTAGTTAGAAACTTTCCCACTAGGCTTAAACCATCAAAGAAGCCCTATGCCTCTCCCAGTGAAGCAATTAAGGCCAATTTCTCCCTACACAGGTTCCTGGCAGGTAAAGGGTCCCTTCCTCCATCCTCTGTGTTCCACCAGTTTAACCAGATGACAACTGATTTAAACAACAAGCAGGTTGAGGATTTCATTTTCAGTCCTAGGAGGACTTCTCAGT
This sequence comes from Ceratotherium simum simum, assembly GCF_057802395.1. NCBI lineage: Eukaryota > Metazoa > Chordata > Mammalia > Perissodactyla > Rhinocerotidae > Ceratotherium > Ceratotherium simum. The sequence continues at coordinate 24,812,285 of NC_141912.1, read as the reverse complement.
AGCCTTGGCTTCCTGAAGCTCTAGGTTAATATGATAAGACAGAAACCTGCCAGGCTGGCAGAATCTTAAGAAACTTTTTACCCTCAAGGCAGTGTCTCTTCTGTCTTGGTTTAGGGCTTCTTATCACCACAGCTATCCAATAACCATAGACAGCTGGTGGTTTTTAGGAGGATGAATAGACCTAGCCTGCCAAGCCAATCCTTACCCCAATTCAGAGATGTTTACTTCACAGGGGATCAGTGAATTATAATGATTTTTTTATAGTCCCTTGAAAACATCCACCTATTGGAAAGATCTGGATGCTTGTGGGATCCTCAAGGTAACAATAGCACCCCCTCAATGTCAACAGAACATCATCAAAAATCCAGACTCCTCTTAACTTATTCTGTCTTAAAAGAATCTTCAATAAAAGAGAATACTGAGTGTGAGAGAGCTGCAAATGCAGGGTCCTGGGAGACTTCTGCCCCTTTAGCCATGTGTCCAGCGATCATCCAAACTTCTTTTAAGTAATTTCTTTGTTAAGTCTATCCTATAAATTATACCAAAGACAAAATTAAAGCAATCACTTAAGACTTAGTGCTTCCTGATCAACTTGATTTTTGCCAAGAGGAACAAAAGAAAACTGGTTGCATATTGAAAGGCTCACACAGAAACTTGCAAGTAGGATAAGATCAAAATAACAAGGCAAGTTGGAAAGAAATTCTACAAAACCTTACAGGGGGTTCTATAAGGGCAATCATGAGATAATAGACTTAAGGACAAAACCAACCAGCCTGTTAACTAAACAAAAACCAATAAGCAAACAATTCACAACAACTCAGTTCAGAGTAGGGCAGGCCAGGCCAGAGTTATGTTTACATGGAAAGAGTAGAGGGTTCCTGCCACATACACACCCACACTGTCAGCTGTGCAGTGCTGCTGTGAACAGAGTCAGGACAACAGGTTGAGAAACACTCTTTTCACGATATTTTGTATTACTCAGATACAAAGTTGCCCTTCTGAGTAACAAAGATGAGGTCTCCCACCAGCTAATATTTGAGGCCCCTGGAAAGGTCACACTATCTCCAAACCTCACTTACACTGGTCTGATGGACTGAAATACCATTGATTTATGTGTGTCTTGAAGAATTTTCCAATCTTCAAACATTTCTTTTAAAGTGTAATACACTGACTCTGGGAGAGAGGTCATACATTAAAGCCATTATTAATAAACTCCTGGAAATCCCAGTTTAAATTCCACTTCTGTTTTGAAGTCTCACCAAATTCCTCCTGGCTGAATTCTCACTCTTTCTCTGTGGGGCCAACAAGTTTAGTACTTAATCATGCTTTCAGGAAATCATCTGTTTACATGTGAGTCATTCTCCCTACAATTAGTATTTGGTGAAAGGCAAACAAGGCAAAATTAATATTTATCAAGGAATGCGATGTCCATATGTTGTCGTTTGCTGGGAAGTCCTTGTTTATTCCATTCATGCTGGTGCCATGATTGACACTACCTCCCATCACTCCCCAAAGTGTACAATTTGAATGATCAAGTACATGGTTACCTATCAAGAAGTCATGTGCCAGGTGCTGTGCTGGATAGGATTTCACATCGAATCCTCTCAGTCAGCCCCAGAGGTGCACGGATCACTCCCTCACTGCATTCTGGTTTTGCTCAATTGAGATCTTTTCAGTGAAGCTTTCCCAGACCATTCTGTTTATAATTACATTACCTCCATGCCCCGAGCTCTCTCACACCCTCCCTGCTATCGAATATAAGAGATGGAAAAGCCTGCCCTTGAAAGGCCCATGCATAGATTCACCGGTTCCAGAAACCAATAGAAAATCATCAGAAAGAAAGGTTCACAGTCCTTTGGTAAAAGAGACTCACCTGATAAACTCTGAGCTAATCTCAGAGGGACAGGAGGCAGCTGTGCCCACCTCCCCAAGGACTGAGACATTGGCAGCAGTCATTATTGTGACCTAGTACAGGTGTGCTGACACAGACACTGGCAGACACCATTGGAGTTTTTTGGCCTATTAGTGTGGTTTTCCCCACCCGTTAGAGCACAGATTTAATCCAGCTCAGCCAGGGCAGGCAGCTCACCCTAGGGACTGGCCCCACCCACCAGCAAGGAACCTGTGGGCCTGTGTAGGCAGGATGTGTGGGAGCTCTGCAGGGGGCAAGTGGGTCTGCCTCAGTAAGGCAGGCTCTGCACACAGGGTGGGACTGCGTTGGTGGGGTGTTTGGGCCTGCAGGTGGTAGGGTTTGTTGGCTGCAGCAGACTTGTGCCGCTGGGCATCTCAAAGAGCCAAGCAGGGGATCTGTCCCATCTTCCAATGCCTTAAATCATTGTGTGCTGCCATGCCTGGGGCCAGCCCCACTCAGCTGCAACCCTGAGAGAGGTGACAACAGCCTCACAGGTTGAAGGCCTACAGCAATTGTAATCCCCTGAGCCACACTGGGGTTCTGACACACTTAACAGAAAACGGCAGGAGGTCTTTGCTGTTAGACCTTGCAGTCAGCCATGCCTAGTCTTGCTGCACCCAATAAAGTGACTATAGCAGCTGCACATGGCTGAGCCCTATAACCGGCCGACCAGCGGGTGCCAGCCTAGCCTACCTTTGTGCCTGCAGCAAAAACAACCCTGCCACAACAGAAAGTCACATGTAACCCACACAGAGGACACTCCTGGAACATTTGGAATTGGTGACGAGAGGGAAGCACATTGCTGGGCCCCATAAGGCATCTCTTATATAAGGCATCTTGTCCAAGATTGGGAGATGCAGCTGATCTAACTAATACACAGACACAAGCACAGAGAAGTAGGCAAAGTGAAGAGATAAAGGAATATGTTCCAAATAAGGGAACAGGACAAATCCTCAGAAAAGAAATTAAATGAAACAGAGAAAACCTACCTGGTAAAGAGTACAAACTAATAGTCATAAAGATACTCACTGATCTTGAGAGAGGAATAGATGAACACAGCAAGAACTTCAATAAAGATTTGGAAAATATGGAATAGAACCAATCAGAAAAGAAAAATACAATAATGGAAATGAAAAATTCACTAGAGGGGATCAATAGCAGAGTAGATGATACAGAAGAACGGATCAGTGAGCTGGATAAGAGAGTAAGGGCAATCACCCAAGCTGAACAGAAAAAATAAAAAAGAATTAAAAAGAATGAGGACAGTCTAAGGGACCTCTGGAACAACATCAAGCATACTAACATCTACGTTATAGGTGTCCCAGAAGGAGAAGAGAGAGACAAATGGGCAGAGAACATATTCAAAGAAACAATAGCTGAAAATTTTCTAACCTAAGGAAGAAAACAGACATCCAGGTACAGGAAGCACAGAGAGCATCAAACAAGATGAACCCAAACAGGCCCACACCAAGACACATTACAGTTAAAATGTCAAGAATTTAAGAAAAGAGAGAATACTAAAAGCTGCAAGAGAAAGGCAGCAAGTTACATACAAAGGAAACCCCATAAGGCTATCAGCTGAGTTCTCAGCAGAAACCTTACAGGCTAGAATAAAGTGGCACCAAATATTCAAAGTGCTGAAAAGAAAAAACCTGCAGCTAAGAATACACTACCCAGCAAGGTTATCATTCAGAATGGAAGGAGAGATAAAGTGTTTTCCAGATAAGCAAAAACTAAAGGACTTTATCACCAATAAACTGGCCTTAAAAGAAATGTAAAAGGGGCTTATTTAAGTGGAAAAGACCATGAATAGGAATAAGAAAATTATCAAAGAAAAAAAAATCACTGGTAAAGGCAAATGTACAGTAAAGGTAACAAATCAACCACCTATAAAGCAAACATAAAGGTAAAAAGACAAAAGTAATAAAAATATCGATCTCCATAAGAGGTAAGGGATACACACACACACAAAAAAAGAAGTTAAATATGATATCATAAATATAAAATTTTGGGGGAGAGGAGTAAAAATGTAGGGTTTTTAGTCAGAGGTCAAACTTAAGAGACCATAAACTTAATATAGATTACTATTTACATGGGTTATTATATATGAACCTCATGGTAATCACAAATCAGAAACCTATAATAAATACATAAAAAATTAAGAGGAAGGAACCCAAACATAATACTAAAGAAAGCCATCAAATCCCAAGGGAAGAGAGCAAGAGAAGAAGAAAGGAACAAAGAAGAACTACTAAAACATCCATAAAAAAGAAACAAACTGGCAATAACTACATACTTATCAATAGCTACTTTAAATGTCAACAGACTAAATGCTCCAATCGAAAGATGCAGAGTGACTGAAAGGATCCAAAATATATATGTTGCATCCAAGAAACACATCAAACCTAAAGACATTCATAAACTGAAGGTGAAGGGATGGAGAAAGATACTCCATGCAAATGGTAATGAAAATAAATATGGGGTAGCAATACATGTATCAGACAAAATAGTCTTTAAAACAAAAACTGTAACAAAAGACAAAGAAGGGCACTACTCAATGATAAAGGGAACAATCCATCAAGAGGACATAAAACTTGTAAATATCTATGCACCCAACATAGGAACACCTAAATATATAAAGCAATTATTAGCAGACATAAAAGGAGAAAGAGACAGTAACACAATAATAGTAGGAGACTTGAACACTCCACTTATGTCAATGGACAGATCATACAAACAGAAGATCAATAAGTAAACATTGGACTTAAATGACACTTTAGACTAGATGGACTTAGTAGCTATATACAGAACATTCCATCCAAAACCTCAGAGTACACATTCTTTTCAAATGCACGTGGAAGATTTTCCAGGATAGATCACACATTAGGCCACAAAAAAAGTCTCAATAATGTTAAGAAGATTGAAATAATACCAAGCATCTTTTCTGACCACAATGGTATGAAACTAGAAATCAACTACATGAAGAAAACCGGAAAAGCCACATATTTGTGGAGATTAAAGAAAATACTACTGAACAGCTATTGCATCAACGAAGAAATTCAAAAGAGAAATCAAAAAATACCTGGAGACAAGTGAAAATACAACTTGCCAAATATATGGGGTACAGCAAAAGCAGTACTAAGAGGGGATTTTACAGCAATATAGGCCTACCTGAAGAAACAAGAAAGATCTTAAACAAACAATCTAACAGTGCACCTAAAGGAACTAAATAAAAAAGAACAAATAGAGCCCAAAGTCAGTAGAAGGAAGGAAATAATAAAAAGAGTGGAAATAAATGAAATAGAGAGTAAAAAAACAAAAATAGACAAAATCAATGAAACTAGGAGCTGGTTTTTTGAACAGTTAAAATTGACAAACCTCTAGCTAGACTCAACAAGAAAAAAAGAGAGAAGGCACAAATAAATAAAATCAGAAATGAAAAAGGAGAAATTACAATGGACGTCAAAGAAATACAAAGGATTATAAGACAATACTATGAAAAGCTATTTGCCAACAAATTGGATAAGAGAAAAGAAATGGATAAATTCTTAGAATCATACAAACTTGCAAAACTGAATCAAGAAGAAATAGAGAATTTGAACAGGCCAATCACCAGTAAGGAGGTCGAAGCAGTAATCAAAAACCTCCCAAGAAACAAAACTCCAGGAACAGAAGCTTTCTGTGCAAATTCTCCCAAACATTCAAAGAAGACTTAATACCTATGCTTCTAAAACTATTCCAAAAATTTAAAGAGGAATGGAAGCTTCCTATCTCATTTTATGAGGCCAACATTATCCTGATAACCAAACCAGACACAGACCACAAAAAAAAGAAAACTACAGACCAATATCCTTGATGAACATAGATGCAAAAATCCTCAACAAAATACAAGTAAATCAAATGCAACAATACATTTAAAAGATCATACACCATGATCAAGTGGGATTTATCCCAGGGATGCAGGTATGGTTCAACATCTGCAAATCAATCAATGTGATACACTACATCAACAAAATGAAGAATAAAAGTCACATGATCATTGGGGCTGGCCCAGTGGCGTAGTGCTTGGATTCACGTGCTCCACTTCAGCGGCCTGGGATTCACGGGTTTGGTTCCTGGGTGTGGACTTACACACCACTTGTTAAGCCATGCTGTGGCAGCATTCCATATACAAAAAGTGGAGGAAGACTGGCACAAATGTTAGCTCAGGGACAATCTCCCTCAAGCGAAAAAGAGGAAGATTGACAACAGATGTTACCTCAGGGCCAATCTTCCTCACCAAAAAAAATAAATAAATAAAAATTCTCGTGATCATCTCAATAGATGCAGAGAAAGCATTCAACAAGATACAGCATACATTTATGATAAAAATTCTGAATAGAATGGGTATAGAAGGAAAGTGCCTCAATATAATAAAGGCCATATATGACAAACCAACAGCTAATATTATACTTAATTGTGAAAAACTGAAAGCTATCCCTTTAAGAACACGAACCAAACAAGGATGTCCACTTTTGCCACTTTTATTTAACATGGTATTGGAAATCCTAGCCAAAGTAATCAGACAAGAAAAATTAATAAGAGGGATCCAAATTGGAAAGGAAGAAGTAAAACTGTCACTATTTGCAGATGACATAATTTTATATATAGAAAACCCTAAAGAATTCACCAAAAAACTATTAGAAATAATAAATGAATGCAGTAAAGTTTCAGGACACAAAACCAACATACAAAAATCAATTTTATTTCTATACACTAACAATGAAATAGCAGAAGGAGAAATTAAGACTACAGTCCCATATACAATGGCAACAAAAAGAATAAACTATCTAGGAAAAAAATTAACCAAAGAGGTAAAAGACCTGTATACTGACAAGTATAAAACAGTGTTGAAAGAGATAAAAGAAGTCACAAAGAAATGGAAAAATATTCTGTGCTCATGGATTGGAAGAATTAACATAATTAAAATGTCCATGCTATCTAAAGATTCAATGCAATCTCTATCAAAGTCTCAATGACATTTTTCACAGAAATAAAACAAAGAATCCTAAAATTTATATGGAGCAAGAAAAGCCTCCAAAAAGCCAAAGGAAACCTGAGAAAAAAGAACAAAGCTGGAGATATCACACTCCCTGAATTAAAAAAAAAACCAAAAAACTGCAAAGCTATAGTAATCAAAATAACATGGTACCTGCACAAAACAGACCCATAGATCAATGGAACAGAATCTAAAGCCCAGAAATAAACCCACACATCTATAGACAGCTAATTTTTGACAAGGAAACCAGAACATACAATGGAGAAAGGAAAGTCTCTTCAATAAATGTTGTTGGGAAAACTGAACAACCACATGTAAAAAAATGAAAGTAGACCGTTATCTTACACCATACACAAAAATTAATTCAAAATGGATTAAAGATTTGAGTGTAAGACCTGGAACCCTAAAACTTCCAGAAGAAAACATACACGGCTGGATTTCATCGTTTCTTATGGCTGAGTAGTATTCCATTGTGTATATATACCACAGCTTTTTTATCCATTCATCCCTTGATGGGCACTTAGGTTGCTTCCAAGTCTTGGCTATCGTGAATAAGGCTGCAATGAACACAGGGGTGCATGTACCTTTGCAAATTGGTGTTTTCAAGTTCTTTGGATAAATACCCAACAGTGGAATAGCTGGATCATATGGTAGTTCTATCGTTGATTTTTTGAGGAATCTCCATACTGTTTTCCATAGTGGCTGCAGACATGGAGGGCATGATGCAAAGTGAAATAAGTCAGAGGGAGAAGGTCAAATACCGTATGATTTCCTTCATTAAGTAGTAGATAATAACAACAATAAACAAACACATAGGGACAGAGATTGGATTGGTGGTTACCAGAGGGGAAGGGGGGAGGGAGGAGGGTGAAAGGGATAATTGGGTACATGTGTGTGGTGATGGGTTGTAATTAGTATTTTGGTGGTGAACATGATGTAATCTATGCAGAAATAGAAGTACAATGATGTACACCTGAAATTTTTACACTGTTATAAACCAATGTTACTGCAATAAACAAAAAATTAAAAAAAAAAAAAAAGAAAACATACACGGTATGCTTTTCTACATGGGTCTTAGCAGCATCTTTTTGAATACTATGTTTCACCAGACAAGGGAAACAAAAGAAAAATACACAAATGGGACTACATCAAACTAAAAAGCTTCTGCACAGCAAAGGAAACCATCAACAAAATGAAAAAGCAATCTAACCATTGGGAGAAGATATTTACAAATCGTATATTTGATAAGGGGTTAATAACAAAAATACGTAAAGAAATCATACAACTCAACAACAAACAAACAACCCAATTAAAAAATGGGCAAAGGATCTGAACAGACGTTTTTCCAAATAAGATACACAGATGGTCAAAAAGAACACGGAAAGATATTTAACAACACTAATTATTAAGGAAATGCAAATCAAAACTACAATGAGATATCACCTCAAGCCCGTCAGAATGGCTATAATTAACAAGATAAGAAATAACAAATGTTGGAGAGGATGTGGAGGAAAGGGAATTCTCATACACCGCTGGTGGGAATGCAAACTGGTATAGCCACTATGGAAAACAGTATGGTGATTTCTCAAAAAATTAAGAATAGAACTACCATATGATCCAGCTATTCCACTCCTGGGTACTTATCCAAAGAACACAAAAACACAAATGCGAAAAGATATTTGCACCCTTATGTTCATTGCAATATTATTCACAATAGCCAAGATTTGGAAACAACCTAAGTGTCCATCAATGGATGAATGGATAAAGAAGATGTGGTGTATATATATACCTATATATATATATATATATATATATATGTATATATATACCCACCCACACACAATGGAATACTACTCAGTTCTAAGAAAAAGATGAAATCTTGCCATTTGTTACAACATGGGTGGACTTTGGGGGTATTATGCTAAGCAATATAAGTCAGAGGGAGAAAGTCAAGTACCATATGATTTCACTCACAAGAGGAAGATAAAAACAACAACAACAACAAAAAACAAATATATACCTACAGAGACTAGATGGGCAGTTACCAGAGGGGAAGGGGGAGAGAGAAGGTGAAAGGTGCAATAGGGCACATGTGTACGGTAACAGATGGTAATTAGACTTTGGGTGGTGAACATGATGTAGTCTACACAGGAATCGAAATATAAATACGTACACCTGAAACTTATATAATGTTATAACCAAGAAAAGAAAGAAAACAGACCTTGGGTGTAGACTATAGATTGCTCAGGGAAGACGACCACTTACAGCTCATAGAGCAGATTCATATCTTCATTCAATTAATATTTGTGGAGCAACTATTTTGCTCCAGGTTCTTTTCTGAAGATGTGGGTACAGCAGAAGCAAAATAGTGAACAATCCTTTAAGGAAGTTATATTCTAGTGGAAGTGACATAATGATTAGGATAAGTAAAAGGCATCCTACGTAAGGAGGTTATACATGCTGAGGAGAAAAGCAGGGAAGGGGGTGAAAAGGATCAAGGACAGTGTTTGATCCTCACAGTCATGGAAAACCACAGGCTAGAAAGAAAAATGGATTGAAATCATTCGTGAAAATCTTCTCTTTGGACTTGATGAAAAATTCAAGGAGCATCATACACTATTGATAAGAGTGTATATTGGTACAAACTCTTTGGCAAACAGATTTGTAGTATGTATTAAAGGTGAAAATAAATACTTCTCATTATAAAGCAGTTCTACTCCTAGGAACATGTTTCATTTGGGGATTTTGAGAAGGGGCATGTTATGGACTGAATTCTGTCCCCCAAAATTCATATGTTGAAGCGTTACCCTCCAGTACCTCAGAACGTGACTGTATTTGGAGACAGGGCCTTTAAAGACATAATTAAGTTAAAATGAGGCTGTTAGAGTGGGCCCTAATCCAATCTGACTGGTGTCCTTATAAGAAGAGGAGACTAGGACACACAGAGAGACAATAGGAATGTGTTCACACAGAGGAAAGGTCATGTGAAGACATAGAGGGAGGACCATTTGAGGACACACTGAGAAGGCAGCCATCTGCAAGGTGGGGAGAGAGGCCTCAGGAGAAACCAAACCTGCTGACAGCTTGAACTTGGGACTTCCAGCCTCCAGAACTGTGAGAAAATAAATTTCTATTGTTTAAGCCACCCAGTCATTGGTATTTGGTTATGGCAGCCCTAGCAAACTAACAAAGGTCAGGAATAGGCAGTTCTATGTGTTGTTCTATGTGTTGATATGAGTAGTGATTATATGGATTATAGTGCATAATAATTCAGTAATCTGTAAATTGATGTTATATGAGATTTTCTGCATGTGTATTGTATTTCACAGTAAAAATGTCTACTTCTAAAACATGTTACTGAGGAACACCCTTAGAGATATCCAAGAACTAAGCATAAGAATAATCTGTAGGGATTCAACACTCTCCCCTGTTCCAGTCTACAGCTGAGTTCTGTGTGTGCTTCTCAACAGTTGATGCCCGCAGCTTAGCAGGGAAAACCCACTCATTTGGCCCTTGGGCAGGAAGAAGCCAATCTCCCCGGTAAAAGGGGATTCTAGGCAAATATCTGCTGGTCCACCATGGGCCTGAGGTTAGGAGAGAAACTTTCCCCAAGAGTCACACTGTGAAAAAGCCAGAGAACAAAATGAAATGATGCACTTGCCACCGTCAGGCACATGGTGGCCTCATAGTAGGATTTGCCTCCTTGGAAATAATAGCAGTAGATGTTGTTTTCATGGGCTGCAACATTGTGGATGATCAGGGCCATGCTCCCCTTACTGATCTCTCCCTTCACAAAGGTTGTTCTTCCTCAGTACTCCTCCATCTGCTCCTCTGTCCTTTCTCACTCGCCCTTATACACGAGCACTGCAGGGAGAACTGAGACCTGAACCACGGCACATCCATGTCCTCAGCATTTTCCTCAGGTGGGTGACAGGTCACAATCTAACATGCTTTGTTCTCCCACCATGACTAGAATTGAATTAGCTGGCCCCTGACTGTAAACTGCTCTGTTCCACAAAGGGGTAGAATCAGACAGGGGCCCCAGCTATCAATATCTAAGGCAGAAAAGGAAGTGCATATTCCAGGGCACAGAGAGAATCTTTCTCTATTTCTAACTATTCTCTCAGACATATTCTTTCTAAGGTCACAGTGACTTCCTGGGCTGAGGATTCTGGGGGCCAGTAGCTGTGGCTGATCAGCAGCAATAGATACCTAGTAGGAGTATCTACTGAGGCTGCTAATTCTTCAAGAACAAAACACTGAGAAGCATACACTGAGCGCCCCCTACTGACTCTGTGCTTACAGAGGTTTTCGTCCATTCCCCAATCTAGTACAGTGCCTGGAGTGGAGGATAAACTTGAGCCTTCCAATGTGGTAGCCACTAGGTAGTTCCAATGGAAATGTGGTGTAGATGGAAAATACACACAATTTTGAATATTTGCAAAAAAATATTAAATATCTCATTGTTAATATTTTACATTAATTAAAATTTAAATAATAATGTTTTGGTTATATGGGTTAAACAAAAGATATTATTAAAATTTATTTCATTTTTTTTTTTTTACTTTTTAAAATGTATCTAATTAAAATTCTGAATGTAGCTGGCCTTTGTGGCTCTCATTGCATTTCCACGGGATGCACTGGTATAAATTCAATGAGCATGTGCAGAAGGAAAAGATGAGTAAATACAACTGCAGTACTTCTTCAGACTGCAGTGCTTTGCAGAATGAAGTGTTGATTTTCCTTTCTGAGAAGCTGATAGGAGCTAGCAGCATCGACACTACCTGAGACCAGTGCAAACAAGCTGAGGAGGTGGAAGAAGAGAAGGGAGCCTGGCAGGGAGAAACGCAGGGAAGCATCTGGCTCCATAAGTACCAGAGAGGAGTCACCCAGGAGGGGCAGGGAGCAGAGACCTAGGGGCACAGACATGGAGAAATCAGCCAAGGAGACTTGGCACCACAGTTCTGATCTAGGTCAAACTTTCCTGTAACCCGTGGTGGTATCATCAGCCTCCCAACTTCTGTCTTGGGCAGCCCGCTGCCTCTCCCGGTTCAGGTATCTCCTGATAGATTAATTCATTAAACATTCCATGGAATAAGCCAACAATACAAGGATCAGGGAGGCAGTTTTCTGCCCTCCTTGGCGTACTTCTCTGGCCAGAAGTGAGTTTCTTCAGTTATCACTTCATATTTTTCCATACCCTCCCTCCCTTCCCTTCCCTTCCTCCTCCCTGCAAATCAGGCTGTGAGACTCCAGAAAAAACCAGTCCTGGAGAGACTCCCCACCAAGAAGCTTCCCCTCTCCTGGTCACCCCACATGTCCCTCCATCATGTTCCCTTCCTCCACTTACTGCACCACCTTGTAGAGCTGTGGAGCCTTCCCTCCCTTTCCTACAGTCTAGAATTAACTTTTGTGGTTTCTTTTCTCCTCTGATGTTCAAATGATGATTTTCCATTTATCCCTCTTCTCTCTAACCTGCTCACGGGCACAGTCACAACCAGAGAACTAACAGTTCTGAAAGCAGAGAAAAAAATTTCTTCCTCTCCCATTAGTCCCAGTGTGCAGGGCTATGGGACCTGGGACCTAGTCCACTCTGTGACCACAAATTCCCAAGATTTACAATGAATAGTTTAGAGCCCAGGATTGGCCGCCTGTGGTTCAGCCAGCCAAAGGTATCCCTGAGCCTATTTTCTCACCAGTTACTAGGTAGAATACACAGAAACAGTTTAAGAATGAAAATCACAGAGCTGAGAATAGCCTTTTGAGATGATGTGGCCTTTTTATTTCCTTTTTCTGTTTTCAGAAGGAAGATATTTTTCATTTTTTTTGCAAAACCTTGAGATTCTCTGCAGATTGTGGCATTGCTGCTAACCAGGAGAGGTCTCCTGTGTAGAAGTGTGTATGGAGTAGAGGATGGGGTTGGGGTAGGGAGGTGATGAGGTAAACATAAGCAATCCTCTTTACAAAGCCAGAAGAATCTTGTTCAAGTTTTTCTGATTGTGGGGGCAGTGGAGAGATAAGGGGGGACACAGGGAGGGGTTGGAGGGTAGAGAAGGAAGCAGGACAGCAGCTGCAGGAGTAGACTGTGGACCATGTCATTCATTTAAAAACCATTGAGGGAGAGATGCTGAGGATACTGAGAGGAAAAACCCCTTTCTCTCAGGGAGGTGGCATTCTAGTGGGGCAGGAAGATGGCAGCAAACAAAGACTTTCCAGTTGGGCTTCATCCTCTGCCAGTATATGGACCTGTTGAGTCCAACACCCCCCTACACCCACACAATGCTCCCCTCCCATTCCCCACAGAAACCAATCAGGCCATTGCAGAGATTTCTTCTAGAATAATCTTCCTGAGACATATTTCTTTACTTTTACCTCAAGAGCCTAAATGCTCCCCCTGGAGACCTCTAATTCCTTTCTGATTCAATTAAAAACTGTACAATTAACACACTAGCAATGGCTTCATAGGTTCCTCCCAGGACTAGGTTGCTTTTCGGAAGGGACAGAAGAGAGCGTTGTGAGAATCTAAAAGCCTGGCCTGCCCACAGGCTCTTTATGAAGAAAATAAGACCCAGGGATTCTGGGGACATTTGAACCAGAAGTACCCAGTGAAGCCAGGCCTCAACCCCTGTGGTAGCTGACCTGAGCCAGAGAGAAACACATGTGTTCTGAGCATGAGGAGGACTGATTGCCCACAACGTAGCTTAGCAGAAAACAAGGTCTGACTGTGGTGTGCCCCTTCAGATCATGACAATCTGAGCCAGTCATTCTCTATCACGATAAACCTTGAGGGTGTGTTCCTTCCTTTGAGTGACCTTCAGTTGCGGGTTCCTTCCAGGTGAGGCCAAGATATCTTGGTGCACAAAAAACATTCCTACACTGTCCTGTTAAAATTCCAAATTATTGACTCATGGAATCAAAGAGTATAGTAAAATGCTTGTGTTAAGTTGCTAATTTTCAGGACTGCAACAATAGTAACCAGAACATTTACCTTGTCACAAGAGAACAAATTTGTTCACACAACACACAGCATGAATAAATCTGGGCCCCAAATGCAGTGGAACCAAAAATGGGAAAGTTGCCCAAACTCTCTCTGTCTTGAACCCTTCTCTCTGCACATCTGCTTTGGTCTAATCTCTCTGTAGATCATCTTCCTTTTGCTTCTCTAGACTACCCTGTGGATGGAAAAAGCCTTCCCATAGCTCCCATGCATACCTGCTACTAACCAGGTATAACTGGTTACATATCACTGAGCCATTCAATCAAAATGTGCAAGGTATTCCCTCTGGCCTAGTCTGGGTCAGAGGTCTACCCTAGATTCAGTCCATGCCAGGTGGTAGCAGAGTTATGTTATATGGACATGTATTGGAAGACAGGAAGTCACTATTGCTAAATGGATGAGGGTAGAGGGAGGGCAGAGGTCTTAACAGGCATTCACTATATTCTCAGAGGCAGAGCCTTATAAACAAATGCTGTTGATGCCCATTCCCATAAGACCCTTAGTCCAAATCAATTTACACAGTTTCCTGCAAGGTAACAATTTCCCAGGTGCCTGCCTTTCTTCTTCTCCACCTGAGGGCTTTCTCTAACACCAAGGATGCTTGCTCATTTGCATATAGACAGCCCAAGTGGAAGGGCAGAAGAGTTAACTCCCCCAGGGGCAACTTTCCACCAATAGTGGGTAGGAGTTGTAGAAGAGTGGCCCAGACTCCCCACCCCTGCTACAAGGATTCTGAAGTATAGCCCACAAGTTCACATGGTTTCTCAGAGTGTCCTGAGTGGGACCCAGCCCCGTTGCCCACATGATATCCAACTAATTAACATGCCCTCTATGCCATTTTTCACTTAGTTGGCTTTTCTCCTTCTACTTATTTCCAAACTTGTGTTTCCTGGGAAGACTTCTCAAATAGATTATCTGAACCCAAGTCCTTGACTCAGAGTCAGTTTTTGGAGAACCCAAGCTAAGAGACAGGATTAGGTAGGAATTTCACCACACGTTGTATCCAACAGTGAGAATTATCTTTTCTGGAGAAGTACAGTCTGACATGTATACCTGAGTCTAACAAGTGAAAAAATGGCTACAGACAAATTTTCCAAGAATTCACAGGAATCTCCAATCATGGAGGCCTCTGGTCTACACACAGTCCTACCAGGATGGAGGTCTCGTCCTCCTTCATGTGAGCCAGGCTGTGACTATGATAAGTGCAGTGGCTAAATAGTCCATGCCATCATCTCTTCAACCTATGAGTGTGATACATTACATGGCAAAAGGAACCATACAGATGGAATTAAGATTATGGACCCTAAAGTAGGGAGATTTTTCTGGATTCTTAAGAAAATTACCCTGGATTATCTGCGTGTACTCAGTTTAATCACATGAATTCTTAAAAGTGGAAGGAGGCAGAAGAGTCAATGAGATTCAACAGAAGAAGAACCAGGAGAGAATCAAATATTGTGATGGACTCAAGCTGCTATTACTGCTTTGAACATGGAGGAAGAAGGCCACAAGCCGAGGAATGTGGCAGCCTTTAGAAGCTGGGAATAGCCCTGAGTTTACAGCCAGGAAGAAATGGCAACGTCAGTCCCACAACTGCAAGAAAATGAGTTCTGCCAACCATCTGAATGAGCAAGTAAAGAGATTCTTTCCTAGGGCCTCCAAAGAGGAACACACCCTGCAGATATTTTGATTTTACCTGGTGAGACCCATGTTAGACTTCTGACCTACAGAAATGTGAGATAATATATTGATGATGTTTTAGATCTCAAAGTGTGTGGTAATTTGTTATACCAGCAATAGAAAACCAATACAATAGGGATTTTGTGAAATGTTGCAGTGAGGTAAACTGTGACACTGTGATAAATAAACTGTGGGGGCACCCACACATCTATGTTGTAATGAAGTGAACTGTGAAACTGTGGTGAGTAAACCATGGGGTCTTAAAATCTAGGAAAATCTCAATTGAAGAGTGAAGAGTATTAACAATTTTCTTTAACAATGTAACTTGACAACCACATGCCTGGTTGTGGAGGGGATACAGTGGTGAACAATAATAGTGATGATAATGAAGAGTAGCCTTTCCCCAGTATCTATCAGTCAAAAGGAACATCCTTTAACATCAATGAATGATCAGGTTCAGAAATATCCCTTTCCTGACATGGATTCTACAATGTGATAAAAACACCACTAAAGTTCATCTAGCTTCCTTCCTCCCAAATTCTTATTCCACAGACAATCTTTATGTGTTAAGTTAGTCTTCCTAGAGACCTTCAAAGAAGGAGGATTGGTTCTGGCTCCATGATCACGCATCACATTGACAGAGTGGGTACATGTGCCCATTATTAGTGAAGAGTTTGGCCTCTAGTCCCTTCACATCCTGTGTGATGCGGTCCCTGTGAATTCATTCTCTGGACCACATCCCCCTGCAGACTCAATCCAATGAAGCGCTGGACCTATGGCTCTGACAATCGACCTTGAAAGAACCAAGTGGGATGTGGCCTCTGTAATCACCTAACCTATGGTGATATTTACCCTGGGGTGCTCTGGGAAGGGAACCTCAGGGCTGCACATGGTCCCTTCCCCATAAGGGCAATGGCACTAGAAAAGAAGAAAAGGCTAAGGAGTGGGGGTGGGACAGGGGCCAAACCTCTCCCAGCAGCACAACTTCTGTATGAATTATATAAGTTACTTAACTTGGCTCTGCCTCAGTTTCCACATTCTGGAAATGAGCTCACCTCACGGGATTGTTGTGAGGATTAAATGAGGGAAACTCACTTGAAGCATTTAGCACCACACCCAGTACATTTTAAATTATCTATAAAAATCAGTTATTGTTCAAATACCAGGTGTCATTCACTTGCTGAGTCACTTTTGGAAAGTTACTTCACTTTTCTGCAGCCCTGTTTCCTTATCAACAGAAAGGAGAAAATAAAGTGGTACCAAACTCATCTGTCATATGGAATAATGGAATTAATATTAGTGAAGTGCTTCACACAGTGTGTGCATTTGGTAAGTATTTTATTGTTGTGATGTGTTGCTGTTAAGGAGGAGGCCCTCAACTCCAGGCTGGGCAGGGGGGAGCAAGGATGTTACTTCAGCCTGAGGGTCCCCATTGCCATCAGCAGAGCCCGGGGTCACTGGCGTCTCCAAAGAAAGGTCAGACACTAGGTTAGGAACAAGGGAACTCTGCACTCAGGTCAGTGCTGGGCAAATGGTCAAGGCAGTTAGATCCTGTATCATAATTCTGATAACAGGCCACAGAGGCTCAGAGAAGGAGGTGTGTGGGAAGGTGTAGATATGAGATCCATCCATGGCATTGTAGAATGAGACCTCACCAGTCTCATAGTCCAGGAAAACCCCCACTCTTTGACTAGGGTTGGCAACTGTCAGCTTGGTCTGGGGGTCAGTGAGAGCCCGATAGTCATTCCCATTAGACAGCCCCATAATCCAGAATCCACTCTCAGGTGACATTTTGACCCATTTTTTCCTCTCCACATTCTCCCTACACACCCCAAGATGCCGCTCTGTCCTGTCCCCCACCTCCACCTCCCAGAAATGTCTCCCTGATGTGAAGCTGTTACAGCCAAGCACACAGTAATGCCAATAAAATCTCTTAGGGTTGGTGGGCAGATTCTGTCATATGAATCCCCACCACAGGCTCCTCTGGTCCTTAGAAACATGGAAGATACAGTTTGCAGTGTCCAGATCCAGAATCACATCACTGCAAAAAGTTTGGGGATGGGCCGTGGAGTTGGCATTGTTCCTACACCTCAGAGCCTTAACTTTCAATACATGGGTCTGGCTGAGAAGGTCTGAATCCAGAGCCTGGTGTCTCCAGCTTGCCCTAATTGTGACCCTCTCAGCAATACAAAAAGAAAGGCCCAGGGTTCTTGTGTTCAGTGGGGTACAGTTCTGAGGGTCAGGGTCTGTCTAACCCAACATCTGGAGTTATCTCCTTTCATCCATCTTTTTCCTACTTCCTTTCCCAAAATGCCTCTGCACACCTGTGCTTTATTGTCACATAGATTTACATTTCAGTCCTTGCTCTACCGCTTATGAGCTGAATAACTTCATTTTCTGCAGTCTCTTTTTCCATAGACCACACTTATATAATACCTTTGAGCATCAATTTCCATATCTGAAAAATGGGGATAAAAATAATAATCTCTAGGGTAGAAATAGACAACACATGTTTTATAGGTAGCCCAGGGCCTGGCATGGAGGAAGTGCCTGATGTTATAATAGCTCCATGCCTTTTCTGTTGGAGTCTTTCTGTGCTCCCAGATCCACTCTCCGCCTCTCTCTACCCTCTTCTGCGCCCCAGGAATCTATCCTCTAGACAGCATCACTGAGCTCCCTTGCTTTTGGTTACTTATTGGATTTGGCCAATGGGAAGTACTAGCTGAAGATTCAAAGGAGAAAGGAAAGAGAGGCACAGCATTTATTTCCTCTGAAGGAAGTAAATTATATTAAAAATTTAAAAGTTAATACCTTAGAGACAGGCACCTCCACACCCTAAGGATTCCTGGTATAAGGGGGAAGGTTTATCGATCCTGACTGACTCTATTCATAGAAGACTCGCCCTAAACTGTTCGGGGAAAATTGAGAACAAGAGAGTGCTCCAGAGGGATAAGTTTGGGAGGGTCGGGGTGGAGGGGGTCCAGATGGGGACGCGTGTGTGTAACCTGATAATTGCTTCGCGCCATAGCAATTCGCGCCATAAAATGTAACTGTTTAAATGTTTTAAATTAGCCAATCATGTAAGACCGCGCCAACCTTTTCCCGCTTTATGCTTCCGAATCCTATAAAAGAGCTTGCCCCTTAAGGTTCGGGGTCGACCCCTCTGTCTCCTGCGAGAGATACGTGTCGACCCGGAGCTCCGCTTAATTAAAACCTCGTGCATTTGCATCAAGCTTGGTCTCCTGTGTCTGTGGGTCCGCGCCTTCCCGAGACTGGAGTTGGATTTCCTTTTTGGAATCCTACATTTGGGGGCTCGTCCGGGATCTGCGCGGTCACCCCAGACTCCGAAGACCCCTTGGAGGTAAGCCTGAGTGACTGGGTGTGCGAGTGTGTGCGGCGCCGCGAAGCATTGCTTTGGTCTCGGTATCTGGGCAGCCGCCGCTTCGGGCCGAGAGGGCCCAGCGGCTGCAGTGGCAGACGTGCTGGGAACTGCAGGCTGCAACCCTGGGGGACGCCCCAAGGGACAAGGGGAGTCAGGAAAGCCTGACTACCCCCTTTCAGGTAGAAAAAGAAACGGCACTCTTTTTCCCAGGGAGGACACGAAAACCCCTCCCGTCTGAAACCGCCTTCGGTTGGCTTGTACAGACACCAACCGGGCAAAGTTGTTTTTGTCTTGCTGTGTTTTTGATGTTCATTGTTCTGTTTTTGTTCGTTACGTGGACCTCATTTGACGGGATGGGACAGACTATGACGACCCCCCTCTCTTTGACCTTAGACCACTGGACTGAAGTGAGAGCGAGCGCACGATTTGTCGGTAGAAATAAAAAAGGGCGTTGGCAGACTTTTGCGCCTCTGAGTGGCCCTCCGTCAATGTGGGTTGGCCCCGTGAGGGGACGTTTAATCTAACTGTTATCCTCGCGGTGAGGGCTATTGTTTTCCAGGAGAAACCGGGGTCCCATCCTGACCAACGACCATATATTACAGTGTGGCAGGATCTGGTGCAGAACCCACTCCCGTGGGTTAAGCCATGGGTAAAAGCAGAAAAACTAAGCCCCCGAGTCCTGGTGCTGCAGGATGCGGAGACACGGCAAAAATCGAAATCAACTCGAACAGCGGAGTCGGAGACCCTTCGGTCCCCGGGTCTACCCTGAGATTGAGCCTCCTCCCGAATGGCCCCCTTTCGCCTCCCCTTACCCCTCCCCGCTCCAGGATCGCAATCAGGACGGAGGGCGACTGGCTCGGGTCCCTCCGCTGGAACCCGAAGCCGCCCGCGGAGCCACTCCGGACGGGCCTGATACCACGGTGGCGCTCCGCTAAGAGAGTATGGAGCTCCTGCGGGGCCCAACCAGCTGTCACCCCTCCAGTACTGGCCTTTCTCTTCCTCAGACCTGTATAACTGGAAAAATAACCATCCCCCCTTTTCAGAAAACCCCGCCGGATTAACCGCCCTGATAGAGTCCCTAATGTTTTCCCATCAGCCCACTTGGGATGACTGTCAACAGCTCTTACAGGCACTCTTCACCACGGAGGAGAGAGAAAGAATCACACAGGAAGCAAGAAAGAATATCCGAGGCACCAACGGGCAGCCAGCAACGATAGCTGAGGCGGAAGAAGGGTTTCCGCACAACCGACCCAACTGGGACTATAACACGGCTGAAGGTAGGGGTCGCTGTCCGCTTACCGCCGGGCTCTAGTGGCGGGTCTCCGGGAGCCGCAAGGCGCCCACCAATTTGGCTAAGGTAAGAGAGATTCAGCAAGGACCCACTGAACCCCCTCCGTTTTTCTAGAACGATTGATGGAGGCTTACCGCAGGTACACGCCCTTTGATCCGTCCTCGGAAGGGCAGAAGGCCTCTGTCATTATGGCCTTTATTGGACAGTCAGCCCCAGATATAAAGAGGAGATTACAAAGGCTAGAGGGGCTGCAAGACTACGACCTGCGGGACGTAATAAAGGAGGCTGAAAAGGTGTATCATAAAAGGGAGAGTGAAGAGGAAAAGCGCGCGCGAGAGAGAAGGGAGGCTGAGGAGAGGGAAGACAGGAGAGACAGGAGACGAGAAAAAAAACTAACTAAAATACTGGCCGCAGTGATAAAAGCGACAGGGCCAGATCACAGACAGTCAGGGAACCTGGGCAACGCCCCACGACCAGGCTCACGCAGACGGCAACCCTTGGACAAGGACCAATGTGCCTATTGTAAGGAGAGAGGACACTGGGCAAGGGAATGCCCCAAGAAAAGGGCCACACCCAAGGTGTTGTCTTTAGGAGAGGACAAAGAATAGCGGGGACGGGGCTCGGGCCCCCTCCCCGAGCCTAGGGTAACCCTAACTGTTGAGGGGACCCCTATGAGTTTTCTGATTGATACTGGGGCTGAATATTCAGTACTGAAGCAACCTTTGGGGAAATTAAAAACTAAAAAGACTCTGGTTGTTGGAGCCACTGGGCAGAAACAATACTCATGGACTACTTCCCGGACAGTGGACTTGGGGAAAGGAAGGGTGTCCCATTCCTTCCTAGTGATTCCTGAATGCCCGACCCCGTTGCTAGGACAAGACCTTTTAACCAAACTGAAAGCTCAAATAGATTTTGCTCAACCTCGGCCTACAGTATCCTGGTCCGCACCTACCACCATGATATTGGCCCTGGAGCTAGAGGAAGAATATCGGCTCCATCAGCAGCCTAAGCCTAGAGCTCGGCTCAATACCGATAAGTGGCTGATCGAATTTCCAACGGCATGGGCTGAAACCGGGGGACTAGGGACGGCTACGAGAATTCCCCCAGTCGTGATAGATCTTAAGGCCGGAGCCCTCCCGATAAGGGTGCGTCAATACCCAATAAGCAAAGAGGCCAGAGAAGGAATCCGCCCCATATCCAGAGGCTGCTCCAACAAGGAATCCTGGTTCCTTGCCAGTCTCCTTGGAACACCCTCCTGCCTGTAAAAAGCCTGGAACTAATGATTATAGGCCGGTCCAGGATTTGAGAGAAGTAAATAAGAGAGTGCAGGATTTACACCCTACCGTGCCAAACCCATATAACCTACTCAGCTCCCTCCCCATCACGAAAATGGTACACTGTCTTGGACCTGAAAGATGCATTCTTCTGTCTACGGCTTCACCCAAAAGCCAATTACTTTTTGCTTTCGAGTGGCGCGACCTGATATGGGGATCGTTGGACAACTGACTTGGACGAGACTACCTCAAGGTTTTAAAAACTCCCCTACCCTGTTTGATGAAGCCTTCCACAGGGACTTGACTGATTATAGGGTTAAAACCCTCAAGTGACTCTTTTACAGTATGTAGATGATCTACTGTTGGCGGCGGAAACCCCGGAGACTGTGAAGAAGGGACCAAGCGCCTCCTGGCCGAGTTGGGTGAGTTGGGATACCGGGCGTCGAAAAAAAAGGCACAGTTGTGCCAGGAAAAAGTAGTCTACTTAGGCTACACACTAAAGGACGGCCAAAGGTGGTTAACCGACGCACGGAAAAGACTGTGACCCAGATTCCGGCCCCAACCTCCGCTCGCCAGGTAAGGGAATTCCTGGGGACAGCCGGCTTCTGCCGATTGTGCATCCCTGGGTTTGCTACCCTGGCTGCTCCACTGTACCCACTGACTAAGGAAAGCGGGGACTTTGTCTGTACTCCAGAGCACCAGAAGGGGTTTGAGACTCTAAAAGCGGGCATTATTAGAGGCACCCGCGTTGGCCCTACCAGATTTGACCAAGCCCTTCACCTTGTATGTAGATGAAAGAAAGGGAATCGCCCGGGAGTCCTAACTCAAGCCCTTGGGCCCTGGAAGCGCCAGTCGCATATCTATCAAAAACTGGATCCGGTAGCCAGTGGATGGCCCTCCTGCTTAAGGGCAATCGCCGCCACTGCCCAGCTGGTAAAAGATGCAGATAAGTTAACTCTGGGCCAACAGATAACCGTAGTAGCCCCCCATGCCTTAGAAAGCATTATCAGACAGCCTCCAGATCGATGGATGACTAACGCCCGGATGACTCACTACCAAAGTCTGCTCCTAACTGAGAGAATTACCTTCGCCCCACCGGCCATCTTAAACCCGGCCACACTACTCCCCGAAGCAGATGATGAAATACCTGTTCACCAATGCGGCGACATCTTGGCATCAGAAACGGGGACCCGACCCGATCTGCCGGATGAGCCATGGGCTGGGGCCCCTAATTGGTACACCGACGGCAGCAGCTTTATGGCAGAAGGTAAGAGGATGGCTGGGGCTGGTGTGGTAGACGGGAAAAAGACTCTGTGGGCAAGCAGCTTGCCGGAAGGGACTTCTGCACAAAAGGCTGAGCTTATCGCCCTGACACAGGCGTTAAGGTTAGCTGAGAATAAGACTGTGAATATATACACGGACAGCAGGTATGCCTTTGCTACTGCCCATGTTCATGGGGCTATTTATAAACAAAGAGGGCTGCTTACCTCGGCCGGAAAAGATATCAAAAATAAAAAAGAGATTCTGGGCCTCCTAGAGGCTATACATTTGCCTAAAAAGGTGGCAATCATCCATTGCCCAGGTCATCAGAAAGGCACCGACCCCATAGCTCAAGGGAACCGCTTAGCAGATTTGGAAGCCAAGTGGGCGGCACTAGGACCTATGGTCCTGACTCTCCAGGGAGCTAAGGTCAACAAAACTGTCTCCGGTGGGGAACTAACTAAAGAAGAGAAAGTCCTTTCCGTTGCAGAAGGGCGAGAATATCTATCACATCTACACCGGCTAACCCACTTGAGCCCTCAGAAACTAATTAAAATTATTGAGGCCTCCCCGTACCAGGTACCAGATTTGAGAAAGGCGGCTGAGGAAATTTATAAAGATTGTAGAGCTTGCGCTCTCACAAATGCTGCAGTTACCAAATACCGCACTGGACATAGACTCCGGGGAGACAGGCCCGGAACCTTTTGGGAGATAGACTTTACTGAAATCAAACCGGCCCGGTATGGGAATAAATATCTTCTAATATTTGTAGATACCTTCTCGGGATGGGTAGAGGCTTTCCCCACCCGAAAAGAGACTGCCTCTGTAGTAGCCAAGAAGATATTGGAAGAAATCCTCCCGAGATTCGGGATCCCAAAGGTAATTGGATCTGACAACGGTCCTGCATTCGTTGCCCAGGTAAGTCAGGGACTGGCCAGTCAACTGGGGATCAATTGGAAATTACATTGTGCTTATAGACCCCAGAGCTCAGGCCAGGTAGAAAGGATAAATAGAACAATTAAAGAGACCCTAACTAAATTGTCCATAGAGACCGGCGATAGTGACTGGACAGCCCTCCTGCCCTTTGCCCTGTTCCGCGCCCGGAACACCCCACAGGGACCCTTAAAACTTACACCCTTTGAAATCCTCTATGGAACCCCTCCCCCTTTGGCACAAATAGGGATACATGACCCTGACATTATACCTTCTATACCTTTGTCAGCCCGCTTGAAAGCACTCGAGGCCGTCAGGCGCGACATCTGGAACCAGCTAAAAGAGGCCTACCAGCCTGGTGATCTGCTCATCCCGCACCAATTCCAGGTTGGGGACTCTGTCCTTGTGAGACGACATCGGACGGGGTCATTAGAGCCACGTTAGAAGGGGCCCTACGTGGTGCTCCTCACTACGCCCACAGCAGTCAAGGTGGACGGTATAACCTCTTGGGTTCACGCCACACATGTAAAGAAGGCACCCCAGAATGCAGCAGATCTCTGGAAGGTGGAAAAGACTGATAACCCTCTTAAGCTGCGTTTGCGTCATGGGAACGGCGAGCAAGTCGTCCAATCCTAATCCCCACGCTCCTCAACTGCTCACGTGGCAAGTCGTCTCCCAGGTAGGAGATATAACCTGGTCAATCCAAAAAACTGCTTCCCCTTGGACATGGTGGCCAGACTTACACCCTGACCTTTGTAAACTGGCTATAGGAACCCCGACTGGGATTTCATGGGTCGACGAAGGGGGCAAAACAAGCCGGAGGATGCCACTCCCCCCATCGCAAGGGTAAACTAAAGGCATACCCCTTTTACGTGTGCCCCGGTCACCACAGACCTCGTTCAATTGACTCCTGGTGCGGGGGCAAAGAAGACTTCTACTGTAAAAACTGGAGATGTGAAACCAGTGGGACTACTTATTGGGAACCCTCCTCTTCTTGGGATTTAATCAGGGTTAGAGCAAATTATAGCCACCAGATGAGTCGGGGCTCAGAATGCAATACCTGGTGCCACCCCTTAACCATTCAGTTCACAGGGAAGGGAAAAACAATTAAAACCTGGATCGGGAATGGTCATTCATGGGGAATAAGATTGTACAAAGAACGGTACGATGATGGCCTGACCTTCTCTATTAGATTAAAAATAGAACCCCGCCAGCAGACCAATAGGGCCAAACGGGATCCTAGCCGATCAGAGGCCCCCTCTGTCCCAAAAATCCCCCGCCAGCAGACCGATAGGGTTAAATAGCCCCAAACCCCCCCAGGTAAAATCCATAACCCTAAATGGGGCCGTAGATATGGTCACCAGATCTGCTCTGCGACCACCATCTACGCCACCTCCCGCAGTACCTACTGAGCAAAGATGGCACAGACTGTTTAACTTAGTATGGGGAGCTTACTACGCCTTGAATGATTCCAACCCTGAAATGACTGAATCATGCTGGCTATGCCTAGCGGTCAGCCCCCCTTATTATGAAGGAATTGCCACCATGGGGGTCTATAATAACACCCCAGACCACACGACTTGTCTTTGGGGCAAAGAAGGGCGGCTAACCCTAACGGATGTGTCGGGGACCGGTTCAGGACTATGCTTAGGAAAAATTCCCCCAGGCTACCAAGCTCTATGTAATAAGATTGAAGTCAGCCTTCCGACTACTCCTGGTCATTTTTTGGTACCAGGACCCAATAGGTGGTGGGCCTGCACCACGGGCCTAACCCCCTGCATCTCAACTAGCGTATTCAATTCATCACAAGATTTTTGCGTGCTTGTGCAGTTGGTGCCTAAAATTTATTATCATACTGCCAATAGTTTCGAGGATGAATTTGACCAGAGATCCAGATTATGGAAAAGAGAACCAGTATCCCTCACCCTGGCTGTACTCCTGGGACTGGGAGTTGCCAGGCGTAGGGACTGGCACTACGGCCTTAGTCACAGGAGAAAGGGGATTAACTGCCTTGAGCAATGCTATAGATGAAGACCTCAGGACTTTAGAACAGTCCATCTCTAAATTAGAAGAGTCCCTCACCTCCCTGTCTGAAGTAGTGCTCCAGAATAGAAGAGGATTAGATCTGCTGTTTTTAAGAGAGGGAGGACTTTGTGCGGCCCTTAAAGAAGACTGCTGTTTCTATGCAGATCACACAGGGGTAGTC
Organism: Ceratotherium simum simum; assembly: GCF_057802395.1. Classification (NCBI taxonomy): domain Eukaryota; kingdom Metazoa; phylum Chordata; class Mammalia; order Perissodactyla; family Rhinocerotidae; genus Ceratotherium; species Ceratotherium simum. The sequence continues at coordinate 24,786,315 of NC_141912.1, read as the reverse complement.
CGAGATTCAATGCAAAGATTAAAGAAAAGATTAGACATGAGGCAGCAAAGCAGGGAGGCGCAACAGAGCTGGTTTGAATCCTGGTTCACTAAGTCCCCCTGGATGACGACCTTACTATCCTCCCTAGCAGGACCCTTGCTGATTCTTTGTCTACTTTTGGTCTTCGGACCATGTGTTTTCAATAGAATTACTGCTTTCATAAGAAAAAGAGTCAATGCAGTGCATGCTATGATGCTCCAACGCCATTACCAAGCTCTCCCACACAATGAGCCACTGATAGTAGACACCGAAAACTAAGTTCTAAGATTAGAACTAGGGACAAAAGAAGAAGTGGGGAATGAAGGAAGTAAATTATATTAAAAATTTAAAAGTTAATACCTTAGAGACAGGCACCTCCACACCCTAAGGATTCCTGGTATAAGGGGGAACGTTTATCGATCCTGACTGACTCTATTCATAGAAGACTCGCCTAAACTGTTCGGGAAAATTGAGAACAAGACAGTGCTCCAGAAGGATAAGCTTGGTAGGGTGGGGGTGGACGGGGTCCAGATGGGGACGCGTGTGTGTAACCTGATAATTGCTTCGCGCCATAGCAATTCGCGCCATAAAATGTAACTGTTTAAATGTTTTAAATTAGCCAATCATGTAAGACCGCGCCAACCTTTTCCCGCTTTATGCTTCCGAATCCTATAAAAGAGCTTGCCCCTTAAGGTTCGGGGTCGACCCCTCTGTCTCCTGCGAGAGATACGTGTCGACCCGGAGCTCCGCTTAATTAAAACCTCGTGCATTTGCATCAAGCTCGGTCTCCTGTGTCTGTGGGTCCGCGCCTTCCCGAGACTGGAGTTGGATTTCCTTTTTGGAATCCTACACCTCCACTTCCTCCCTGCCAGCGTTAGATGGTGATGCTCTAACAAAGGCATGACTCCTCTCAGGCAGCCCTGTCCTTGAGCTATAGCTTCCTCTGGCCTCCAGTAACTACTCCCTCTCCCTATTCCTTCAAGCCTAGGGGTAGTGACAACTGCCCACTATTGTGAGCCCTGGGGCACTTCACATTCTCTTGTTGGTTTCCCTTAACTCCGCTACCACCTTTGTTAAGAGTTCCTTTTCTAAATCTTCTTCTACCACCCAGTTTGAACATGCCATCTCTCTCGTTGGTTTTTTGACCAAAGTATGTTCATTACCTCATTTAGTCTTTACCTCAACTCTCACATAATAGGAATTATGATCACCTTTTAAAATGAATAGACCAAAGATCAGAAACATTAAGTAACTTGAGGGCACACAGTAGCAAGCGACAGCTTAAGAGTCTTGAAAAAAGCAAAGATCTTTGTTCATTGCCTTCTCTCCTTGGCCATTCCACATTCTCACTCTCCCTATGATATTCATTCTGCCTCTCCTTTCCCTCAGCTCTACTCTTTATGCCTTTCCCCTCCCATGAAGATCTGTGGAAGCCCAGGAGAGCAATTCACCCTGGTTCTCTGGGCTTTCAGCAGGAAGGCCCTGGAGATGGGCACACCTTTGAGACCAGGACCTCAAGTCAACCCACCTGGAAATCTCTCAGTCATGGGGACTAGTTTTCCCAGAATCTTGAGTTAGAAAAGAAAAAGGGGATATAGGCCCTCAGGTTGTTGTCCTAGGGAACATAGAGTGATTCACTCACCAGGTTGGAAGAAGGCCATCTTCCATTCTGAAAGGCAGGAGACACAGATAAGGAAAAGGCTTTATTTCTGTTCTTCCCTCATCCATTCTCCTCACTAAGCCTTTTCTCTCTCCCTTTCTTCAGCCTCTTCCAATGTCCAGCTTCCCTCATCTACAGCTCTGCTGGATCAGGCATAAAACCTGTCAAAAATGGTGGACTTCTTTCTCTCCATCATGCTGGGGTTGCAGGGGACATGGCCAGGCTTTGCTGGGATGTGGGAATGTGTGTCAGCAGGTGGCGGGGTGGCTGATAACGCCCAAACACTGTGTCTGGAAGGTCTTGTCTGAGGCACCAGAAAAGCAGGGGTGATATCCCCCGTAGAAAATGAGCTGCTGGGCTAGATGTCATTATTCCTACTGGGAATGCCAATGGGTCACAGGGAAGAGAAATGGTTTAAATGCTTAATATACATTTGCCAGGAAACTCAGAGAACATCAGGGTCAATCACCATGGTAGGCCTGAGAATTCTCTCCACCTGCAATGGAAGAAAGGTAGAGACGTCAGCTGAAACATGTCATTTCTGAGTCATGTCCTTTCTCTTCTTTTACACCAACCTAATCTTTCTTTTTGACCGCCACCCCCACCTCCTTCTCCTCCGTCTATTCAATTCTCTCCTCCCCTCTCCTCCTTAACATCAAGTCTGAGAACATCAATTGCATGCTGGTGATACCACAGGCACCATGTAAGTGCTTTCCTAGCTGAGACCCAGTAGATCTATTTTGTGTGTATCTACACTCCCACACCTGGGTGTAGGTGTTACTGTATGTAGACGTGTCTGTGCATGTGCACTAGAATCCATCTGTCTCAAGCTGTATTATGTCCTGCCTACTTCTGAAAAGAAATGGGCAACTTGAGGAAATTTATGATAGAATTTTTCAAAAGCACCTCTAATAAATCTGTGACAACTGAGCACTGTGGCCACTCCTTTTCTAAAATGCAATTTTCTCCTCTTCCTCTCTGAATTCCTCACTCTTTTAAATCTTACATTGTTTGCTTTCTTCTCAGTAGCCTACAGATTATGTAAATCAACTAGTGAAGTTACCAGCATAGGGAAGGCACTTCATCTAGAGAGTTCCATCACCCTCTTCCTCTTTTCTTTTTAAGCACACCCTGGATGTTCCCTGGTGCCTTGCTGGGCTGAGGAGTCTATGAGCCCCTCATGGAGAGAGATTGAAGCCCCTTTTCTCCATTAAAAAAACAGGACTCCCCCATCCTTCCCCCAAATCAGCCACCTTTCTTTTTTCCATCCCTAAAGGGACTGGGGACATTTCTCAGCCCTGGGCGGATTTAAGTATGAAGAAAAGGTGGGGAAATATCCCAGCATAGAGTCTTAGATGTGAATTCAGAGAAAATGTCAGAGCCACTCACTGGCCATAAGCAGGAACTCTCTCTTCTCTGCAATGGAAGAAATGTGACCAGTCATGAAGATGCTTAAAGCAGCAACACCAAGATATGCCCAGGTTCCTGGGGGAATCAGAACTTACTGAATTCATGCAGGAGCTTCTCTGGAAAATAAGCAGAAAAAAGAATTATTGTTAAGGGGATCCATCAGGGAGAACCTCTGGAACATAAACTTTACAAATGATTGAGTGAAGGGGTGGGTGCACTGGGTTGGGGAGGGTCAGGTCCTTGGGCTCCCTCCTCTAAACCATCGCAATGGGTTCCCTTCCTGGTCAGATACCTCTTGCCCTTCGTTCCAAATCCTTTTCTGCTTGCTCTCTCTGTTTCTCCTTCTGCAGTCACCACAGGAAGTAACCATCCCCTGTGAGAAACAGCAGCAAGACATGCAGGGTCCCTGCCAAGGTCCTGATCCAGGGCTGGGCCCTCCAGAAGAAGGGAGCGATCCCGGTTTGCGCAGCTCCCAGAGAGGGGGAGGGGTGGCCCTCAGCAGGGAAATCGTAGTTCCTGGGGTTCTCTCGGCCAGTGGGAAACTCCCGCACAGAGGACTCAGAAGAACCACAGGGCTACCATCAACATCTGAGCACCCCAGAGAGTGGATAACAAGGGGCAAACGAGAAGCCCCCCATGCCAGGGACCCAGAGGGCAAAAGAGAGAGCCCGCCGCCTGCCTGCTAACCAGACCCTGCAGCTCAGCCTACCAGACCAGACCAAGCGATCCACGGCAGACCAGATCAAGCGATCCGACCCAACCGATCACAGCAGAAAAACTGCGGCAGAGTGCAGGGGGCTTAGATTACACAGCCCTTTACCACCACACAGTGGTGGCAGGGTGGAAATTGCAACCAGAGATTTCCAGGATGAGGAAAAACAAAGCCAACACAGGAACCACAATGCAAATATATATGAAATCACCAGACCAGAAGAAAAATGGCAAGCACCCAGAAACCAACCCTAAAGACACAGAAATCCATAATCTAAACGACAGAGATTTCAAAATAGCTATCATAAAAACACTCAACGAAATACAAGACAACACAAACAATTCAATGAGATTAGGAGTTTCTTCACAAAAGAGATTGAAATCATAAAGAAAAACCAATCAGTGCTGATGGAGATGAAGAACACAATGGAGGAGATAAAGGAGACTCTGGAATCTTTAAAGAACAGAGCTTACAATATGGAGGAAAGAATTAGCATTTTAGAGGATAGGAATACAGATATGCTCCAAATGGAAGAGGAGAGAGAACTAAGACTAAAAAGAAATGAAGAAAGGTATTTCTCGGAGGAGAAATATCTGACTCTATTAGGAAATGTAACATAAGAATTATAGGTATTCCTGAGGGAGAAGAGAGGGAAAGAGGAACAGAGAGTCTATTCCAGGAAATAATAGCTGAGAATTTCCTAAATCTGGGGAAGGAGCAGGAAATACCAGTAAGCGAAGCCAACAGGTCACCTAAATATATTAACAGACAAAGGACCTCTCCACGACACCTAGTGGTAAGGCTAGCCAGAGTCAATGACAAAGAAACAATATTAAGGGCAGCTAGACAAAAACAAAAAATAATGTACAAAGTTTCTCAACAGAAACTTTACAGGCTAGGAGAGACTGGAATGATATATTCAAAATACTGAAAGACAAAAACTTTCAGCCAAGAATACTCTATCCAGCAAAAATATCCTTCAAATATGATGGAGAAATAGTAACTCTCCCAGATAAACAAAAGCTAAGGGAGTTCATGGCCACGAGACCCCCCCTACAAGAATACTCAAGAAGGCCCTGAGGCCTGAAAAAAAGATGAGAAAGGGAATACAAAGCTTGGAGCAAGGAGAAAAATAGGTATATAAACTCAGAAAAATAGTAGATCTTTACTGGAATAGGTTAGCAACCACTTAAATACTAAAATCAAAGATCAAAGGAAGGAATTCACCAAAAATAAATTTAACCTCATCACTGTAAACATACAGCCACAACACAAGATAGAATAAGGTATAACAAGAACGACTTAGAAGGGGAAGAGGAAAGTGATTGAATTGACTTAGTATAAAGAAATAGGAGGCCATCAGATAATGGAATATCTCATACACAAGATTTTTTACACAAACCTCAAGGTAACCACTAAACAAATAATCAATACAAAACCACATATGATAAACAAAGAGAAAACTAGAAGAGCCATAAGACAGAACAACCAAACTGAATTGGCAGTCCGAAACAAATGGGACAAGACACAAAGGAAATGCAAAAGAACCAGAAAATAAGTGACAAAACAGCAACATTAAGCCCTCATATATCAATAATTACCCTAAATTTAAATGGATTGAACTCTCCAATCAAAAGATACAGAGTTTCAGGATGGATTAAAAAGCAAGACCCAACAATATGCTGCCTCCAGGAAACAAATCTCAGCACTAAAGACAAGCACAGGCTCCGAGTGAAAGGATGGAAGACAATACTCCAAGCTAATGGCAAACAAAAGAAAGCAGGTGTTGCCATACTCATATCACACAAAGTAGACTTCAAGATAAAACAGGTTAAGAAAGACAAAGAAGGGAAATATATAATGATAAAAAGGACACTCCACCAAGAAGCCATATCACTTATAAATATATATGCACCAAACATAGGAGCACCAATGTACATAAAGCAACTGTTAACAAACCTAAAAGGAGACATTAACAACAACACAATAATAGTAGGGGATCTTAATACCCCACTTACATCAATGGATAGATCATCCAGACAAAAATTCAATAAAGAAATAGTAGACTTAAATGAAAAACTGCACCAGATGGACCTGGTAGACATATACAGAGCATTCCATCCAAAAACAGCTGACTACACATTCTTCTCGAGTGCACACGGAACATTCTCAAGGATAGACCATATGTTGGGAAACAAAGCAAGCCTCAATAAATTTAAGAAGATTGAAATCATAACAAGCATCTTTTCAGACAATAATGCTATGAAACTGGAAATGAACCATGAAAAAAAAACTGGGAAAGTCACAAAAACGTGGAGATTAAACAACATGCTACTGAACAACCAATGGATCATTGATGAAATTAAAGGAGAAATCAAAAACTATCTGGAAACAAACGAAAATGAAAATATGCCATACCAAACCACATGGGATGCAGCAAAAGCGGTCCTGAGAGGGAAAATCATAGCGATACAAGCCCACCTTAACAAACAAGAAAAAGCCCAAATAGGCAACCTCAAATTACACCTAACAGAACTAGAAAAAGAAGAACAAACAAAGCCCAAAGTCAGCAGAAGGAGAGAAATAATAAAAATCAGAGCAGAAATAAATGAAATTGAGACCAAAAAAACAGTAGAAAGGATTAATGAAACAAAGAGTTGGTTCTTTGAGAAGATAAACAAAATCGACAAACCCTTAGCCAGGCTTACTAAGAAAAGAAGAGAAAAGGCTCAAGTAAATAAAATTAGAAATGAAAGAGGAGAAATTACAATGGATACCACGGAAATACAGAGGATTATAAGAATACTATGAGAAATTATATGCCAACAAATTGGACAATCTAGAAGAAATGGATAAATTCTTAGACTCATACAACCTCCCAAAACTGAACCAAGAAGAAATGGAGAATCTGACTAGACCAATCACAAGTAAAGAGATTGAAATAGTAATCAAAAATCTCCCAAAAAATAAAAATCCGGGACCAGATGGCTTCTCCGGTGAATTTTACCAAGCATTCAAAGAAGATTTAATATCCATCCTTCTCAAACTATTCCAAAAAATAGAGGAAGATGGAACACTTCCTATATCATTCTATGAGGCCAACATCACCCTGATACCAAAGCCAGACAAAGACAGTACAAAGAAAGAAAATTACAGGCCAATATTGCTGATGAACATAGATGCAAAAATCCTCAACAAAATATTGGCAAACCGAATACAGCAATGCATTAAAAAGATCATACACCATGACCAAGTGGGATTTATAGCAGGGACGCAGGGATGGTTCAACATCCGCAAATCAATCAACGTGATACATCACATCAACAAAACAAAGAATAAAAACCACATGGTCATCTCAATAGATGCAGAGAAGGCATTTGACAAGATAGAACAAATCAATCAATGTGATACACCACATTAACAAAATGAGGAATAAAAATCAAATGAATGTCTCAATAGATGTAGAGAAAGCATTTGAGAAGATCTAATATCTATGTATGATGAAAACTCTCAATAGAATTGGTATAGAAGGAAAGCACCTCAATAACATAAGGGCCATATAGGACAAACTCACAGCCGACATCATACTTAGTAAAAAACTGAAAGCCATCCCTCTGAGAATAGGAACAAGACAAGGGTGCCCACTTTTGACACTCCTATTCAACATAGTTCTGGAGGTTTGGCCAGAGAAATTAGGCAATAAAAGGAAAAAAATGTGTCCAAATTGGAAAGGAAGAAATAAAACTCTTTCTGTTTGCGGATGACATCATTCTTTATATAAAAAACCCTGGGGGCAGGCCCAGTGGCATAGCAGTTAAGTGCACGCTCTCTGCTATGGCGGCCCGGGGTTTGGATCCCGGTCGCTCACTGAGACACCGCTTGTCAAACCATGCTGTGGCGGTGTCCCGTATAAAGTGGTGGAAGATGGGCATGGATGTTAGCCCAGGGCCAGTCTTCCTCAGCAAAAAGAGGAGGATTGGCGACAGATGTTAGCTCAGGGCTGATCTTCCTCACAAAAAAAAAAGAAAAGAAAGAAAGAAAAATTTTCCCCTGCTCTGGTTGTGACTGTGCCCATGAGGAGGTTAAAGAGAAGAGAAATTAGCGGAAAATCATCGCTTGAGCATCCGAGGAGAAAAGAAAATGCAGAAGTTATTTCTAGAAGGTAGGAAAGTGGGGGGAAGTGATACATCTCTGGGGCTCTGGTGGGGCGGTAAACGGAGGAAGAGAACCTGATGGCAGGAAAGGCAGCATCCCTGGGGAGGAGAAGCTTTCTGATGGGGAATCTCTCCACAACTGGCTTTACCTTGGGTCACAAACCCTGATTTGCAGGGAGGAGGAAGGGAAAGGAGGGAAGGCGTAAAAGGAAGTGACAACTGAAGCAACTCAACTCTAGCCAGAGAAGTGAGCCAACAAGGGCAGAAAAACGCTGTGCTGATCCTTCTACTGTTGACTTATTTCATGGAATGCTTAATGAATCAATCAGTAGGGAGATACCTGAACCAGAAAAAGAAGGGGGCTGCCCAAAACAGAAGTTGGGGAGCTGATGATACCAATATGGGTCACCGGAAAGTTTGACCTAGATTGGAACTGTGTTGCCAAGACCCTTGGCTGATTACTCCTTGTCTGTGCCCCTAGGTCTCTAGTCCCTGCCCCACCTGGATGACTCATCTTTGGCGCTTATGGAGCCAGCTGCTTCCCTGCATTTCTCCCTTCCAGACTCCCTTCTCTTCTTCCACCTCCTCAGCTTGTTTGCACTGGTCTCAGGTAGGGTCCATGCCACTAACTCCTATCAGCTTCCCAGAAAGGAAAATCAGCACTTCAGTCTGAAAAACACCGCAGTCTGAAGAAGTACTGAAGTTGTGTTCATTCATGAACTTTGCTTCTGCACATACTCATTGAATTTATACCAGTACCATCCCACGGAAATGCGATGACAGCTACAAAGCCCAGCTGCATACACAATTTTAATTTTTTTGTAGCTACATTTAAAAAGATGAAAATGAAAACAATGAAGCAAATTTTAATAATATAGCTTTTTAACTCCCCAAACCATAATATTACCATTTAAATTTTAATTATTATAAAAGATTAACAATAAAATACTTAATATTTTTATTCTAAATTTTCAAAATTGTGTGTGTGTATTTTACATTTACAGCACATTGCCATTGGGACTGGCTAGTGGCTATCATGTTGGACAGCTCAAGTTTATACTCCACTCTGGGCACTGTGCTAGATTGGGGAATGGAAGGAAACCTCTGTGAGCACAGGGTCAGTAGGGGGTGCTCAGTGTTTGTTTCTCCATGTTTTGTTCAGGAAGCATTGCCAGCCTCAGTAGACACTCTTACTAGGTATCTATTGCTGCTGACCAGCCACAGCTACTGGACCCCGGAATCCTCAGCCCAGGAAGCCCCTGTGGCCTTAGAAAGAATATGTCTGAAAGTATATATTAGAAATAAAGAAAGAATCTGTCTGTGCCCTGGAATATGCACTTTCTTTCCTTCCTTAGATATGTGATGGCTGGCACCCCTGTCTGATTTTACACTTTTGTTGAACAGACCAGTTTACTGTCTTGGAGGCAGCTGATCCAATCTTGGCCATTGTGGGAGGAAACAGCATGTTATGCTGCCACCTGTCACCTAAGGAAAGTGCTGAGGACATGGAGTTGTGTGGTTCAGGTCTCAGTTCTCCCCGTAGTGCTTGTGTATAAGAGCTGGCGAAAGAGGACAGAGGAGCAGATGGAGGAGGACCGAGGAAGAACAACCTCTGTGAAGGGAGACATCAGCAAAGGGAGCCTGGCGCTGATCATCCACAACATCACAGCCCATGAAAATGACATCTACTGCTGTTATTTCTAAGAAGGCAAATACTAGGATGAGGCCACCATGTGCTTGATGGTGGCAGAAGCATCCTTTCATTTTGTTCAGTTGCTTTTTGTGTAACTCCTGGGGAAACTTTCTCTCTTAACCTAAGGCCCATGACAGACCAGCAGCTACTTGTCTCAAGTCCGTTTACACAGGGAGGATGGCTTCCTCACTCTCAAGGATCAAATGAGTGGGCTTGCCGTGCTCAGCTGTGGGCATCACCCCCTGAGAAGCACACACAGTACTCAGCTGTAGGCTTGAACAGGGGAGAATGTTGAATACCTACAGATTATTCTTATGTTTACTTCTTAGAGATCTCTGAGGGTCTTCCTCAGTAACATGTTTTAGAAGTAGACATTTTTATTGTGAAATATATCACAAACAGAAAATTTAATAAAACATTAATGTACAGATTTCTGAATTATTATGAACTATGACCCGTATATTACAACACATATCAACAAATAGAACACTGCCTATTCCTTACTTTTGTTAGTTTGTTAGGGTCATGGCCCTGAGGTTAAAAATTTCTTAAGATTCTGCCAGCCTGGTAGGTTTCTGTCCTTATCATATTAACCTAGAGCTTTGGGAAGTCAAGCCTACTGAGAAGTCCTCCCAGAGCTGAAAGTGAAATCCTGAACCTGCTTACTTCAGGTCAGAGTGAACACTCCCATACAGAAGTGAGAACATGAAAACCTCTAGCTGAATGAATCAGTCAGGAAACATTTATTAGGAGGCAGATGCTTGGTACTGTGATGGGGTCTGTAGGTGGAGCAGGAAGAAAAGGGGGATGTAATCCTTTCTCCTTAGAGATCTCACAGTTTATTTGGCGTATTGGTCTCCTGTTATTCACCAAGGTCAAGGTTTTCTTACTTCCCTTCTTCCTTCTTTTCCTCCTTCCAATCTTCTTCCTTCCTCCCACTGTTGCTCCTTCACTTTCTTCCTTTCCTTCCTTTCCTCTCTTCACAGAAGAGGCACTGCAGGAATGCATGGAATATGCGTAATCAGTTTCTCTGGGCATTGGACACTTGCTCTTTCCCCTCTTCCCTTGGCTCTCACCATTAAGAGCTGATCTTCTAAGACACTTTGGCTAAAACACCATTGCCTTTTTATCTCAGCTCTGGTCTCACTCCTCAGGCCTGGGCTCTAAGTCCCTCATTAAAATGAGGGGCCATGAGGATGGGGGCATCTGGCTGGAGTGCACATCTTTAGGGTGGTACCCAGAGCCCCGAGTGGTTTGGAGGAACCCTCATGGTGAGATCACGCCCACCCTGGAGGAGGCTTACATTATGGATACAGACAGCCTCTTCATGGTCACCACAGCTGTAGTCATCAGGGACTACTCTGTGAGGAACGTGTCCTGCTCCATCAACAACACCCTGCTTGGCCAGGAGAAGGAAACTGTGATTTTCATTCCAGGTTAGTTCCCTGCCCTCTGGAGGCTCGTTGAGTGGAGGCAGGATGCTCAGCAGACAGACTGGAGCCTGGAATGGGGATGGGGAGATAGGGGTGTGGGGTGGAAGGGTCCTGGGCCCTGAAGGGCTGGGAGCTGCAGCTAAATTGAGGCCTCTCCCCTTGTCACACGGGGAAAATCAAATATTCTCAAAACACATAGATAGGAGCCTCTTCTCTGAAGGTAAATCTAATCTTTTTTCTCTATTGTGGTCCTTATCCGCTGCAGCAATTTTTAAAGTTTTAGAAGAATCATAAAAGACAGAGAGTGGTCTGGGCTGGTGTCTGTCTACACCCAGAGGTGCTGTCTGCTGAAGCCTTTCCTTCCTGCCAATAGGATTTCCCAAGGGACAGAGCAGGGAAATTCTCCATCTACAGACGTTCATAAATTCATTACACAAATACTTAACAAGCATCACAAATGTTCAAGTCTCTGTTGGAGAAACCAAAAATAAATCGCCGAACAAAATATATATAGATCTCTGTCCTCATGTGGCTCACATTCTAGAGCAGCAGATAGAAATAAATAAATTAAAACAAGAACTGAAATCATTAATTAAAGTGTGGATTATATCATGGTGATGAGTACAGTAGAGGAGGGGTTAAAGAGTGCAATAAGGGAGTTGTAATTATAAAGAGGATGGTCAGGGAAGGCTCCACTAAAAAGATGGCAATTGTCAAGTGAGGAATGAGCCATGCAGATATTCAAGGACTGAGCAAGCCAGGTAGCAGGAAGAGCAGATACAAAGGGCTTGAGGTGGGAGCACCGAACAGTTTCAAGGAACCCCAAGAGGGAAGTGTGGCTGGAATGGTTGAGTGCAGGGAGAGTATGAGGAGAGAGATTCAGAGAGGCAATAGGTTCAGATCATATAGGGTAATGTGGGCCACAAATTATCTTTGGCTTTTAGTATGAGTGAGATAGGGAACATTGCAGGTTTTGAGCAAGAAATAATATAATTTCACTTAGGCTGCTTTGCTCAGGATAGACTGAAGAGGGTGTGGGCAGAAGCAGGAGGAGGGCATTGCAACATTCCAGACAAGAAGGGATGGTGGCTTGTCCAATGTGGAGGGCGGTGGCAATCCAGCACGGCTGGTTAACTTTTATTCAGCCTGGTCCTTCTCATGGTGACTCTACATGTTTCTGCTTTTTGTCTTATGGGTCCCCAGCCCTGGCAATCAGTCTGGGGTGATTCTTTCTCTATGTGGGTTCTCTGAGAGAGAAGCCAACAGAGCAGGAACCTGGGGGAGCTCTTTAGATATGTGCCCTGAGGGGCACTCTCATTACAGGTCTCCTTTTTCTCACTAAATGGGACTTTTCTGGATCCCCTTTTAGAATCCTTTATGGCCAGCACATCTCCCTGGATGGTGACCCTGGCTGTCCTCATGCCTACTCTGCTCCTCCTCATCACTGGGAGCATCTGTCTTATCAAGAAACTCCACAGGGAAAAAGAGATTCTCTCAGGGGAAAATGGTTGAAAATTATGAGAAAGAAATTGCACGTAATGACCTGGAGAGAGAACGTGTGAAAAAGAGAAAGAAAATCAAATAGAGGTAAAAGAGTAGGAGGAAAGCTCAATGTCACACAAAGAACACAGCTCTGACAGCTAGAAGCCTGGGAAACGGAGAAAGGAAATGAATAGAGGCAGCAGCAAGGGCTTAGAACTATCAAGTCCTAAGAATTAATCCGTCAGAGCTTGCTTGCTTCCATTCTACAAGTGTTGCATCCATTCACCTGGCTACATGGAGCACTCCGTTGTTCAAAAAAAGTAAACCTAAGTCAGTGCTGATAATCTCCAGCCACCTGATCATCCACTAATTATGTATCTTGATAATTCCCTGATCAGGAGGGAGGGGGGAGAGTTGTATTTACAGAAAGGGCCAGTCCATCGTTTAATATGAACTCAAATTCTCTTAATTCTTCTATTGAAGACATTCATTTGTTTCTGTTTATTTTTTAAGAGCAACTTCAAAAGGAATTGTGTAAATTTAGCATTTCCTCAACTGCTCCAGGCACAATTTGTACTCCACTTGATTAGCTGTTATCTCATGAAGCTCCCATCTCTGTCTGTCCCGTTGCAGGATGAAGAAGAACCCTCTTACATGCTGGTGAGCACATCTGACATCCCCTCTGTTCCTGAGCACCCTCCCCACTAGCCAACCAACAGGACACATTAGAGGAGATGAACAAGGGGGCTCAAAGCTGGTTGGGGGCAAGAGGAGGCTTCATTCACTGGCAGTATCCCACCCAAAGCTGGGTCCCAGCTTTTCTGGGAGGGAATCCCCACAGCTCTCAATTAAGTCTACAGCTTTGTTCCCACCAAGCTTTGGTTTTTAGACTATTTCAATCCATGATTACAGAGGTCTACCATACACATTTGACCTCCCTAAAGTTTACATTGTACTAATTGTTGCTCTGTGGATCTTGGATTATTTGAAAGAAGACAATACTACCTTTGCTATTTATAAACTGGGGTAGGATATAGACTTCACAGTTGAAGAGCCATGTGTGGGAAAGGCAATAAGCTTCCCCAAGCCTGTCTCAGGGGCGCACAGACGGGTACCAGAAATGCCATCCTGCTCCAAGAGAACACTGATACTGTGTGTGTAGCCTGTGAGGGGAGGCAAAGTGGGCAAGTTGGAGAGCAGGGAATAACTGGCCTGGTCCTAATGAGCAGTTTGCATTTTATGATTTGTCACCTTCTGCTCAAAAGTACCAGAGAATCCAGGTGTTACTAGATACCATGTCACTGGGACCTTTCCTCCTTCCTCTTTTGAATTTCAAAATTGTCACAGACAGACATATCAACTTGGGGAAAGGAGAAAGTCATTTTAACACAAGGAAATGTAGATGGACTAAGTAATAATAACCGCAGATGGGAGAGTCTGCAGATTGTCAGGGTCTGAAGCATCTCCTGTACCCAGAGAGGTCATAGCTGCAGACTTGAGAGCCATGTTGTTAAAGCAAAACTGGATGGAAATAGTTCCCCTTACCTTCTGCCATAAACACCTCTCCGGCAGCAGGTTGAATTTTGGGGACATTGTCCTCCTTTTTTAGCCTTTGAAGGGTGCCTTTCTCAGTCATTTAAACCAGTTGTCACCTCCTTGAACTGGTGAAACACAGAGGACCAATGAAGGGACCCTTTACCGCCCAGGAACCTGTGTAGGGAGAAATTGGCCTTAATTGCATCATTGAGAGAAGAATAGCACCTTTTTGCTGGTTTAAGCCACGTGGGAAAGTTTCTAACTACACAGAGTCCCAGAGATCATATGTCTTGAATAGAAAAGGGGGCAGATCTGAGAATGTTGAGAGAAAGCGGGAGTCACTAATTTCACCTGTTTGTTAAGCTTTCTACATTTCTTAGATCCCCAGTTATCCTCTACCTGAGGCAACGCTCCTGTCACTCAAGAGATAGAAGCGCAGCCTCAGTAATTCTCAGTCTGTGAGCTGCCTGGAACGTGGGATCAAGGGGCCTTCATGGAAAAGGCCGTCACATGGGGGATCTCCCATCACCTTTCTGGGACCTCTCTGGGGACCAGGAATCATACAATCTCCTGAGACTCCAGGCTTAAACCTGAGACTTCCTCTGTAGCTGATGTGGTCTGAGACCTGGACACCGCTCATCCCAAACTCTTCCTGTCAGAGGACCAGAGAAGCATGAGACGGGGCCCCTCCAGGTGGAGTGTGCCTGACAACCCAGAGAGATTTGACTGTTGGCCATGTGTCCTGGGCCTGGAGAGGTTCTCCTCAAGGAAACATTACTGGGAGATGGAGGTCAAAAACATGATGATGTGGGCTGTGGGGGTTTGTAGAGACAGTGTTGAGAGGAAAGAGGAGGCCCTACTGCTTCCTCAGAACGGCTTCTGGACCTTGGAGATATTTGGAAACCAGTAACACGCCCTGTCCTCTCCTGAGAAGATTCTCCCCCTGACGGAACACCTTCTCTGGGCGGGCATCTTCCTGGACTATGAAGCTGGAGATGTCTCCTTCTACAACATGAGGGACAGATGGTACATCTACACGTGTCCCTGTTCACCCTTCTCTGGGCCCCTGAGGCCACTCTTCATTCTGGGGTCTGATGGCAGCCGCTTCTTCATCTGCCCAGCATTCATAGGGGCCCAGGGGGTCATGATGCCTGAGGTGGCTTGATCCGTCATAGGGCAGGGATCCACTGTAGCCACCAGGACAAATTCTCTGGTCTCAGAGCCAAGTAGAAAAGCCCTGGCCATCTCTCCTATGAGAACACAGCATCTTGAGGAGGAAAGTGGACACTCCTTCCCTCTGATCACATAAGAACACCTCCTCCAGAGGCCCCCTTGACACCATTTCCAGGCCCCAGCCCTGTGTGTCCCTCATTAAGGAGTTCCTTTAGTAACTCATTTGCTTGAAAACATGGGGCTGAGCCTAGTCTCAGGAAACTTGTGCTGCGATATGGCTCCCAACCAAGAAGAATGTATGAGAAAGTGACAGGCAGAAAACCTGCTACTTTAACATCAGAATGGCACATTCAGCCTGACACTCAAGTTGACAGACACTGTGGACTTGGGGTGAGGACAACAAGATGCACTAGGATGTAAGAGGAGAGAGAGAAACCACAAACGGAGGTCAGAGATAGTGGAAGCAGGTCCAGAGAGGTGGTAGGGGATCAAGTATGTGAGCATGGTTAAGCCCCACCATTACAGCCATGGGGTCCCAGGAGCTGATGGTCCATTTCAAACCCACCACCAACATTTCCATACCAAAAAGTAAAGCTCTACAGGCCTAGAACTGGGATGAAGAAAGATGAAGAATGAGGACACATCTGGATCTGGCCTGTTTCAGGTGTCCCTGCAATAATCAAGGAGTTAGTACTCAGTTATTGAGTGTGGCCTAGGGTTTCAGGTCCCAGCTGAGCAGGAGAATACTGGACCAAATGGATCACAAGGTTCAGTTTCAGAGGAGAGAGCAGCAGTTTCCAGCTTTTTGGCCTTTAGACACTTCAAAATTATTGAGGACCCCACAGAAGTTTTCAATATTTGATTTATATCTGTCAATATTTATGGCATTGGAGATTGAAACTGAAACTGTTGTGTGGTGAGTACATGGTGTGTCTGTGTTACTGCACCTGGTCCGGTTTTGCCCACCACCCAGAAAGCCAAACACCAAGATGATGAGATTACAGCAGAGAGAGGGTTTAATCACAAGGCAGCCAAGTGTGGAAATGGGAGAATGAATCTCAAATCCGCTTCCCTGAAAATAGGTACTCAGGGATATTTATGGGGAAGGGGGCAAGGTGGTCTGAAATGATCGGAGGTGAGGAGAGATGAGGTAATTGATGATTTTCGCAAGCATAGTCAGGCTTCATACCTTTTTGTAGGACACAAGTCCACAGAATGGCAGCATTAGCATGACCTGAGGGTGGAGTTCCAACCTCTTGCTGTCAAAAGGTTGCTTATTGGACACAAGTCTACCTGGTCCCAGTTGATTGGTTGGTGGTGACAAGCTGGACTGAAGTGGACAAGGGGTTCAGTTCCTGAAAAAATAGCTCAAACATCCATCATCATGGTGACCCTGGCTTCAATGGGATGTTACTTAAAGGAACCTGGTGGGAGTCAGATAGCATATTGCCTTGACAGCACAGTTAACAATGGGTAAATTTATCATGCAGATTTAAGCCCTCGTCTTCCTTTCTGATAAGTTTCTAGGTAAGGTCATTCCCCCCTTCTTCCCGGTACAGGGAAGAAGATACCTTTACAAATGGAGATTTTCTTTACAAATGTAAATGTCTCTTATAAAGGGCAACCAGAACTAAGAATGGGCTTAGTCCTGACCCACCCAGATACCTGGAGATGTCTGTGGTAATGGCCTGTTCTGGGGGCAGGACTCCCATCCCAAACTCCTTTGGATAGTTAGTGGGGGTGGGGTCAAAGTGTCATTCAGGCAGAAATATATTTTGAGATGGCCAATTCTGATCCCGCACAGTTACTAGCTGCTTAATCATCAATGGCTAACTGTTTGTAGGTTTCATCTCTTATGTGGTGGGTTCCTGGGGCAGGAGCAAGTGTGGAGGAGGGAAAACAATTAGGAAACAATTGCCATCATCTATGCAACAGATGATGATGCAGGTTTGGACCACGGTGGTAACCATGGAATTACAGAAAGTAAAGGATTTTGGATTGATTCCAAGATAGGACCTGCTGATGGACCAGATGCTGGAGGCAAGAGGAGGACAGAAGCAAGGATGACTTTTAGGTTTTGGTTTGAGCATCTGGGAGGATGGTGGGAGATTAAGAGAAAAGTATTTCAATTGTGTTTCCCCTAGTGGTAGGATTATGTATACTCTATGTGCTTGTGTTCATGTGTGTTTGTGTGTATTTCTGGCTTTCTGTATTTAAAACGTGTTACTTTTGTAATCAGAGCTCTCTCCTATGGTGGATAGGCTCACTGCCCCCATTATCCTTTTGTCAGCCATGAGTTTTTGCAGTCCACACCTTATTGACTTTGGGTTTGGCCCTGTGACTTGTTTGGTCAATGGAAGGTCAGTGAAATAGAGGCTCTAAATATGTTTACATTGGAGAGAAATCAAGATGGTGGTGTAGGTGGACTCTGAACTCACCTCTTCCCATAGACACAGCTAATTTAAAACTACTCTTGGAAAAACTACCCCTGAGAGTGAACTGAAAACTGGATAATAGGAACCCCTAAAACAAACAACAATCCTAATTGAGGTGAAGGAGGCAGAAATTCCCTTCTGGAGAGAAAAAATGCCACCTTCATAAGCTGCAGCACTTCACGGCCACCAGGGAGAAATCCAAAGTTATGCAGCCTTCCTTGGAGGAATGGGGGATGTGAGCCAAGGAGCACTCCCACTACAGGCATTTTTTGGACCCAGCACAACCAAGATGAGTGACATAATATCTTACTTTGCTTGCTACTAACAACATTGGGGAATACCCCCAGAAACGCTGGTTCACAAAGAAATTAAAGCTGGCTCTTAAAGGTCCCATGCACAAATTCACCCGTTTTGGAAAGCAACCTAAAATCACCAGAAAGAAACACAGTGCACAGTGCTTTGGTGAAAAGAGACTCATCTGATAGGCTCTGAGTGCATCTCGGTGAGCAGTGAGACCTCTCTAGGGACTGGAACATTGGCAGCAGCCATTGTTGTAACCTAGTGTGGGCATGCTGACACAAACACCAGCAGATGCTGTTGGAGTTCTCCCTGTGGCCTGCTAGCCCAGAGTCTGCCCCACCCACTAGACCATGGATTTAATCCAGCTCAGCTAGGGCAGGCAGGCAACTCTAGGGACTAGTCCCATACGACAGCAAGCCCTTGGGCAGCTTGTGGGCCTGCATTGATTGGTGACTGGATCTGCACAGCCTGGCAAGTGGGTCCACCTCTGTGGGGCAGGGCACGCACAGGAGTGGGAGGACAGTGTGTGGCATTGGTGGAGTGTGTGGGGCTCCTGCCTTGGAGAGTCTTGATCGACTTTAGGGGGTCAGGGTGTGCACACAGGCCCGGACTGTGTTGACTGTGTGTGCAGACCTGTGGGCAGCAGGGCTTGTCAGCTGCAGAAGACTTATGCTTCTCAAAGAGCCACACAGGGTATTGGCATCACCTTCCAAAGCCTGAAAATATTGGATTCTCCCATGCCTGAGGCCAGCCCCACCCAGCCCCACCCAGCTGCAATCCTCAGAGAGCTGACAAGAGCTTTATAGGCCAGAGGCTTATAGCAGTTGTAAGCCCCTGTGCCTAACAACCAGCCACACTGGGCGCCTAATCACTTAATTAAAAAATTGCAACAGGAATATGCTATTAGACATTGTAGCCAACTGTTCTGGGGCTCCCCACAACTGATAAAGAGACTAAAGGGCCAACACCAACTACACGCAGCCGAGCATTACAACCAGCCAGCCAGGGGGACAGCTCAGCCTCCCTAGGCACCTATAGGAAGAGCAACCCCACCACAACAGAAGGACACA
Organism: Ceratotherium simum simum; assembly: GCF_057802395.1. NCBI lineage: Eukaryota > Metazoa > Chordata > Mammalia > Perissodactyla > Rhinocerotidae > Ceratotherium > Ceratotherium simum. The sequence goes on along the minus strand of NC_141912.1, from coordinate 24,767,239 downwards.
TGTAGCCCACACAGGGGTCACTCCTGTAACATTTGGAAGTAGTGACGAGAAGGGAGCACACTCCTGGGCCTCATAAGACATTGCTTACATAAGGTCACCTCTCCAAGATCAGGAGATGTAACTGACCTACCTAATACTTAGACACAAGCACAGGGAAAGAGGCAAAATGAGGAGGCAAAAGAATATGTTCCAAGTAAAGGAACAGGACAAGGAACTTAGTTCCCAGAAAAGGAACTAAACAAAAGAGAAATGAGCAACCAACCTGACAGAGTGTTCAAACAAAGAGTGTTAAGGGTGCTCACTGATCTTGGGAGAAGAACAGATGAACTCAGTGAGAACATCAACAAAGAAATGGAAGATAAAAAAAAGAACCAATCAAGAATGAAGAATACAAGACTGGAAATGAAAAATTCACTAGAGGGACTCAGAAGCAGAGTAGAGGATATAGAAGAATGGATCAGCGAGCTGGATGAAAGACTAAAAGAAATCACTCAGATTGAACAGGTAAAAGAAAAAAGAATTAAAAACAGTGAGGACAGTCTAAGGGACCTCTAGGACAACATAAAGCACAGCAACATCAGTGTAATAGGTGTCCCAGAAAGAGAAGAGCAAGACAAAGGGGCAGAGAATCTATTTGAAGAAATAATAGCTGAAAACTTGTCTAACCTAAGGAAGGAAACAGAACTCCAGGTACAGGAAGCACAGAGAGCACCAAACAAGATAAACCCAAAGAGGCCCACACCAAGACACATCATAATTAAAATGTCCAGAATTAAAAATAAAGAGAGAATCCTAAAAGCCGCAAGAGAAAGACAAGTTACATGCGAAGGAAACCCCATAAAGCTATCAGCTGACTTCTCAGCAGAAACCTTACAGGCTACAAGAGCGTGGCATGATATATTTATCATGCTAAAAGGAAAAAACCTACAGCCAAGAATACTCTACCAGGCAAAGTTCTCATTCAAAATGGAAGGAGACATAAAAAGTTTCCCAGACAAGCAAAAATTAAAGGAGTTTTTCACCAAGAAATCAGTTCTACAAGAAATGCTAAAGGGACTTATTTAAGGGGGAAAGAGAAGACCACAAATATGAAAAATTATCTATTTCCATGATAAGAGGGTAACAGATACAAATGCACAAAAAAGAGGTTAGATATGATATCAAAAACATAAAATGTGGGAGGAGAGGAGTTAAAGGGTAGAGCTCTCAGATAGAGGTCAAACTAAAGAGACAACTTGATATAGATTGCTATATATGTAGGTTACTGTATATGAACCCCATGGTAACCACAAACCAGAAACCTATAATAAATACACAAAAAACTAAGAGAAAGGAACCCAAACATAATACTAACGAAAGCCATCTAACCAGAAGGGAAGAGGGTAAGAGAAGAAGATAGGAACAGAGAAGAACTACTAAAACACTGAGAAAAAAAGTCAAAAAATGGCAGTAAGTACATACTTATCAATAGCTACTTTAAATGTCAATGGACTAAATGCTCCAATTAAAAGGCATAGGGTGGCTGACTGGATAAAAAAACAAGACTCATATATATGCTGCATACAAGAGACACACTTCAGACCTAAAGACACTCACAAACTGAATGTGAAGGGATGGAAAAAGATACTCCATGCAAATGGCAATGAAAAGAAAGCTGGGGTAGCAGTACTCATATCAGAAAAAGTAGACTTTAGAACAAAAACTGTAACAAGAGACAAAGAAGGGCAGTACATAATGAGGAAGGGAACAATCCAACAAGAGGATATAACACTTGTAAATATCTATTATGCACCCAATGTAGGAGAACCTAGATATATAAAACAATTATTAACAGACATAAAACGAGAAATAGACAGTAACAATAATAGCAGGGGACTTTAACACTCCACTTACACCAATGGATAGATCATCCAGATAGAAGATCGATAAGGAAACATTGGCGTTAAATGACACAGTAGAACAGACTAGTAGATATATACAGAACATTCCATCAAAACTGAAGAACACACATTCCTTTCAAACGCACATGGAACTTTTTCCAGGATTGATCACATATTAGGCCGCAAAACAATTCTCCATAAATTTAAGAAGATTGAAATAATACCAAGCATCTTTTCTGATGACAATGGTATGATGAGGTTCTAAAGATTTATGATGAGGTTTTAAACATTTATGGTAAGATGGGAAAGGAATTTTAACACCAGATCTTCCTGAACAATGGACCCCTTGCTTCTGATAAGAGTCTAGCTTTTAAGTTCTGATCATGCCCTGGTCATTCAGTTCTGTCAGGAGGATCCTTGGTTCCGCGGTCATTTCAGGTCAAGATTTCTTCTTCTGCACATGCTCTGGCTATAAGACTTTTCAAATTTTCTCAAAGGCAATTCTTAATCACAGTGTTAATAAGATGGGGTCAGTTGAACTGGTCCTGAAGGGCCCGTGGTTACATTGTAGCTATACATGAGCAAAGGAAGAGATACAAAGACCAAGGTTAAAGAGGATGGTAGGTGTGGGAGAAGGGGGTTGAGGCTCAGAAGACCTAAGCTCCCACACTCCAACCACCACTAACTGATTCCACACCACTGGGTGCCAGGTTGCTTTACTGGATTGAATAATAAGGAAGATTTTTCTCATTTAACAAGAAGTTCTGAGGTGGGACAAGGGGAGGATATGGTGAGGCGGCACTCCACAGCCATCCTCCCTCCTTCTAGTGGTCTTTTCTGTACTGGAGAAGCAGGAAAACTACAAACTATATCTCTCAGGTTCCATGCAGCTATGACTTGGGAGAGATTTAGTTTCGGCAAATCAGACTAACACATGTGGGAATGGGAGGATAGAAATGAGGCAGTGGCTGCATTTCTGCAGTTTCGAGTGTTGCTTGATTTTCCTGTGCAACATTAGCAGAGTCCTCAGTGACCCATTATTGATTTTGTAGGAGTTGAGAGGCAAGCAGGAAGGCATCTGTTTTGCTGGTGCAGATGGCAGCAGGTGCTTCACAATTCTGGAGCTGGCAGCAAGCAGAGTTTCCACATTGTGGTGGTTTTCTTGGCTGTGGCAGTGTCATTGTAGTCCTGATTACAGAGAGCCAGTAGCTTCCTTGGTGACTCAATTCTGCAGCATAGCATTGGGAGTCAGTTCTGAATGCTCAGTATAGAAAGTACCTTGTAATAAATCCTTTCCTGCTTAGCCAAGCTAAAGTGCATTCTGTTCTCTGCAACTGAACCCTGTCCAACTCAGGGGGCAACTTCAGGACATGTCGTCAAGGATCCAGGTTCTTTTCATCTTTATACTTTACTAGCTTAGCAAGTCAGATTAGCTCTTCTCATGGTCACAAAATGGCTGCAGTTGCCCCTACGATCACATCCAGGCCTAGTAACATCCAACAAAAGAATTTTTTTGTTTTAAATGTCTTGTTTACTGAAGCATCCCCTGAGTCTAGAAAAGTGCCTGTCACATAGCAGGCCAATAATAAATATTTGTCGAATCAATGAATGGATCACTAGAACCACAAAAGGGCCTGTTTACTTTTCTGCTAAGAGGATATAATAGCCTACACTCACCTCAAAATGGAAAGAATGTTTCTTGTAAAGTAAAACACACACACACACAGCACAGGTTGAGTTTTCATATTCTAATAATTTGGCTTCTAACAATGCAACTCAAATTCAGTTAAGAAGAAAGAAAAGAATGTATTATATTATTATAGGGATAGACTGGTATCTTGTGGAACGCAAGAACAGAGTACAGCTGGGCCTCCACCCAGGGTTGGGGACCCCACAGAGGCAGAGAGGCAGGCAGGCCAGTGGGCCTGGCAGTTGTTGCTGGAGGCCACCAGGCACTCTCGTCACGGCTAGGCGCTAGTGTCTGCAGGCCGCACAGGCTTGGGCCTTGGGCAGCAGTGCACATGGGACAGCAGGTCCTCTCTGTCTGCCCAGAACTGCACTGCCCCGTGACACTCTGGAGACGGTTCCAACACCCAGAGAGGAGCAGCTGCCTCTGTCTCCGAGAGAACGCTTTCCACCAGCCCAGGGATCTAGAACTTTTTTTCTGTAAAGGGCTGGATCTTGTATATTTTTGGCTCTTCAGGCCCCGTGGTCTCTGTCATAACTACTCTTGTAGCAAAGCCACAGATGAATGGACATGGCCATGTCCCAATAAAACCTGATTTATGGGCGCTGAGTCACAAAAATAAGTAAAAGCCCCGTCTTCCTCCTTAGCAGAGGGACTGTGATTTTTGACCAATGACGTCTCCAGCCCCACTTGACTTCTCCTTCCTCCTGGTAAAAATTACTGAGATACCCAGCCACTGAACCACCCAGCTTCCTGACAACACCCAGTCCAGAACTGATGTCTGATTTCCTTACACCCTCCAGAGAATAACAAGCTTGTCCCAGCTCCCTCTTAGCTGGTGCCCCACGGTTCCTCTAGTGGGCACTCTCCCTGCCACAGCGAGTTAAGTAAACTTAACTGTTTGACCACAGGGGTTTTCCTAGAGGTCTCTGGTCAGTGGTTTTCAACAGTGTCAGTAGCCTCACTTTATAGCAGAGAAAATTAAAGATTAAACTGAAGAGTCCTCAGGGAGTCTGTCCTCTGAGGTAGGATTTCATACAAGAGACTGCCTTACCTGCCTATAAGTAGAAGATGGTCTGGGCTCAATTTAAAAGACACTGTCCGAGAGAGCAAAATGAGCTGGCTGCCATGACAAGAACTCACATAGAAAATCCTAGAAGGAATTGGTCCAGAGGGTAAACTTTAATGAGAAGTTTCATTTATAGATTTATTCAAATAATTTTTTTGTAGATGTAATACTTTAATCATAGCTGGGAGGTGTGTGTCAATCAAGTTGCCTGTTGTCAGGTTCTTTCCCCACCCATCTGCTCTGTGTCACAAGGAACTACATTTCCCAGGCTCCTTTGCCCTCTGACTCCTGGTTTAGCCAATGGGAAGACTGACAAAAGATTGGCATGCAGAACGAAGGCAGAAGCTGGGATATTTCTCCTCCCTCCCTGCTCCCTGTAGCATTTTCTGCCTCAGCTGCATCCATTCTCTGACTGGAGATCCTCCCTCTGGCATCCCAGCTCCTGCTGCTCATCCCCGGGGCATCCACTGTCACCGTTCCAGCTCCCGCTCTGGGCTCTCATGCCCCCTCTTCCTACTGTCCCTCCATCTGTAGGAGTGATAATGGCTTCTTGCTGTTGCTAATCTCTGGGTTACCCTCCTGTGAGTCCCCATCCTGGCAGCCATAAAGCTTCCCTTCTCCCAGGAACCCTGCCTTTCCTGTCATCAGTTTCCCTTCCTCCACTTACCGACCCACCCACACTTCAGATCTGTAGCACGTCCCCTCCCTTTCCTACCTTCTAGAATTCACTTTTGTGTTTTCTTTTCTCCTCTGATACTCAAATGGTGATTTTCTGTTTCTCCCTCTTCTCTCTAACCTGCTCATGGGCACAGTCACAACCAGAGACTGAACTGTGTGGAAAGCAAAGAAAAAAATTTTCTTTGTCTCTCATTAGTCACAGTGTGTGGGGCCGCTGGATCTGGGACCCCGTCCACTCTGTGACCACAAAGTCCCAAGATTTCCAGTGAATGGTTTAGAGCCCAGGCTTGTCCAACTGTGGGTCAGCCAGACAGTGGTGTCCCTGAGCCTACTTTCTCCCAGTGACTAGGTAGAATATACAAAAATCTTAAAGATTTACAATTGCACAGCTGCAAATAGACTTTTGAGATGATCTGGCCTTTTTATTTCCTTTTTCTGTTTTCAGAAGCAAGATATTTTTTTTGAAAAACCTTGAGATTCCCTGCAGATTGTGGCTTTTCTGCTAGCCAGAAGGAGAGGTCTCCTGTGTAGAAGTGTGTATGGAGTAGAGGATGGGGTTGGGGGTGGGGAGGATATGAGGCAAACAGGAGCAACCCTCTTTCCAAAGCCAGAGGAATCTTGTTCAAGTTGTTCCACTTGTGGCGGGCAGTGGAGAGATAAAGGGAGGCACAGGCAGGGGTTGGAGGGGTAGAGAATGAAGCAGGAAGCAGCTGCAGTAGTAGACTGTAGAACTCGACATTCAGTCAAAAACTATTGAGGGAGAGATGCTGAGGATCCTGAGAGGCAAAACCTCTTTCTCTCAGGGAAGTGGCATTCTAGTGGGGGCAGGAAGATGGCAGCAAAGACATGCTAGTTGGGCTTCATCATCTGTTGGTAGATGGATGATTGAATCCAACACATCCCTATGTCCACACATTGCTCCCCTCTCATGCCCCACAGACCCTAATCAGGCCATTGTATACATTTCTTCTGGAATAATCTTCCTGAGACACATTTCTTCACATTTCCTTCAAGAGCCTAAAGCTTCCCCTGGATGCCTCCAATTCCTTTCTGGTTCATTTCAAAACTGTGCAATTAACACACTAGCTATGGCTCCACAGTAGCCTCAAAAGACTGGATTCCTCTTGAGAAGGGACAGAAGAGAGGGCTGTGAGGGTCTAAGACCCTGGCCTGCCGTTGGCCTCTATCTGAAGAAAGTAAGGCTCAGGGGTTCTGGGGAATTTTGTGCCAGAAGAATCCAGGGAAGCCAGGTCTCAACTCCTGTGGTAACTGACTTGAGCCAGAGGGAAGCTCATATACTCTGAGCATGAGGAGGACCCACTGCCCATGAGGTAGCTTAGCAGGAAACTAGGTCCAACCGGGATGAGCCACTTTGAATCATGACAACCTGACCCAATCATTCTCTGTAATGAAAGGAATAAACCTAGAGGGAGTTTTCCTTCCTTTGAGTCACCTCCATGTGTGGATTCCCTCCATGTCAGGACAAGACATCTTGGTTCACAAAAGACTTTCCTACTCTGTCCTGTTCAAATTCAAATTACTGAGTCATGGGATCAATGAGCATAGGAAAATGGTTAAGTTGCAAATTTTCAGGGATGCAACAATAGTAAACAATAGTAAACAGTATATTTACCTTGTTACAAGAGAGCAAATTTCACAGAACACACAGCACGAATAAAACTGGGCCCCCAAAATCAGTGGAACAAAGGATGGGAAAATTTCCTAAACTCTCTCCATCTTGAACCTTTTTCTCTACGTGTCTGCTTCACTCTAATCTCCTGTAGATCACCTTCCTTTTTCTTCTCCAGACCACAGTGTGGATGGAAAATGCCTTCCCACAGCTCCCATGCATACTTGCTACTAACTAGGTATAACTGATTACATATCACTGAGCCATTCAATCAAAATATTTAAAGTGTTCCCTCTGGCCTAGTGTGGGTCAGATGTCCATCCCAGATCCAATCCATGTCAGGGGGCAGTAGGGCCGCTTGTATGGACATGTGTTGGAAGACAGAATGTTACCATTGCCAAATGGATGCAGTTGGAAGGAGGGCAAACAGGTCATCACAGGCATTCACTACGTTCTCAGAGGCAGAAGGAGATTTTCCTGGATTCTAACAAAAACTATCCTTCATAACTAAGGACTCTAAGATAACCATCCTTATCTAGGAGGACTTAATCTAATCACATGGGGTATTAAAAGTGGAAGAAGGCAGAAGAGTCTGTGGGAGATCAGAATTGCCACCTCAAAATATGTCTCTTCACCTTTATTATTTCAAGAACAAAAGACTCTGAAAGAAACTTTGACCTCCCACCCCACTAATTGCCTAAAAGAGTTTAAGATAGAAGGCCTTACCCCAGGACAGGCCATCACCAAAGATAACTCTGGGTATGGATAGACTGGGAGGGTCCTTGCTAAACCCATTCTTATCAAAGCTCTGAAAACCAAGTAAAAGTAGAATTTACCCTTTGTAAGAGACATTTACATTTGAAGGAGAATCTCCATTTGTAAAGGTATCTCCCTCTCTGTACCAGGAAGAAGACAGGATGAACTTATCTCTAGAAATTCTTATCAATTCAGAAGGCAAGGACTTAAATCTGCATACTAACCTTATTCTTGTTTACTGTCCTTTTCTGGTAATTTCTCATAGCTGACTCTGTCTACCCCCAACATCCTCTTTTGTCTTTAGCTGGAGATAGTATTTAAGATGAGAACCTCTGCCGTTTTGTTGAGTTACCCCATTTTTCCTGGGTCTCTCCCATGTATACATGTTATAAAGCTTTGTTTGATTTTCTCCTGCTATTCGGTCTCATGTCAATTTAATTTGTAGCCCAGCCAGAAAGGACCCAGAGTGGGTAGAGGATAATCTTCCTCCCCTGCAAGTGAAAGTGATTCAAAGGAAGAAGAATCAAGAGAGATTCAAATTTAAGGGACTCAAGCTGCCATTGCTGCATTGAAGATGGAGGAAGGGGGCCATAGACAAGGAAGGTGGCAGTCTGTAGAAACTGGGACTAGTCCTCAGCTGACAGCCAGCAGGAATGGCAACCTCAGTACTACAACTGCAAGAGACTGAATTCTGCCAACAATCTGAAGGAGCAAGTAAACAGATTCTACCCTAGGGCCTCCAGAAAGAAACACAGCCTGAAGACACCTTGATTTTAGCTTGGTGAGACCCATGTTGGACTTCTGACCTACAAAAATGTGACGTAATTAATGTTGTTTTATGTCCCCAAATTTATGGTAATTTATTATGGCAGCAAAAGAAAAGTAATACAATAAGGATTTTGTGAAAATGTTGCCATGAACTAAACTGTGAAACCGTGGTAAATAAATTGTGGTGGCTTAAAAATTTAGAAAGAGCTTAGTTGAAGAATGAAGATTATTAACAAATTTACTTAACAAATGTAACTTGACAACCACATGCCAGGTAGAGGGGATACAGTGGTGAACAAGAACAGTGATGATAATGAAGAGTAGCCTTTCCCCAGTATCCATCAGTTGAAAGGAAAATCCCTAAACATCAATGAATGCTCAGGGGTGGAAATATCACTTTCCTAGGCATGGATTCTACAGTGTGACAAAAATACCACTAAAGATCATCTAGCTTCCTTCCTCCCAAATTCTTATTCCACAGACAATCTTTAGGTGTTAAGTTGTGATCCCTAAAGACCTTCCAAGTAGGAGGATTGATTCTGGCTCCATGATCACGCATCACATTGACAAAGTGTGTACACATGTGCCCATTATTAGTGAAGGGTTTGGCCTCTAGTCCCTTCACATCCTGTGTGATGCAGTCCCTGTGAATTCATTCTCTGGACCACATCACCCTGAAGACTCAATCCAATGAAGTCTGGACCTGTGGCTCTGACAATCGACCTTGAAGGAACCAAGTGGGATGTGGCCTCCATAGTCACCTACAAGGATCCCTTCATGAGGGTGTCCTGGGAAAGGTATCTCAAGGCAGCACATGGGGCAATGGGGCTATAAAGAACAACAAGTTAGGGGGTGGGGGTGGGACAGAGGCCCAACATCTCCCAGCAGCACAAGTTTTTGTATGAGTTATATAATTTACTTAACTTGGCCCTTCTTCAGTTTCCACATTCTCTAAATGAGACTACCTCATGGGGTAGTTGTGAGGATTAAATGAGTGAAATTTACTTAAAGCATTTAGAAGAGCACCAGTATATTTTAACTTATTTATAAGTGTTAGTTATTGTTGTTCAAATCCCAGCTGTCGAGCACTTGCTGATTCAACTTTGGAAAGTTAATTCACTTTTCTGCACCCCTGTTTCCTTATCCATAAAAAGGAGACAATAAAGTGGTACCAAACTCAAGTCTCATATGAAATAATGAAATTAATATTAGTGAAGTGCTTCACACAATGTGTGCATTTAGTAAGTATTTTATTGTTGTGATGTGTTGCTGTGAAGGAGGAGGCCCTCAGCTCCAGGCTGGGCAGGGAGAAGCAAGGATGTTACTTCAGCTTGAGAATCCCCATTCCCATCAGCGGAGCCCCGGGGCACTGGGGTCTCCAGGCAAAGATCATACACAGTAACAAGGGAACTCTGCACTCAAGTCAGCGCTGGGCAAATGGTCAAAACAGTGGGATCTGATTTCTCAATACCAAAAATAGGCCACAGAGGCTCAGAGAAGGAGGTGTGTGGGAAGGTGTAGATATGAGATCCATCCGTGGCATTGTAGAATGAGACCTCACCAGTCTCATAGTCCAGGAAAACCCCCACTCTCTGAGGAGGGTTTGCAATTCTCAAATTTGTCTCGGGGAGAGTGAGAGCCACAAAGTCTTTCCCATTAGACAGGCGAATAGTCCAGAATCCATTCTCTGGTGCCATATTAACCCAAAATCCTCTTGCCACGTTCCTACACACACCGACATACCACTCTTTCATGTCCCCCACCTCCACCTCCCAGAAATGTCTCCCTGATGTGAAGCTCTTACAGCCAAGCACACAGAAATGCCAATAAAATCTCCTAGGATTGTAGAACACCAACAGTTCTCTCTCTGTCCGCATCAGGCTCCTCTGGTCTTCAGAAACATGGAGGAAGGGGTTTGCTGTGTCCGGATCCAGAATCACATCCGCTGCAAAAAGTTTGGGGACGGGCCATGGGGTCAGCCATGCTCCTAGACCTCAGAGCCTCAGCCTTCAAGACCTGGGTCTGGCTGAGGAGGTCCAAGTCCAGAGCCTGGTGTCCCCAGCCTGCCCTGAATGTGACTCTCTCAGCAATACCAAAAGAAAGGCCTAGGCATCTTGTGTTCAGTGGAATAGAGTGCTAAGGGTCAGGGTCTGCCTAACCTGACATCTCTACCTGGCTCCTTCCTTCCATCTTTTTCCTACTTCCCTCCCCAGAATGACTCTGCCCACCTGTGTTTTATAGTCACATAGATTCGAATTTTAATCCTGGCTCTACCATTCATGAGCTGAATGACTTCCTTTTCTGCACAGTCTCTTTTTCCATAGACCCAAGCTATATAATATCTTGGAGCCTCAATTTCCTTATCTGAAAAATGGGGATAAAAATACTAATCTCTGGGGTATAAATATACAACACGTGTTTTATACGTAGCCCAGGGCTGGGCATGGAGGAAGTGCCTGATGTTGTAATAGCTCCATGACTTTTCTGTGCTAGAGGCCACGTCGGGGGCTCTCTGTGCTCCCAGAACCCCTCTCCACCTTTCTCTACCCTATTCTGGGTCCCAGGAATCTATCCTCTATGGACTGCATGACTGGGGTCCCTTACTTCTGGTTACCTGTTGGGTTAGGCCAATGGGAGGTACTAGATGAAGATTGGAAGGAGAAAGGAAAGAGAGGAACAGCATTTATTTCCCCCACTTCCTTCCTGCCAACATCAGATAATGATGCTCTAACAAGGCATGAGTCCTCCCAGGCAGCCCCATCCTTGAGCTACAGCTTCCTCTGGGCTCCAGTAACTGCTCCCTCCCCCTATTCCTTCAAGCCTAGGGATGGTGACAGTACCCCACTCTTGTGATCACTGGGGTACATCACATTCCCTTGTTGGTTTCCCTTAACCACACTCCTAACTTTGTAAAGAGTTCCTTTTCTAAACCTCCTTCAACCACCCAGTTTGAACAAGCCATCTCTTTCTTTTTGGTTTCTTGACCAAAACTCCTTCATTACTTCATTTCATGTTTACCTCAACTCTCAAACAGTAGTAATTATGATCATCATTTAAAAATGAAGACACTAAATTTCAGAAACCTTAAGTAACTTGGGAACACACAGCGGCAGGAAGTGGCATAAGAAGCTTGGGAAAAGCAAAGATCTTTGTGTACTCCCTTCTCTCCTTTTGTCACTCCAAATCCTCACTCTCCCTGCAGTATTAGTTCACTCTGCCTCTCCTTTCCCTCAGCCCAACCTTTATGCCTCTTCCTCCCATGAAGATCTGTGGAAGCCCAGGGGATCAATTCTCTCTGGTTCTTAGATCTCAGCAGGAAGGACCTGGAGATGGGCATGCCTTTGAGACCAGGACCTTAGTTTCCCACCCAGAACTCTGCCTGTCATGAGGACTTTTCTTCCCAGAACCTCAAGAGTTGGATAAGAAAAGGGGAATATGTTCCCTGAGGTTGTTGTCTTAGGGAACATACAGTGATTTCACTTACCAGCTTGGAAGAGGGCCATCTTCCATTCTGAAAGGCAGGAGACACAGACAAGGAAAGGGCATTATTTCTGTTTTTGTCCCCACCCATTCTCCTCACTAACGCTTTTCTCCCTCTCTTTCTTCAGTCTCTTCTGATGTCCAACTCCCTTCATCCATAGCTCTGCTGGATCAGGCATAGAACCTCTCAAAAATGGTGGACTTCCTCCCTCCATCATGCTGGGGCTGCAGGCAACATGGCCAGGCTTTGCTAGGGTGTGGGCATGTGTGCCAGCAGGGTGAGGGGTAGCTAGACCTACCCAGATGCTGTATTTAGAAGGTCTTCTCTGATGCTCCAGAAAAGCAGGGGTAGTATGCCCCCTAGAAAATGAGCCTCTGGGCTAGATCTGATTATTCCTACTGGGAATGCCAATGGGTCACACAGCATAGAAAAGGTTTAAAGGCTTAGTACCCGTGTGCCAGGAAACTCAGAGGACATCAGAGTCACTCACCAGCATAGGCCAGAGACTTCTCTCCACCTACAATGGAATAAAGGAAGAGATATCACCTTAACTATGTCATTTCTGAGTTATATTCTTTCTCTTCTTTTGCACTGATCTAATCTTTCTTTTTGACCCCCAACCCACCCTTCTTACCTTCTACCTCTGCCTATTCTATTCTCTCCTCCCCTCTCCTCCTTATTATCAAGTCTGAGAACATCAATTGCACGCTGATGATACCACAGGCACCATGTAAATGCTTTCCCAGCTGAGACTCGGCAGATCTATTTTGTACGTGTCTACACTCCCATACCTGGGTGCAGGTGTCACTGTGTGTACATGTGTCCGTGTGCATGCACTAGAATCCATCTGTCTCAAGCTGTATTATGTCCTGCCTACTCTGAAAAGAATTGGTCAACTTAATGAGGAAAAAATCAATTACTATTTTTTTAAAAAGCAGTTCTAATAAATCTATGACAACTGAGCCACTGTGGCCACTCCTTTTTTTAAGACACACTTTTCTATATCCCTCTTCTCTGATTTTCTCATTCTTCTAAATCTTATATTCTTTGTTTTCTTCTCAGCAGCCAAAGGTTATGTTAATCAATTAGTGAGGTTCCCAGCATAGGGAAGGCCCTTCATCTAGAGAGTCCCATCCCCTCCTCCTCCTTTCCTATCAAGTGCACCCTGGATATTCCCTGGTGCCTTGCTGGGCTGAAGAGTCTGCGGGCCCCTCGTGGAGACAGGTAGAAGGCCCTTTCCTCCATTAAAAAACAATACTCCCCAGTGCTTCCCCCCGATTCAGTCACCCTTATTTCTTTCCCTTAGTAAAGGGATCCCGGATATTTCTCAGCCCTGGGCAGAGTTAAGGATGAGGAAAGGGGCTGGGAAATATCCCAGCAGAGAGTCTTAGACGGGAAGTCAGAGAAAATGTCAGAACCACTCAGGCATGAGCCATGAACAGGTGATCTATCTCTCATAAGTGTGCAATGGTAGAAACCTGAAGAGTCATTAAGATGCTTAATGCAGTGATACCGAGAAGTGGGTGATTCCCCGGGACAACTGGAACTTACGCAGTACAAGCTGGAGGTACTCTAGAAAATAAGCAGGAAAAAAAAATTACTATTATGGGGATGAAGTGGGGAGGACCTCTGGGAAATAAACCTTACTAATGACCCAGTGCAGGGATAGCTGCACAGAGTGGGGAGTCATGAGGTCTTTGGGCTCCCTCCCCTAAGCCAGGGCCTTAGGTTCCCTCCCTGGTCAGATACCTCTTGCCCTTCGTTCCAAATCCTTTTCTGCTCGTTCTCGAAAGTAGAAGTAAATGGCCCCTGCGAGAAGCAGCAGCAAGATGGGCAGGGTTACCCCCAAGGCTGCCATCCAGGGCCAGGCCCTCCAGAAGAAGGAATCTGCAATGGAATGGAGTTTTAGCATCTCACTGCCAGGGTGGGGAACATAGAGTTTATCTCATGACATTAAATGTTCCTTCTTCTACTAAAGTCTCAGGGAACCTTGGGTAAGACTTCAGTAAACTCTAAATATAACATAATACTATTACTTGTCTCGAGCTGTCTGCTTCTCACATCTGATTATGAATTACTTGAGCATCAGGATCATATGTTTTTTCTAATTTAATTTCTCAATAGGCTACATTTAATTTACATGGTTCAAATATCAAAAAAATATAAAATGTCATCCACTCCCTCCTCCTTCCCCCCATTTATTAGCCTCTCGTTATCAGCTTAATATGATGGCTAAGAGTAGGAACTTAGGAGCTGAGGGCATGATTCAAATTCTGGAAGCTCCACTTGATGGCAATGTGATCTTTGACTAGTTACTTCACCACTCTGCTCCTGGCGTCCTAATCAGTAACATGGGGGTAATAATAGTACCTCACTCATAAGGTTAAAAGGATTCAATTAATGCTTCTAAAGTGCCTGACACATAGAGAGTGCTATGCAAGTGTGTATTAAATTTTAAAAATGTAAATATATTCTTATTTTTTCTTGTTTACACCAAAGACAGCATTCTATACCAATGGGTCTGCATCTGGCATTTTCTGGTCATCTTGGAGATCCTGCCATGTTAGCACAGGGAGAATGTCTGTGTTTTATTTCCCAGCTGTGCAATATTCCATTGAATAAAAGTTCCCCGTTGATGGATACTTGCATAAATCCTAACTTTCTGCTGTTATAATTGATGCTACAAGAAATAATCTTTTACATTGGTCATTTCATATGAATGCCCGTGTGTCTGTCAGAGAAATTCCCAGAAGTGGGATTTTGGATCAGTAAATAAGAAGTTTGAATAAATACTGCTATATTGCCATCAATTGAAGTTGAGCCAATTTATACCAAAAATATACCAAATTATACCAACAAATGTCCAAGATGACTGTCTCCTCACAATCTTGCCATCAGAATGAATCTACCAACTTGGTTTTGTTTTGTTTTGTTGCCAACATCACAAGTGGAAAATATTTTAACGCAAGTTCCTCAGTTGAGTGAGAGGACATCGTCTCAAGCGTTATTTCCTTTTCTGTGAACTAATAATTCATGTCCTTTGCTCACTTATCTACTGGGTTGTTTTATATTTAAAGGAGATTAGTTCTTTCTCCAAGATAGGAGTTGTATGTATTTTTTTTCCATTTTGTCATTTTCCTTTTCTTAAGGGTCTGATCTCTACCATCTCCCCCCAGTTCCCATTGCCTGTCACCGATTCTGGCACACAGGAAATACTCAGTAAATATTTGTGACATAAACAGCATTAGGGGGAGAAGAAACATCTGTCCAGATCCCTGCTCTGTGCCTTATATTCCCTGCAGAGACCTGAGTGAGCAACAGAGAATCACACATCATTCTTCTTTCAACAGCCACAGCTCAGCACAGTTTACCCGAGGCTAAGCAGGGTACTGACCTGCAACAGAAATTCTGGCGGTCTTTTCCTGGCTGAGGAGGGGATTTCTGACCATACAGGATACACCTTCCCCAGAGCTGCCTTTCAGGATCACAGATGCTGCAATTGTATACAGGCCATCTTCATCTATACCCAAAGGTGCTGCCACAGCCGGCATGTCCTCTCCCTTGGCATCTCTCCACTGTATTTCGGGTTGGGGATACCAACCGGTGGACACGCACTCCAGATGGATCCCTCCATCCTCATAACCCTTCATTTCAATGTGAGGATCAGAACCCATTGCTGTGGAAGGATAAATGAACCTGAATTTTTGGAGCCTCCTGTATCAGTGAGAGTCTCAATAGGAATTGGTGGCAAGCTCATATTAGATAATTCAAGAAGAGTTTTGTTAAGGACCTGTTTACAAAAGTGTGGTCATGGTGAGGGAAAAACTACATGGGATAGAGCAATACCCCAGGGCCAGGAACAGTGGAGCTGTTACCACCCACCCCTAAACCAAAAGGGAGGCAGGGAGGAAACCATTTTGTAGACCTAAAAGAAGAGAGTCATGTAGAGAAAGCTTTCTTGAGAGGAGCTGTGATCTTTGAGAAGGGAATACAGCCAGGCTGATATGGTCCTGCAGGGAGCAAGCAAGGGAGATAAGTACCTTGACCTCTCTCTCTATCCTCTTTCCCATCCTCCATCCTCTGCTCTGTCTCCTTATTGACCAAACCCAGCCAGAGGCCACAGGGCAACAGAGTGCCCAAGAAAGAGAAATGCAACCCTTGACATCTGGACACTGGCCCCGTCTTGGTGTTCTCCTGTTGAACATAAGCAATTCCATGGAATATCAGCATCAGACAAGGGCGCTTTGTCTCTATGATGGGTCAAGAGGAAAACAAAACCACCCAACAATCGTGTTTGAACACAGAGAAAAACATGAACACTGTCCAAACCACAATCATGACCAAACATTTCCCTATCCTGGCTATGAGTGACTGCTGCTCCTTGACTAATTACAGCTTTAGCCTTGCTCTAGTCTCCCTCCTAGATAGGACTTATTAAGACACCCAGCCACAGAATCATAACCTGAACCTTCCTGACAGCATCGAAGGCAGTGCAAAGCCCCACTTCCATAAACCCACCACCAACTCCCCTAACACAAGCCCAAATTGTATACCAAGTTGCCTCTAACAGGCTCTTACTGAGACACTGTATGGTTCCCACATAGTGTGCCTTCTCCCTCCCGGCAACAAGTAATATACACAACTTGGTCAACTCCAGGTGTGTTCCTGGGGGCCTTTGGTGGGAGAATATTGGCAGCACAGATGCTGTCCTACAGGTCAGCCTCCCAGGGCCCACATCAGCATGTACCTGGAGGGGCCACAGAAGAGATCTGGAACACAACTGAATCCAAACAACTGTGTGCCTTCACTGAGGAGGTATTTTCTTATCCTTCCTATCCCCGAACTTCCACTTCCCTGCTTAGACCCTGGTGGCCAGCATGAGGGAGTTCTTTCCTCTTTATTACAGGGTGCAGGAAGGATTCTTCCCCAAGGAAAACCTGTGTCTTTCCCAAGGACTGCAGAGAAACAAAGTGGGAAGGCAGAGGAGGCAGATCCTAGTGAACAGCCAAGAGTGCTTTGAGGTGGACTTGGAGCATGACCTCTGTCTCCATCCCCAAGTCTCACGGAGGAACCAGCTCAGAACAAAACCTAGAGGCTCACTTGCAACCTTCAGCTCCACTGTGGCTTTTTCAGAGAAGTTTTCATCTTGGAAATAACACAGGTAGTTTCCACTGTCAGAGACTCTGACATTGTAAATTCGGAGAGTAGCCTTCCCTTCAGTGATGCCATCGCTTAAAATCGAAGTTCTCCCTCGATACTCTGCCATCTGTTGGTCTTCTACTTCCTGCCCATTTGCATACATGTATACTACCTCCCTAAGGCTGGATCTCACCCACATCAGCTCCATGGTCTCCACACTCTTCTTCGGGGACAGATGACAGGGGAGATCAGCGTCTTCACCCACCATGACCAGGATGGGCTCAGGGGGTCCAATCACAGAAAACTGAGCTGTTTAATAAAAGGGAGAAGATCCATCAGAGGAAGTTGGGCCCATGAGGGTAAGGGGGTTGGATCTCAGGCAGGGAGCATGTTGTACAAAAACCTAGAGAGGAACATGATCCTAACAGAAGTACAATTTGTCTTAATAACATGTGCATTTTTATTATGGGATGGGATTTTCAAGTATGAGAAGTTATCAGTGGTTCCGACTAGACACATAGATAATTGTCTGGTTTAGATACATAAAAGCAGAATGTTCCCTACCTGTGCAAGGGTTAAGCAGCTGGACCAAGATGAGGTGGACAAGGATGTCAAGCAGAGGGAAGTCTAGGGAACTTGCCATTTTCATCTGTGCTGCAGATAGATGCCAGAAAGAGTCATGCAGAAACTACAGCCTGGACCTGGAAGAAGATCGCATATTCCACATCAAATTCCACCTCTCCGGGGGCGACTCAGGGTAAAATACACAGTGACTCATGTGGTGACTCAAGATCCTCTTCTGCCAAAATGTCTGCTTGGGAGTCTCTTAACTTTGAGTTCCAAAATGGAAAATGACCCATAAAAATATGTAATGTTAAATGTACATACATTTAACATATAAATGTTGTGTATATAGTGTTAAATGTATATACATTAACCCTAACCTATCAGGGAATCTTTGGTTCTACTGTGCAAACATGATAAGAATCCTTCCACTTTCCCACACTTCCCCTGCTATAGCCAGGTCTAACCCTCTACCATCACACTCTGATTAAAGCAAGACTCTGCTCTCTGGGTCCCCTGATTTTCCCTGTGTCCCCTACAGTCTATGCTCAACATAACAGTCAGGTTGTTCCTTGAGTCACATCATGTCACTCCTCTGCTCAGCACCTTCCAGTGGCTCCCATTTCACTCAGAGCAGATGCTGAAGTCCTTACAAGGGTCAACACGACCCTCCAGGACCTGAACCTTTCACTTCATCTCCTCTACTCTCGTCTGCTCCAGCCCCACTGTCATTTTTCCTGGTCCTTGACCAGGCCAGGACAGAGGACCTCAGCCCTTATTCCTCCCTTTACTTGGAACTTTCTTCCTCTCAATATGCACAAGGCTCTGTTCTCACTCCCTCACCCGCTTCAAGTCTCTCCTCTAAAGTCAGTTCCTCCATGGAGTGGAGGGGGAGAGCTGTTAAGACAAGCATCTGCCTCCTTAATGATGTCCTCTTTTGGTCTGGCTTAGAGAACAGAGCCTGTCCTCCCATGCTCCCACTGGGACTTGCCTAAATTAATATATTTAGTCCTATTTTTCAGTAAAGTGGTTTCAGGGAGCAACCATGTCTTGG
This sequence comes from Ceratotherium simum simum, assembly GCF_057802395.1. Classification (NCBI taxonomy): domain Eukaryota; kingdom Metazoa; phylum Chordata; class Mammalia; order Perissodactyla; family Rhinocerotidae; genus Ceratotherium; species Ceratotherium simum. Next base: position 24,748,533 of record NC_141912.1, on the reverse strand, counting down.
TTATGCATGTAAGAGTGTTACTACTCAGTGTGCCTCAGTTCACACTTTTCACAATTGTTCTTTGGGGAAGAAACATCCCTGGGAAGGAAATCATTCATTTCCTGTCTTCTCTTTTCCCATGTGTTCACCAATGCTCCTTGGCAGATGGTTTCTGAGCTCACCAGAAATGGTTAATTTCACTGGTCTTAGTCTTTCTATTACTAGAGGTGTAAGAGCTGGCACTTGCAAAGAAGGGGCCAATATGTGAAGCTAGGAGCACACAGCAGCCCAACAAAGCTCATGCCTCTGCGAAGTGCTGAGGTCTCTCAGGTTGAAGGCAGGGCCCCTGCAACTCCCCACTACCCGCCCAGTGCTCTCAACCGTATCTTGGCTCAGAAGAGTACCTCCACCATCTTTTAGGCATCATATGTGGCGTCACTGTGAACCTTTCTAATAAGGAAAGTGTGGGGACTTTGCAAGCTGGCAAGGCTTAATTCTAGTTGGAGTTCTAGCTTGGCTTCCATCCTAACCACCCCAGAGTTGGCTGCATCCCTAGATAGCGGATAGCCCAAGACCAAGCATAGGTGGATTACCCAGAGGCATGACCGAGATCTCTGAACCTAGCATCCCCCCTCCTCCCTTGGTCCTCTCACATACTGTATCCTCTGCTTCCTTGAAGATGTCAGGTGGAATGGGGTGGTAACAAATGCCTTGAGGGTGTGCCCATTTGGGAGCAACTCTGTGGACTCCTCTGGGCCTCAACCCACGGCCATCACGTTCAAATCATGCCCCCATCAGACTCTGGATAAGATCCAGGCAGACTCCCTGGAGGAGGCTCTGAAGTCAATCAGAGGCTGAACCCATCCCTTCTTATTCACAAGGCTAGTGAATGGGAGAGCTAGGAATAAGACCAGGTCTCACCCACCTTTTCATTCATTCGTTCAACAGATATTTCCTGAGCACACACTATGTGCCACGCCTACTGTGTCTTAGGTGTAGGAACAAAAGAGAGGTGGAAACTAGGTAATGGCTTTATGATTCACAAGCTGTGTGATTTCAGCCATATGACAAAACCTATTTGAACTCCTGTCACTCATGAAACAAAGTGAAATATGAAATTTAGAATGTGCAGAATTGGCTCTGCAATTCCATTTCAAGATATCTGGTCCAGCAAAGCACTTACATGGGTCCAGAGAGAAGCATGTGTAAGGATGACCCTGAAGCATTGTTTATAAAAGTAAAAAAGTGATCAACAATGTAACTGGCCACCCATAGGAGACTGGTTAGTTAAATCGTGGCTCATCCCTCTGAAGGAATTTAATGTGGCAGTTAATACTAATTTATAGTCACTAACCCAAATAGTAAACACACATTAAGTGAACAAAAAGCAAATTGCAGTAAAATACTAACAATTCCATTAAAACACAAAAGCAAAGCTATAAATCTGTATATACGCGTTTGTGTAATTTCCTTAAAAAAGTTCTAAAAGGATACATACTACACTGAGAATTGGGGATTGAGTGAAAGATACTTTTGTCCTTTGTGCCCTATACTTAGAAAATTATTTGAATGTTTAAATTTAAAAAATTTTCAAGTATAACTTAACAATAATTGTTACAAGTAATTATAGTGACTGCAACATATTAGTTGTTCAGAAAATACCAACTCCTCCAAAACAAGCCAGCGTGAAGCCCCCAGTCACAGTACCTGCAAGTCCAGGAACTGCCGGGGGACAAGGGAGCAGAAGTCTGTGCAGCTGGCTCTCCTTCAGACCCTTGTCTGAAACCTGGACTCGCCCTCAGACAGAATATTGCCTTTCAGTCCATCCTCTCCAAACTGTTCTCTATGATTCTAGAGAGAGGACAGTATTTTCATTACTATATTAGGTACAATTTCTCTTCTGTCCTCGGAGTGGGGAATATGTTTTCACTTATTCTTTGGATATTTACTATTTTTTATTCCTGATTACAGCCAATTTTAAAATAGAGAAAAATAGAAAATAATAAAATTTAAATAATCTGTAATGGTAATCATATACTTCCCTGAATGGGAATGTAAATATTTTTGAATGTATTTTGGCCATATAGGTATATATACCAAAGGCCTTAAAAATGTTTCTTCCTTTGACTCAGAAATTCCGCTTGCAGGAATTACTCTTAAAGAGAAAAAATTAGACATTAAGACAAAGTTTTATGTTTAAGACTGTTCATCATAGTAAAATCTACAATAGCAAAATGTAGATAAAATTTAAATATTCAAATTGGATCAGATTTTTCATAACTGTACGTAAATCTCTTGATTACAATATGATTCGTAACGACTATATGGAAATCCCTTTATAATTGGACAATATGTTGTTTATCCATTCTCCAACTGTTGTATTTGTATATGTATGTTGTATGTGGAGGTTGGTTCAAATTTTTCTACATTACAAATAATTCTGTAATGAACATCTTTACATATAAATTTTTAAGGCACATCTCTTTTTAGAATCTCTTAGAATAAATTCCAGAGACAACCAGGAGAGATTATAAGAGTCCTCTGCTGCTTTCTGACCACAGTAAGTTCCTAAGAACATGCAGTTGTCAGTTTCTTCATTCAGGTTGTCTCCCTCTCACCAAATTTCCCAGTGCAGGTCCTCACCTTTTACACTTCCTCCTACCGCCACCCCCTATCCCCTCACCACACACACAAACACCAAACCCCTTTCTTTGGGTGAGCACTTCCCTGTACCCATGCTTAGCTTTTTAGCCTCTCTCCCTCCAAGGCCTGTGGCCCTGGCTTTTACCATTTTCTCCCCCTTACCCCTTGGTTTTACCAATATCTCCCACTTACCTCTTGGCTTTTGCCAATTTCTCGCCCTTACCCCTTAGTTTTGCCAATTTCCCCACTTACCCCTTAACACTCTCACCTGAAAATCACAGCTCATGGAATGAAGGTAATCAATAGTTCTCCATTATAGGTACCAGTCTGCTCTGGAAGAAAGGGAAAAGAAAGAAAAGCTGCTCACTGTGGGAAACAGTAGCAGAGTCCCTCTATGGAAGAATTAGTTTTTTGATTGGCTCAGAGGGGTATTTCTCATCAGTTACTGGACAGAAACCAGTGGGGAAGGTTAGAACAAAAACGGAAACTGTACTGGCTTCTACAAAATGAGGAAAAATTACAGCCCTATTTCCCACACTGTTTGTGTCTCTCTGTTTACCTATTTGAATCATTCATGTGTATGTTTGTGTATAATCAGTATTTCATTATATACACCTGTTTTATGTCCTTTATACCATAATAGATTTATCAGCAGAACTAAGCAGAAAAATTACTAGATTTTAATGTGTGAAGAGAGGAAGACATGCATTAATTAAAATGTTTCTGTGGCCGTTTGCTGACATCTGTGTGCATGTAGGTGGGCACACGGAGGAGGACATCTTTTACGGCAGAGCCAAATGGAAGCACGAATGGAAGGAAAACCAGATCCCCTCCACCTTTTCAGCACCTCTGAAACTCAAGTCTCAGATCCATGACCACATCAGATAATCTTGAGGTTCCAGAGGCTGTGCTGCCAGTGACTGATGGGCACGTCTTACGTTTTTCAGAACATTCTTGTTTGGAGGGTTGCTGAGCAGCTTCCTTCACCCTCTGAGCCTTATTTGTGCTACATTTGTGTTTTCACACGTATTTGTTTCTACTCTGCCTGCAGGATTCTGTGTTCTCTGAGGTTAGACTCTGGATAGGCTGTGAATGCTGTTTCTATAGGGTGTCTTTGGGATAAACTGTTCCTCTCTATGGCCTAGGGCCTTCCAAGACACTTTATTTTCATCTCAAGATGGTGATTAAAGCTCCTAGGGTTTTGATGTGATCTTGGCTGATAGAAGTTGATTATATTCCAACACTTTGAATTTACACTCTTTGGCAGACATGGCTGGTTTCTTGTGTAACGTCTATTCCCTCCTTCTTCTTAGAAATCTAACCCAATTTCGGGATAAGGGGTCCTGCGATGTGTTCATCAACCTTATAGATGGGAGAGATCAACGGACTAAGTTTGAGCCAAAGATTTGTAGGTGGAAGTTGTTGGGTTATGTTTCTCAAGAGAGGTCCCTACTCTTCCTACTTCCTCCTTCCTTTTGCCTAGAACTTGGTCCTTGGAGTTGGAGTGTAGCGACCATCTTGTGAGCATGAGGCAACCTTGAGAATGGAAGCCACATGCTGAGATGGAAGAGAATAAAGACAGAAAGAGGCTGGGTCATGGATGCTTCTCTGAGCTGCCAGACCAGCTCTGGACTGCTGCCCTCTGAATTCATTTTATACTGAAAGGAAAACAATCCTTGTTTTTTTGAGGTCTGTGGTACTTCTGGTCTCTGTTATCAGCAGCAAAATACAACTTTTCCCTCCCAACCAGCTACTGTCAACAGTTTATCATGAAACTTTCCAAACATAGTGCAAAGTTGAGAGACTTTTTCAGTGAACACCAATGTGCCTGTTAGCAAACATAAATGTGGTTTTGGTACCCAATGTGCAAGATGGTCAATTAACTGAAACAATAGTCTTGTGGTTGGAAAAGAGGTTTATTAATGAATGGCAGCTAGATGAAGAGATGGGACTTAAAATTCAAATCCACCTCCTTGAAGGGAAAAAGGTAGGGTTAATTTTCTGGTGCATTATGTAGGGGAAGGGAAGCATGTGGTGGGATTTTAGATGGACAAATAGCATGTGGCCTTGTTGCCTGGCATCTTCAGCCTGTGTTTGGTCTTAGATCTCTATCTCCTTGAATATCTGGACTTTTCTGGTTAGTTTTTATCCTAGACCTGCGTTTGGCTTTGTGAGGCTGAATCTAGACATCTGTATCTTGACTTGCTGGGGAAAAGAGCTCACCGTAATAATAATGAGGGCTAGAAAGACCTGGTTAGTTTTAAATAACAGTTGATTATGATGAGTATGCAGAGCTGGAGTTAGCTTATCTCAAATTTTTTTCTCCCTTCTTCTAGTCAAGGGAAGATTTTAACTCCTTCATTCTTGGTTTCATGCCTAGTCTCTAGATTCTACAGAGATCATTTTACTATACTTGCTTTATTATAATCTATCCTTCTGTTCATCCCACATCTATCCTTATTTATTTATTTATTCCAACCCTTATTTATTTATTCATTTGGTGCCTTTTATAGTAAGTTACAAACATCAATGCACATTCCCCTGGATAGTTCAGCACAGCTGTCAAGTAGAACACAGTTCTGAAATGCTTGAGGCACCAATGCTGTGTTTGAAACACAAATGTAGGAGGACCTTACAGTTATGCTTTCTAAAACGAACAGTGGGATATTTTTATCTGGCTATCTCTAGCTCCTAATGCCTCACCATCCCCAAGGATATTGACAGTCTGTCCCCAGATACTTGTCCACTCCTAGTAAGAGTCAGACTACCTCCAGGAGGCTGTGTCAGCAGGAGGCTCCAGGACTGCCTCTTAGCAACAGCTTGAGAAAGGGACAAGCACTGTCTCAGGCCCCTTCTGTCCATTCCCTGGCATCTGCTGAGAGAAGTGCTCTCTTCTCCACAGATACCACAAGAAGGGGATCTATGTTCTGGAGGACCTGTAGGATGTAGGGCCCAACAAATCACTTGAAGAAGAGCAGGCATAAAATCACTTATGAAGGAAGCTGAGGAGAGGCATCAGGTTGACTTCAGAGAAAAACTAAAATAGGAGGTTTGGCATTATGCTACAGAAGGGTAATAAAGTAAAATTTAGCTCAGAATGTAACAATCTGCCCTGCCTCTCATCAGGCTTGGATAGGAGACATATTTGATGAAGCCAACAACAGAGTTAACAGAAATAATATTTCTCCCAAGGTCATGCTGCAGCTGCAAACGGGCAAAACAACTGCCTTGTCTGAGTGCTTCCTGCTTTCTTACTCACTGAGAAGCTTCCTTTTAAAAATTGACAGTCTACTTTCATTCTTCTGCACGTGGTTGTCCAGTTTTCCCAATACCGTTTATTGAAGAAGCTTTCTTTTCTCCACTGTATGTTCTTGTCTCCTTTTCAAAGATTAGCTGTCCATTATCTTACACCATACACCAAAATTAACTCAAAATGGTTTAAAGACTTGACCTGACCATAAAAGTCCTAGAGAAAACATAGGCAGTAAGCTCCTTGACATTGGTGTTGAGAATGATTTTTTGGATTTGACACCAAAAGTAAAGGCAACTAAAGTAAAAATAATCAACTGGGCCTACATCAACCTAAAAATCATCTACACAGCAAAGGAAACCACCAACAAAACAAAGACAACCCACTAATTGAGAGAAATTATTTGCACATCGTATATCTGACAAAGGGTTAATTTCTAAAATAAATAAAGAGCTCATACAACTGAACAACAAAAAAAATGAACAACCTGATCAAAACATGGGCAGAGGATATAAACAGACATTTTCCCAAGAAGTTATACTGATGGCCAATAGGCACATGTAAAGACGTTCAACAGCACTAATTATTATAGAAATGCAAATCAAAACTACAGTGAGATATCACCTGTGAGAATGGCTATAATTAACAAGACAAGAAACAACAAGCGTTGGAGAGGATGTGGAGAAAAGGGTACCCTAATACACTGTTGATGGAATGCAAACTGGTGAAACCACTATGGAAAAAGTACGAGAATTCTCAAAAGTTAAAAATAGAAATACCATATGATCCAGATATTCCACTACTGGGTATTTATGCAAAGAACATGAAATCAATAATTCAAAAAGATTTGTGCACCCCTATGCTCATCACAGCATTATTCACAATAGCCAAGATGAGGAAGCAACCAAGGCCCATCAATGGAAAAATGAATGAGGAAGACGTGGTGTATATATACAGTGGAATACCACGACTCATAAAAAAAGACAAAATCATGCCTTTTGCAACAGCATTCATGGACCTTGAAGGTATCATGCTAAGCAAAAAAAGTCGGACAGAGAAAGACAAATACCATGTGATTCCACTCATATGTGGAAGATAAACAAACAAACACACAGCTAAGGAGAACAGATTAGTGGTTACCAGAGGAGAAGGAGGTGTGGGGAGAGCAAAAGGGGTAAAGGGGCACATATGTATGGTGACAGATAAAAATCAAACTATTGGTGGTGAATACTATGCAGTCTATACAGAAACTGATATATAATAATATACACCTGAAATTTATACAATGTTATAAGCCAATACGATGCCAATAAAATAATTTAAAAAATGTAAAACAATAAAAACTAAGAGTTTATCAAAATTTTGCTGCTGGAAATCACATCAATAAGAATGAACCATTCCACTCCTGTCTAGAGAATCCAAGTTACTTATACCCAGAAAAGCAGGCTTGATTTCCAACCTAGATGCTGAACTTCAGATAAGGGATTTCTGCGCACAAGTCTTTATATCTCTTAACTTTATAGATTTCAAGGAAATAGGGACCCAGGTCAACTTTTCATCCACACCTTTACATGAAGCCCTGGGAGAGAAATGTGTATGAAATGGGGAAGGAAAAAGCATTAATTCAACATATTTCTATTGAGAATATACCATCTAGTAGATATCAGGCACTGAACTTAAAATTTGTGAGGAGACGTGGCAGAATGGAGTAGTTAAACCATAGACTCTGAAGCCAGATTGCCTGGGTGAGCTTTACTAGTTATGTGACCTTGGGGCAATTACTTAGGCTCTTTGTGCCTTAGTTTTTCTATCTGTAAAATATGATAATAACAGCATCTGTCTTTTCCACTTGCTGTGTGAGGGTAAAATGTGATAATTCAGATAATTTGCTTACAGCAATGCTTCATATAATAAGCCATAAAAGTGTGTGTTAAGTAAAAAGTAGAACTGGTCCCTCTTCTCCGAGCTGATAGGTGGGAATTTTCCCTTGAGGACAGTGAGACGCCTGGGATTGTTGCTGAAGGAATGCAAAACTGGAGGGTGGGCTTCTACTGTTAACTTCAGGAGATGATCCTGATAGATCCCAAAATGTATGTAGAGACTTCTTTCCACAGGAAATAGATAGGTGTGTACATATACTTAAAAAAATTCAAGTCCCTTTTGTACAGCAATTGCACTTTCAAGAATTTTATCCTGATGACAAATGCCATTTGGAAATTCATTCTGTGGAAGTGACCAGAGATATGCCAAATGATTTACATACAAGAGTGTTTATAGTAGCATTATTTGTAACAGGAAAGAAAGAGAACTATCTTGATTATGAATAATGTAAGACTAGTATTTAAGGTTTAGTGTTTTAAAAGAAGCATATATATATAGCAAGGTCCAATTTTCATTACAAAAACTGTGAGTTTGTATGTGTATTTGTATAGGCAGAGAAAACAGTTACTTAACTGAATATGTACTTAACTGTTGATAAGGTAAAATATTTGAAAGGCAAGAAGTTATTTAAGAAAAGGGGAAGTAAACAAATTCACAAACCAGAAAGGAAATTTTGAAAAATCTGGGGTGGAAAGTGTCATTGAAAGTGTCAATGAAATTGCTTGATAAGGATTGACTGGATTCTCAGAGGTGGTAGGATATGGCATCAGATGTAAGAATGTTGAATGTAGCATCAAGTCCCAGCCCAGCAGGTGACTGGAGAAGTGACTTTTCTCTGTGCACTTTATGTAGTATCTCTCAAGGTTGCATGTGGATCAAAATGAAATAAAGTCCTTGAATAGAAAGACTGTGAACACAGCAAAGACCTTTCCAGATCCAGCTTCCTGCTGTTGTTCTGTTATGCAGGTATTAAAGACAACTGCTACTTGTGGGCATTGGCCTTTCTTTTCTTTATGAGGATCCAGGAGATCAAGGTCAGAGATAACTTCCCATGACTCTAGTCTTTAGTCTATCCAACAGTATTCTTTGTCTCTTGAGATTCCTTTTTCAGTTTCCAGCTAGGGTGGCAACACCACACAGACTCTCTTAACAACACTTTTATCTTTGTCCTTTTTGTCCTTATTTGGTCCTCTGCACCACTCAGCCCTGGGGTATTATAAACTGTTCCCAGCCATTGTCCAGTCCTGTGGAGGAATGAGAAAGAAACAGTTGCAGCTCTGAGAACAAAGGTCAGAGGGGCTCCTCCTCCACCTCTGGCCTGGGTGAAGCTCTGGGACAGTTGTCTCTAGAAGTGGTTCCTCAACTTCAGTGCTAGTTCTCCCCTAGAGGTTCAAATGACAGAAAGTCTGGGGACTGATGGCCTCAGTGGCAGATGGTCAGAGGGGTTGGGTGAAAGAACCAGAGGCAGAAGAAAGGCCAGAGAGGCCCAGAGAAGGAGGCCTGGGGGAAAGTGTAGATGTGGGACCCATCAGCCACACTATAGAAGGAGACATGCCAGCCTCATAGTCCAAGAAAATCCCCACCTTGCTGGGGGCCTCTCTGAAGGGGGAGGTGGGTCCGAGGGGAGGTGAAGGGCTGATACTTATCAGCGTACAGTTCCACCACCCAGAATCCATTTTGAGGTGACTCCGTGATTCCCCTCATGCTTTCTGTGTTTTCCTCACAAACTCCAAACTCTCGAAGTCCTATTGCCCATTTCTACCTCCCAAGTCTGTCTCCCAGAAAGGAAGAACTCTTGGCCTAGCACACAAGGGTCAAGAAAAAACCTTCTAGGTTTTTTTGGGAGGTCCTGGCTTGTATTTTTCTACCTCATACTTTGGCAATCTTCAGACAGAAAGAGTTCAAAGTAGGCAATGTCTGGATCCAGAGTCACGTTAGCTGCAGAAAGAGCGAGAGACAAGAGAGAGCCAGGTTAACTCTGGCATTCAGGGCCGTCAGTGATGGGAAAGAGAGGAAAAGAAGTTGACCCTCACCCATGAAGTCTCCTTCCTTCCTTCTCAAAACGGCTAGAGTGATAAGCATCTCCACAAATATCTTCAAGAACAGATTCCACAGAGACACTGGGAGAGCTCAGAAACTTTCACAAGGAGTAGATCATCCAGATTCCTGAAATCTGGAGGTCCCAGGTCCCTGGAAAACAGGTGTCTAATCATGAATCCCCCCTTTGCCCCCCATCCTCTCATCTCCTGCAGCATTTTCTACAAATCCCTCACATGTCACTGCACAGTTATTATTTGTGTCATATTTCTCTCCTCTACTAGACTAGGACCTGAGAATGTAGAAACCATATGTGTTCATCACTGCATTCTCACTGATAAGTGCTGTCCGTCCCTGGCTCCCAAGTGGTGCTTAATAGTGTTCGTAGAATGAAGGAATGGGGCAGGTCCTGTGGAGAGCCTTCAGCCATCCCTCTCTGCCAACCTGAAGCCCCAAGGGATCGGCCGGGGGCTACCTGGCCAGGACGTTTTGACCAACTGTATAGGATCCCTGATCTGATCAATAGACATTTTAACAGACATTCCCAGAATCTCATAGCTTAGAAAAGTCATATGAGAGAAAGTATTCACCAAACCCTAGTCCCTGTCCTCCTGGGGACACAGCTAGATGACATTTCTCAGCATCCCTTGGGTATCCAGGAGAAGAGTTGGCCGCTTCCAGGTCTGGCCCATGAGAAACCTTCTGCACAGTATTTCCACCCCATTTCCCCATCTGCTGGCTGAACGCAGAGGAGAGTAAGGCCCTAGAAAATCTGTGTGGAGCAGACCTCTCCCTTTGCCATATGCTCCGTCCTTAACTCTGAAGAGATTGAGAGATACACTTTATTATGTTTACCTAATGAGATGTTGGGGTTGTTTCTTACAGCAGTTAGTCGGCCCTGACCAACAGGCTCCTTTTATAGGCTGTTTCTGTGGACAGTTTTCCTATGTGCTTGATGCTATAGACTCAGATGGTAACACACAGTCACTGTCCTGTCAAAGAACTCAATCTTGAGACAAAGAAGCAGGTAATATCACTTCAAAGAGAAAGTCTATAAAATCCTGTCAGTTCTTCCTTCTAAAAGCCCTAAAATCGACCTTTCATTCTCTATTATCTATTTCAGAGAATTCTTTATAATTGATTACTGTCCTCTTATGTATACTGATATTTGTTAGTCTTAAACCTCAGACTCCCACTTTGGAGGTTTATCTGGGAACCCACACCACAGAGCCAAGCCCCTCTTTGCTGGATTAGGGATCCCCTGTGTGGATTGCAGTAAACCCAGCTAATCCTCGCTATGTCTCTGATTCTTTATTTCTTTTTTATCAAACCTCAGCACTCACCTCCATTTTTTCAAATCCAATCCTCAATTGTCAGTTCCCATCTTATTCAAATTCTCAGCCAGACTTGACATAAACATTTCCTCCCTCTCGATATATTTCTTTCCTCAGATTCTGGGACACATACCCTCTCGGGTGTTCACTGGTTACTTTTCTCAGTCTGCTTTGCTGAGTCTTCCTTTTCCCAAACTCTGAATCTTGGGAACCCTGGAGCTCAGTACTTTGAACTTCTGTTCTTTTCTCTCTGAACACTCTCCCTAAAGAATCTCATCCAATCCCAGGATTTTAAATACCACTTGTGGGGACACAACTCCCAAGTCTCCAGCTCCAGCATTTTCCAGCCACTCCAGCCTCAGACATCCAATTGCCTACTTGACTCCTGTCCAAAAGAGAACTTTTACTTTCCTGCTAAAAATTCCCTATCATTCACCCACTTGCTTGAGCCAAAAACCTAAGCAGGACCTATCAAATGGACCTATCAGCAAGACTTTTTCAACTCTTCCTTCAAAACATATCCCAAATCCAACATTGCTTTTCACTGTCTCCATCAAAGCCACCATTATATCTTGCCTGGATTCCTGCAGTAGCATCGTAACTGGCTTCCTTGCTTCTCATGTTGCCTCTCTGCAGTCTATTCTCAACACAACAGCAGACAGTGATCTTAAAAAAACGCAAATCAGATGCTGTCACCCCCCAGCTCAGAAGTCCCTAGTGGTTTCCCATCACACTGAAAATAAATCCAAAGACATCACCATGGTCTGGAATAGTTTCCATAATGTGGCCCCAGCTTATCTCTTGCACCACATCTTCTGTCTTCTCTAGGCCCACTCACACTACCCCTTCCACACTCACGGGCATCCTTCCAGTTTCTCAAACACTCTGGATGTTTCCCACCTTAGGATTTTTATGTCTGCCCCCCACTCTGCCTGGAACAGGAGATCCTTGAGTCTTAATATGCTGATTCCTTCCTATCCATTGTGTCTTTTCTTAAATATCATCTCCTTAGAGGACCTGCCCTGACCTCCCTCCTGACTAAATCTTCCCCCTTCATTCTCTGTTCCTGTATCTGGCTAGTTTTCTTTATGGCCTAGCTTATGAAAAGCACTTAGTAAATACATATTGCATAAATGAGGCCATAACAAGAGAAAAACAACACATTACAAAGGATTGTCTAAAGCAGAGCAATGGAAGGATAGTAGAAGATAGAGTTGAGGGCCACTTAGAAGGAAGAACTGACAGGATTGGCAAGCTGATTAGAATGGGATGATACAGAAAGAGGAGTCCTGGATGACTGATGTTCTTGCTTGGGCAGTTGAGTAGATAATGGTGCCATTAACAGAAATAGCAGAGAAGAAGAAAGAGTGAGAGTGTATTGGAGGGGTTGGGACAATATTGAACTTAACTTGATCTGAGTTGCCGTGGGACAATCCAGAGACATATTTTAGAGGGCTGGTGGAAGTGGAACTTAGGAAAGAAATAGAAATATGAATGTGGGATTGCTCTACCTGCAGGTTTCCCAAGGAGCATACGTAGAAAGAAAAGTAGACCCAGGAACCTCTGGGAAACATCCACGCTTAGGAGGTAGACAAGGAAGAAGAGTCAGCATCTCCTGAGTCAGAATTAACCAGATACGTGACCTCGAAAAAGCTAATTGAAATTACTGGGCCTTCTTCATGTTGAGGATAAGGGATCAGACTAGGTCTATTCCAACTCTACACCATGTGAGCAGGTAAGAGTGGGACCAGACTCCTTGGGCTTGTGTCCTAGTGTCATTACCTCCTGGATGTCTGATTTGGAGCAAGATTTTTACTCTCTTTGTGGATTAATATCCTCCATTGTAAATGGGCAGAATAATAGCACCTATCTCTTACGGCTGTTGTGAGGATCAATAAATGGGAGAATATACCTGAAGCACTCAGATCTGTGCCTGGTGCATGGTAGTAGCTGCTCAATAAATGTTAGCTATTTAAAAAGACAACTTACAAGATTTTATTCATCCTTCCTTTCTAGGGTTCTCCATGGGGGAACCAGTATGAAGTGGTTCCTCTGCTCTGAGGAGAGAGGCACTTAGGTGGACAGAGTTGCCCGGTCTCCTCTAAGATGCACATAATCCACTTGAGACTGAATGTCCATTGAATGGAGGTTTTTTAGTCATAACCTTAGGCCTATGGTGCTGAAAATGAGGAGTAGAAAAATCCAAGCGAGAAAGTGGGTGGAGGGTGTTTTAAGAGGGAAAAAGTAAAAAAGAAAAAAAAAAAGTCTAAAGTACTGGAAAGAGAAAGGTGCAGGTGCTGAACTGGGATGGGGCAGCACTTGATCATGATGCTCTGTGGACCTTCCCTTGGTCTACATCCATGGCCCGCACAGCCAGACCACTATTTGTAGCTGGAAGATGGAGAAAGAACACTAAGATTATTCCTTATGGAGTCTCGGGCCTGACACCTCGGAATTAGATGACCTCTTACCAGCATAGGATCTGGCTTTTCTCCAATTTGCAACAGAAAAGAGAGAGGTGATTGCACCCTGGCTAGAGCCAGACATTTCCCGGCCTTTTCTGTGCTCTGGCTATCTTCCCTTCCTCTCCTTGGCGCCCTCTTCACTCATTTCCAGCATTTGTCAGGCTGCCTCTCCTCTTGTTCCTCACAAGGATATGTCCAGAGAGGGAGGCCAGAGGAAATGGATTCTTCTATTTCCCCTTTTGATCCCTGACCCTGGGCGTGGACTCCATTAGGAACTCTTTACTCATATCTTCTAGTTCCTTAAATTAGATGGCTTCGTGCCTCAGTATCTGAAATGCATCAGCAGCTGCAATCTCATGTGAAGGCTGCCATTACATGGGACACAGCTCTGGACACAAGACAGAACTATGCTAGATTCACCATTCTCTTCACAGTCATCATTTTCCACTCACTCCCCTGGTCAGGCACTTGATCCCGTCTTCTCTTTCATCTTCTCCAAGACCTAGTGCAGTGTCCTGCATTCAGGAAGTGTGGCCAACTGCCTGGAAATCTGTCTGTTTGATTTAGTCAGCCTCAGCAGGAAGCATGTATTTCTCATGGTTACTACGTCACCTCTTGCTGCCATTAGGAACTCCTAGGAACTTTGCTACTCTTCAAACACGCCACGCATGCTTCTGCCTCTGGCCTTTGGCAGTACTGTTCTCTCAACTTGCAATGCTTTTCTGCCAGGAAGTCCTGTGGCTTGCTTCTCTACAGCATCACCACTCTATTTTAAATTGCAACTTCAATGCAATATTCCTTAATCTAATTTATCTCCTGAGCATTTATCAACATGTGCCACACCATATATTTTACTATTTGTTTTGTTTTCTCTCCGTGTCCCTCCACTAGAAGGTAAGTTCTTCGTGAATGGGGAATTTCTGTTTTGCTAATTTCTGTGCCCCTGGCACCCAACTAGACTAGTAAGTGGGACATAGCTAGCGCTCATGGATCTTTGTTGAGTGAATGAATGAATGCATAGACTGAATAACAAAGCCCCAAAGGAAGAGGGAAAGTGAGGTGTCTAGGATGAGGGTGAAGAAATAGCCTCAGACAGGAGAAAGGACATGTGCTCCATTGAAATCAGAGGAAACAGGCCAGGAGAGGCAGGTGCAGGTGGTGGGGCAGGACGTTTGGGACTTCCCTCTTCTATCTTCTCGCTGAGGTCAGGGGTTGACTCACCATCAGAGATGTGAGGAAGGATGTGGTGGTGAGGATAACAGCTAATGTTCACTGATTATAGTTATGTGCTACATTCTGTACTGGGTACTCTCCACACCTTATCTCATTCCCTAACATCTACTCGGAGAAGTGGGTGTAATTAACCCAATTTTAGGTGAGGAATATAGAGTTTCAGAGAGGTTAAGGAACCTGCTCCAGCTGTCTGAGTAAGTAGAATAAACAGGGGCCAACCAGGAGTGTTGAACAGGCAACGGAAATGGGCACAGGCATGTGAAACCAAGTGATGTGTTTGGGGCACTGCAGGAGGTGTGGTCAGGCCAGTGTAGGCTGGCACATGGCAGAGAGTGTAGAAGGATGGAGCAGAAATAGAAGGACTGGACCACTGAGCGCCTGCAATGCAAGGATGAAATGTCTAGAGATTGGACTTTATCTTTTAGGGTATTTTTTCTTCAATTGAGTTCTGTAAAATTTTTCTTAGACAAAAACTAATTTCTAGAATACATCTGAAAATATGTCTTCAAACTCTTGAGGGAACTAATTTGAAAATGCAGCATTAAAAGTTAAAATCTGTCAGTAGGGGGTTCATTTCTCATGGATGGGATTATAAACACAGCAGTGAGCTTAGAAACTGGAACCACTCAGGGATACTTGATTACAAGGATGTTAACCAGGTGATACAGAGCCTGATTAGGTTGAGTTCATTTAAATTAAAAATGGCATTAAGACAATTTTACAAAATCTTTTAGAATTTACAAATCTGCATAGCACCCTCCTCCCCAGTAAGACTGCTAAGGGCAGTGGGAAGCCACAGGATGTCTGGGAACGCAGAGGAATATAATCAGATGTCTGTTTTAGCAAATTTATTATGAAACTCTAGACTGTGGTCACTACTGTCAATACAAAAAAATCTTATGTTGATTGTTTTCCAGATTTGTTGTCTGTTTCCTGATATTTATTTAGTCTTAAGAGGGAAAGGACAGCAGTCGCTCCTGGAGGAAGGGAAGCAGAAACCAGAGAGGTAGGGTGGTTTGTTGGTGAAGCTGTGAAGAGAAGGGCTGTGGTAAACTGAGTCCCAGGGATCTGTGATAAAAGAAGAGAGAAAAACTAGGGGAGGCTGTCCATGCTGAGAAGGGGCCCTGGGCTAAGCAGTAGAAAGGACTTGCCCTGAGGGGTAGGAGTGAAAGGAGCCCACCTGGGTGTGTGGTGGCAGCCTTGAGGAACCAAGGGTGCACAGGAGGAAGAGCAGGTTGATAAGTAAGGATATGGAGTTCAGTTTGGGGCACAAGTTTTAAAACACTTTGGAGCATCCATGAGGTGTGAGCCAGAGATATTGGGGTGATATGGGTTACTCCAGGTTGTGTAGGAGTGAGCAAGGCCTCAGAGGAAAGAATCAGGATAAAGGCACCCATTAAATGAGGCAGATGATGTCTTAGATTAAAAATAAAAATTCCAGTTTACTCATCATCCACATTCTGGGCTTTTCTCCAGCATAAAGCACAGCAAAGAAACCTTATAAGATAAATAGCATGTAAGGGGGTCACAAATCATACATAGAGGAGAGGGAAACACAGAACCTACTGAGCTCTCTTTGGAGTTTCTCTGCAAAAGGACAAGAAGTTAATCAGTACCGTCCATAGCAGAGGAGCCAGGTCTACTGGACAAAGGGGACTCTGGGAGACCCCTTCCTGGGTTGTGTGTGCAGTGAGTCCTGGGAGCTGTTCCAGAACTAGGAACACTAAGGCACAGTCAGGGGCACAGGTGGGGAAGGAAATGGAGCAGGGTTGGTGGTAGTGAGTGAGGAAGGACTGCATTAAAGACCTTTATTAAAATGTCCTCTGATCCTCTTCATCTTTGTCCGCTCCCTTTCCCTCAGTCCAACCACTTGCTCCACAGTCTTCTTTGGACCTCACTGCCTCGGTCTTCTGATTGCTTTACCTTTGGTCCAATTTCTCACTCTTTCTCCTGGTGAAATTGCCAGATGAAACTCAGCGCACCCACCAGGAGAAGTCCTGCAAGAAGTGAGAGTGAAGTCTGAGCTGCTGCCTTAGGACAGTCCTTCAGGAAGAGCATTACTAAGCTGGAATTGCTGAGCATTATTCCTTCAGAGAAAAGTTGGAAAGGGCCAAAACCAGCAGGTGCTGGGGCACAGAGGATGCCGCAAGTATTCTCCAAAATTCCTCGTCCAGCCCAATGGCAGGGAGGGGCCTGGCTGGGATAGTAACTCCAGCCTTGCCCCATTCTCTCCCACTGGATGGTTGGGAAACCAAGAAACCTTGAGTCATTGTGAAAAAACAAAAAAAGAAACAAAAAACCCCAGGACTTAAATCAGGGATGCACAAATCACCCCTGAAATATCGAACTAAAACTGATATCTGGAGGAATGGGAAGACATTGTTCCCTTTTCCTCAAATCATGTGAAGAGCAGCCTTCCAATGAGAATCATCTTGAATGTGGGAGCCCCTCAAGTTCATGCAAATATTGAGCAAAGTATATTTTTGGAAAGAAAGGGACAACAGTAGGAATGAGAAGCCCTGAGTACTAGTCCCATCCCAGCCGCTTACTCCACGTGTGGTTTCAGCCAAGCCACTTAGTGTCCCTCTGTCTTGACTTCCTACCTATAAAATGGAGAGTTCAAGAATGTTACCTGTTCTATTGACACTGCCGATCAATAAGAAAACTGTGAGAAGAGAAATTGACCATCCAGATGAACTTTTATGAATGTATTTCTCGTGAATTTTCCTCTGCACTCAGTGCATGCTAGTCATTTAGTAAGCATCCAATAAATACTGTTGAGTTGAGAAAAATGAGGGTGTAAACCCTTTGTTTGTCTCTCAGATAAAGGATTCCATGTGACGAGAAAGGCTTTTCAAAGAGGTATTGCAAATTCAGTAAAATATCCTCTACATAGAAAAAGTTACATTAACAAAATACAAACTACCTGTACAGCTGGAACCAATTCATAAATGGACAAAAATGTAACAGTCTAGGGCCTATGCATGCCCCAGGAGCAAATTTCCCCCAAATGTCTGACAAACATTGCTGTTGTGAGGATGAAAGGAACAGTGAGAAAAGAGTTGTTATCTTCCTAATACAGTGGAATTTTTATTAAAAGCAGTTTCTGGCAATTTTTCTTGAAACTTGAGCATCATATTTTTTATTGGTTAGTCACTGTCTTCCACAGCAGCCCACACAGGGCTTTGTCATTAGCTGTATTTATGTTCTGCCTCCTTAAAATTTAACCGTAGAGTATGTGCTCTTCTGCATCATTCACTAGTTGTTTCACACAGGTAACAGCTTTAGAGTGAAAACCCTGTATGTCTTGATAAAAGATAATTTTCAGAAAACGTAAATATATGTAAAGAGCATGTGTCAAAGAGTTTATTTAACTTATTAATTAATGAGGAAACCAGTAAAATTGTTAAGAGTGGTTCAAATGAGGATTTGACTGGTAGAAACTTATATTCTCTATCAGAGAGAAATCCTGTGCGTTGCCAAGGACAAGAATCATTTGGATTACTGTCAGTGTTCGATGAATTAACACCTGTCTCTACAAATATGTAAAATATCCTAAAAAAGAAACAAGGGCACACTGCTGTAGAATCAGAGATTCCCGGTGTGAGGTCCACTAGGCAAAGCCACTATTCCATTGAAAAGATACCCAGTCATCTTTATGACCATTTGAAAGTCTTTCATGATTTTTTCTGGCAGTTCTTCTTTCTTTCTCCTACAGTGTTATGGACAAAGCAGGCAGTGGTGGTTCACTCAAAGGCAGAAATATTAGATAAAATATAAAACTGATGAACAGACTGTTTCCCAAAAAATACTGCCCAAGTGATGCTTAAAAAAGATGAAAAGGGATTTCCAGAAATGATTCAGACCACTTGTAAAGGGCCTAAGATGAAGAGGGAGGACTCCACACAAGCATACCCTCAGTTCCTTTTTTTTTTTTTGTGAGGAAGATCAGCCCTGAGCTAACATCCGTGCTAATCCTCCTCTTTTTGCTGAGGAAGACCGGCTCTGAGCTAACACCTATTGCCAATCCTCCTCCTTTTTTTTACTCCAAAGCCCCAGTAGATAGTTGTACGTCATAGTTGCACATCCTTCTAGTTGCTGTATGTGGGACGCGGCCTCAGCATGGCCGGACAAGCCGGGTGTCGGTGCGCGCCCGGGATCCAAACCCGGGCCGCCGGCAGTGGAGCACACGGACTTAACGGCTAACCTACAGGGCCGGCCCCCCTCAGTCCCTTTAAACGACATCCTCACCTGCTTCGTTCTGTCCATCAGTGCCTTCAGTGACGTCACCTCCTTGTAAAATGGTGAGGATTCAAGGACTGTGACTTGATGTCTCCTGCAGGTCTCCCCTCCGTGGTGCTGATGGGTCCCGTCCTTGTCTGAGCACATGACTGGAGAGGATGCACCTACAGCTGTTGTACCTCCAAGTGCTGGAGTCTCACCTCCAGGGAGAGAGGGGACAGGGGAGCTTGCCGACCTTCACACCTTGGCCAGAAGATCAGTCACCTCAGGGGTCACTCCCTGCCCATGGAGCTGGTTACCAACTTGTAAGTGGCAGAAGAGGAGGAAACATGTGAGTAAAGGAAGGACCCTGGACTAATCTCAAGATGGGTCATGCCTCTCCCTCAGCAGTCTGGGGGAATAGACACAATCTGAGACCTGCTTTAATTTGTCCATAACACTTACCATGTAATAATCAATTTATGTTTCTCTTTGTTTATTTTCTGTCTCCCTGCTCTTGAATATAAGCTCCACAGAAGCAGAAATTTTTGTCTTTGTCTTCTGCTAGATTCCTATCACCTAAAATAGTATGTACATAGGATTTCCAGATAAAATACACTATATTTTTATTTGCTAAGTCAGGCAACCTTAAACACAGAGGACTCTGAGTAAATATTCGTGGAATGAATGATCACTCTTTCCCGCTTGGAGCTTTAATTGGGAAACAGAGAAGCCAAGCAAGGGAGCAGGCAGAGGAGACAAGAGTAGCGGGGCTGAGGTTGTAAGCAGAGACCTCTCGTCTATTTGCTGTGAGCCAGACACTGTGCTGAGCACAGAGGTTGGGTAGGAGGAGTGAAGAGAAGAGTGGGAGAGTGCCCTTCCTTCAAGGAGCCCTCTGACCTCAGGCTCACACCCTCCTCTCTCCTTGAACCATACCCCCTGGCAATCTCCCCACAGCCCTGTCTCAGACACTCACAGTTCTCTGCCCCTCTGGCTCAGTCTTTGGATCACTTTGTGATTCAGACTCTGGGTTGGGCCAGGGCTTCAGCCAGGACTCTCCACTGCCTCCAGTATCTCAAACCGGAATACTGTCAGAGGCAGGAGAGTGTTCAGGGGCCGGGTATCACCACTGGTAGGGCTCCCCTGAGGACTCTGTGTAGATTTATGTCTGGCCCGGATGCCACGTGTCCGTGCCTGCCCCAAGTGCTGAAACAGATGATGACAGGGATGAACGCTAGACTGTGCACCTCTTCCCCCTACATTTGTGATGGAAGATAGCAGTGATTTCAGGGAAAGAACCCAAGTCTAGAGATTGTCCCACACAGACCTGGGCTGGTCAGTCTCGCCACAGCACTGCCCATCTGGCACTCATACCAGCAGGCATGAGGCTTTTGAGCTCAGTGGGCAGGTTGGCAATCCCACATGTGTGCACTTGGGGAGAGCAGGTGATGCGGCTGTGGTCCCGGGAATGAGAACAAGCTGGAGAAAAATAATTTTGTATTAAAACAAAACCAACAATAAAGCTCAATGCAGGATGCATCTGCTGAACGCTTTTTACTTCTTTGGTCCTACAGGGATTTGCAGGAAGGTGGAAACAATGGGGCCAAGGAGCTGTTGCTAGGCAGCGAGGTCGGGTAGAGTGAAGTCAGAGATGGTGCAATTTCATATTAGGAGAGAACTTTAGTGGGGGCAGGTAGAATGAGTGAAGCTACAGAAGTGAAGCTCTACAGCAGGTGGAACTCAAGAAAGATATGGCCCAAACGAGTCATCAACTATTAATAGCCTCAGTCAACTTTGTTGGGATAAATGCTCTACAAGCTTCTCTTCAAAATCTGAACGTCTCTCTGCTATGGCAGCATTTAAGGCCAACAGACCCAGATGCAGATAGTAACTGTGCTCTTGACCGAGGGGGACAGCATTTTGGTTAAGTGTGTGAGCTCTAGGGTTACATCATCTGGATTCACATATGGATCCACCAACTTCCCTGGTTGTGTGATCTTGGGCATATTATTGATCTCTCTAAGCCTCCTCTACAAAATGGGTTTAATTGCAGTGACGGCTTCATAGGGAGGCTATGAAGATGGAACAAGGGTACACATGCAGTGCCTGGTACAGGATGCTCGGTAAATATAAGCTATCACTCTAATAATTCTTACTCTCATTTACCAGATAATGTGATTGTTGACTAACATCTAGCATCTCTCTAGATTGCAAATCCTTGAGGAAAGATGTATGGGTTGGTTGTTCTTTATTTCTGCGTCTCTCTCCCTCTCTTACCTCAGTCCACTCCCTACTCTATTCCAGTCAGCTCTGTGCCCCACAGGCTGACCTCTGGGGACTGTATCAACAGCTTCTGCCGTCTGCATTCTGGGGAAGATCTACCAAGAGGAGACAACAGGAGAAGATCCAAAGGGTGGAAGGGCAGAGACTCTGGGGCAGCTATTCCTCTGCTCCCTCCCTACTGGGCAGCAGGTGACTGTGGCCACCTTCCTGCTCTAGAGGCCACAGCTCTGTCAGGAATCTCTACTATGGCTTTAAGTCTCATATCCTTTGAAAATACTCTCCCCTTGCTCCTTCAGAACCACTGATGATGGTTCCTAATATAGCCCCAGGGTATGTCATGGTTTCTTGTTAGTGACATCCCTTAAACCTTCCCCTGACCTTTGCAAATGGTCCCTCCATTAAACTCTCTTCAGTTGCCTTCTTAACTGTACCTGATTTCCTGCCAGGACTGTGACTGATTTGATGCTTTATCTCACTCATTGGTTCATATATGTAATGTGACCTCATCCATGACAGCTTTCTTTGATTTTCATGGCCAGAAAAAGTCTCTCCTTCCTATGAATGTTCAAAACACTTTATAAGGCAGGAGAAGGGAGCTGACACTCCCCTCACCCTATCAACTCAGCCAATTTAGAACCTAGGCTTCCTCAGAATTCACAATATCACTGGTCTAGTCTACTTCCCTCTCTTTCTCCTTATCCTTTTGCAGAAGCCAATCCGGGGTAAGATGCTTTAATGGACTTCTCCAAGCTCAGAGCTAGTTGGTTTTCTGATTTCTAGCCTAGTGATCATTCCCTGGCCCTGAGTTGCTCTTGCTTAACTCTGAGAGTCAGATATGGAAGCTCCCTAGGGAGAAAGAGTCCCTGGTCCCAGGTATGTGGACACCTGAACTGGTGGTTTTGCCTTTGCATTCAGGCAGAGAGGCTTCCTCTCCAAAGGATGGTTCCATGCATAGAAGATGAAGGCATCTTCTGGGTGGTACAAGGGTGGGGGTCTATGAAGAGGACAAGGGACCCCTGGGCACAGGAAAGGAGTGCACCAAAATGGACTGGAGGGTGGAGTCTGAAGAATAAGAGGTGGAGAGGATGGAGGGAAAGGTTGCAGTCTCACTTCTGGGTGAGACTTCTTGTTGTGAGCAGCACTCCTAAAGCTCCATCATTAGTCTACTTCCAAACTACATCCAGTCTCAGCTCTTTCTCTTCTCCTCTATCCTATCCTCCCACCTCTTGCTTACTACTAAAGCTTTGAAGTGAGAACCACCATTCCCTAAATTTTCCTCTGCAGCTAGAATAGCTGCCACCCCAACAATGGGATGAACATTCCCACAATTGGCTGCAGACTCTTCTTCCTAGAACAGTGCATGTCTCTAGGATATTCTCATTCAACCTTGTTGCTACTATGGGTCTGTGAATGCTAAGACTCTAGGATCTTTGTTGGTCTTCCATCCAATTGCTGCCCTATCAACTTATAGAAACAAGCAAACGACCAGATCCAGGGTGGATAAATGACTCTTTCCCTTAACATCCCTTAACACCATGACAGCTCTGGACCTCTCTGACTAAACTTTGTGACTGTTATTCCAACTCCTTGCTAGTGTTCTTGACACCCAGCATTGCCTTCCCAATCATTGTAACGTGAAAACATATTTAACCAAGTTGAGGATTATGGAGGAAATCCATGCCTCCCAAATTTATATCATCTCTCATTCTTTATCCTACTGACATTTTCTTCAACTGCATGAGAAGTGCTGTGCATATGCAACTTTAGGCACCTGAGACACACACACACCCACCTCTCTATAGAGAGTTCTTGAGCCTCCCATCACCTTCTCACATGAAAACTGTAGAGTTGTCTGAAGTGAGAAAGATCACAGAAGAGGAGGGGAAGAATCTCTCCTTCATCCCTCCAAACTTTGCCCCTTCCTGGGAAAAGATCACACTTCAGAATCCTTGTTGTGCCCTCTCTCTAAGACCCCAATAATAACACCCAATAAGCACCAATTCAGTGCTCCCCCTGCTCTAGGGGCTGTGTGCATCCCCATGATTCAAGCAAGTCCCAGGAGGTTAGTTTTTGTTTATCCTTCTCCTAGTACCAAACCTGCCAAGAAGGTATTATGATCCCAATCTTTGCAGGAAACTGAGGCTGAGAAATGGTGAATGACTGGATCAAAGTCCTCTGCTAGTGAGCAGCAATGCCAGGGTTGAACCCGGCTCTGTCTGACTGCAAACCCTGACCTCTGAGCCAGTTCTACTGTGCAGCAAGCCCTGTCCTCATTGCCTTGGCCTGCCATGGCCACTCACATTGACCCTGAGGAACAGGACCTCAGTTCAGACTGGCACAGGTCCCTGATGAACTCAGCCTGCCAATGAAAGCAGGAGACAAGGTGCCAGCCAGCTAAGAACACACAACAGTGCAAAGGTCCTTGGCCAAAGCACAGGAGGCCTTTGTCCTGCTCTCCCAGAGTTTATTTGCCCAAATTGAATAACGTGAAAGGAGTAATACGGTTTTCTTGTTCACTCTCAGGCTTTCCCCCATACTTACCTCACACAGAATGTTCCTTGCACATCTCTTCTTTGTCCTTCTACTTCTCCTGTATTCTGGCACCTCAGGTTGTGACATGAAACATTTATTCTCTGGAGTTTGTCAGAGTTGGGTCAGGAGAGCAGAAGAGCCTGACTCAGATGCTGGACCAGGAGAGGCCAGGCAGGGGGGTGCACGGTAGCCCCCTCTCTCTGCCTGCAGAGATGGGTCAGCTGCAGATCCAGCAAACACTGCCACTGAGATGGGAGAAGGGAAAAGCCAGGGAGACCATGAGACCTAGAGATAGGCAGGTGTGTGGAAGTAGCAGAAGCCAGGGTGGAGAGCTGCCACAGGAAGGACACCCAGGGGGCCTGGGAAAGATAGAGCCCTGTCAACAGGGGCCTTCTTGACCATGAATAAGGCCATAGGCCAGGAAAGATTTTATAAGTTTTCTTCTCAAGGTTCTGGGTTGGAGTTTAAAGCAGACAAGTTCATTCAATAAGCATGCCTCACTGTGTGCCAGGTATTGTATGAGGAGCCAGGGGTGGGATAAATAGAACACAGTTCCTGCTGGTCAGGAATTCACAGCCAAATCATTCAAACAGCAAATAATTACCATTTACTATAGGCCAGAAATCATTCTAAGTGGTTTCTATATCTGTGAACTCCTGAGTCTTCACAACAACCCTCAGAGGCAAGCACTCTTCCCCTCATCACCACCATCCTCACCATGCTCATTTTACAGACATAGGAAGTGAGGCAGAAAGAGATTATTTAACTTGTCACAATTAGAAAAGAGATACTCTTTCTAAACTTTGAAATCAGGCTATCTGCCCCCAGAGTCTGCTGGGGGACAAACAGCACCAACTATAGTAACGAGGAGCAATGTGTTGGTGGTGTGATAAGGGGAGTGATGGGAGAGGCCAGGGAGACTTCCAGGATGCAGTGGTTTCTGAGGTATGACTTGGAGCAAAAGAGAGAGAGAGAGGCTGACATAGATAACGCCCAAGTTAAAATTTGAATTTAAGATAAAGAAGAAATAACTTTTCAATATGTCTCAAATATTGCATGGGACAAATTTAAATGGGCATCCTGTATTTTTATTTGCTAAATATGGCAATGCTACCCATCAGTCAGGTGTTTCCTTGTATAAAGACTGCATGTCAGGGATTGAGGGTGTGGAGAAGATGAGACTATAGTGCCAGATGCGGGCAGATCACAGAGGGTCTTGGACACCATGCTTAGCATTTTATACTTGATTCTCATTGAAGGATTTAACAGGAGAGGGGATTAGGGGCCCAGCTCAAATGTGTGCTTTATGAAGGTCTCTTTCAGGACAATGTGTAGGAAGGATAGGAAAGGAAACAGGAAGTAGGGAAACTGCTGTAACAGTCCAGGGGAGAAATTACAGTGACATGGATAGAGGCCAGGGGGCTGAAGAGGAGGGGCTGTTCCAAGAGGCAGTAAATAGAAGGAAATAGGGCTGGCTTCATAGGGCTGTCATCTGTGCAGTTGCTCAGGACCCTGCACTCAGAAGGGCCCCACACTTGGTTTAATGCTCTGTTGTTGCCATCTTGAAATTCTGAATAATTTTATCTTTGAATTTGTGGGGTTTTTTAATTAAATATAAGTTGTGTATAATGTGATATTAGTTTCAGGTATACAACACAAGGACTAAATATTTGTATATGTTACTAAATGATCATGACGGTAAGTCTAGTTAACATCCATCTCCACACATAGTTATAAATTTTTTTCTTGTGATGAGAATTTTTAAGACATATTGACTTAGCAACTTTCCAATATACAACACAGTATTCTTAAATCTAGTCACCATGCTGCACATTATATCCTCATGACATTTATTTTATAGCTGGAAGTTTGTACATTTTGACTCCCTTCACCCATTTCTCCCACTCCCCTCCCTCTGCCTCTGGCAACCATCAGTCTGTTCTCTATATTTATGAGGTTTTTTTGGTTCCACGTGTAGATGAGATCATACGGTATTTGTCTTTCTCTGTCTATTTCACTTAGCTTCATGAAGTCCACTTATGTTGTTGCAAATGGCAAGATTTTCTTCTTTCTTATGGCTTAATAATATCCCATTGTGTGGGTGTATATATATACATAGAAAATATATCACATTTGCTTTGTATATTCATCTATTGAAGGACACTTAGGTTGTTTCCATAGCTTGTTTATTGTAAAGAATGATGTGATGATCATGAGATTGTATATACCTATTCAACTTAGTGTTACTGTTTTCTTTGGATAAATACCTAGAAGAGGAATTGCTGAGTCATATGGTAGTTCTCTTTTAATTTTTTGAGGCACTTTCATACTGTTTTCCATAGTGGCTGCACCAATTTACATTCTTATCAACAGTACACAATGACTTCCTTTTCTTTACAGCCTTGCCAACATTTATTTCTTGTCTTGCTGATGATAGCCATTCTTATACGTGTGAGTCCATATTTAACTATGGGGTTTTCATTTGCATTTCCTTGATGATTAGCGATGTTGAGCACATTTTCATGTACTTGTTGGTCATCTGTATGCCTTCTTTGGAAAAATGTCTATTTAGTTCCTTTGCTCATTGTTAAATCAGTTTGATATTTTGCTATTGAGTTGCATGAGTTCTTTATATATTTTGGATATTAACCCCTTGTCAAATTTATGATTTCAGATAGTTTCTCCCACTCAGAGGGTTGCCTTTTCATTTTGTTGATGGTTTCTTTTGCTGTGCAGAAGTTTTTTAGTTTGATGATGTCCCATTTAATTATTTTTGCTTTTGTTGCCTTTGCTTTTGGTGTCAAATGCAAAAAATTATCCCCAAGACTGATGTAATGGAGCTTACTGCCTATGTTTTCTTCTAGCAGTTTCATGGTTTCAGGTCTTACGTTCAAGTCTTTAATCCATTTTGAGTTACTTTTTGTGTATGGTGGAAGATAGTGGTCCCATTTCATTCTTTTGCATGTGGCAGTCCAGTTAGCTTGTGATTTTTAAGTGAAATCCAATGAACCAACAGAGCATGTTCATGAGGAAAGGATATACGCACAATATGCGTCTCCACAATTCCTTGCCACCCCATTCACATATAGCGTTTGCGATGCCCCATGAGCACAGATTTCCAGTGGACCCATATTCGTGGGAGCTCAGCAAAACTCAGGGAGTGTACATGGTAAGCCAGTTACATCTATGACTGAGTAAATTTGGGTGCTGGCAGTCCCTACTTTCCTTTTGAACCAAACCTTGTTTCAAATGCAAAAAAGGTCAACGGAGTTCTAAAAATACAATCCTATCATATCCGTTCATTTATTACTTCCCTGTATTTGTCAAAATTTGTGTTGAAAATGATGACATAGATGGTAAGGAAAAGATAGGGCCACCTGTAGTTCCTTTTCTTTCCATTCATCCCTTGCTCATCAAAAAGCCAAAGATAGTGTTGGTAGAATGCATGTATACCAAGAAGAGAAATAAAAACATTTGAGATAGTTTTGCCCAGGGTTTCCACTGTTCTGGTAAGAATAGAATACATGTACAAGCTATGAAACACAAATGATGCAAGTTTAGTGATTCCACACACAAGTTCAATGCTCTTATTTTTGCATTTAAAACTAACATTGCACATTATAAAGATGAAAGGTAAAATTCACGCTAATAATTAAAAATTCTAATGTTTCTTTACTTAGAACAATAATAACTAGTAACTAAAAGCCACGATGACAAATCACGTGCACCCAAGAAAGACTGTAGAAGAAGGAGAAAAGCTTTCTATTTTAGCAGTTTCGAAGGCACTTGTTCCTGCTTTTTGAACAAGGGGCCCCACATTGTCATTGTGCACCGAACCCTGTAAATTATGTAGCCAGCCCTGGATAGAAATGGCACCTGCTAAAGGTGGGGTAGAAGGAACGAGTTTTCTGGCATGATTTGAAGGTGTTAGTTTGGTGACTGTACATGACAGTGCCACTGCTGTGTCGGGGAGCCAGGAGCAAGGGCGGGGGAGACAATGACAGCAGCTCAGTATATGTTGCGTCTCAGGTACCTGTGGGGCATTTAGACAGACACGTCAGACAGATGGAGAGCCAGGCTTGGGCTTGAGAGAGAGAGAGGTTATCCACAGGAGGGGGCCTCATGCAAAGGTTGAAGATCATTCAGGGAGCAGTGAGAGAGAGAAGACCTCTGAGGGGAGACTCCAGGTGAAATGGGGAGCAATGTGGAAGGCAGAACCTGATGCATAGGGCAGGACTTGCCCACGACACTCCACGTTCAAGAAATGTCATATGTTTTAACGTTTCTAAACAAATAAAATTCTGTCCTGGGATCCCATTTGAAAGATTGGCAAGAAGCCCAATACCCAGTCATTTTTCATGGCTCCATGTTCCTCTGCTGGTGAAGCAGCTCTCTCAGGGTTTACACAGTTCTGCAAACTCCTTTGGTTTCACAGTATTCTTGCTAAGCACCTTAGCTGAGAAAGGAAAAATGTGTTGACAGCCTTCTTTCTTTCTGGCCTGCCCACCTCCCCTGCTGCCCATCTTCTTCTGTAGGGATGAGAGGTGGATTTAGACAGATGCAAATAAAATTTCAGCTTCAGAGCCTCTTCTAAGGGCCTCTATTTAATTTATAAGCATAATTTTTTATATTTTTCTTAAAGAGGGATTCTTTGGGGCCCCAGAATACACTTTTTCCCCCAATACTCCATAATGTGAGTATAAATAACATGAGCACCTCACAGGAGGAGCTTTAGGAGCCAGTGAGTGATTTGTGGGCTCTTTCCCTCTGTGAAGGTGACCTGCACAGCTCCAGGTCCCTGAGAGAGATCTCTGTGAAGTAGAGCCTATCAGACTCAGGAAGGACATGTTTCATGTGTCAGAAATAGACCTTTGTTATGTTCACCTACTGAGATCTGAGGGCTGCTTATTATAGAGCATAACCTAGCCTGTCCTGACTAATGCACACCTCAAAGATGATTAAGAACATGGACTGATCAGAGGGCCATGGGGAAAGGTTAAAAAACAGACCTGAGGTGTAGACTAGAGATAGCTCAGGTGTGGTGATGACCATTTACAGCTCATGGAGCAGATTCATGATTTCCTTCAATTAATATTTGTGGAGCAGCTATTATGCTCCAGGTTCTGTTCTAAAAATGTTGATACGGCAGAAGCAAAACAGAAAATAATGCTTTATGAAGGTTACATTCTAGGGGAAGAGACATAATAATCAGGATAAGTAAGCAAAATGCACACAATGTGAGGAGGTTATATGTTTTGAGGAGAAAAGTAGGGAAGGAAGGTTAAAAGGGTCAAGGATGCTGTTTGATCCTCACAGTCATGCAAAACCACCTATTAGAAACAAGAAATGGATTGAAATCATATGAGAAAAACTTCTCTTTGGACTTGATGAAAATTTTAAGAGCATCATATACTACTGGTGAGAGTGTATATGGATACAAACTCTTTGGAAAACAAACTTGTAGTATCTACGAAAATGGTGAAAAGAAAGATTTTTTGTTACACAGCACTTCCGCTCCAAGGAACATGTTTCAGTTGGGGATTTTGAGAAGGGGCATGTTATGGACTGAACTGTGTCCCCCCAAAACTCATATGTTGAAGCCCTACCCTCTAGTACCTCAGAATGTGACTCCATTTGGAGATCGGCCTTTAAGGAGGTAATTCAGTTAAAATGAAGCTGTTAGGGTGGGCCCTAATCTTATCTGACTGGTGTCCTTGTAAGAAGAAAAGACTAGGACACACAGAGAGACCAGGAATGTATATGCACAGAGGTAAGGTCATTTGAAGACACAGAGGGAGGACCATGCGAGGACACAGTGAGGACATGGCCCTCTTCAAGCTAGAGAGAGAAGCCTCAGGAGAAACCATACCTGCTGACAGCCTCATCTTGGGAATTCCAGGATCCAGAACTGTGAGAAAATAAATTTCTCTTGTTTAAGCCACTCAGTCTCTAGTATGGCAGCCCCAGCAAACTAACACAGGTCTGGAATAGGTAGTGTTCTATTGATACCAGTAGTAGTTATATGGATTACAGTTCATAATAATTCAGCATTCTGTACATTAATTCTTATGAGTTTCTCTGTATGTGTTATATTTCACAATAAAAATGTCTAATTCTAAGACATGTTACTGAGGAAGATCCTAAGATATCTCCAACAAGTAAGCATAAGAATAATCTGCAGGGATTCAACACTCTCCCCTGTTCAAGGCTACAGCTGAGTTCTGTGCCTGCTTCTCAAGAGGTAATGCCTGCAGCTTAGCAAGGCAAACCCACTCATTTGGCCTTTGAGCAGGAGGACGCCACCCTCTCTGCGTAAAGGGGACTCTAGGCAAATATCTGCTGGTCTCTCATGGGGCTGAGGTTAGGAGAGAAACTTTCCCAAGAGTCACACTGTGAAAAAGCAGTGGAACAAAATGAAATGACACACCTGCCACCATCAGGCACATGTTGGCCTCATCTTAGTATTTGCTTTCTTGGAAATAACAGCAGTAGATGCCCTTTTTGTGGGCTGTGACGTTGTAGATGATCAGCGCCACACTCCCCTTGCTGATCTCTTCCTTCACAAAGATTGTCTTCCTCGGTACTCCTCCATCTGCTCCTCTGTCCCCTCTTGCCCGCCCTTATGCACAAGCACTGTGGGGGAGAACTGAGACCTGAACCACTACACCTCCACATCCTCAGCACTTTTCTCAGGTGACAGGTGGCAGTGTAACATGCTGTTTCCTCCCACCGTGGCCAGGATTGGATCAGCTGGCCCCACGACAGTAGACTAGTCTGTTCAACAAAGGGGTAGAATCAGAGAGAGGCACCAGCCATCAAATAACTAAGGCAGGAAAGGCAGTGCGTATTCCAGGGCACAGACAGAATCTCTCTCTATTTCTAATATATTCTTTCAGATACATTGTTTCTAAGGACACAGGGAATTCCCGGGCTGAGGATTCTGGGAGCTAGTAGCTGTGGCTGGTCAGCAGCAATAGATACCTAGTAGGAGTATCTGCTGAGGCTGCTGAAGCTTCCTGAACAAAACACTGAGAAGCACACACTGAGTACCCCCTACTGACCCTGTGCTCACGGAGGTTTCCTTCCATTCCCCAATCTAGCACGGTGCCTGGAGTGGAGGATAAACTTGAGCTGCCCAATAGGGTAGCCACTAACTAGTCCCAATGGCAATATGCTGTAAAAGTAAAATACACACACACAATTTTGAAAATTCAGAATAAAAAATATTAAATATCTCTGTGTTAATCTTTTTCATTAACTAAAATTTAAATAATACTATTTTGGACATTTGAGATTTAAGAAAGTGTGTTATTAAAATTTATTTTATCTGTTTCTTTTTTAAATGTACCTACTAAAATACTTAAAATTGTGTATGCAGCTGGCCTCTGTGACTCTCATTGCATTTCCATGGGGCGGCGCTGGTATAAATTCAATGAGCATGTGCAGAAGGAAAGGATGAGTGAACACAACTTCAGTACTTCTTCAGACTGCAGTGTTTTGCAGACTGAAGTGTTGATTTCTCTTTCTGAGAAGCCGATAGGAGAGAGTGGCATGGACCCTACCTGAGACCAGTGCAAACAAGCTGAGGAGCTGGAAGAAGAGAAGGGAGCCTGGCAAGGAAGCAGCTGGCTCTTAAAGCACCAAAGAGGAGTCACCCAGGAGGGGCAGGGACCAGAGACCTGGGGGCACAGACATGGAGAAATCAGCCCAGGAGACTTCGCACCGCAGTTCTGATCTAGGTCAAACTCTCCTCTAACCTGTGTTGGTATCATCAGCCCCACAACTTCTGTCTTGGGCAGTCCCCTTCTTCTCATGGTTCAAGTATTTCTGGATTGATTGATTCATTAAATATTCCATGGAATAAGCCAACAATACAAGGATTAAGAAGGCAGTTTTCTGCCCTTCTTGGCTCACTTCTCTGGCCAGAGGTATGTTTCTTCAGTTGTCACTTCATATTCTTTCATACCTTTCCTCCCTTCCCTTCCTCCTCCCCACAAATCTGGCTGTTGGACCCCAGGGAAAGCTGGTCATGGAGAGTCTCCCCACCACAAAGCTTCCCCTCTCCCAATGACTCCGCCTTTCCCCTCTTCAGGTTCCTTTCCTCCACTTACAGCCCCACCCACACCCCACAGCTGTAGCGCTTCACCTCCCTTTCCTACCTTCCAGAATTCACTTGTGGGTTTTCTTTTCTCCACTGACACTCAGATGATGATTTTCTCTTTATCCATCTTCTCTCTAACCCACTCATAGGCACAGTCACAACCAGAAAGCAGAGAAAAAATTTTCCTCGTCTCCCATTAGTCCCAGTGTGCAGGGTTGTGGGACCTGGGACCAGGTCCGCTCTGTGGACCCAATATATCCAATGAGTGGTTTAGAGCCCAGAATTGGCCTGCTGTGGATCAGCCAGCCAATGGTATCCCTGAGCCTTTTTTCTCCCAGCTACTAGGTAAAATACACAGAAACAGTTAAGAATAAAAGTCGAACAGCTTCAAATAGCCTTTTGAGATGAGATGGCCTTTTAATTATCATTTTTCTGTTTACAGAAGGAAAATACCTTTCATTTTTTTCTTGTAAAACCTTGAGATTCCCCAAGGATTGTGGCATTGCTGCTAAGTTGGGGGAGAGGCCTCTGTGTGTAGAAGTGTGTATGCAGTAGAGGATGGGGTTAAGGGTGGGGAGGTGATTAGGTAAACATAAACAGTCCTCTTTCCAAAGCCAAAGGGATCTTATTCAAGTTGCTTCACTTGTGGGGGCAGTGGAGAGATAAGGGGGACACAGGGAGGGGTTGGAGGGTGGAGAATGAAGCAGGACAGCAGCCGCAGTGGTAGACTGTGCACCTTGTCATTCATTCAAACCATTGAGGGAGAGACGCTGAGGATACTGAGAGGCAAAATCTCTTTCTCTCAGGGAGGTGGCATTCCAGCGGGGCTGGAAGATGGCAACAAGGAAAGACTTTCTATTTGGGCTTCATCCTCTGCCAGTATATGGACTGGTTGAAGTCTACCACCCCCCTACAACCACACAATGCTCCCCTCCCATGACCCACAGACCCCAATCATTGTATTGTTTTCCTCTAGAATAAACTTCCTGAGACACATTTCTTCACATTTCCCTCCAGAGCCTAAATGCTTCCCCTGGTGGCCTCCAATTCCTTTCTGATTCAACTGAAAACTGTGCAATTAACACACTAGCAATGGCTCCAGAGTTTCCTCCCAGGACTGGGTTGCTCTTTGGAAGTGACAGAAGAGAGGGCTATAAGAGTCTAAGAGCATGGCCTGCCGATAGCCTCTATCTGAAGAAAATAAGACCCAGGGCTTCTGGGGAAGTTTGTGCCAGAAGTATCCAGTGAAGCCAGGGCTCAACCTGTGTGGTAGTTGACCTGAGGCAGAGGGAAACATATGTGTTCGGAATATGAGTAAGACCTATTGTCCATGAGGTAGTTTAATAGGAAACCAGGTCCCACTGGGCTGTGCCACTTTGGATCATGACAACCTGACATAATCAATCTCCTTCATGAGAGGAATAAAGCTAGAGGGTGTGTTCCTTCCTTTGAGTTACCTCCAACTGTGGATTCCTTCCAGATGAGGCCAAGATATCCTAGTTCTTAAAAGTGGAAGAAGGCAGAAGAGTCACGGGAAAAGGAACAAGGAGAGAATCATAGATTGGGAGGGACTCAATCTGCCATTGCTACTTTGAAGATGGAGGAAAAGAGTCACAAGCCAAGGAAGGTGACAGCCCTGAAACTGGGAATAGCTCTCAGCTGACAGCCAGCAAGGAATGGCAACCTCAGTCCTACAACTGCAAAAACTAAATTCTGCCATCAATCTGAAGGAGAAAGTAAACAAATTATTCCCTAGGGCCCCTAGAAAGGAACACAGCCTGCAGACACCTTGATTTTAGCCCAGTGAGACCCATGTTGGACTTCTGACCTTCAGAACTGTGAGATAATAAATTTATGTTGTTTTAGGTCCCACAATTTTTGGTAATTTATTATGGAAGCAATAGAAAACTAATACAATAAAGATTTTGTGAAAATGTTGCTCTAAAGTTAACTGTGAAATTGTGGTGTGTAAACTGTGAGGGTTTAAAATCTAGAAACAGCTCAGAGAAAGAGTTAAGATTATTAAGAAGTTTATTTAACAAATGTAACTTGACAACCACATGCCGAGTAGAGGGGATACAGTAGTGAACAATAATAGTGTAATAATGGAGAGTAGCGTTTCCCCAGTATCCATCAGTTGAAACGAACATCCGTTATCATCAAGGAATGGTCGGGGGGGAATATCCCTTTCCTGCAGATGGATTCTACAGTGTGATAAAAATACCACTAAAGTTCATGGAGCTTCCTTCCTCCCAAAATTCTTACTCCACAGATGATCTTTAGGTGTTAAGTTAGGTTCCTAGAGACCTTCAAAGTAGGACGACTCGTTCTGGCTCCATGATCATACATCACGTTGCCAGAGTGGGTGCACGTGTGCCCATTATTAGTGAAGAATTTGTCCTCAAGGGCTCTGATAATCGACCTTGAGGCAACTAAGTGGGGTGTGGCCTCCGTGATCACCTACAGTCATCCTCACCCTGGGTTGCCCTGGGCAGTGAAACTCAGGGCTGCATATGGTCCCACGGAGGCAACAGGACAGGAAAAGAACAACAGGCTAGGGCATGGTGGTGGGACAGGGTCTTAACCGCTCCCAGCAGCACAAATTTCTGCGTGAAATTATATAAGTTACTTCACTTGGGCCTGTCTCATGTTCCACATCCTCAAAATGAGACTACTTCACAGAGTTGTTGAAAGGATTAAACAAGTGAAACTCACTTAAATCATTTAGCAAGGCACCCAGTACATTTTAAGTTATCTATAAATGTCAGTTATTGTTGTTCAAATCCCAGCTGTTATTCACTTGCTAAGTCACATTTGGAAAGTTAATTCACTTTTCTGCACCCCTGTTTCCTTATCCATAGAAAGGAGAAAATAAGGTGCTACCAAACTCAACTCTCATATGGAGTAATGAAATTAATATTAGTGAAGTGTTTCACACAGGGTGGGCATTTAGTAAGTATTTTATTGTTGTGATGTGTTGCTGTGAAGGAGGAGGCCTTCAGCACCAGGCTGCGCAGAGGGAAGCAAGGATGTTACTTCAGCCTGGGGGTCCCCATTCTCATCAGCAGATCCTGGGGTCACTGGAGTCTCCAGGGAAACGTCAGACACTAGGTCAGAAAGAAGGAAACTCTGCACTCAGGGCAGCACTGGGAAAATTGTCAAGACAGTAAGATCCAATGTCAAAATTCTGAAAACAGGACACAGAGGCTCAGAGAAGGTGTGCGGGAAAGTGTAGATATGTGATCCATCCATGGCATTATAGAATGAGACCTCACCAGTCTCATAGTCCAGGAAATCCTCCCCCTCTTTGAGGAGGGTTGGCATTTGTCAGGTTGGTCCTTGAGTAAGTGAGAGCTTGATAGTCTTTCCCATTAGACAGATCCATAGTCCAGAATTCGTTCTCAGGAGCTATATAAACCAAATATTTCCTCTCCACATTCTCCCTACACACCCCAACATGCCATTCTTTGTTGTCCCACATCCCGACCTCCCAGAAATTTCTCCCTGACATGAAGCTTTTGCAGCCAAGCACACAGGAATGCCAATAAAATCTCTTAGGGTTGTCTGACAGATTTCCTGGTGTGACTGCCATCCACAGGCTCCTCAGGTCCAGAGAACGAGAGAGGATGGGGTGTGCTGTGTCCGGATCCAGAATCACATCTGCTGCAGAAAGTATGGGATGGGTCATGGGGTCAGCCATTGTTCCCAGACCTCAGAAACTCAGCCTTGAAGACCTGGGTACGGCTGAGAAGGTACGAGTTCAGAGCCTGGTGTCCCCAGCCTGCCCCAAATGTGACCCTCTCAGCAACACCGAAAGAAAGGCACAGGAGTCTTTTGTTCAGTGGAGAAGAATGCTGAGGGTCAGGCCTGCCTAACCTGACATCTTGAGCTGGCTCCTTCCTTCCATCTTTTTCCTACTTCCCTCCCCAAAATGAGTCTGCCCACATGTGCTTTTTTATAGTCGCTTAGATTTACACTTCAATCCTTGTTCTACCACTCGTGAGCTGAATGACTTTTCCTTTTCTGCAGTCTCTTTCTCCATAAACCCAAGATTTATAATACCTTTCAGCCTAAATTTCCTTATCTGAAAAATGGGGATAAAAATATTAATCTCTGGGGTAGAAAAAGACAACATATGTTTTATATGAAGCCCAGGGCCAGGCATGGAGGAAGTGCCTGATGTTATAATGGCTGCCATGCCTTTTCTGTGTTAAAGGCCATATTGGCGGCTTTCTGTGCTCCCAGATCCACTCTCCACCTTTCTCTACCTTTTTCTGGCCCCAGGAATGTATCCTCTATGGACAACATCGCTGGGGTCCCTTGCCTCTGGTTACCTGTTGGGTTTGGCCAAAGGAAAGTACTAGCTGATGATTGGAAGGAGAAAGAAAAGAGAGGCACAGCATTTATTTTCCCCACTTCCTCCTTGTCAACTTCAGATGGTGATGCTCTAACAAAGACATGACTCCTCTCAGGCAGCCCTGTCCTTGAGCTACAGCTTCCTCTGGGCTCCAGTAACTGTTCCCTCTCCCTACTCTTTCAAGTCTAGGGTGGTGACAGCTTCCCACTACTGTGAGCCCTGGGGCACTTCACATTCCCTTGTTGATTTTCCTTAACCCCACTCCCACCTATGTAAAAGTTCCTTTTCTAAACTTTATTCAATCACCTAGTTTGAAAATGCCATCCCTTTCTTGTTGGTTTCTTGACCAATACATGTTCATTACTTCAACTAGTCTTTACCTCAACCCTCACATAATAGGAATTATGATCATCATTTAAAAATGAAGAGAGTTAATTTCAGAAACATTAAGCAACTTGGGGACTCACAGCAGCAGGAGGTAGCATAGGAAGCTTGGGAAAAGCAAAGTTCTTTGTGTACTGCCTTCTCTCCTTGGTCATTCCACATACTCCCTTTCCCTGCAATATTAGTTCACTCTGCCTCTCCTTTCCCTCAGCTCTACCCTTTGTGCTTCTTCCTTCCCATGAAGATCTGTGGAAGCCCAGGGGAGCAACTCTCCCTGGTTTTCTGGGCTCTCAGCACAATACCCTGATGATGGGCACACCTTTGAGACCAGAACTTCAAGTCATCCACCTGAACTCTCCCAGTCATGGGGACTTTTCTTCCCAGGATCTCAAGAGGTAGAGGAAAAAAAACAGAATATGGTCTCTCAGGTTGTTGTCCTAGGGAACATACAGTAATTCACTCCCCAGTTTGGAAGAGGGCCATCTTCCATTCTGAAAGGCAGGAGACGTGGATAAGGAAAGGACATTATTTCTTTTGTTCCCCACCCATTCTCCTCAGTAAACCTTTCCCCTCCCCCTTTCTTCAGTCTCTTCCAATGTTCAGCGTCCTTCTTCTATAGCTCTGCTGGATCACGGATACAACCTCTCAGAACGTGGCCTTCCTTCCTTCCATCATACTGTGGCTGCAGGCGACATGGCCAGGCTTTGCTGAGGTGTGGGCATGTGTGCCAGCAGGGTGAGGGGTGGCTGAAAATGCCCAGGTGCTGTATCTGAAAGATCCTCTCTGAGGCTCCAGAAAAGCAGGAGTGGTATCCCCTATGGAAAATGAGCCTCTGGGCTAGATCTGATTATTCCTACTGGGAATGCCAATGGGTCACACAGCGGAGAAAAGGTTCAAATGCTTAGTACACACGTGCCAGGAAACTCAGAGAACATCAAGGTTACTCACCAGCATAGTCCTGAGACTTCTCTCCACCTACAATGGAAGAAAGGGAGAGATGTCACCTGAAACATGTAGTTTCTGAGTCATTTCATTTCTCTTCTTTTGCACCCACCTAATCTTTCTTTTTGACCCTCACCCCCACCCTTCCTACCTTCTCCCCCTGCCTGTTCAACACTCTCCTCCCCTCTTCTCCTTAATGTCAAATCTGAGAACATCAACTGCTTGCTGATATACCACAGGCACCATGTAAGTGCTTTCCCAGCTGAGATATGGCAGATCTATTCTGTATATATCTACACTCCCATACTTGGGCACAGGTGTCACTGTGTGTACACGTGTCTGTGTGTGTGCACTAGAATCCATCTGTCTCAAGCTGTATTCTATCCTGCCTACTTCTGAAAAAAATTGGTCAACTTGATGTGGAAATTTCAGACACTATTTTTTAAAAGCAGTTCTCATAAATCTATGACAACTGAGCCACTGTGGCCACTCCTCTTTTTAAGAGACTCTTTTCTCTCTCCTGCTTCTGTGATTTTCTCACTCCCTTAAATCTTACATTCTTTGTTTTCTTCTCAGCAGCCTACAGATTATGTAAAGCAATTAGTGAGGCTCCCAACATAGGGAAGGCACTTCATCTAGAGAGTTCCATCCCTTCCTCCTCCTTTCCTTTCAAGTGCACCTTGGATATTCCCTGCTGCCTTGCTGGGCTGAAGAGTCTGTGGGTCCCTCCTGGAGAGAAATTAAAGGGCCTTTTCTCTATTAAAAACCATGACTCTCCTGCGCTTCCCCACAATCAACCACCCTCATTTCTTTCTCTTGGTAAAGGGATCCTGGACTTTTCTCAACACCGGGCCATTAGGGGTGAGGAAAGGAGCTGGGAAATATCAGAGCAGAGAGTCAGATGTGAATTCAGAGAAAATGTCAGAGCCACTCACAAGCCATGTTACTAGATCTTTCTCCACTCTGCAATGGAAGAAAAGTGAAGAGTCATTACGTTGCTTAAAGCAGTGATAGGGAGTCATATATGGGTTCTTGGGGGAGTCGGAACTTAACTGAGTTCATGCTGGAGTTCCTTTGGAAAATAAGCAGGAAAAAAACATTACTGATGTGGGGATGGAGTGGGGAAGACCTCTAGAAAATAAACCTTACACATGATGCAGGGCAGAAGTGGGTGCTAGGGGTGAGGAGGTGTGAGGTCCTCAGGGGCACCCTCCCCTGAGCCCATTCCTTGTGTTACCTCGTGGTTTTATACCTCTTGTCATTCCTTCCAGATCTTTTTCTGCTTGCTCTCTCTCTTTCTCCTTCTGCTGTCGCCACGGCAAGTAACCCATCCCCTCAAGAAGTAGCAGCAAGATGGGCAGGATCCCTGCCAAGGCTGCAATCCAAGGCCAGGCCCTGCAGAAGGGGTCTGCAATGGAATGGAACTTTAGCCTCTCACCCC
Organism: Ceratotherium simum simum; assembly: GCF_057802395.1. NCBI lineage: Eukaryota > Metazoa > Chordata > Mammalia > Perissodactyla > Rhinocerotidae > Ceratotherium > Ceratotherium simum. The sequence goes on along the minus strand of NC_141912.1, from coordinate 24,709,450 downwards.
CAGGGTGGGGATCATGGAGTTGATCTCATGACATCAAATGATCCTTCTCTTCCTCAAGTCTCAGTGAACTGTGGCTAAGGCTTCGGTAGATGCTTACAATAACATAATACTATTACTTGTCTTGAACTGTCTGCTTCTCACTTCTGAATATGAGCTACTTGAGCATCAGAATCATATGTTTTTTCTAATTTAATCTTTCAATAAGTTACATGTACATGGTTCAAATATCAAAAAATATATAAAAAGTCCTCGAAGTCTCCCATCCACTCCCTCCTCCCTCCTCTCATTTATTAGCCTTTCATTTGTCAGCTTAATATGGTGGTTAAGAATAGGAACTTTGGAGCTGGAGGGCCTGGGTTCAAATTCTGGCTCCTCTACTTGACTGGCAGTATGATCCTGGACTAATTACTTAATTGCTTTATTCCTGGTGTCCTAATCTATAACATGGAAGTAATAATAGTATCCCTTTCATAAGATTAAAGGAGTCAATTAATACTTATAAAAAGTCTGACATATAGTGAGTGCTATGCAAGTGCATACAGTGCTATGTAATAAATTTTAAAAATATAAAGATATCTTTTCTTGTTTACACCAAAGATAGATTTCTATACAAAACTGCTCTGCATCTGGTTTTTTTTTGTTCATCTTGGAGATGCTTCCATATTAGTACAGAGAGAATGTCTGTGTTTTCTTTCCCAACTGCGCAATATTCCATTGTGTCAAATTTCCCCATCAATGGACATTTGCATAATTTCTGAGTTCTTGCTATTCTAATTAATGATACAATAAATAACATTTTACATGAGTCATTTCATACAAATGCAAGTATGTCTGTGAAATAAATTCCCAGAAGTGGGATTTTGTATCAATAAATAAAAAGTAGTTTGGAGAAATTGTGCTATATTGTTCCCAAAAGAAGTTCTCCCAATTCATACCAAAAATATACCAAATGATACCAACAAATGTCTAAGAGTGACTATCTCCCCACAACCCTCCCATCAGAATGTGTGATCTACCACCTCGGTTTTTTTTGTTTTGTTTTGTTGCTAATCTCACAAGTGGAAAATTTTTTAATACATGTTCCTCTATTGCATGACATGGAATATCATCTCATGTGTTATTTCCTTTTCTGTGAACTTTGCTCATTTTTCTACTGGGTTGTTTTCTATTTCAAGGAGATTAGCTCTTTCTCTAAGATATGAGTTGTATGTAGTTTTTTCCCCATTTTGTCATTTGTCTTTGCTTTAGGATCTGATCTTTACCATTTTCCCCCAATTCCCATTGCCTGTCGCAGTTTCTAGCACACAGGAAATACTTAGTAAATATTTGTGACATAAACGTTTTTATGGGGAAAAGAAATATCCCTTTAGTAAGAAGAAGGCTCTGGATCCCTGCTCTGTGCCTTATATTCACTACAGAGACCCGAGTCAGCAACAGAGAATCACTCATCCTCCATTCAATAGCCACAACTCAGCACAGTTACCTGAGGCTAAGTGGGGTACTGAATTGCAATGGAAATCTTGGTGGTCTTTCTCTGCCTGAGGAGGGGATTTCTGATGATACAGGATACCCCTACCCCAGAGGTGCCTTTCACAGTCACAGATGCTGTGACTGCATATAGGCCATCTCTATCTGTAACCAAAGATGCTGCCACAGCTGGCATGTCCTCTCCCTTGGCATCTCTCCACTGTATTACGGGCTGGGGATGCCACCCGGTGGAAATGCACTCCAGATAGATCTCTCTATCCTCATAACCATTCATTTCAATGTAAAGATCAGAACCTAGTGCTGTGGAAAGATAAATGAGTCTGAATTCTTTGGATCCTCCTGTATCGATGAGAATCTCAAGAGAAATCAGTGGCACACTCACATTAGATAATTCAATGGCTGTTTCATTATGGAGCTGTTTTCAAAAGCATGGTCATGGTGAGGGGAAAACTACATGGGATAGAGCAATACGCCAGGGCCAGTAACAGTGGAGCTGTTACCACCCACCCCTAAACCGAAAGGGAAGTGGAGAGGAATCCATTTTGAGGACCTGAAAGAAGAGCATCATGTAGAAAGGGCTGTCTTAAGAGGAGAAGTGATCTTCACGAGGGGAATACAGCCAGCTAGAGGTAGCCCTGCAAGGATAAAGCCAGGGGGATAACTACCTAGACCTCTCTCTCCTCTCTCTACCTCCTTCCATCTTCTGCTATGGCTCCCCATTGACCTAACCCAGACAGAAGCCACAGGGCAAGAGAGTGCCATGAGAAAGAGAAATGCAACCCTTGACATCTGTACATCAGCCAGGTCTTAATGTTTTCCTGTTGAACATAAGCAATTTCATAGAACATCAACATCAGACAAGGGCCCTTTGTCACTATGATGGGTCAAGACAAAAAACAAGACCACTCAACAAATATGTTTGAACACAGAGAAAAAAATGAACACTGTCCAATCATGACCAAACATTTCCCTATCTTGGCTATGAGTGACTGCTGCTCCTTGACCAATTACAGCTTTAGCCTCACTCTAGTTTTCCTTCTGGATAAGACTTTTTAAGACATCCACCCACAGAATCACACCCCCCACCTTGCTGACAGAATCCAATCCATTGCAAAGCCCCACTTCCATGAACCCTCACCCATCTCCCCTAACACAAACCCAAATTCTATCCCAAGTTCTCTCTAACACCATCTTGGACACCACATGGTTCCCACATGGTGTGCATTCTCCCTCCCCGCAACAAGTAATAAGCACACCTGGGTCAATCCAGGTGTGTTGCTGGGGACCTTTGGTGGGGGAACGCTGGCAGCACAGATGCTGTCCTACAGGTCAGCCTCCCAGGGCCCACAGCAATGTGCACCTGGAGGGGCCACAGAAGAGATCCAGAACACAATTGAATCCAAACAACTGTGTGCCATCACTGAGGAGATACTCTCTTATCCTTCCTATTCCCTGACTTTCCACTTGCCTGCATAGCCCCTGGTGGCCAGCATGAGGGAGTTCTTTACTTGATAATATAGAGTACAGGAGGGATTCTCCCTGGAGGAAAATCTGTGTCTTTCCCAAGGGCCTCAGAGAACAAAGTGAGAAGGCAGTGGCGGCAGTTCCTAGTGACCAGCCAGGATGCTCTGAGGAGGATTGGAGCGTGAACTCTGCCTCTGCTCCTAGATCCCAAGGGGGAACGATCTCAGAACAAAACCTAGAGGCTCACCTGCAACCTTCAGCTCCACCATGGCTTTTACAGAGAAGTCATCATCTTGGAAATAACACAGGTAGTTTCCGCTGTCGGAGGCTCTGACATTGTAAATTTGGAAAGTAGCCTTCCCTTCAGTGATGTCATCACTTACAATCAAAGTTCTCCCTTGGTACTCTGCCATCTGTACGTTTTCTACTTCCTTCCCATTTGTAAACAAGTATACTACCTGCCCAAGGCTGGATCTCACCCACATTAGCACCATGGTCTCCGTGCTTATCATTGGAGACAGATGACAGCGCAGATCAGCATATTCACCAACTAGGGCCAGGATGGGCCCAGGGGCTCCAATCACAGCAAACTGAGCTAGTCAATAAAAGGAGAAGCTCCATCAGAGGGTCTAAGGGCTATGAGGGTAAGTGAGGGGAGTATCAGTCAGGGAGAGTGAGGTGTGAAAATCCTAGAGAGGAACATGATCCTAACAGAAGTACAATTTGTCTTAATGGCATGTCACCTTCAGTTTTGGATGAAACTTTCAGGTATGAGAAGTTATCAGAGGTTCTGACTGAGCACTAATAGGTAATTGTCTACTTCAGATACAAAAAGCAGAATGTGCCCTACCTGAGCAAGGGGTAAGCAGCTGGACCAAGACGAGGCAGACAAGCAGGTTGAGCAGAGGGAAATCTAGGGAACTTCCCATTTTCCTCTGTGCTGCAGAGAGAAGCCAGAAGGAGAAGGGCAGAAACTATGACCTGGAAGAAGATGGCAAATTCCACATCAAACCTCCACCTCCCCAGGGTTGACTCGGGGTGAAACACACAGTCACTAGTGTAGTGACTCAGGATCCTCTTCTGCCAAATTGTCTGCTTGGGAGTCTCTTTACCTCTGAGTTCCAACAGAGAAAATCACTCATAAAAATATGTAATGTTAAATGTACATACATTTAACACTTAAATGTTATTTATGTAATATTAAATGTGCAAACATTAACCCTAACCCCTCAGGAAATCCTTGACTCTACAGTTCAAATATGTTCAGAATCCTTCCACTTTCCCTCACTTCCCCTGCTACAGCCAGGTCCAAGCTTCCATCATCACATTCTGATTAATGCAGGACCCTCCTCTGTGGGTCCCCTGATTCCACCTGTGTCCCCTACAGTCTATGCTCAACACAACAGCCAGAACATTCCTTGAGTCTCATCATGTCACTTCTCTGCTCAGCACCTTCCAGTCACTCTCATTTCACTCAGAGTAGATGTTCAAGTCCTCACAATGGCCAGCATGGCCCTCCAGGACCTGCAGCTCTCACTGCATCTCCCCTACTCTCCTCTTCTGTTCCAGTCATATTGTCCTTCTTGCTGGTCCTTGAACAGGCCAGGACAGAGGGCCTCAGCCCTGACTCTTCTCTCTACCTGGAACCCTCTTCCCCCTGATTTCCACAAGACTCACTCCATCACCTTCTCCAAGTCTTTCCTCTGAATTCAGTTCTTGCATGAAAGCTTTTCTGACCACAAGATTACGGCAAAGAGCTCCCATCTTTACTCTCTGTCTCCAACTGCTCTAATAGAACCTCCACAAGGCAAGGGTATTGGTCTGTTTTGTTTCCTAATGTGTAATGAACCCGTGGAACAGTGTGTGGATCACATGGAACCCTCAATAAATTTTGTTGAATGAGTGAATGGATGAGGAGTAATGTATTAACCCATCAATACTCACTAGCATTTTAAATTAAGTTAGATGATCAGATTAACTGGTTGTCATCACACAGGAGGGGAGGTGGAAAGTTCTGAAGACAAGACTCTATCTCTGTAGTGATCTGCTCTTTCGGTCTGTCTTTGACAGAAAGCCTGTCCTCCTATGCTCCCACAAGGATTTGCCTATATTAATGTAGGACTTGCCTTTATAAATGTATTGCCTATATTACTCTTCTTTTTTAGTAAAGTGATTTTAAGGAGCAATCATGTCCTGGATATGTATGCAAGAGTATTACAACTCAGAGTGCCTCAGTGAACTCTTTTCACAATTGTTCTTTGGGGGAGAAACATCCCTGGGAAGGAAATTACTCATTTCCTGTCTTCTCTTTCACCATGCATTCACTAATGCTCCTTGGCAGATGGCCTCTGGGCTCACCAGAGATGGATAAGTTCCATGGTCATAGTCTTTCCAGTGCTAGAGAATTGCCTTTTTGAGGCAGAGATTTAAGAGCTGGCACTTGCAAAGGAGTAAATATGTGAATCTAGGAGCACACAGAGCCCAACAAAGCTCATGCCTCTACCAAATGCCGAGGTTCTCTCAGTTCAAAGGTAGAGCCCTTGTAACTCCCCATTCCCTGCCCAGTGCTCCCAACTCTATCTTAGCTCAGAAAACCACCTCCACCACTTTTAGCCATGGTCTGCGGCATCACTGTGAACCTTTGTGATAAGGGAAGTATGTAGCCCATACCAGCTGGCAAGGCTTGATTCTAGCTGGAGTTCTAGCTTGGCTTCCATCCTAACCACCCCAGAGTTGGCTGCATCCCTACATAGTGGAGAGCCTGAGAGCAGGCCTAGGTGGATTACTCAGAGACAGGACTGAGATCTCTAGACCTAGCCCCTCCCTCCTCCCTTGGTCCTCTCCCATCATGTATCTTCTCCTTCCCTGAGGATGGCAGGTAGAACAGGGTGCTAACAAATGACTTGAGGGTGTCTCCATCTGAGGAACAACACTACAAACTCCTCTAAGTCCCAACACCTGGCCATCACCAAGTTCAAATCATGCCCCATCAGACTCTGGTTAAAATCCAGGCAAACTCCCTGGTGGAGGCTTGAAGTCAGTCAGATGCTTAACTTGCTACTTCCTTTTTTTTTTTTTTTTTTTTGCTGAGGAAGATTTGCCCTGAGCTAACATCTGTGCCAGTCTTCCTCTATTTTTTATGTCAGTCACTGCCTCTGCATGGCTGACAAATGGTGTATGTACATCTGTGCAAGTCTTCCTCTATTTTTTATGTCAGTCACTGCCTCTGCATAGCTGACAAATGATGTATGTCTGCACCTGGGATCCGAACTCTCCAACCCAGACTGCCAAAGCACAGTGCACCAAACTTAACTAACATGCCACACGGACTGCCCCGAAACTGCCACTTCTTAATCGTGAGGCTAGTGACTGGGAGAGCTAGGAATAACACCAGGTCTTATCCATCTTTTCATTCATTCATTCAACAAACATTTACTGAGCACACGCTATGTGCAGACCCACTACATTTTAGGTGTAGGAACAAAAAGCGTGTGGAAACCAGGTAACGGCTCTATGATTCACAAGCTGTGTGATCTCAGTCACGTCACACAATCTATTTGAATTCTAGTCACTCATGAAAGAAAGTGAAATATGAACTTTAGAATGTGCAGAATTGGCCCAGCAATTCCACTTCCAGATATCTGGTCCAGCAAAGCACTTGCATGTGTCCAGAGAGAAGCATGTTTTAAGGATGACACTGCGGCATTATTTTCAAAAGTAAAAAAGCAATCAACAACCTAACCAGCCATGCATAGGAGACTGGTTAGATAAACATTGGCTCATCTTGGGCCGGCCCCGTGGCTTAGCGGTTAAGTGCGCGCGCTCTGATGCTGGCGGCCCGGGTTCGGATCCCGGGAGCGCCCCGAGGCACCACTTCTCCGTCCAACGCAAGGCCGAGTCCCACGTACAGCAACTAGAAGGATGTGAACCTATGACGTACAACTATCTACTGGGGCTTTGGGGGGAAAAACTGAATAAATAAAATCTTTAAAAAAAATAAAAAAAAAAAAAAAAAAAAAAAAACATTGGCTCATCTCTATGAATGAATTCAATGTGTCAGCTAAGACTAGTTGATAGTCAGTCACTAACCTAGGTAATCAAGACATAGCAAATGAAGAAAAAGCACATTGCAGGACAATCCTAATGATTGTATAAAAAACCAATGTATAAATTTGTATATGCATGTTTTTATAATTGCCTTTTAAAAGATCTAAAAGGATACAGGCTAAACTGAGAATTGGGGGATTCAGTAAAAGATACTTTTGTCCTTTGCACCCCACACCTTGAAAATTATTTGAACGTTTTAAATTTGGAATGTACTCATCTATGACTTAACAATTAATAACTATTACAAGTAATTATAGTGACTGCAACATATTAGTTGTTCAGAAAATACCAACTCCTCCAAAACAAACCAGCATGAGGCCCCCAGTCACAGTACCTGCAAGTCCCGGAACTGTTGAGGAAAAAGGAGCAGAAGTCTGTGCAGCTGGTTCTCCTTCAGACCCTTGTCTGAAACCTGGACACACCCTCAGACGAAATATTGCCTTTCAGTTCATCGTCTCCTCTTCAAACTGTTCCCTATGCTGCTAGAGAGAGGACGGTATTATTATTATTATCATAGGTAACAACTTCTCTTCTTTCCTCAGAGTAGGGAAAATGTTTTCACTTATTTTAATGGTATTCCTTGTTTTTTGTTCCTAATTATAAACAATTATAAAATAGAAAAAATATAAAAGAATAAAATTTGAACAATCTGTAATGGTAACTGTATTCTTTGCTTCACGGGAATGTAAACATTTCTGGAAGCATTTTGGCCATATGTATATACCAAATGCCTTAAAAATGTTTCATCCTTTGACCGAGAAATTCCACTTTTAGAAATTACTCTTAAAGAAAAATGATCAGATGTTAACATAAAGATTTATGTTTAAGGTTATTTATCATAGTAAAATCTACAATAGCAAACTGCAGATGCAATTTAAATATCCAAATTGGATCCAGCTTTCTAACAATCATAAATAAAAAGTATTTGTTAAAAACATGATTCCTAATGACTATACGGAAATCCCTTTATGACTGGACAATATGTTGTTTATCCGTCCTCCAACTGACATATATGTATACGTATGTTACATGTGGAGGTTGGTTCAGATGTTTCTATATTACAAATCTGTAACGAACATCTTTACTTATAAAGCTTTAAGGCACATTTCTTTTTTAGAACCTCTTAGAATACATTCCAGAGATGACCAGGAGAGATTAGAAGAGTCCTTTGTTCCTTTCTGACCACGGTAAGTTCCTAAGAACATGCAGTTGGCAAGTTTCTTTCAGGTTGTCACCCTCCCACCAAATTTCCCAATGCAGGTCCTTACCTTTTGCACTGTCTCCCGCCTTCCCCCCACGTCCCCTCAGCACATACACAAGCACCAAACCCCTTTCTCTGGGTAAGTACTTCCCTGTAGCCACTCTTAGCTTTTTAGGCTCTTTCCTTCCAGGGCCTGTGGCTCTGGCTTTTACCCATTTCCCCCACTTACCCCTTGGCATTCTCATCTGAAAATCACAGCCCACAGAATGAAGGTAATCAATAGTTCTCCATTATAGTTAACAATCTGCTCTGGAAGAAAGGGAAAAGAAAGAAAGGCTGCTCACTGTGAGAAACATGAACAGAGTCTCTCTTTGGAAGAACTAGTTTTTTGATTGGCTCAGTGGAGGCAGTTGCTGGGCAGAAACCAGTGGGAACATTAGAATGAAAACATAAAGTGTATTGGATTGTACAAAATGAAGAAAACTTCCAACCCTAATTCCCACGCTGCTTGTCTCTCTCTGTGTTTACCTATTTGAATCATTCATGAGTATACTTGTGTATCATCAGTACTTCATTATATACCCCTGTTTAATGTCTTTTATATCACAATAGATTTATCAGCAGAACTAAGCAGAAAAATTACAAGATTTTAATGTGTGGAAAGAGGAAGACGTGCATTAATTAAAATGTTTCTGTGGCTGTTTGCTGACATCTGTGCTTGAAGGTGGGCACACGGAGGAAGACATCTTTTACAGCAGAGCCAAATGGAAGTGTGAACGGAAGGAAAACCAGATCCCCTCCACCTTTTTAGCACCTCTGAAACTCAGGTCTCAGATCCACAACCACATCATATAATTTTCAGGTTACAGAGGCTGTGCTGCCAGTGACTGATGGGCACGTCTTACATTTTCAGAACATTCTTATTTGGAGGGTTGCTGAGCAGCTTCCTTCGCCCTCTGCGCCTTATTTGTGCTACATTTGTGTTTTCACGTGTATTTGTTTCTCCTCTGCCAGCAGAATTCTCTGAGGTTAGACTCTGGATAGGCTGTGAATGCTGTTTCTATAAGGTGTCTTTGGGACAAAGTGGTCCTACCTGTGGTCTAGGGCCTCCCAAGATACTTTATAGTCATCTCAAGACAGTGATTAAATCTCCCAGGGCTTTGATGTTAACTTGGTTGATGGAATGTGATCATATTCCAACAGTTTGAATTTAGGCTCTGTGGTTGATGTGGCTGGTTGCTTGTGCAATATATTCCTTGTTCCTTCTTAGAAATCCAACCCAATCTAGGGGGGTCCTGCCGTGTGCTCATCTCACCTACAGATAGAAATAACCAAAGGACTAAGTTTGCACCAATGATTTATAGGTGGAAGTTGCTTGGTTGTTTTTCTCAAGAGAGGTCCATAGTCTTCCTACTTCCTCCTTCCATCTGCCTAGAACATGGTCCTTGGAGCTGGCGTGCAGGGACCATCTAGTCACCATGAGGCAACGTTGAGAAAGGAAGCCCCGTGCTGAGAAGGCAGAGAATAAAGACAGAGGAAGTCTGGGGCATGGATGCATCTCTGAGCAGCAAGAACAGTTCTGGATTTCTGCCCTCTGAATTCATTTTATGTAAGAGGATATCAAACCATTGTTCTGTTGAAGCCAGTGGTACTTCTGGTCTCTGTCAACAGCAACAAAATACAATTCTCCATTCCCCACCCCCGACTATCAACAATTTATCATGAAACTTTTCAAACAGAGAGCAAAGTTAAAACACCTTCTCAGTGAATTCCAAATATACCTACTATCTGGATTATACAGTGAACATTTTACTATACTTTCTTTATTATAATCTATCCTGCTGTTCATCCCCCATCCATCCTTATTTATTTATTTATTTCTATCCTTATTTATTTATTTATTTGATGTCTTTTAAAGTAAGTTATGAACATCAATGCACTTTCCTCTGGAAACTTCAGCACACCTATCACATAGAAGAACACAGTTCTGAAATGCTTGAGGCACCAATGCTGTTTTTAAAACATAAATGCAAGAGTACCTTTTAGTTATATGTTCTAAAATGGTCAGTGGGGTATTTTTATCTGGGAATCTCTAGTTCCTAAATGCCTCGCCATCCCAATGATACTGACAGTCTGGCCTCAGGTACCTGGTCACTCCTAGTAAGAGTCAGGTTACCTCCAGGAGGCTGTGTAAGCAGGAGGCTCCAGGACTGCCTCTCAGGAACAGCTTGAGACAGGGACAGCTCTGCTTCAGGTCCCTTCTGTCCATTCCAGGGCATCTGCTGAGAGAAGTGCTCTCTTCTCCGCTGATACCACAAGAAGGGAATTGATGGTCTGGAGGATCTGTAGGATGTAGGGCCCCACAAATCACTTCAAGGGGAGCAGGCATAAAATCTTTGTGAAGGAAACTGAGGAGAGGCATGGAGTTGAGTTCAGAGATAAAATAAAATAGGAGAGTGGGCATTACACTACAGAGGGTTGAGAAAGTAAAAATTAACACAGAAAGTAACAATCTGCCCTGCTGGTCATCAGGCTGGGTTACCAGGCATGTTTGATGAAGCCAACTACATAGTTAACAGAAATAATATTTCTCCCCAGGTCACGCTGCAGCTATAAAGGGGGAAAGCAACTGCCTTCTCTGAGTGCTTCCTGCTTTCTTACTCACTGAGAAACTTCCTTTGAAAAATTCACAGTCTACTTTCATTCTTTTGCACATTCGCGTCCAGTTTTCCCAACACCATTTGTTGAAGATACTTTCCTTTCTCCATTGCATGTTCTTGGGTCTGTTGTTGAAGACTGGTTGTGCATTTTCTTACAACATACACAAAAATTAACTCAAAATGGATTAAAGACTTGAATGTAAGACCTGAAACTGTAAAACTCCTAAAAGAAAACATTGGCAATATTCTCTTTGACATTGGTCTTAGCAGTATCTTTTCTAATATCATGTCTATTCAGGCAAGGGAAACAGAAGAAAAACTAAACAAGTGGAGCTACATAGACTAAAACCCTTCTTCATGGCAAAGGATACCACCAACAAAGCAAAAAGGCAACCCATCAACTGGGACAAAATATTTGCAAATCACATATCTGACAAGGAGTTAATTTCCAAAATATATAAAGAATTCATACAACTCAACAACAACAAAATGAACAACCTGATCAAAAAATGGGCAGAGGATATGAACAGACATTTTTTCCAAAGAAGAGATACAGATGGCCAGCAGGCACATGAAAAGATGTTCAACATCACTAATTATTAATAAATACAAATAAAAACTACAATGAAATATCACCTCACACCCATCAGAAGGACTGTAATTAATAACACAAGAAATAACAAGGGTTGGAGAGGATGTGGAGAAAGGGAACCCTCATATACCATTGGTGGGAAGGCAAACTGAAGCAACTACTATAGAAAACAGCATGAAGATTTCTCAAAAGTTACAAAAGAAGTACCATATGATCCACTATTCCACTATTTGCTATTTATCCAAAGAACATGAAACCAATAATTCAAAAAGATTTATGCACCCCTATGTTCATCGCAGCATTATTCACAATAGATGAAAACTTGAAGCAAGCCAGTGTGCATCAATGGATGAATGGATTAATAAGATGTGGTATATATGCACAATGGAATACTACTCACCCATAAAAAAGACACAATCATGTCATTTGTGATGACTGGATGGACCTTGAGGGTATCATGTTAAGCGAAATAAGTCAAATAGAGAAAGACAAAAATCATATGATTTCACTCACATGTGGAAGATAAACAAGTACAAAGATAAGGTGAACAGATTACTGTTACCAGAGGGGAAGGGGTGAGGGTAGGGTGAAAGGGGTACAGGGGCACATACGTATGGTGACGGAAAAAAACTAGACTATTGGTGGCTAACATAATGCAATCTATACAGAAGCCGAACAATAATAATATACCCCTTAAATTTACACAATGTTATACCAATATAACCTCAATAAAATAACTTAAAAATAAAAATTCACAGTCTATCAAAAGCTTTGTTGCTGGAAATTATATCAATAAGAATGAACCATTCCATTCTTGTCTGGAGGATCCAAGTTATTTTGACACAGAAAAGCAGCCTTAATTTCCAACCTAGATGCTGAACTTTAGACAATGGGTTTCTAGGCACAACACTTTGTATCTCTCAACTTTATAGTTTCCAAGGAAATAGGGCCCCAAATCTACTCCTCATTCATGCCTTACATGAAGCCCATGGAGAGAAATGCATGTGAAAAAGAGCAGGAAATAATTCATTAATTCAACAAATTTTTATTGAGAACCTACCATGTAGTAGGTATCAGGCACTGAACTTAAAATTGGTGAGGAGAGGGGGCATGATGGAGTAGTTAAACCATAGACTCTGAAGTCAGGTTGCCTGGGTGAGCTTTATTAGCTGTGTGACCTTGGGGTAGTTTCTTATCCCCTCTGTGCCTTAGTTTTCCTATCTGTAAAATAAGGATAATAATAACACCTGCCTTTTGGGGTTTCTGCTGCTGTGAGGATGAAATGAGATAATTCAGGCAATTTTCTTACAACAGTGCTTCATGCAGAGTAAGCCATAAAAATATGTGTTAAGTAAAAAGTAGATTCAGTCCTACTTCTCAGAGCTGATAAGTTGGAGTTTTCCTTGGAGGAGAGTGAGATGCCTGGGACTGGTGCTGAAGGAATGCAAACCTGAAGGGTGGGCTTCTACTGTTAACTTCAGGAGATAAGCCTGATAGATACCAAAATGTATGCAGAGACTTCTTTCCTGTAGGAAATAGATAGGTGTGCACACACATAGTAAAAATTCAAGTCCCTTTTATACTCTTTCCAGTGTCCCAATTGCACTTACAAGAGTTTGTCCTAATGACAAATGCCATTTGGAAATTTATTCTGTGGAAGTGACCAGAGCTATGCAAGATGATTTACACACAAAGATGTTTATAGCAGCATTATTTGTACAGCAAAGAAAGGAAATCATCTTCATTATGAATAATACAAGATTAGTGTTTAAGGTTTAGTGTCATAAAAGAAGCATGTCATGGGACAATATGCATAGTAAGGTCCAATTTTCATTAGAAAAACTGTGTGTGTGTCTATTTCTGTACACATAGAAAAAGGTTAAAGAATATGCGCTTAACTGTTGATGAAGAAATATATTTTAAAAGTAGGAAGTTATTTAGGGAAAGAAGCAGTAAACCAATTCACAAAATGGAAAAGAAAACTTGAAAAATCTGGGATGAACAGTGTCATTGAAAGAATCTTTGAAATTGCTTGATAAGGAATGACTGGACTCTCAGAGGTGGTAGGATGTGGATCAGATGTAAGAATGTTGAATGTATCATCAAGTCCCAGACCACGAGGTGACCTGGAGAAGTGACTTTTCTCTGTGCACTTTATGTAGTGTCTCCAAGGGTTGCATGTGGGTCAAAATGAAATAAAGCCTATGCATGAAAGACTTGAAAACCCCAAAGCCCCTTCCAGATCCAGCTTCCTGCTATTGTTCTGTTATGCAGGCATTCAAGACAACCACTACTTGTGGGCATTGGCCTTTCTCTTCTTTATGACATTTCCAGGAGAACAAGGTCAGAGATCAGTCTTCAGGCCACTAGTCTTTAGTATTTCCATCAGTATTTCTTGTCTCTGCTTTCTCCTGAGGTTTGTTTCTCAGTTTCTAGCTGGGGTGGCAACACCAGAAAGACTCTCTTAAAAAGACTCTATAGGGTTGCATCATCCTTTCTGGCCTTCTGCACCACCTAGCCCTGGAGCATTATAAGCTGTCCCCAGCCTTTTTCCAGTGACCTGGATGAATTGGAAAGATGTTGCAGCTCTGAGACCAAAGTTCAAAGGGGATCCACTTCCACCACTGGCTGGGGTGGATCCCTGGGGGAGTTGTGCCTAGAAGTGGCTCCTCAACTCCATTTCCCAGTTCTCCCCTGGAGGTTCAACTGAGAGAATGTCTGGGGACTGATGGCCTCAGTGACAGGTGGTCCGAGAGGTTGGGTGATAGAACCAGAGGCAGAAGAAAAGCCAGAGAGGCCCAGAGAAAGAGGCCTGGGGGAAAGTGTAGATGTGGGACCCATCAGCTACACTATAGAAGGAGACACCCCTGGCCTCATAGTCCAAGAAGATCCCCACCCTGCTAGGGGGCTCGGTCAGGGGGAGGAGGGTCCTATGGAAGGTGAGGGCCTAATATTTAGTAGCATGTAGTTTCAAGGCCCAGATTCCATTTTGAGGTGACTTTGTGATTCCCCAAGTCCTTTCCATGTTTTACTCACAAACCTCTAGCTCCCAGTAAGTCTGTTGCCCACTTTCACCTCCCAGTAATGTCTCCCTGAAGAGAAGGACTCGATGCCCAGCGCACAAGTGTCAGGAAAAAACCTTCCAATTTTTTTCACGTAGATTCTGCCTTGTATGTTTCCACCTCTCACTTCAGCAATCTTCAGACAGAAAGAGTTCAAAGTAGTCAGTGTCTTCATCCAGAGTCACATTTCTGCGGAAAGAGCGAGATACAAGAGAGAGCCAGGTCAACTCTGGCATCCCAGGGCCCTCAGTGACTGGGAAAGAAGGGAAAAGGAGCTGACCCTCACCCATGAAGTCTCCTTCCTTTCTCCTCCAAACAGCTAGAGTGATAAGCATCTCCCCAAATGTCCTCAGGAACAGGTTTCAAAGAGCCACTGGGAGAGCTCAGAAACTTTTACAAGGAGGAGATAATGCAGATTCCTGAAATTCAGAGGTCCCGGGTCCCTGTAACAGAGGTGTCTGATCAGGAATCCCCTCTTCCACCACACCCTCTCCTCTCTCGCCACATTTTGTACAAATTCCTCACGCATCCCTGCACTGATATTATTTGTTTCATATTCTCTCCTCTACCAGACTAGGATCTGAGAAAGGAAAGACTATGTGTGTGGGGGCCGGCCTTGTGGCTTAGCAGTTAAGTGCGCACGCTCCGCTACTGGTGGTCCGGGTTCGGATCCCAGGCACCCACTGACACACCCCTTGTGTGGTCATGCTGAGGCGGCATCCCACAAACAGCAACAAGAAGGATGTGCAACTATGACATACAGCTATCTACTGGGGCTTTGGAGAGAAAAGGGGGAAAAAAAAAGACGATGTGTGTTCATTGCTGCATTCTCACTGTCTAGCACTTTCTGCCCTTGGTTCCCAAGTGGTGCTTAATAACGTTTGTAGAGTCAAGGAACAGGGAAGGTCCTATGGAGAGCCTTCAGCCACCCCTCTCTGCCAACCTGAAGCCCAAGGGGATCATGCACAGGGGCTACTTGGCCAGGGCTTTTCGGCCAACTGTATAGGATCCCTGATCTAATAATACCCATCTTTAATGGGATTTTAGGATCTCATTGCTTAGAAGAGTCATATGGGAGAAACTGTTATATGTTCACCAAACCAGAGTACCCTGTTTTCCTGGGGACACAGCAAGATGACATTTCCCAGCCTCCCTTGGGTACCCAGGAGAAGAGTTGGCCCCTTCTAGGCCTGGACCACGAGAAACCTTCTGCATAATATTTCCACCCCTTCTTCCCCATCTGCTGGCTGAATGCAGAGGAGAGTAAGGCCCTAGAAAATCTGTGTGGAACAGAGGTCTCACCCCCCCACATGATCTGTTTTGAACTCTGAAGAGATGGAGAAATGCAGTTTATTATGTTTACCTGATGAGATGATGGGGTTGTTTGTTACAATAGTTTAGTCTTCCCTGACCAATACAACCATAACTGAAAGTCAGCTGCCTTACAGGCTGTTTCTGTGGACAGTTTTCCTATGTGCCGGATACTGAGGACTCACAGATGGTAACACACAGTCCCTGTCCTGTCAAGGAACTCAATCTTGAGACAAACAAAGAAGCAAATAATACCACTTCGAAGAGAAAGTCTATAAAATCCTGTCAGTTTTTCCTCCTAAAAGCGCTCAAATCTGTGTTTTGTTTTCTGTTTGTTTCAGAGAATCCTTTATAAATGATTCCTTTCCTCTTATGTATATTTGTATATGTTAGTCTTCACAGCTCAAACTACCACTTTAGCAGTTCATCTGGAGCCCACGCCACAGAGTTAAGCTCCTCTTTCCTGGATCTGGGCTTCCCTGCCTGGCTGAGCAGTAAAAGCAGCCTAATCCTCACTATGTATCTGATTCTTTACTTGTTTTTCATCAAAGTTCAGCACTCACCTTCATTTTGTCAAATCCAATTGTCAATTTTCAGTTCCCACCTTATTCAATCTCTCAGCCACATTTGACACAAACGTTTCCTCCTTCTTGATATATTTCGTTCCTCAGATTCCGGGACACATACCCCCCTGGGATTTTCTTCTTATTCCACTGGTTGCTTTTCTCAGTTTCCTTTGCTGGATCTTCCCTTCCCAACCTCAGAATGGTGGTGGGGGGTGGGGGGACTGGAACTCAGCACTTTGAACTTCTCTTCTTTTCTCTCTGAACACTCTCACTAAGGAATGTCAACCAATCCCAGGATTTTAAATACCACATGTGCACAGATGACCCTCAAGTCTCCAGGTCCAGCGTCTTCCAGGCACTCCAGACTCATACACCCAATTGCCTACTTGACTCCAGTCCAAAGGAGAACTTTCAATTTCCTCCTAGAAATTCCCTATTATTCCACCCGGTTGCTTAGGCCAAAAACCCAAGCAGGACCTACCAAATGGACCTATCAGGATTTTTCAACTCTTCCTTCAAAGCATAACCCAAATCTAACAACTACTTTTCACCATCTTCATCAAAGCCACCATGATATCTTGCCTGTATTCCTGCTGTAGCATCCGAACTGGCTTCTTCACTTCCCATCTTGCCTCTCTATACTCTATTTTCAACACAGCAGGAGCCAAAGTGATTTAAAAAAAAAACACAAATTAGTAGCTCTCACTTCCCAGCTCCAAAGTCCCCCATGGTTTTTCCTCACACTTAAAATAAATCCAAAGGCATCACCATGGTCTGGAACACTTTCTATAATGTGGCCCCAGCTTATCTCTAGCACCGCATTTCCTATCATCTCTAGGTCCACTCACACTGCCTTTTCTAGGTACACAGGCCTCCTTTCAGTTCCTCAAACACTCTGGATTTTTCCAACTTTGGGATCTTTGTTTCTGCCCTCAACTCTGCCTGGAACAGGGGAAGCCCTGGGTCATTACATGCAGATTCCTTCCTATCCATTGTGTCTTGCCTTAAATGTCATCTCCTTAGAAGCACCTTTTCTGGCCTCTCTCCTCCATTAAGTCTTTCCCCTTCATTATCTTTTCCTGCATCTGGTAAGTTTTCTTAATGGCCTAGCATATGAAAAACACTTAGTAAATACATATTGCATAAATAAGGCCATAATAAGAGAAAAACAATACATTACAAAGGATTATCTGAAGCAGAGCAATGGAGGGAGAGTAGAAGATGGAGTTGAGGGCCACTTAGAAGGAAGAACTGACAGGATTGGCTAGTCAATTAGAATGGAATAAGGAAAGAGGAATCTTGGATGATTGAAATTCTTGCTTGGGAAATTGAGTACATAATGTTGCCATTAACACCAATACCCAGAGAAGGAGAAAGAGTAAGAGTATATTGGAAGGGTTGGGAGAATATTGGGTTTAACTTAGTCTGAGTTGCCAATAAACAATCCAGATAGACAAATTTTAGAGGGCTGGTGGGAGTGCAGCTTGCAAAAGAAATCGAGATATGAATATAGGAGTATTCCACACGTAGGTTTCCCAAGGAGTGTATGTAGTGGGACAAGTAGACCCAGGAACCCCTGAGTAATGCCAACTCTAGGAGGTATACAAGAAAGAATAGTCATAATCTCTTGAGTTAGAATTAACCAGCTGTGTGACCTTGAACAAGTTACTTCAAATTACTGGGCTTACTTCATCTTAAGGATAAGGAATCAGAGTAGATCTGTTCTAACTCTATACCATATCAACAGGGGAAGGAGCATAGCCTATAGGGCCAGACTCCCCGGTTTTGTATAATAGTGTCACCACCTCTTGAATGTCTGATTTGCAGCAAGTTTTCTACTCTCTTTGTGGATTAATTTCCTCCATTATAAATAGTACATGTAACTCTTATTGCTGTTGTGAGGATCAATAAACGGGAAAATGTATGTAAAGCACTCAGACCTGTGCCGGGCTCATGGTCGTAGCTGCTCAATAAATGTTACCTATTTAAAAAGACAATTCACAAGATTTTACTTATCCTTCCTTTCTAGGGGTCTCCATGGGGGATCAATTTATGAAGTGGTCCTTCTGCTCTGAGGAGAGAGGGGCTTAGGTGGACAGAGTTGCCACATCTCCTCTAAGATGCACATAAACCACTTGAGACTGAATGTCATTTGAATGGAGGCTTTCTAGTTGTACCTTGAGGCCTATAGCGCTGAAAATGTTGAGGAGCAAAAAAATCCAGTGAGGGTCTGGCCCGGTGGCATAGCAGCTAAGTTCGCTACCTCTGCTTCAGCAGCCCCGGATTCGCTAGTTTGGACCCTGGTCCAGACCTACACACTGCTCATCAAGCCATACTGAGGTGGCATCCCACATAGAGCAACTAGAAGAATGTACAACTTTCACGTACAACTACCTACTGGGGCTTTGCTTTGAGGAGAAAAAAGGAAAAAAGGAGGAAGATTGGCAACAGATGTCAGCTCAGGGCCAATCTTCCAAAAAAAAAAAAATCCAGTGAGAAAGTGGGTGGGGTGGGATTTAAGAAAGAACAAGAAAAAAATAAAAGGTCTAAACTGCTGTAAAGAAAAAGATGCAGGTGCTGAACTGGGATGGGGCAGAACTTGGTAATGATGCTGCGTGGATCTTCCGTAGGTCTCTATACTCGGCCTGCCCAGCTAGGCCACTCATTGGAGCTGGAAGATGGAGAAAGAACACTAATATCTTTCCTAATGGAGTTTTGGGTTGGACACCTTAGGAATTAGATGGCCACTCAGCAGCATAGGATCTGGCTTTTCTCCACTCTGCAACAGAGAAAAGAGACATGAGTACTACCTGGCTAGAGCCAGATACTTCTTGGCATTTTCTGTGCCCTGGCTGCCTTCCCTTCCCTCCTTGGTGCCCTCTTCACTCATCTCCAGCACTTCTCTAGCTGAGTCTCCTCAGGGTCTTCACAAGGATAGTGTCCAGGGAGATAGAGGCCAGAGGAAAAGGACTCCTCTATTTCCCCTTCTTGGTCCCTGAGCACGGGCTTGGATGCGACTGGTAGCTGCTTACTCATTTCCTCTCGTTCTCTAAATTTGATGGCTTTGTGGCTCAGTATCTGAAAGACACCAGCTTGTGTAAACTCCTGTGAAGGCTGCCATTACATAGGACACAGCCCTGGACATAGGACAGAATGATGCCGGACTCACCCTTCTCTTCACAATGATCATGGACCACTCACTCCCCCAGTCAGGCACTCGATCACATCTTCTGTTTCATCTTTTCCAAGACCTAGTGCAGTGTCCTACATGCAGGAAGTGTGGCCCACTGCCTGGAAATCTGTCTCTTTGATTTAACAGTCAGCCTCAGCAGGAAGTATCTATTTCTCATGGTTAATATGTCACCTCCTGCTGCTATTAGGAATTCCCAGGGACACAAATTTCTTTTATAGCTTTACCTGGGGGAGCTGCTCATGTGTTCCAGGCCCTATGGTTTATAGTCTACTAGCTCACGGTTTTTCTCTCTATCTCCATATGTTGTTATCCATGACTCATTAGCCATGAAACCCAAAGATGTTTAACTAACTACTCAATGGCCCAGTTTCTTCATCTGTATGGTGGGGATAAAGCCAGAGCTTGCTTCTTAAATCATCTGGGGAGGACTTAGAACAGCACCGGTGAATATTAACCCTCCATGAATGTCATTGTCCTCCATTTTGAAAGGTTCATTCATGACCCCTGCACTGTTGACATCCCAAACCTACCTACCCAGGAGACAGCATCACCAGGTGCCTGCTGTGTGGTTGGGGTTTTAGTCCAAAGGTGGAGGGGAAACTCTGAAACATTTTGCATGAGAAAATGTGTACACTGGAAACAGCAGTAGAGCAGGTGCAAGCGGAGATGGGAGGCAGAGGTGCCATTTACATTGTATTCCCTTGTTTAAAATCATGCAATGGCTTCCCGTTATGCTTAAAATAAAACAGAAACTCCTTCTCTGTGCCATGAGTACTCACCTGATCTGGGTCTCCCTGTTTCTCTGGTCCCGCTCACTCTCTCTCCTGCCATCCTTTGGTTGCTCTGACCTTTTTGTTTTGGTAGTATCCCAAACTCAATTCCATCCTAGTCCTTTGTTCTTGATGTTCTTTCTCAAATTGTGTAGTAAGAGGTACAGCCTTTGCACAGATTATCCTGGGAGATAATCTAAATCCTTGGAATTTCCTGAGTGACAAGAGGGTTTTTGTTATTCATAAGGAGCCCCTTGGACTGCATCTTATAGCGTATTTTAATGAAGTGACTCATAGTCAGGGCTGGTCATGTCAGAAAGACCAATTATGTGATTAGAGGGTTGGGGATTTGAGCTATGTGATCTCAGTTTGACTGAGGATGGGACGGGGGCTGGAGAGTGAGTTCAATCCCTATGTGGTCAGTGATTCAATCAACCAAACCTACATAATGAAGTCTCAATAGAAAGTATGGACACTGAGGCTTGGGGTGCTTCCTGGGTTGACAATACTCCATGCATATGACCTCTCCTATTCACTGCTATTTCTCTCAAGGTCGAAGAGATTGCTTGGCTAATGTCCAACAGTCAATGATCGTTGGATGGATGAAAGAATAAGCTACAGGTGTGTTGATTCACATTAACAAGTGACTGCTTGGATATAAATGTCAGTTTATTTACTGATAATTGTACATGTACCTTACTGCATCAGATTATTTATGTCTCTGGATGCCAAAGTCCCAT
The DNA here is from genome assembly GCF_057802395.1 of Ceratotherium simum simum. Taxonomy (NCBI): domain Eukaryota; kingdom Metazoa; phylum Chordata; class Mammalia; order Perissodactyla; family Rhinocerotidae; genus Ceratotherium; species Ceratotherium simum. The sequence goes on along the minus strand of NC_141912.1, from coordinate 24,688,296 downwards.
AAGGTTGCTTAGTAACACTGTAAATTGGAAGATCTGGGATAATTATACATGTGCCTTTGGCTTTATGATATAAAAGAGTTGGTTTGGTGCCAAGCATCATGGAGACCAGGGAGAAGAAATGATCCTGTGAACTAGCCTGGCAGGAATACGCCTGACTGTTCCTTGTCAGGCCTGTGTAAATGGTCACGTGGTTAGGGAAAGCTCTCCATGTCCAGGAATATGTAAGTTTTACTCTCCCTATAGTTGGGAAAACTTGTAATTATGGTAGGATGTGCCAAGATGACCTGCATTCCAATCTTCCCACTCCCAACTCTCTCCTTGACCCAGCCTGCTCTCTCCCACACAGGGATCAAAAGGTAACAAGATCAGTCACCAAAGAAACCACTGCCCGATAACCACTGATGATAACAACTCCCAGCCCATCCCAGAAAAAGAGGAACCAAGTGTCTCCAGGATGCCAAAAATCTGAAAAACTTCCACTGGGAGATCTTGATTCAGAATTTTTTTTTTTTCTGCCTCTTGGGGTTGATCTAAGTAAGCCACCGTCAAAGCCAAGAGGGTGGATGGGATCACAGACCCTGAGGCTCCCACCACTGAGAAGGCCGGGATCACTACACTAGGCCTGACCAATGACACTCAGAGAAGCGAAGAGTCCCTGGGGGGCTATTCCCTTTTCTCCATACTCTACTCCACCATAATCCCAGTTCCCAAACTCAGGAGAGAGAAAGAAACTGGGTGGTTCAATTCCTCATGCTGTTAAGAATGATGAATCCTGGGAAGAAGAAATAAAAAATAACACTTCCGTGACCCCAGACGTTTTCTGTTCATTTGAGCTTTGGTTTTAGTAAGACTGTGCTTCTGTTTGATTCTCAGCACTTTGCTGTGAGGCCCGGATGGCCTGCTTTCTGCGGGTCTCCTTCCTGTCCTATTCTCAGTCTTTGCTCTGACTGCAGGGGCCTCTTTATGTCCCTTCAACTGGTTAGTTCATTTCTGCTTTAGAGCGCCTGTGCTTACTGTTCCCACCACTCAGCACCTCTTCCCCCAGCTCTCCTGGGGCTGGTTCTTTCTGAGTCCTCAAGTCTCAGAAAAACCATCACTTCCTCCAGGAGGCCCTCCCTAACTTTGCCAGCTAAAGTAGTCCTTCACCCCCACAATTTGTAGCCACAATATCACCCTGCTTATTTCCTTCATGGCACCATACATTGCACGTGGTTGACACATTAAAGATGCTAAATTTGTTGAGAGTGAATGAATAAGTAAAGATATGAATATGAGACTGAGTAAAGGAAGGTAGGGGTCAAGTTTTACACTATTTTAATGCTCCCCTAGTGGCTAACACAGGATTGGGTTCATGTCTAGTTTCACAAAATACTTAAAATATTATTTTCCTTGAACAGAAAATAACATTTTATCACCATGCTAGACCTCACTATATCACTGTGAAATGGGGATAAATATATTTGCTGCGAGAATGTAAGGATACAGCATAAGGGCAAGCGTTTTGTAAACTATAATAAAAGATACATGAACCCACTCAAAGCCTTATTTTACAGAATCTTGAAACACTGAGAAGCTGTAACTTTCTTAAGAGTAATAGAGCCAGTTATCAGTAGCAGTTGTTTCCCAACTCGCAGTCTGGTGCTTTTAGTTAAAACCACTCAAATAATATTATAACAGCAGCAGCAAAAATAAAAATAACACATACACATACACAGTAATAACCCAATCTTCTATCTTAACAAATTGACTATTTCAATGTTCCTGATTCCTTCCAGAATGTGTCCATTAGTAATGGCAGTAACAAAATTTTGAACTTTTTAAGTTCTTTTTTTTCAGCCCAGTTTTATAATTGGACTACTGCATTATGTAAGGTCCAAAACGCTACCATTTAAGCCATCATTTTAGATGTCTGACTCAGTTCCAGGATCCTCCATTCCGGCTCTCAGAATATGTTTTGCACATTTATGGGGGGCTCTGTTACACTTTCAAGGAGTCCACACAGTTAATACTATTTCCATACTACTACTACTACTACTACTACTAAGACATTGTTTGTCGTATTTGCTCTCATTCTCCCACTGGTGTACAGTGAAGTTTTCTAGAGCCCACGTGACCTGTGGTACCCAACACTGAATACAGAGGCAGATATGAGGATCTAGCCATCTTCTAGTAAGCCAGGCATTAGATTATTGTGAAAAGAATGCCATACTTCTCAAAAAAGTTTACTTTGCTTTGGAAATAACAGTTATTTTTCATAAAACATGTTCTCTATTAATCTATAATTGGTTTATTATTGCCTTTTTAATATAAATTAATAAACATATTTTTTAAAATTTTCAGTTTCAATCTCTAATGCCATAAATACTGTCACATATAATCCAAATGAGCAAAAGCTCTTTGTAGTCCTCACTAAATTTTCAGTGTTTAAATGAAGCCTAAGGCCAAAAAGCTGGAAACCACTGAACCTGAACCTTGTGATCCATTTGGTCCAGTATCCACCTGCTCAGCTGGGACCTGAAACCTTAGTCCACACTCAATAACTGAGTCCTGACTCCTTGTTTATTGCAGGGACACCTGAGCCAGGCCAGGTCTGGATGTGTCCTCATCCTTTATCCTTCTTCATCCCAGTTCCGGGCCTGGGGAGCTTACTATGTGGTCTGGAAGTCTTGGGAGGTGGTTGGAAATGGACCTTCAGCTCCTGTGACCCCTTAGCTGTTATGGCTTAACCCCGCCCAAAGCCTGGGCCCACTCCCACCTCTCTGGTCCCGCTTCCTCTATCGCTGAACTCCATTTGTAGTTTCCCCACCCTCTTACATCCTAGTGCATCCTATTGTCCTCACCCCCAGTTCACAGTGTCTGATGCCAACTCAAGCATCAGGCTGAATGTGTCACTCTGATGTTAAAGTGGCAGGTTTTCTGCCTGTCACTGTCTCACACTTTCTTCTTGGTTGGGAGCCATGTGGCAGCACAAATTTCCCGAGACTGGACTCTGACCCATGGTTATGAGCAAATGAGTTACTAAAGCAACAACCTAACGAGGGAGAGATGGGGCTGGGGCCTAAAGAGGGTGTCACGGGGGCCTCTGGATGAGGTTCTCTTATGTGATCAGAGTGCTGTGCTGTGTAGTAGAGATGTCTAAGGTTTCTCTACTCGGCTCTGAGACCAGGGAATTGGTCCTGGTGGCTGTAGTGGGTCCCTGCCCTGTAAAGGATCAAGCCACTCTCAGGCTCCGTGACCACCTGGGCCCTGTGAACACTGGGCAGATGGAGAGGGGGTTGTCATCAAACCCCAGCCTGAAGAAGGGTCTCAGGGGTCCAGAGAAGTGCAAAAAAGGTCACGTGTAGATGTATGATCTGTTCCTCATGTCATAGAAGACAACATCTTCAGCTTCATAGTCCAGAAAGATGACCACCTGTCAAAGGCACTCTGTCAGAGGAAGAATCTTCTCAGGAGAGGACAGAGCCCGGTACTGGTTTCCAACCATCTTGAAGGTTCAGAAGCCCTTCTGAGGAACCAGCAGGTCCTCACCGTTCCTCTAAATACTATCTCTACAAACCCCCATAGCCTACACCATCACATTTTTGACCTCCACCTCCCAGTAATGTCTCCCAGAGGAGAAGCTCTCCAGACCCAGGACACAAGTCCCCCAAATCGAATCTCTCTGGGTTGTCAGGCACACTCTGCCTGGAGGGGTCCCGTCTCATGCTTCTCTGGTCCTATGACATACAAAGCTCAGGATGAGTGGCGTCTGGGTCTAAGACCATATCAGCTGCAGAGGAAGTCTCAGGTTTCGGCCTGGGGTCTCAGGAGATTATGTGATTCCTGGTGCCCAGAGAGGTCCCAGAAAGCTCGTGGGAGATCCCCCATGTCGTGGCCTTTTCCATGAAGGCCCATTGATCCCAAGTCCCAGGCAGCTCACAGACTAACAATTACTGAGGCTGCACTTCTATCTCTTGAGTGACAGGAGCATTGCCTCAGGAAGAGGATAATTGGGACTCTAAGAAATGTAGAAAGTTTAGCAAATGAGGTGAAATTAGTGACTCCCACTTTCTCTCAACATCTTCAGATCTGCCCCATTTTTTATTCCACATATACAATCCCTTGGACTCTCTTTACTTGGAAAGTTTCCCACTTGGCTTCAACCAGCAAAGAGGCCCTATCCTTCTCCCAGTGAAGCAATTAAGGCCAATTTCTCCCTACACAGGTTCCTGGGCAGTAAAGTGTCCCTTCATTGGTCCTCTGTGTCCACCAGTTTAACCAGATGACAACTGATTTAAACGACTAACAAGGGCACCTTTTAAAGGGTAAAAAAGGAGGATAGTGTCCCCCAAAGCCAACCTGCTGCCTGAGAGGTGTGTATGGCAAAGGGTGGGGGGAACTATTTCCATCCAGTTTTGCTTTAACACCAAGGGTCTGAAGTCTGCAGTTTGACCTCTCTGCATGTAGGAAATGCCTCAGACCCCGATGTTCTGCAGACTCTCCCATCTGCAGTTGTTACTACTTAGTCCCTCTATATTTACATTGTGTTAAAATGACTTTCCCCTTTCCTCAAGTTGATATGTGTGACTGTGACAATTTTGAAATATAAAATAGGAAGGAGGAAAGGTCTAAATGCCGTAGTATCAAGTAAAGTCTGGATTCTATGGGGCTTTTGTGCAGAAGGTGACAAATCGTAAAATGCAAAGTGCTCATTAGGTCCAGGCTAGTGGATTCCCTGCTCTCCCACTTGCCCACCTCCTCTCCCCTCACTGGCTACACACAGAGCATCAGTGTTCTCTTGGAACAGGAAGGCAGTTCTGGCACCTGTCTGCACCCCTGAGACAGGCTTGGGGAAGCTTATTGTCTTTCCTACATGTGGCTCTTCAACTGTGCAGTCTATAGCCTCTTCCAGATTATAAATAGCTAAACCACTATTGTCTTCTTTCAAATTAATCCAGAATCCACAGAGCATCAATTACCAAAATGTAAACTTTACGAGATCCACCATACATTGTAGACCTCTGTAATCATAGCTTAAATTATTTTTTACAAAACAAATTTTGCAGAAAACTAAGCTGTAGAGTTCCTTTAGAGCTGTGGGAATTCCCTGAGAGAAAAGCTGGGATCCAGCTTTGGGTGGGATACTGTCAGTGAACTGACCCCAGCCTGCTGCTGATCCCAAACCAGCTTTGGGTCCCCTTGTTCATCTCCTCTAACGTGTTCTGTTGGCTGGAAGTGGGGAGGAAGCTCAGGAACTGAGGTAATGTGAGAGGTGCTCACCAGCATGTCAGAGAGTTCTTATCCATCCTACAATGGGACAGACAGAGAGGTGAGCTTCATAAGATAATAGCTAACCAAGTAGAATACAAATTGTGCCTGGAGTAGTTCAGGAAATGCTAAATATACCCAATTCCTCCAGAAGTCACTCTGAAAAAAAAAGGGAAACAAATGAATGTCCTCAGTAGAGGAAGTAAGAGAATCTGAGTTTGTATTAAATGATGAAGGACTGGCCCTTTCTATGAACATCACCATCCTTCCTCACCCCCCTGTCCAGGGAATTGTCAACATACCAGAAATGATATATGATCAGGTGGCTGGAGATTATCAATACTGATTTAGGTTTGCTTTAGTTCAACAATACAGTGCTCCATGTAGCCATGTGAATGGATGCAACACTTGCAGAGTGGAAGCAAACAAGCTCTCAGGGATTAACTCCTAGGACATGAGAGTCCCAAGCCCTTCTTCTGCCTCTATTCATTTCCTCTCTCTGTTTCCCAGGCTTATAGCTGTCAGAGCTGTGTCCTTTGTGTGACAGTGAACTCTCCTCCTACTCTTTTACCTTTTATGTGACGTTCCTTCTCCTTTCCACACGTTCTTTCCCCCATTCCTTACGTGCAATTTCTTTCTCTTCACTTTCGACCTCTTTTTGCCCTGACACAATCTTTTTTTCCCTGTGGTGATTCTTAGTAAGACAGATGCTCCCAGCCATGAGGAGGAGCAGAGCAGGTAGGCATGATGACAGCCAGGGCTGCCATCCACGAGATGTGCTGGGAATAAAGGATTCTGAAAAAGAAGCCAGAAAAAATCCCATTTAGTGCGAAAAGGGAGACCTGGGATGAGAGCTCCCTTCAGGACTCATATCTAAAGAGCTCCCCTAGATCCCTGCTGTGTTGGCTTCTCTCTCAGAAATCCAAATAGAGAAAGAGTCACCCACAGTGATTGCCAGGGCTGGGCGCCCAGGAGACAAAAAAGCAGAAACACCTGGAGTCACCATGAGAAGGACCAGGGTGAGTAAAAACTAAGCAGCCATGCTGGATGACGAAGGCCATCACTCTGGGACAAGCCAACATCTCTTCTTGCCTGGAATATTGCAATGCTTCCTCCTGCTTCTGCCCACACCCTCTGCAGTCTGTCCTCAGCACAACAGGGCAAGAGAGATGATGTTATTTTTTTCCTGAAACCCTGTCACATTTCCTGTCCCACTCAGACAAAAGCCAAAGTCCATTTGTGGCCCACATTGTCCCATATGATCTGGTCCTATTGCCTCTCTGATTTCATCTCTTCCAACTTTCCCTGCACTCACTCCATTCCAGCCACACCTACCTCTTGGGGCTCCTTGAAACTGCAAGATATGCTCTTGCCTTAGGTCCTTTGCATAACTCTTGCTGCTACTTGGCATGCTCAATCCTTAAATATATGCATGACTCATGCCTCACTGCCCAACTGCCATCTTTCCCATGAAGCCTTCCGTGACCATCCTATTTATAGTTACTACTCTCCCGTGCCCGGAGCACTCTCTATCCCCTCTGCTAATTAATTTTTTTTATATTACTTATCACCATCTGATATAATCCCCAGTTTCATTAATGATTTCACTCCTTGTTTTAATTACTTCATTTACTGCTATCTGTACCCTCTAGAAAGGCAGCCCCAGGAGGGCCAAGATCTTCATGTACATTGTTCTCTGATTTGTCCTTGGTTTCTAGAACAGTGACTTGAACACAGGAGATGCTTGTTAAACATTTGTTAAATGAATTTATGAGTGTCTGTGATGAGATGGAGCCCAAGGATAAATTTTTCCTGCTCTGAAATTTTGATTCCAGAAATTTGTTTTTTTCATTCATTTATTTCATACGTATTTATTAAGTAACTTCCAGGGGCAAGTAAGCAATTTACTAGATGCTGGAGGTACAGTGGTGACTAACTGCTGGTGTGTGTCAGATTCTGACTGGTTCTGCTTGTGATTTGGACTATGAAACTTTAAAAGAATGTCCAGTAACGAAAGCCTGTAAGGGTGCTCTTTATGGCTGTCCACCACACATTCTCAGTTCCCCCTGGGTACACAGTTAGGACTGCACCTGCCTCTCCTGTGTCGTGAGGCACAAGCTGTGACTGGCTTTGGTGAATGAAATGTGAGTATAAATAATGTCAGTACCTCACAGGAGGAGCTTTAGGAGCCATTGAGTGATTTGTGGGCTCTTTCCCTCGGTGAAGGGGAACCACACAGCTCCAGGTCCCTGAGGGGGCTCTGTGTGAAGCAGAGCCCAGAAAACTCACGAAGGACATGTTACATGTGTGAAATAGACCTCTGTTACGTTAACCTACTGAGATTTGAGGGCTGCTTTCTACAGAGCATAACCTAGCCTATGCTGACTAATTCATACCTCAAAGTTTATTAAATACATGGACTGATTAGAGGCTTATGGGGAAAGGTTAAAACAACAAACCTCAGGTGTAGACTAGAGACAGTTCAGGTGTGATGATGACCACTTACAGCTCATGGAGCAGATTCATGTCTTCATTCAAATACTATTTGTGGAGCAACTCTTGTGCTTCAGGTTCTGTTCTAATGATGTGGATACAGCAGAGGCAAAATAGAAAATAATCCTTTATGAAGGCTACATTCTAGTGGAAGAGACACGATAATCAGGATTAGCAAGTAAAATGCATACTATGTGAAGAGGTTATAAGGACTGAGGAGAAAAGTAGGGAATTGGAGTAAAAAGAGTCAAGATGGTGTTTGATCCTCGCAGTCATGGAAAACCACTGACTAGAAAGAAGAAATGGACTGAAATTGTCTCTGAAAAACTGCTCTTTGGACTTGATGAAAAATTTAAGCAGTGTCATATACTAAAGGTGAGAGTGTATATTGGTACAGAAACTTTGGAAAACAAATATATAGTATGTGTTAAGGATGAAAATAAATATTTCTCATTATACTGCCCTTCCACTCCTAGGAACATGTTTCAGTTGAGGGTTTTGATAAAGGGCATGTTATGGGTTGACTTGTGTCCCCCTAAAATCCATATGCGAAGTCCTACCATCCAGTATTTCAGAATGTGACTGTATTTGGAGATAGGGCCTTAAAGAGGTAATTAAGTTAAAGTGAAACTCTTAGGCTGGGCCCTAATCCAATCTGATTGGCATCCTTATAAGACGCGGAGATTAGTACACACAGAGAGACACCAGGAATGTGTCCACATGGAGGAAAGGCCATGGGAAGACACAGAGGGGGGACCATGTGTGGTGACCACTCACTGGCCACAGTGAGAAGGTGGCCATCTGCAAGCTACGAAAAGAGGCCTCAGGAGAAACCAAACCTGCTGACATCTTCATCTTGGGACTTCAGACCTCTAGAACTGTGACAAAATAAATTTCTTTTATTTAAGCCTTTGAGTCTGTGATGATTTTTTATGACAGCCCTAGCAAAATAACACAGGCCAGGAATAGGCAGTGTTCTATTTGTTGGTATGAGTTCATAATAATTCAAAAATCTGTGCATTAATGTTTTATGAGTTTGTGTATTGTATTTGTGTATGTGTATTGTATTTCACAATAAAAATGTCTACATCTGAAACATGTTTCTGAGGAAGACCCTCAGAGATCTCCAAGAAATAACCATAAGAATAACCTGTAGGTTTTCAACATTCTCCCCTGTTCAAGGCTACAGCTGAGTTCTGTGTGTGCTTCTCAAGAGGTAATGCCCACAGCTTAGCATGGCAAACCCACTCATTTGGCCCTTGGGCAGGAGAAGCCACCTTCCCTGTGTGAAGGGGACTCTACGAAAATATCTGCTGTTCTGCCATGGGCCTGAGATTAGGAGAGAAACTTTCCCCAAGAGTCATACTGTGAAAAATCAGTGGAAAAAAATGAAATGACTCAATAGCCACCATCAGGCGCATGATGGCCTTGTCACTTGATTTGCCTTCTTGGAAATAACAGTGGTAGATGCCATTTTCATGGGCTGTGATGTTGTGGATGATCAGTGCCACGCTTCCCTTGCTGACCTCTTCCTTCACAAAGGTTGTTCTTCCTCGGTACTCCTCCATTTGCTCCTCTGTCCTCTCTCACCCGCCCTTATACACGAGCACTCCGGGGGAGAACTGAGATCTGGACCACCGCACATCCATGTCCTCAGCATTTTTCTCAGGTGACAGGTGGCAGTGTAACATGCTGTTTCCCCCACCATGGCCAGGATTGGATCATCTGGCCCCATGACAGTAAACTGGTCTGTTCAACAAAAGGGTAGAATCAGACAGTGGCACCAGGCATCAGATATCGAAGGCAGGAAAGAAAGTGCATAGTCCAGGGCACAGACAGAGTCTTTCTCCATTTCTAATTATTCTCTCAGACATATTCTTTCTAAGACCACAGGGGTTTCCTGGGCTGAGGATTCTGGAGTCAGTAACTGTGGCTGGTCAGCAGCAATAGATACCTAGTAGAAGTATCTGCTGAGGCTGCTAATGATTCCTGTTAATGCCAAACACTGAGAAGCTAGAGCGTGTTCCTTCCTGTTAGTCACCTCTAGCTGTGGATTCCTTCCACGTAAGGCCAAGACATCTTGGCACCCAGAAAAGACATTCCTACTCTGTCCTGTTCAAATTCTAAATTGCTGACTCATAGAAACAATGAACAGAGTAAAATAATTGTGGCTAGGTTGCTAATTTTCAGGGCTGCAGCAATAGTAATCAGTACATTTATCTTGTCACAAGAGAATAAATTTCACAAAACACACAGCATGAATAAAACTGGGCCCCCAGAGGCACTGAAACCAAGGATGAGAAAGTCGCCCTTCTCTCTTCACGTCTGCTTTGGTCTAATCTCTCTGTAGATCACCTTCCTTTTTCTTCTCTAGACCACCGTGTTGATGGAAAACACCTTCCCACAGCTCCCATTCATACTTGCTACTAATCAATTGTAACTTGCTACATATCACTGAGCCATTCAATCAAAATGTGAAAGGTATTCCTGCAGGCCTAGTCTGGATCAGATGTCCATCCAAGATCCAGTCCGTGTCAGTGGGCAGCAGTGCCACGTTATACGGACATGTATTGGAAGATTGGAAGTCACCATTGCAAAATGGATGGGAGTGAGAGGAGGGCAAACAGGTCTTAACAAACAGTATTCTCACAGTGGAACCTTATAAACAAATTCTGTTGATGTCCAATCCCAAAGCCCTTTGGTCCACCTCAGGTACACAGTTTCCTGCAAGGTAACAATTTCCCAAGTGCCTGCCGTTCTTTTTCTCCACCTGAGAGCTTTCTCTAACACCAGTGATGCTTGCTCCTTTGCATATACACAGCCCAACCTGGAAGTGCAAGGGAGTTAACACCCCAGCCTGCAACCTTCAACCAATGGGGGATGGGAATTGTGGATGAATGACCCAGGCTCCCCACTCCTGCTAGGAGGATTATGAGATATAGGCCACAATTTCACAAAGTTTCTCAGAGTGTTCTGAGTGGGACCGAGCCCGGTTGCCCACATGATAACCAACTAATTGACATACCTTCTATGCCATTTTTTCACTTAGTTGGCTTTTCTCCTTTTATTTATTTGCAAGCTTGGGTTTCCTGGGATCACTTCCCAAATAGACTACCTGAACCCAAGTCCTTGGCTGAGAGTCAGCTTTTGGGAGCTCAAACTAAGAGATGGGATTAGTTAGCAATTTCACCAGACATTTTATCTAGCAATAAGCATTATCTTTTCTGGAGAAGTTCACTCTGACATATATATACCTGAGTCTAGCAAGAGAATAGAGGGCTACAGAGAAAATTTCCAAGAATTCACAGGACTCTCCAATCATGGAGGCCCTTAGTCTATACAGGGGCCTACAGGATGGAGGCTTTCTCCTCCTTCAGAGTGAGTGAGGCTGTGACTATAAGTGTAGTAGGATAAGTAAGTCCACACCATTATATCTGCAACCTGTGAATATGACACACTACATGGCAAAAGGAATCTTACAGATGGAATTAGGTTTTGGACCTTAAAGTAGGGAGATTATCCTGGATTCTGAGGAAAATTATCCTGGATTATCTGGTTTGACTCATTCTAATCACATGAGTTCTGTTTTTTTTTTTTGAGATTTAATGTACAGTTTATTTACATAAGCAATAATATTGTACTGTATGTAATGCGATAAATATGTTACAATGGCAACCATATTACAATATATAAATGCATCGAAGTAACACAATGTACACCTTAAATTTACACAATGTTACATGTCAAATTTATCCAATAAAAACTAAATAAATAAATATTAGAAATTTGATGAAAACTGCAATCTGATAGATCCAAGAAGTTCAACAAACCTCAAACAAGATAAACATAAAGTAAAGTACACCAAGACAGATCTAAATCAGATTCCTGAACCAGAGGAAAAAGACACATTATTCACAGAGGAACAAAGATGAAATGATTTCAGATCTCTCCTCAGAAACCCAGAAACCAATGAGACATCTTTAAAATACTAAAAGAAAAAAAAGATGTCAATTTAGAATTCTACATATAGTAAAAAATATATCTCAAAAAATGAAGGCAGGGGTCAGCCCGGTGGCATAGTGATTAAATTCACATGCACCGATTCGGCAGCCCATGGTTCACAGGTTCAGATCCTGGATGCGGACCTATGCACCACTTATCAAGCCATGCTGTGGCAGGTGTCCCACATAAAGTAGCACATGAGTTCCTAAGAGTGGAAGAAGGCACAAGAGTCAAAGAGATTCAGTGGAAGAAGAGCCAGGAGAGATTCAAAGATTGAGAGGGACTCAAGCTGCCATTTCTGCTTTGAAGATGGAGGAAGGGGACCACAAGCTGAGGAAGGTGGCAGCCTCTAGAAGCTGGGAATATCTCTCAGCTGACAGCCAGCAAGAAATGGTAACCTCAGTCCTACAACTTCAAGAAATTGAATTGTGCGAACAATCTGAACGAGCAAGTAAACAGATTCTTCCCTAGGGCCTCCAGGAAGAACACAGTCTGCAGACACCTTGATTTTAGCCTGGTGAGACCTATGTTGGAATTCCGACCTACAGAAACATGAGATAAGTTTATGTTGTTTAGGTCCCGACATTTGTGGTAATTTATTATGACAACAACCGAAAATTAACACAATAAGGATTTTGTGAAAATATTGTAATGCGGTAAACTGTGAAACTGTGGTGAAAAAACTGTAGGAGCTTAAAATCTAGAAAAAGCTCAGTTGAAGAGTGAAGATTATTAACAAATTTTTTTAAAAATTGTAACTTGACAACCACATGCCCGGTGAAGGGAATACAGTGGTGAACAATAATAGTGATGATAATGAAGAGTAGCCTTTCCCCAGTATCCATCAGTTGAAAGAAACATCCCTCAACATCACTGAATGATCAGGAGTGGAAATATCACTTTCCTGGAGAAGGATTCTACAGTGTGATAAAAATACCACTAAAGTTCATCTAGCTTCCTTCCTCCCGAATTCTTATTCCACAAACAATCTTTAGGTGTCATGCTGTGATTCCTAGAGAACTTCAAAGTAGGATGATTGGTTGTGGCTCTATGATTCGCATCACATTGACAGAGTGAGTGCACATGTGCCCATTACCAGTGAAGAGTTTGGCCTCTAGTCCCTTCACATCCTGTGTGATGCAGCCCCTGTGAATTCACTCTCTGGACCACATCACCTGCAGATTCAATCCAATGAGGAGCTGGACCTATGGCTCTGACAATCGAGCTTGAAGTTACCAAGTGGAGTTTGGCCTCCACAGTCACCTACAGTGATCCTCATCCTGGTGCGCCCTGGGTAGGACCTCAGCGCTGCACATGTTCTCTTCCCCATGGGGACAATGGAGCCTGAAAAGAATAGGCTATAGGGTGAGGGTAGGACAGTTGTTGAACCTCTAATAGCAGCACAACTTTATGTGTGAATTATATGTTAATTAACTTGTGCCTGCCTCAGTTTCCACACTCTCAAAATGAGACCACCTCACAGGGTTGTTGCCCATTGCCTTATCCATAGAAAGGAGACAATAAAGCGGTACCAAACTCAGCTGTCATGTGGAATAATGGAATTAATATTAGTGAAGTGCTTCACACAGTATGTCCATTTGGTAAGCATTTTATTGTTGTAATGTGTTGCTGTTAAGGAAGAGGCCCTCAACTCCAGGCCGGGCAGGGGGAAGCATGGATGTTACTTCAGCCTGAGGGCCCCCATTCCCATCAGCAGAGCTTGGGGTCACTGGGGTCTCCAGAGAAAGGTTAGACCTAGGTCAGTAACAAGGGAACTCCGCACTCAGGTCAGTGCTGGGCAAATTGTCAAGGCAGTGGGATCCCATTTCAGAACACCGAAAATAGGCCACAGAGGCCCGGAAAAGACGGTGTACGGGAAGGTGTAGATATAAGATCCATCCGTGACATTGTAGAATGAGACCTCACCAGTCTCATAGTCCAGGATAACTCTCATTTTTTGAGGAGGGTTTCTAATTGTCAGGTTGGTCCGGGGATAGCTGAAAGCCCGATAATCATTCCCATTACACAGCCTCATAATCCAGAATCCATTCTCAGGTGATATATAAACCGGATCTTTCCTCTCCACGTCCTCCCTACATACCCCGACATACCAGTTATTCCTGTCTCCCACCTCTACCTCCCAAAAATGTCTCCCTGATGTGAAGCTCGTGCAGCTAAGCACAAAGTTATACAAATCAAATCTCTTAGGATTCTCTGGAACATTCTGTGGTATTTTGCCCAGGTTCAGGCTCCTCTGGTCCTCAGATATATGGAGGATGCAGTGTGCTGTCTCCGGATCCAGGATCACATCCGCTACAGAAAGTTAAGGGATAGGCCATGGGGTCAACCATTGTTCCCAGACCTCAGAGCCTCAGCCTACAAGACCTGGGTCTGGCTGGTGAGGTCTGAGTCCAGACCCTAGTGTTCCTAGCCTGCCCTGAATGTGACCTTCTCAGCAACACCAAAAGAAAGGCCCAGGGGTCTTGCGTCCAGTGGTGAAGAGTGCTGAGGTTCAGGGTTTGCCTAACCCAACGTCTCAAGCCCCTTCCTTCTATCTCTTTTCTACTTCTCTCCTCAAAATGAGTCTGCCCACCTGTTCTTTATAGTCACATAGATTTACATTCCAATCCTTTCCCTACCACTCATGAGCTGAATAACTTTTCCTTTTCTACAGTCTCTTTTTCCATAGACCCAAACTATATAATAGCCTTAAGCCTCAGTTCCCTTATCTGAAAAATGGGGATAAAAATACTAATCTCTAGGGTAGAAAAAGACAACACATGTTTTATTTGTAGCCCAGGGCCATGCATGGAGGAAGTGCCTGATGTTATAATAAGTGATATGCCTTGTCTCTGCTAGAGGCCATGTGGGGGGCTCTGTGTGCTCCCAGATCCACTCCCACCTTTCTCTACCCTCTTATGGACAGCATCACTGGGCTCCCTTGCCTTTGTTTTTCTGTTGGGTTTGGTAAATGAGAGGTACTAGCTGAAGAAAAGAGGAATGACATTTATTTCCCCCCACTTCCTCCCTGCCAAAGTCAGAGAGTGATGCTCTAACAAAGGCATGACTCCTCTCAGGCAGCCGTGTCCTTGAGCTACAGCTTCCTCTGAGCCCCAGTAACTGCTCCTTCTCTCTGTTCCTTCAAGTCTAGGGATGGTCACAGCTCCCCACTATTGTGAGCCCTGGGGCACTTCACATTCCCTTGTTGGTTTCCCTTAACTCAATTCCCGCCTTTGTAAAGAGTTCCTTTTAGAAACCTTCTTCCACCACCCACTTTGAACATGCCATCTCTTTCCAGTTGGTTTTTTGACCAACACACATTCATTACTTCATTTAGCCTTTACCTCAACCCTCACATAATAGGAATTATGATCATCATTTAAAAATGAGGAAACTAAATTTCAGAAACATTAAGTAACTTGAGGACACACAGCAGCAAGAGGTGGCATAAGAAGCTTAAGAAAAGCAAAGATCTTCGTGCATCGCCTTCTCTCCTTGGTCATTCCACATCCTCACTCTCCCTGTAGTATTAGTTCTCTCTGCCTCTCCTTTCCCTCAGCTCTACCCTTTATGCTTTTTCCTTCCCATGAAGATTTCTGGAAGCCCAGGAGAGCCATTCTGCCTGGTTCTCTGGGCTCACCACAGGAAGGTCCTGGACATGGGCAAACCTTTGAGATGAGGACCTCAGGTCACCCACTGGAACTCTCTCAGTCTGGGAAACTTTTCTTCCCAGAATCTCAAGAATTGGAGATTAAAGAATTGGAGAATAAAAAGGGAATATGGTCCCTCAGGCTGTTGTCCTAGGGAATATATAGTGATTCACTCACCAGCTTGGAAGAGGGCCATCTTCCACTCTGAAAGGCAGGAGACACAGATAAGGAAAAGGCATTATTTCTGTTCTTGCCCCCACCCGTTCTCCTCACTAAGCTTTTTCTCTCCCCCTTTCTTCAGTCTCTTCCAATGTCCAGCTTCCTAAATCTACAGCTCTGCCAAATCAGGCATACAACCTCTCAGATATGGTGGACTTCTTCCCCTCCATCATGTTGGAGCTGCAGGTGACATGGCCAGGCTTTGCTGTGGTGTGGGCATGTGTGCCAGCAGCGTGATGGGGTGGCTGAAAATGTCCAGACACTGTATCTAAAAGATCCTCTCTGACGCTCAATAAGAGCAGAGTTGGTATCCCCCACAGAAAATGAGCCTCTGGACTAGATCTGATTATTCCTACTGGGAATGCCAATGTGTTACACAGCAGAGAAACAGTTTAAATGCTTAGTACACATGTTCCAGGAAACACAGAGAACATGCGAGTCACTCACCAGCATAGTCTTGAGACTTCTCTCCGCCTACAATGGAAGAAAGGTAGAGATGTCACCTGAACTGTGTCACTTCTGTGTAGTGTCCTTTCTCTTCTTTTGCACCCATCTCATCTTTCTTTTTGATTCCCACCCCTACCCCAGCCCCTTCTCCCTCTGCCTGTTCAATTCTCTCCTCCTCTCTCCTCCTTAATATCTAGTCTGAGAACATCAACTGCATGCTGATGATACCACAGGCACCACGTAAGTGCTTTCCCAGCTGAGACCCGGCAGCTCTATTCTGTAAATATCTACACTCCCATATCTGGGTGCAGGTGTCGCTGTGTGTACACATCTGTGTGTGTGCACTAGAATCCATCTGTTTTGAGCTGTGTTATGTCCTGCCTACTTCTAAAAATAATTAGGCAACTTGAGAAAATTTCAGATACTATTTTTTTAAAAGCAATTCTAATAAATCTATGTCAACTAAGCCACTGTGGCCACTTCTTTTTTTAAACACACTTCTCTCTCTCCTTCTTCTCTGATTTCCTCATTCTTTTAAATCTTACATTCTTTGTTTTCTTCTCAGAGCCACAGATTATGTAAAGCCACTAGGGAGGTTCCCGCATAGGGAAGGCACTTCATCTAGAGAGTTCCATCCCCCTCCTCCTCCTTTCCTTTCAAGTGCACCCTGGATATTCCCTGCTGCCTTGCTGGGCTGAAGAGTTTGTGGGCTCCTCCTGGAGAGACATTGAAGGGCCTTTCGCCATTAAAAAAACATGACTCCCAGGTGCTTCCTCCCAATCAGCCTCCCTTTTTTCTTTCCCTTGATAAAGGGATCTGGGATGTTTCTCAGCCCTGGGCAGAGTTAGGGGTGAGGAAAGGGGCTGGGAAAAATTGGAGCAGAGTCTTAGATGGGAACTCAGAGAAAATGTCAGAGCCACCCAGGCATGAGCCATGACAGGCAGTCTCTCTCTTAAGTCTGCAGTCGAAGAAACCTAAAGAGTCATGAAGCAGCTTAACACAGAGATACCCAAGACGTGGGTGGACCCCTGGGGGAATCGGAACTTACGCAGTACAAGCTGGAGGTACTCTGGAAAATAAGCAGGAAAAAAATTACTGTTACAGGGGTGGAGCAGGGAGGACCTTTGGAAAACAAAACTTAGTAATGACCCAGTGCAAGGGTGGGTACTTCGGGTGGGGATGGGGTGAGATCCTTCAGGGGCACCCTCCCTTAAGCCAATGCCTTATGTTCTCTCCCTGGTCTGATACCTTTTGCCGTTTGTTCCTGCTTCTTTGCTGCTCGCTCTCTCTCTTTCTCCTTCTGCTGTCGCCACATGAAGTAACCAGCCCCTGCGAGAAGCAGCAGCAGAACTGGCAGGGTCCCTGCCAGTGTGGAGATCCAGGGCTGGGCTCTCCAGAAGAAGGGCTCTGCAATGGAATGGAGCTTTAGCTTTTCACCCACAGGGCGGAGATCACAGAGCTGATCTCATGGTGTTAAATGGTCCCTCTCCTCCTAAAGTCTCAGGGAACTTTGGGAAGACTTCAGTAAACTCTTGCTATAACATAATACTATTCCTTGTCTTGAAATGTCTGCTTCTCACATGTGAATAGGAGTTACTTGAGCATCAGAATCATGTGGTTTTTCTAATTTAATTTTTCAGTAGGTTACATTTACATGGTTCAAATATCAAAAAAATGAAAAAAGTCATCCAAGTCTCCCATCCACTCACTCCTCCCTCCTCCCTATATTTTAGCCTCTCATTAGTCAGCTTAATACTGTGGTTAAGACTGTGAACTTTGGAGCTGGAGGATCTGCGTTCAAATTCTGGCTCCTCCCCTTGACTGGCAGTGTGATCTTGGACTAATTATTTAATTGCTCTGTTTCTGGCGTCCTAATCTACAACATTGGGTAATAATTGTACCTCACCCGCAAGGTTAAAGGATTAAATTAATGCTTATAAAGAGCTTGACACGCAGTAAGTGCTATTCAAGAGTGTATTAAATTTTTAAAATATAAATATACTCATATTTTTTCTTTTTTACACAAGAGACAGCATTCTATATGAACTGCTCCACATGTGGCTTTTTCTCTTCATCTCAGAGATCCTGCCATATTAGTACAGAGAGAATATCTGTGTTTCCTCTCCCACCGGTGCAATATTCCAGTGCATAGAAGTTCCCCACTGATAGACTTTTTACATAGTTTCTAACTTTTTGCTATTATACTTAATGCTACAACAAATAACCTTTTACACCAGTCATTTCATACATGTGCAAGTATATCTGTCAGAGAAATTCCCACAAGTGGGATGTTGGATCAATAAACAAGTAGTTGGAGAAATACCGCTTATTGTCCCCAATAGAAGTTGTACCAATTTATACCAAAAATATACCAAATTGTACCAAAAAATGTCTAAAAGTGACTGTCTCTCCATAATCCTGACATCAGAATGTGTTATTTACCACCTTGGGTTTGTTTTGTTTTGTACAGTTGCCAATTACAAGTGGAAAATGTTTTAATACATGTCCCTCTATTGACTGAGATGGGACATCATCTCAAGTGTTAGTTCCTTTTCTGTGAACTAATAATTCATGTCCTTTGCTCATTTTTCTATTGGGTTGTTTTATATTTTAAGGAGATTACTTCTTTCTATAAGATATCAGTTGTACATATTTTTTTCCCATTTTATCATTTGTCTTTGCTTATTTTTTTTACCGTGTTCTTCCAGTTCTCGTTGCTTGTCACAGGTTCCAGCACACAGGAAATACTCAGTAAATATCTGTGACATAAATAGCTTAATGGGGAAAAGAAACATGCACAGAGAAAGAAGAAGGCTCCAGATCCCTGCTCTGTGCCTTATATTCACTGCAAACACCAAAGTCAGAAACAGAGAATCACATCCTCCTTCTTTGAAGAGCCACAGCTCAGCACAGCATACTCGAGGCTAAGCAGGGTACTGACCTGCAATGGAAATCCTGGCTGACTTTTCCTGGTAGAGGAGGAGATTTCTGATGACACAGGATACCCCTTCCCCGGAGTTGCCTTTCACGATCACAGATGCTCCTACTGCATACAGACCCGCTCCATCCAGCTCCAAAAGTGCTGACACAGCTGGCATGTCTTCTCCCTTGGCATCTATCCACTGTATTTCAGGTCGGGGATACCAGCCGGTGGATATGCACTCCAGATGGATCCCTCCTTCCTCATAACCCTTCATTTCAATACGAAAGTCAGAACCCAGTGCTGTGGAAGGATAAATGAGCCTGAATTCTTCGCATCCTCCTGTATCAGTGAGAGTCTCAACAGCAAATAAATGACACACTCACATTAGATAATTCAAGGGGATTTTCATTAAGGAGCTGTTTACAAAAGCGTGGTCATGGTGAGGGGAAAACTACATGGGATTGAGCAATACCCCAGGGCCAAGAACAAAGGGAGGCGGAAAAGGAGCCGTTTTGAAGACCTAAAAGAAAAGCATCATGTAGAGAGGGTTTTCTTAAGAGGAGCCATGATCTTTGGGAAGGGAATGCAGCCAGCTAGAGGTGGTCCTGCAGGGAGAAAGCCAGGGCCATAAGTGTCTAGACCTCCTCTCCTCTCTCCCTCCTTCCATCCTCTGCTATGGCTCCCCATTTACCAAACCCAGCCAGAAACCACAGGGCAAAAGAGTGTCCTGGGAAAGAGAAATGCAACCCTTGACATCTGGACATCGGCCTGGTCTCGGTGTTCTTCTGTTAACATAAGCAATTCCACTGAACATCAACATCAAACAAGGGTACTTTGTCACTATGATGGGTCAAGACAAAAACAAGACCACTCAACAACTCTATTTAAATATACAGAAAAACATGAACACTGTCCAAACCACAGTCATGACCAAATATTTCCCTATCCTGGCTACGAGTGACTGCTGCTCCTTGAACAATTACAGCTTTAGTCTCACTCCGGTCTTCCTCCTGGATAAGACTTATTAAGATAACTCTCCACAGAATCACATCCCCCAACTTCTTGACAGCTTCTAATCCAGAGCAAAGCCCCACTTCCATAAACTCTTCCCCAACTCCTCTAACACAAGCTCAAATTCTATACGAAACCTTCTCTCAACACCCTCTTACTTAGACACCCCATGGTTCCCACATGGCGTGCATTCTCCCTCTGTGCAACAAGTAATACACACAACTGGGTCAACTCCAGCTATGTTTCTGGGGGCGTTTGGTGGGAGAACATTGGCAGCACAGGTGCTGTCCCACAGGTCAGCCTCCCACAGCAGCGTGGACCTGGAGGGGCCACAGAAGCGATCTGGAACACAACTGAACCCAAACAACTGTGTGCCAAAACTGAGGAGATAATTTCTTATCCTTCTTATCCCTCAACTTCCACTTCTCTACAGAGACCGTGGTGACTAGCATAAGGGAATTTTTACTTGATATTTTAGGATAAAGGAGGGAATCTTCCTGGAGGAAAGCCTGTGTCTTTCCCAAGGGCCTCAGAGAAACAAAGTGGGAAGGCAGTGGAGGCAGACCTAGTCACCAGCCAGGATGCTCTGAGGTAGATTTGGGGCATGAACTCTGCCGCTGCCTCCAGATCCCAAGGAGGAATGGACTCAGAGCAAAACCTGGAGGCTCACCTGCAACCTTCAGCTCCACCGTGGCTTTTTCATAGAAGTTGTCATCTTGGAAATAACACAGGTAGCTTCCACCGTCAGAGGCTCTGACATCATAAATTCGGAGTGTAGCCTTCCCTTCAGTGATGCCATCTCTTAAGATCGAAGTTCTCCCTCGATACTCTGCCATTTGTTTGTTTTCTACCTCCTTCCCATTTGCATACTCATATACTACCTGCCCAAGTCTGGATCTCACCCACATCAGCTCCATGGTCTCCGCGCTCATCTTTGGGGACAGATGACAAGGCAGATCAGCGTCTTCGCCCACCCTGGCCACGATGGGCCCAGAGGGTCCAATCACAGAAAACTGAGCTGGTCAGTAAAAGGAGAAGGTACATCAGAGGGAGTTGAGACCATGAGGGTAAGGGAGTGAGCATCTCAGGCAAGGAGGGTGAGGTATGAAAAACCTAGAGAGGAACATGATACTAACAGAAATACAATTTGTCTTAATGGCATGCACACCTTCATTTTGGGATGGGACTTCCAAGTGTAAGATGTTGTCAGAGGTTCTGAATGGGCACTAATAGATAATTATCTGCTTCAGATGCATAAAAGCAGAATGTTCCCTACCTGAGCAAGGGGAGAGCAGCTGGCCCAAGACGATGCAGACAAGGATGTTGAACAGAGGGAAGTCTAGGGAACTTGCTATTTTCATCTGTGCTGCAGAGAGATGCCAGAAATAGTAAGGCAGAAAGTACGACCAGAAGAAGATGGCAGATTCCACATCGAACTTCCACCTCCCCAGGGCCAACTCAGGTGAAACACACAGTCACTAGCGTGGTGACTCAAGATCCTCTTCTGCCAAAATGTCGGCTTGGAGTCTCTTAACTTTGAGTTGCAACATGTAAATCACCCATTAAAATATGTAACGTTGAATGCACGTCCACGAGGCTCACCTCTTTCAAGTCTTTCTTCTAAATTCAGTTCCTCCGTAGGACATTCTCTGACCACAGGATTACGGCAAATTGCTCCCATCCCCCTGAGCCTATTCTCTTTTCCCCATTGAATTTTCATATCCAAATCATATGTTTACTGTCTGTCTCCACCTGCCAGAACGGAAGCTCCACAAACACGGATATTGGTCTATTTCATTTCCTGAAGTGCAGCAAGCCTGTACAACATAGAAACCTCAGTAAATCTTTTTTGAATGAGTGAATGGATGAAGGTTAACATATTAACCTATCAATAATCATTTGCATTTTAAATTGGTTTAGATGATCAGATTAACTGGTTGCCATAAGACAGGAAGGGAAGTGGAGAGTTGTGAAGACAAGCATCTGCCTAGACATGCTCTTTTAGTCTGACTTAGAGACCAGGGCCCAGGGCCCTGTGTTCCCACTGTGACTAGGCTATATTAGTGTATTTATTCCTATTTTTCAATGAAGTAGTTTCAAGGGGCAAGCATGTCCTGGATGTGCATGTAAGAGTGCTACAACTCAGTGTGCCTCAGTACACTCTTTTCAAAACTGTTCTTTAGGAGAGAAATATCCCTGGGAAGGAAATTATTCATTTCCAGTCTTCCCTTTCCCCAAGTGTTCACCAATGCTCCTTGAAGATGGCCTCTGGGCTCACCAGCAATGGATAAGTTACCTGGTCTTAGTCTTTCCGCTGCTAGAGAAGTGCCTTTTCGAGGCAGAGTTGTAAGACCTGGCACTTGCAAACAGGGGGCAAATATGTCAAGCTAGGAGCACACAGCAGCCCAACAAGCTCATGCTTCTATGAAGTGCTGAGGTTCTCTCAGCTCAGAGGCAGGGCACCTGTACCATCCCACTCCCTGCCCAGTGCTGCCAACTGTATCTTAGCTCAGAAAAGCACCTCCACCATCTTTTAATCATGGTCTGTGTCATCATTGCAAAGCTTTGTGGTAAGGGATGTGTGGGGACCACACCAGCTGGCAAGGCTTCATTCTACCTGGAGTTCTAGCTTGGCTTCCATCCAAACCACTCCAGAGTTGGCTGCATCCCTACATAGTGGAGAGCATGAGAGCAGGCCCAGGTGGATTACTCAGAGACAGGACTGAGAACTCGGGACCTAGCCCCCTCCTTTCCCCCCGGTCCTCTCCCATCATGTATCCTCTCCTTCCTTGAAGAGGTCAGGTGGGATAGGGTCCTGACAAATGCCTTGAGGGTGTGTCCATCTGGAGAGACACACTGTGGACTCCTCTAGGCCACAACCTATAGCCATGACCAAGTTCAAATCATGCCTCCATCAGACTCTGGTTAAGATCCTGGCAGACTCCCTGGTGGAGGCTCTGGAGTTAGTCAGAGGTTGAACCTATCATTTCTTAATCACAAGGCTAGTGAATAGGAGAGCTAGGAATAAGACCAGGTCTCACCCATCTTTTCATTCATTCGTTCAACAAATATTTAGTGAGCACACACTATGTGCCAGGCCCACTAAGTGTCAGATGTAGGAACAAAAAGGGGGTGGAAACTGGGCCGGCTCCGTGGCTTAGCGGTTAAGTGCGCGTGCTCTGATGCTGGCGGCCCGGGTTCGGATCCCGGGCACGCCCCAGGGCACCACTTCTCCGTCCAACCCGAGGCCGAGTCCCACGTACGGCAACTAGAAGGATGTGAACCTATGACATACAACTGTCTACTGGGGCTTTGAGGGGAAAAAAAATGAATAAATAAAATCTTTAAAAAAAAAAAAGGGGGGGTGGAAACTAGGTAATGGCACTACGATTCACAAGCTGTGCGATCTCAGCCATGTGACAAAACCTATCTGAACTCCAGTCACTCATGAAACAATGTGAAATATGAACTTTAGAATGTGCAGAATTAGCCCAGCAATTCCACCTCCAGATATCTGGTCCAGCAAAGCACATTCATTGGTCCAGAGAGAAGCATGTGTGAGGATGACACTGCAGCATTGTTTTTAAAAGTAAAAAAGCAATCAACAACTGAACTGGCCAGTGACACACAGGAGACTGGTTAGCTAAATAATGGCTTGTCCTTATGAAGGAACTCAATGTGGCAGTTAAAATTAATTTATAGTCACTATCCCGGATAATCAAAACATATTAAGTGAAAAAAAGCACATTGCGGAACAATACTAATGATTGAATAATAAACAAAAACAAAGCTATAAGTTTGTAGATACAGGTTTATGTAATTTCCTTTGAAAAGGTCTAAAAGTACACATGCTACACTGAGAACTAGGGATTGAGTGAAAGATACTTTTGTCCTTTGTGCCCTATACTTTGAAAATTATTTGAATGTTTTAATTTGAAAAGTTGTCATGTACAACTTAACAATTAAAAATCATTACACGTAATTTTAGTGACTGCAACATATTAGCTGTTCAGAAAATACCAACTCCTCCTAAACACGCCAGCATGAGACCCACAGTCACAGTACCTGCCAGTCCAGGAACTGCCGGGGACAAGGGAGCAGAAGTCTATGCAGCTGGCTCTCCTTCAGACCCTTGTCTGAAACCTGGACACACCCTCAGACAAAATATTGTCTTTTAGTCCATCCTCCACTCTTCAAACTGTTCTCTATGCTGCTAGAGAGAGGACAGTAGTATTATTATTAAAGCAGGTAATAATTTCTCTGCTCTTCTCAGAGAGGGGAATGTTTTCATTTATTTTTTAGGATATTTATTGTTTTTGTTCCTAATTATAAAGCATTTCAAAATGGAGAAAAATATAAAAGAATAAAATTTAAATAATCTGCAATGGCAATCAGATACTTCACTTCATGGGAATGTAAATATTTCTGGCAGTATTTTGGCCATGTATATGTACCAAATGCCTTAGAAATGTTTCATCCTTTGACCTAAAAATTCCCCTTATAGAAATTACTGTTAAAGACAAAAAATCACGTTAAATCAAAGATTTATGTTTAAGGATGTTCATCATGGTAAAATCTACAGTAGCAAAATGTAGATGAGGGCCGGGCCTGTGGCGTAGCGGTTAAGTGAGCGTGCTCCGCTGCTGGCGGACAGGGTTCAGATCCCGGGCACACACCGAGGCACCACTTGTCAGCCTATGCTGTGGCGGCATCCCACATAAAGTGGAGGAAGATCGGCACAGATGTTAGCCCAGGGCCAGTGTTCCTCAGGAAAAAGAGGAGGATTGGCATGGATGCTAGCTCAGGGCTGATCTTGCTCACACACACAAAAAATGTAGATGCAATTTAAATATCCAAATTGTATCTGATTTGTTATAATTATAAATAAAACTCTTTATTAAAAACATGATTCCGAATGAGTATAAGAGAATCCCTTTATGATTGGATAAACTGTTGTTTATCCATCCTCCAACTGTTTTATATGAATATGTATGTTGCATGTGGAGGTTGGTTCAGATTTTTCTGTTATAAATATTTCTGTAATGAACATCTTTACATACAAATCTTTGTCATATCTCTTTTTAGAATCTCTTAGAATACATTCCTACAGATGACCAGGAGAGATTACAAGAGTCCTTTGTTTCTTTCTGACCACAGGAAGTTCCTAAAGACACGCAGTTGGCAACTTTCTTCAATTAGGTTGTCTCCCTCCCACCAAATTTCCCAATGCAGGCCCTTATCTTTTGCACTGCCTCTCGCCACCCCCCTCCCCTCACCACACACACAGGCACCAAACCCCTTTCTCTGGGTGAGGACTTCCCTGTACACACTCTCAGCTTTTTAGCTGCTCTCCTTCCAGGGCCTGTGGCCCTGGCTTTTACCAATTTCCCCCACTTACCCCTTGGCATTCTCATCTGAAAAGTGCAGCCCACACAATGAAGGTAATCAATAGTTCTCTACTATAGTTAACAGTCTGCTCTGGAAGGAAGAGAAAAGAGAGAATGGCTGATCACTGTGAGAAACAGTAGTAGAGTCTCTCCTTCAAAGAATTAGTTTTATTGATTGGCTCAGAGGAATGTTTCTCATCAGTTGCTGAGTAGACACCGGTGGGGAAGGTAAAATGAAAACTGAAACTGTCCTGGATTGTACAAGTGAAGAAAGCTTCCAGCCCGAATTCCCACACTGTTTGTGTCTCTCTGTTTCTACCTATTTGAATCATTTGTGTATATGTTTATGTTATCAGTATTTCATTATATACACCTGTTTTATGTTTTTTATATCATAAAAGATTTATCTTTATCAGCAGAACTAAGCAGATTACAAGATTTTAAAGTGTGAAGCGAGGAAGACGTGCGTTAATTAATATGTCTCTGTGGCCGTTTGCTGACATCTGTGCGCACGTAGGTGGGCACACGGAGGAGGACATCTTTTACAGCAGAGCCAAATGGAAGTATGAACGGACAGAAAACCAGATCCCCTCCACCTTTTCAGCACCTCTGAACCTCAGGTCTCAGATCCACGACCACATCATATAATGTTCAGGCTCCAGAGGCAGTGCTGCCGGTGACTGGTGGGCACATCTTACGTTTCAGAACATTCTTAATTGGAGTGTTGCTGAGCATCTTCCTTCACCATCTGCATCTTATTTGTGCTACATTTGTGTTTTCGTGTGTATTTGTTTCTACTCTGCCTGTAGGATTCTATTCTCTGAAATTACACTTGGATGGGCTGTGAGGCTGTTTCTGTAAGATGCCTTTGGGACAAAATAGTCCTACAGGTGGCCTAGGGACTCCCAAGACATGTTACTGGCATCGCAAGAAAGTGATTAAATCTCCTAGTGCTTTGATGTGACTTTGGCTGATGGAATTTGAGTACACGCCAAAAATTTGAGTTTAGGCACTGCGGTAGACACGGTTGGTTGCTTGTGCAATATGTATTCCTTGCTTCTTCTTAGTAATGAAACCCAGTTTCGGGGGGGAGTACTGCAATATGACCGTCCCCTTTATACCTAAGAGAGATGAAGGGACTAATTTTGAGCCGATGATTTGTAGGTGGAAGTTGCTAGGTTGTGTCTCTCAAGAGAGTTCTATACTCTTCCTACTTCCTCCTTTCTTTACCTAGAACATGGTCCTTGGAGCTGAAGTGCAGCGACCATCTCCTGACCATGAGGCAACCTTGAGAATGGAAGCCACGTGCTGAGATGGCAGAGAATAAAGACAGAAGGAGCCTGGGGCATGGATGCATCTCTGAGCTGCCAGACCCGCTCTGGGATGCTGCCCTCTTAATTAATTTCATGTGAAAGGAAAGCAAATCTTTCTTTTGCTGAAGCCAACGGTACTTCTGGTCTCTGTGGGAGAAACCAAGACATGTAAGAGAGAGCTCATGACCTTTTTAGGGAGTGACACTAACAAGCAGCACACTTTTGACACACTACACTGTCCTTAGAGATTGTTCAGACTTTGTTGTAAAACGAAACTAAAAGGAAATGGGAAATCATGCTTTTAAAAGCCAGCCAGTTCCAGAACAGGCAGACTCCCCCTGGAACTCTGGCTGGCTTCATGTACAATATGTACGGTGGAGCAGATACTTGCAAGTGCTTAACAAAATGCAAATAGCCATAAATTCTTGGATCTTTGGATCAAGATAACCCAGGAAAATTTAAAATTACAATGTCTACATTGGGGGATCCTTTGAGCCTCCAAAACTTCTACATTGGCTATTAGAAGGAACATTCCAATTAGGTAAGATCATTTAAGAAGTGCACTTATCGGGCTGGCCCCATGGCTTAGCAGTTAAGTGCGCGCACTCTGCTACTGGCACCCCGGGTTCAGATCCCGGGCGCGCACCGAGGCACTGCTTCTCCAGCCATGCTGAGGCCGCGTCCCACATACAGCAACTAGAAGGATGTGCAACTGTGACATACAACTATCTACTGGGGCTTTGGGGAAAAGAAAAGGAGGAGGATGAGCGATAGATGTTAGCTCAGATCCAGTCTTCCTCAGCAAAAAGAGGAGGATTAGCATGGATGTTAGCTCAGGGCTGATCTTCCTCACAAAAAAAAAAAAAAAGTGCACTTATTAAGTTGTGGCTTTAAGGACACCCTTGTAATCTTCGAAGGAGGACCCAGTATAAGCCCCTCCCGCGGTTAAGGAGACTGAGAGATTGTCTAGGAAACTGCTACCCTTAAACAATCAAGGGGAAACTGAAATTTAAAATGAGTGGAGTTGTTTACTGCTGCCAGGAATAGTTACTGTTTGTCCCAGCTGAAACCTGACAAAATATTTGAAAGGATTTAGTAGCTTATGATCAGAAATTCTGCCAAACTAGAAAGTGATATTCAAAGCCTGATGGGAATTTTTAGGCCTTCTTCTCTAAATTGAGATAAAACTAAGTACCTAGAAAGAAAGAAGCAAATTAAGGAAAATGTAATTGGATGAGCATGTCAGTCCATTGATAAGTAACTAACCTCCCCGGTTTATCTCAAAATAAACTCATGACCTTTCTGGGAGCTATTATCTAGACCATCCCAGATTCGTAAGTCTGAAAAAAAAAGGAGGGGGTGGTTGTGGGAGAAGAAGCTTTTGGAGATGCAGACTGCTATGAAAGCACCCTTGCCCAAAAATCAAAGGATAAAATTTTAAAACAGAGGTTATAAAATCTTTTTTGCATCTGTCTATGTGTTTATGTGTTAGTGTGTGTGTCTTTATATATGTTATACGTGTGATATTTTTCTACCGCCAGATGGTATAATTTCTAAAGGAGCTGTATTTAATTGACTTAGAGTAAGTGCTTACATAAATTATTTCTAAATGTAATAGAAACTAACCCAAATGTCTTTCAAGTTAACATGATATGAAATCATCTTTGACAAAGGAAAGCTTGTTTGTTTGTCAGTTTGATTAAAGTAGGCATGTCCTCAGAGTTATCAGCACTGGATATGATGCTGACGTGCAGCTTGGGTTTATTAGTCAAATAAGCTCATGTATCTCTGTTACAAAATTTGTCAGCAAGGTAGCTCAGAATGGTAGTTGATTTTGTCTAATGCCCCATGAAGTTTTTCTAGGCCACCTAAATGTAATATTGGAAATGAGTAAATTAAATAGATGTGAAAAGATAAAAGTTTTGGGTGAAGTTTTTAACAATAATTGTCTGCTGTGGTGTATGCCCTTAACTTCAAAAGCTTTTGCTGACTTGAAACCTTAGAATTTTGGTTGAATTAAGTTAAATGATAGATACTCAATAAATTTGAGTATCTAGGTCATTTCCACATAAGATAAAATATTAGATATTAATTACTAAATATAGGTTTATCTACTTTTGGCTTCTTATTACAGAGAAACTAAAAGATGTTTGAATCTATTAGTAAACATGTCTTATATATTATTAAAATATTGTACTATGAAGCAGCATGTTTGTAGAAATTATAAAAGGTGTTTATGAATTTGCCAAGCCACAGAATGCTAATGTAAAAGACAGTTTATAATTGCTTACTTCTTAGTTTTCGCTAAAAATTAAGACCCCGTAAGGGTCAAGAATTCTAAGTAATATATGTGATTAAAGCTACTAAAAATTAGTAAGGAAAACATCTTTGTATTCAAGGAAAGTACGATGTGTGTTTTCAGTAAAGAAGGTATAAGGAAAGGAAATATTTTTGTTTGTTTTGTTAAGAAAGATAAATTTGTCCTAAACTACTAGGGAAACAAAGGACGTGGGACAAATTCTAAATATAAAAAGCAAGTTATAGAAGGTTTTTGAAAAAGGAATCTTGAGCAAAGAGTTTTATGCATGGTCAAGCTGGCTAAGACTGGAATAAATTTAAGTAAATGAGTTTTAATATCAAAAATAAGTTGATGCAAAATTAGAATTTGATATTCTCTTTCTTAAAAGGATAATTTTCCTGGACTCTTAGTCTGCTCTTGATAATGAGATTATAACAAGTTTTCTCTACCTTTGAGTAAATATATCTAAAGGACAGAAATTCTTTGTTTTGTCAAAATGATTTCCTATGTTCTACAAGGCTGAATTCTCTCTATTAAAAGAATTAAAGGATTTTGTTTTTTTTAACTGTTTGTCTTTAACATCTGTTGGCACTTTGGTTAAGTGGATAACTAAGCATTTTTTTCATGGTAACCAGTGTTTCAGACTGACACAAGATCAGCAAACACCTGATCTTGTTTGACCAAGTGTTTGAAAACCTTTTGATATTTTTGACAAGCTTCTCCCAAAATTCAGATCCTAAATGAAGTCTTTCTTTCGAACTGAAAAGAACATTTTTTTTTCTTTGAGAATTTTCAGAGGGTCCCTGGGACTTCTCAAGGAAATTTGTTCTCCCTATCAAGAGGGACACACTGAACTAATTAGGCCTGTTTGGTATGCTAAATTGCATGGGAAGCATTGTCAAGTAAATGATGAGAAACCTTCTTAGGTTATATCACATAGGTAAATATTATTCACTATCTTAAGCCTGCTACCTTGCTTCCAGCACCAGGGGGGCAAAACAACCACGACTGTATTCTATTATCTAATTTGGTTTACAGATGGGTCTTACTTAAACGATAAGCAAGGACATTATCAAGCTGGATATGCAGTCCAGCCTCAAGAATGCTCATTACTTTTTATTAACTCTTCTACACGAGTGAAAGATTTCCTTCTACAAGCTCAAGAAATTGCCATGGAAGAAGAGAAAGAAAGGTAGCAACAAAAAGGGGGAATTTTTGACACCACCACACAGATGCGGTTCAGGCCTGACAACTAGCCATAGTGCCTACAGGACACAATTGCTACTGCTCCAGCATATGCATCAATTGCCCACTGGGCACCTGAAAAGATGATTTTGTGGGGAAAACAATATTTTTGGAAACTTTCTCCCACAGTGGCTAGTAAAGCATATGCTCATTGTACCATGTATCCTAAATATAATCCTGGGAAAACACTTCAAGGGTTGCAAGGTCACTTTTCCCTTCCTAAGGGACCCTTTGAGGTATGGCAATTAAACTTTGTTCATATGCCATCATGTCAAGGATATAAATATCTTTGTAATGATCTGTGTGTTCTCACATTGGGTTGAGGCCTTTCCTTGCAGAAGAGTGACAGCTTTAGTAGTACGCAAATTATTAGAAATGATAATTCCTGTTTAAGGAATTCCTACCAAGTTATTCAGTGACTGGGGAGCTCATCCCACCAGAAAAATGATTAAATCTATTTGTGACATTTGGCCAATAATGCAACATTTTAACTAACAGTACAATCAAAACTCAGTTGACAAAGCTTTCAGAAACATTTAATCTCTCATGGCCAAAAGCTCTTTCGCTAGTCCTTCTTAATCTTACATCTACACGTTTTGGTAAACATTGGCTGTCTCATTTTGAAAAAATAACAGGACAGCCTCTGCAATTAGATGAAGGAATTTATAAACCAACTTTGCTTAAGGGAGCTATATTACATTGTTGCCAGGGTCTCACTGAGGTGCTTAAAAGAAATGAAATGTTGGTATCTGATTCCTTTCACAGAGAGCTTCTGGGAGATAAAGACTTTAAAGATCATGGACTATAACCCAGAGAATTTATTTATGGGAAGAGGCATCAAATAAAAGGCATTTCTGCAGCCCCATTGGAAAGAATCATCACAGTTACTTTTACCCAATCCATGTGTTGCAAAATTAAAGGGCATAGACTCATGGATACACATTTCTCATTAAAAAAAGCTCCTCTGCCTGAGTTGATTTCAGCTCCTGTTTCTGACACCTGACTTTGACTCACCAAGATGAATACCTCCAAACCAGCATGAGAAGACGGCATCTGTTGTAGAAAGCTGTCCCAAGACTCCAGAACAGGCCTGTATTCTCAACCTTATAACTCATTTAAACCTTTGTAATACTTAGCTAATTTTGCCCATTTAAGGTTTTCATAATACTATCATACTTAAAGAAAGTGATTGGTTTGAAACTGACTGGTCTTGAAGACCAGACATTTATTGGGTGGCTTCTAATGGAACTCGATGGTTATGTGGAACAAACCTCTGGCGGTGGTTACCGCCCAGATGGCTAGGACACTGCACCCTGTATTTCCCCTGCATGCAGAGGATGATTCACCCTGAACAAACATCTGTTGCCAATCTTCCTCTCTTTGAGGTGAGAAGGGTTTGTTCAGTATCACTGGTATGGCCACTTAGCGGCTATATTTGTTCCTTCCTTGGGACTAGAAGATGTCATATCACATATAGAAGCCCTGACTAACTTTACCCAACAAACCCTTAAAGACAGTCAAGCAGGAACAGCTTTATTAAACACTGAAGTGTCTTTAATGAGAAAGGCTGCCCTTTAAAATATAATGGCTTTAGATATTTTAACTGCATCCCAAGGTGGTAGATATGCAATCATTCAAACTGATTAATCTTCCATTATGTCATCTCTGCTAAAGCACATGAAAAAGTAGGTGAATGCCCTAAGTGACTGTACACCTAGTCTTGATTTGTTTAGTTGGCTTCCTTCCAGTATTGACTCCCTTTTGCAATCCAGATTGCAATTCCTATTTCTATATTTGAGGTACACCAATTGAACTTTGTTATATACTGAAATATATTTCTACATTACTCCTTAGAATTCTTGTGTTAGTCATAATATTCTAGTTAATTACTATTTTCTTCACTCAGTGTTGTAAGACTGGCATGCAGGCTAGAGTAATGACTGCTCAATGACTTGAGATTGTCAATCGATCTTACAATTCTAAACCAATTTCCTTTTTTGATTAAGACTATACCTAAGAACTCATTTTTAAGCTGATCATTTCAAGTATTGGTTTATCTGTTCTATAATTGTTATAAAAAATGTAACTATAGGAATTCATGTAAAACCACATGTACAATGTTTGTATGATAATCTAAAAGTAATCGACAGATTGCATAACCTATGAAATGCTTCCCCTATTAATATATATACCTCTATGCTTGTCCACTGTATCTGACTATTTCCCTCAAACATGGATAAATGGGCAAATCAATGAAATAAAAGTCTACCACTGAGGTACATGAGGGACCCAGGGCAGGCATCAACCACTCTGGCACTGAGGGACAATATTTTGTTCACCAATGCTTTCTATTAAAAGATTATTGATCAAAGGGGGAAATGACAAGAGATTTTCACATATTGAGGTATTCACATATTGAGGTAACTATCCCGGGTTCAAAACTGATTCAGCTTAAACTAAAAAGGCTGACTTACAACCTATCATACATGCATTGTACGTCTGCTTTAACAATTAAAGCAAAGAATACACTCTCTTAAGATAAGAATTCATATTTCCCCTTCAATGCCCTAATGGTAATGCCCAAATTAGTCCCTTTCCACACATCAGGGTCATGTTGAACTGCTAATTTGCAACTAATCACCTCTTTGAAAAGTTGTTGAAAAAGTATCCTGGGGGTGTTTAATGTATGTTCTTTGTTTAAAGATGTAAAACTTTCTAAGGCCTTCCTGGGTTATAATCCTCACTCTAGCTCAAGTAAACTCACCTTATTTCTCTTATCTATATGATGGTTATTGGTTAGTTTGCATTGACAGTGTGTGGTGTGTGTGTTTGTGTGTGTGTGTGTGTGTGTGTGCATTTGCATAAGCATAGAAAAAAATTAAGAATATGCACTTAATTGTTGATGAAGTAAAATATTTTAAAGATAAGAAATTATTCAGGGAAAGGAGCAGTAAATAAATACACCAATCAGAAAAGAAATCTCGAAAAATCTGGGGTAAAGGGTGTCATTGCAAGGGTCATTGAAATTGCTTGATAAGGAATGACAGGATTCTCAGAGGTAGTATGATGTGGCATCAGATGTAAGAATGTTGAATGTAGCATCAAGTCCCAGACCAGCAGGTGACCTGGAGAAGTGACTTTTCTCTGTGCACTTTATTTAGTATCTCCCAGGGTTGTATGTGGGTCAAAATGAAATAAAGTTCTTATATGAAGAGACTGAAATATCAAAGCCCCTTCCAGATCCAGCTTCCTGCTATTGTTCTACTTGTAGGTGTTAAAGACAACCACTGCTTGTGGGCATTGGCTTTTCTTTTCTTTTTGAGGTTTCCAGGAGATCAAGGTCAGAGATCACTCTCCAGGCCACTGGTCTTTAGTCTTTCCATCAGCATTTTTTGTCTCTGTCTTGAGGTTCCTTTTTCGGTTTCCAGCAGGGGTTACAACAACAGACAGACTCGCTTAACAAGACTCTGCAGGGTTGCACCATCCCTTCTGACCCTCTGCACCATTCAACCCTGGAGCATTCTAAACTACCGAGCCTTTGTCCAGTACCACGGAGGAATGGGAAAGCAATGGCTGCAGCTCTGAGAGCAAATGTCGGAGGGGCTCCACCTCCACCCCTGGCTCTGGTAGAGCTCTGGGACAGTTGTCCCTAGAAGTGGCTCCTCAATTCCAGAGCCCAGTTCTCCCCTGGAGGTTCAACTGAGAGAATGTCTGGGGACTGATGGCCTCAGTGGCAAATGGTCAGAGGGGTTGGGTGATAGAACCAGAGGCAGAAGAAAATCTAGTGGAGCCCAGTGAAGGAGACCTTTGGGAAAGTGTAGATGTGGGACCCATTAGCCACGCTATAGAAGGAGACATGCCCAGCCTCATAGTCCAAGAAAATCGCCACCCAACTGGTGGGCTTTCTCAGGGAGAGGAGGGTCCTAGGGAAGGTGAGGGCCTGATACTTATTAGCATACAGCTCCACGAGCAAGAATCTATTCTGAGGTGACTCTGTGATTCCCCATGTCCATTCTGTGTCTTCCTCACAAACCCCAAGCTCTGAGTAAGTCCTGACACCCACTTCTACCTCCCAGGAATGTCTCCCTGAAGAGGACTTGTGGCCCAGCACACAAGGGTCAAGAAAAAGCCTTCCATGTTTTTTGGGGAGATCCTGCTGTGTATTTTTCCTCCTCACGCTTCAGCAATCATCAGACAGAAAGAG
Source organism: Ceratotherium simum simum (assembly GCF_057802395.1). Classification (NCBI taxonomy): domain Eukaryota; kingdom Metazoa; phylum Chordata; class Mammalia; order Perissodactyla; family Rhinocerotidae; genus Ceratotherium; species Ceratotherium simum. The sequence continues at coordinate 24,653,856 of NC_141912.1, read as the reverse complement.
TTCAAAGTCAGCAGTATCTGGATCCAGAGTCACATTAGCTCAAGAATGAGTGAGAGACAAGAGACAGCCAGGTCAACTCTGACATCCCAGGGCGCTCTGATGGGAAAGAGGAGAAAAGAAGCTGACCCTCACCCATGAAGTCCCCTTGCTTCCTTCTCAAAACAGCTAGGGTGATAAGACTCTCCCCAAGTGTCCTCAAGAACAGGTTTCAAAGAGACACTGGGAGAGCTCAGAAACTTTTACAAGGAGAAGATCATCCAGATTCCTGAAATACAGAGGTCTCAGGTCCCGGAGAGCAGGCGTGTCTAATCAGGAATCCCCCCTTCCCACCCCATCCTCTCCTCTCCCACATCATTCTGTACAAATCCCTCACATGTCACTGCACTGTTATTATTTGTGTCATATTTCTCTCCTCTACTAGACTAGGACCTGAGAATGTAGAGACTGTGTGTGTTCATCACTGCGTTCTCACTGTCTAGCATGGTCCGTCCCTGGCTCCCATGTGGTGCTTAATAATGTTTGTAGGGTGAAGGAATGGGGAAGGTCCTGCGGAGAACCTTTAGTTGTCCCTCTCTGCCAACCTGAAGCCCCAGGGAATCACTCAGAGGGCTACTTGGCCAGGGCTGATTGGCCAACTGTGCAGGATCCCTGATCTAATCAATACCCATCTTTAACAGACTTTCCCAGAATCTCATATCGTAGAAGAGTCACATGGGAGAAACTGTTATGTGTTCAACAAATGCTAATTCCTTTACTCTAGGAGACACAGCTAGATGACATTTTGCAGCCTCCCTTGGGTACCCAGGAGAAGAGATGGTGGCTTCCAGGCCTGGCCCATGAGAAACCTTCTGCACAGTATTTCCACCCCTTTTTCTCCATCTGCTGGCTGAATACAGAGGAGAATGAGGTCCTAGAATATCTGCGTGGAGCAGAGCTCTCACCTCCCCATGTGATTTGTCCTGAACGCTGAAGAAATGGAAAATACACTTTATTATGTTTACCTAATGAGGCGTATGGGTTGTTTGTTACATCAGTTAAGCTACCCTGACCAATATAATCCATAACTGAAAGTCAGCTCCCTTTACAGGCTGTTTCTGTGGACAGTTTTCCTATGTGGGGCATACTGAGGACTCACAGATGGTAACACACAGTCCCTGCCCTGCAAAGGAACTCAATCTTGAAACAAAGAAGCAAATAATATCACTTCAAAGTGAAAGTCTATAAAATACTACCAGTTCTTCCTTCTAAAAGCCAACAAATCTACCTTTAGTTTTCTATTTGTTTCAGAGAATCTTTTATAATTGATTACTTACGTATACTCATATATGAGTCTGTCTCCAAACCTCAAACTATCTCTTTGGCAGTTCATCTGGAGGCCCACACCACAGACCCAAGCCACTCTATGCTGGATCAGGGCTTTCCTGCCTGGCCAAAGCTGTAAACCCAGCCTAACCCTCACCATACCTCTGATTTTTCTCTTTGGTTTTCACCAAAGTTCAGCACTCACCTTCATTGTGCCAAATCCAGTCATCAACTGTCAGTTCCCACCTTAAACAAATTCTCAGCCACATTGGACATAAACATTTCCTTCTTCTTCTTCTTTTTTTTTTTTTTTTTTTATGAGGAAGATCAGACCTGAGCTAACATCCATGCCAATCCTCCTTTTTTGCTGAGGAAGACCGGCCCTGGGCTAACATCCATGCATATCTTCCTCTACTTTATATGGGACGCCGCCACAGCATGGCCTGACAATCGGTAAGTTGGTGCGTAACCGGGATCCAAACCCGGGCCACCAGCATCGGAGGGCACGCACTTAACCACTACGCGACAGGGCCGGCCCCAACATTTCCTTCTTCTTGATGTAGTTTCTTTCCTCAGATTCTAGGACACATGTCCTTCTAGGATTTTCTTCTTGTTCCATTGGCTGCTTTTTCTCAGTCTTGTTTGCTGGATCTTCCTTTTCCCAACCTCTGAATGTTGGGGGGCCCTGGAGCTCAGTACCTTGAACTTCTCTTCTTTGCTCTCTGAACACTCTCCCTAAGGAATCTCATCCAGTCTCAAGATTTTAGATACCACATGTGTACACATAACTCCAAAGTCTCTGGCTCCAGCATCTTCCAGGTACTCCAGACACATACACCCAATTGCCTACTTAATTCCAGTCCAAAAGAGATCATTTAATTTTCTCATAAAAATTCCCTATCATTCATCCAGTGATTGGGCCAAAAACTCAAGCAGGACCTACCAAATGGACCTATCAGTAAGTCTTTTTCAACTCTTCCTTCAAAACTTATCCCAAATCTAACAACCACTTTTCAATGTCTCCATCAAACCTACCATGATATCTTGCCTGGACTCCTGCTGTAGCATCCTAACTGACTTCCTTGATTCCCATCTTTCTTATCTATACTCTAGTCTCAACACAGCAGCAGCCAAAGTGATCTTAAAAATAACGCAAATCAGATGATGTCACTCCCCAGCTCCAAAATCCTCAGTGGTTTCCCATCACACTTAAAATAAACCCAAGGACATCACCATGGTCTGGAACGCTTTCCAACATGTGGCCCCAGCTTATCTCTTGCACCACAACTCCTGTCATCTCTAGGCCCACTCAGACTGCCCCTTCTAGGCACACAGGCCTCCTTTCAGTTCCTCGAACCCTCTGGATCTGTCTCACCTTGGGATCTTTGTGTCTGCCCCCACTCTGCCTGGAACAGGGGAAGTCCTGGGTCTTTACATGCTGATTCCTTCCTACCCATTGTGTCTTACCTTAAATGTCATCTCCTTAGAATGATGTTCCATGACCACCCTCCTCTATTAAGTCTTCCTCCTTCATTCACTTTTCCTGCAACTAGTTAGTTTTTTTTATGGTCTAGCATATGAAAAGCACTTAGTAAATACATATTGCATAAATGAGTCCATAACAAGTGAAAAATAATACATTAAAAGGATTACCTGAAGCAGAGCAATGGAGGGAGAGTAGAAGATGGAGTTGAGGGTCACTTAGAAGGAAGAACTGACAGGATTGGCTAGCCTATTGGAATGGGATGATAGAGAGAGTGGAGTCCTACATGACTGAAGTTCTTGCTTGGGAAAATGAGTAGGGAATGTTCCCATTAATATAAATATCAGAGAGGGGGAAGGGTAAGTGTGCATTGGTGGGGTTAGGAGAATATTACATTTAACTTGGTCTGAGTTGCCATGGGACAATCCAGATAGACAATTTTTAGGGGCTGGTGGAAGTGGAGCTTGGGAAAAATTCAGATATAAATTTCAGAATACTGCATATGTAAGTTTCCCAAGGAGCATACGTAGAGTGACAAGTGGACTCAGGAACCCTTGAGGAATAGCCACATTAGGAGGTGACATGGAAGAATAGTCAGCATTTCTTGAGTTAGAATTAATCAGTTGTGTGACCTTGAACAAGTTACTTGAAACTACTGGTCCTTCTTCATGTTAAGAACAAGGGATAAGTGTACTTGTCTGGCAGCCTCTCATCACGTTCTTCACAAGGATGTGCCCAGAGAGAGGGAGGCCAGAGGAAATAGACTCTTCTATTTCCCCCTCTTGGTCCCTGAGCATGGGCTTAGAATCCTCTGGAAGCTCTTTACTCATCTCTTCTCGTTCTCTAAATGAGATGGCTTTGTGCCTCAGCATCTAAAAGGCACCAGCATGTGCAAACTCATGTGAAGGCTGCCATTACATGGGACACTGTCCTGGACACAGGAAAGAACTATGCTGGATTCACCCTTCTCTTCACAGTCATCATGGTCCACTCACTCCTCTGGCCAGGCACTTGAACCCATCTTCTCTTTCATCTTTTCCAAGACCTAGTGCAGTGTCCTGCATGCAGTAAGTGTGGCCACCAGCCTGGAAATCTGTCTCTTTGATTTAGTTAGCCTCAGCAGGAAACATCTATTTCTCATGGTTAATATGTCAACTCTTGCTGCCATTAGGATCTCCCAGGAACATAAATTTTTTTTATAGCTTTACATGGAGAGCTGCTCGTGTGTTCCAGGCACTATGGCTTATCATCTACTAGCTCACAGTTTTTCTATCTCCATATGTTGTTATCCACAACTCATTAGCCGTGAAACCCAAAGCCAGTTAACCAACTACTCAATGTGCCTGTTTCTTCATATGTGGGGGGGGCATAAAGCCAGCACTTGCTTCTTAAGTCACCCGAGGAGGACTTGAAACAGCATTGGCACACATTACCCTTCCATGAACATCACTGCCCTCCATTTAGAAAGGTTTATTCATGACCTCTGTACTGTTGATTCCCAAATCTACCTCCCCAGGAGAGAGCATCATCAGGTGCCTGCTGTGGGGTCGGGGTATTAGTCCAAAGGTAAAGGAGAACCACTGAAAAGTTTGGCATGAGAAAATGTGTACACTGAAAATAGTAGTAGGGCAGGTGCAGGAAGAGATCAGAGGCAGAGGTGCCATTTACATTGTATTCCCTTATTTAAAATCATACAATCACTTCCCATTATACTCAGAAGAAAATATGAATTCTTTCCCTGTGCCATGAGTCCACACCTGATCTGAGTCTCCTTATTTCTCTTCTTCTGCCCACTCTCTTTCCTGCCATGCTTTGGCTGCCCTCACTTTTTTCTTCTGGTAGTATCCCAAACCCAATTCCATCCTAGTCCTTTGCCCTTGATGTTCTCTCTCTCATGGGGTGTAGTAAGAGGTCTGACATTTGTACAGGCTCCTGTGAGATAACCTAAACCCTTGGGGTTTCTGGAGTGATAAGAGGGTCTTTTTTATTCCTAGGAAGCCCCTTGGACTGCATCTCATAGTTTATCCTAATGAGGTGACTCATGGTGAGGGCTGGTCATGTCAGAAAGACCAATCACGTGATTTGAGGGTTGGGGCTTTGAGCTATGTGATCTCAGCTTGACTGGGGAAGGAAGGGGGCTGGATAGTGAGTTCAATCACTATGTGGTCAATGATTCAATCAGTCAAACTTACATAAGGAAGCCTCAATAGACAGTGTGGACACTGAGGCTTGGGTGTGCTTCCTGGGTTGTTAATACTCCATGCATACCACCTGGCCTATTCACTGTTATTTTCCTCAACGTCTAGTGGTGTTGAAGCAGTCATGGCTGATCGTCAATGACTGTTGGATGGATGAAAGAACAAGCTACAAGCATGTTGATTCATATTTACAAGAGACTGCTTGGATATAAACGTCAACTTATTTACTGATAATTGTATCAGTACGTGTACCTTATCTGTGTCAGATTATTTTTGTCTCTGGATGCCAAAGTCCTGTAAGGTTGCTTGGTAACACCATAAACTGTAAGGTGTGGGATAATTACACATGTACTTTTGGCCTTCTGGTATAAAAGATTGGGTTTGGAGCCAAGCATCTGGGAGGCTGGGGAGAAGAAAAACTGATCCTGTGAACTGGCCTAGGAGGAACATGCCTGACTGTTGCTGTGATTAGGAAAAGCTCTTCATGTCCAGGAATATGTAAATTTTACTTCTCCAAAAGTTGGGAAAACTTGTAATTACAGTAGGTTGTGCCAAGAAGACCTACATTGCAAGCTTCCCACTGCCAACTCTCTCCTTGTCCCAGTCTGCTATCTCCCATGCAGGGATCAAAGGGTAACGAGATTAACCATCAAGGAAACCACTGCCCAGTAACTACTGATGATAACAACTCCCAGCCCATCCCAGAAAAAAATGAAACAAGTGTCTCCTTAATCCAGTATGCCAATAATGTGAAAAACTTCCACTGGAACATCTTGATTCAGAACTTTTTTTTCTCCTCTTTGGGTTGATCTAAGCCATAGTCAAAGCCAAGAGGGCAGATGGGATCACAGACCCTGAGGCTCCCCCCACAGAAAGGGCTGGGATTGAAACCAAGAATGAAGGAGTTAAAAAATCTTCCCTAGAGCAAAAACCTTGAGCTAAGCTTTGCTACCTGCAGCTGTGCATATTCAGCATAATCTACTGTTGTTTAAAACTAACCAGTGCTTTCTGTCCTTTCTTAGTATATGAGTGAGCTGTCTTTCCCAACAAGTCAAGGTCCAGAAATGAAGATTCACCCTCACAAGGCCAAATTCAGGTTGAAGATGAAAACTAAGCATAAAAGTCCAGACAGTCAAGGGAAAACAAATTCAGTCTTCAAGGCTAAACACAGGCTGGTGGGAAGGTGCTAACCAGCAAGGCCACATGCTCCTCCTCCCCTACTTAGAACCCCACCCCATGCTCCCCCTCCTCATCTTATTCTAACAATGTGCTTTGGAAAAACGCTTTGAACTGCATGCAGGCAAGATAATCAGTAACCAGTAGAAAGAATGACTTGTTAGCAGAAAATTTATGTCCTCTGGCCGAACTGTTCCTTCTGTCTCAGATGAAGAAGTAACTGATGTTTTCTTAGATTCCTAAGGAATGTCACATTCAACAGATCTGAAACTTTTTGTCTATGGAGAGGCACCCAAAGGTCTGCAGTCATCCATCACCTGACATTCCTGAGCCACCTCCCCAACCCCGTTTATCTTATATAAGTCATTTCCAAATCAGTTCCCCTTTAAGATGTATTTTTTTTTTTTTGGATCATAGTCTGCCATCTTCCAATCAGCTAGCTCACTGCCTAATAAAGTTCTTTCTCTCCACTGCCTCTCCTCTAGACTGATTGGCTTTTGTTTTGCAGCAAGCAGATTGAGCCCTTGCTCAGTAACAGGATCGCTATACCAGGCCTGACTGATGACACTCAGAGAAGCAGAGAAGAGTCCCTGTGAGCTGTTCCCCTTTCTCTGGGCCCTGTCCTCTCCAGAAAAGATTCTCCCCCTGATAGAGTGCCTTGTCCTGGTGGGTGTCTTCCTGGACTATGAAACTGGAGATGTCTCCTCCTATAACATGAGGGACAGATCACACATCTACATGTATCCTGGTCATTAGGACCAGGCAAGTGGATTCCCTGCCTCCCACTTGCCCACCTCCCCTCCCATCACAGGCTACACACAGAGCATCAGTGTTCTCTTGGATCAGGAAGGCATTTCTGGCACCTGTCTGTGCACCATTGAGACAGGCTTGGGGAAGCTTATAGCCTTTCCCACACATGGCTCTTCAACTGTATGGTCTATGTCATCTCCCAACCAGTATTGTCTTCTTTCCAGTTAATCCAGAATCCACAGAGCAACCATTGCTACAATGTAACCTTTGTGGAGCTCCACTATGTATGGTAGACTTCTGTAATCATGGACTAAATTGTTCTAAAAAGCAAAGGTTGGTGGGAATTAGGCCATAGAATCGATTGAGAGCTGTGGGGATTCCCTGACAGAAGATCTGGGATCCAGCATTAGGTGCAATACTGACAGTGAACTGACCCCAGCCCCCGTTGCCCCCCAGCCAGCCTTGGGCCCCCTTGTTCGTGTCCTCTAATGTTCCCTGTGGGCTGGAAGTGGGGAGGATGCTCAGGAACTGAGGGAATGTCAGAGGTGCTCACTAGCACGTGAGAGGGTTCTTCTCCATCCTGCAATGGGAAAGACAGAGGGTGAGCTTCATGAGATAATGGCTAACCAAGCAGAAGATAAATTGTGCCTGCAGTAGTTCAGGAAATGCTAAACTTACACAATTCCTCTTGAAGTTGCTCAGAAAAAATAAACAGAAACAAATGAATGTCGTCAAAGAAGAACTAAGAGAATTTGTTTGTATTAAAGGACGAAGGACTGGCCCTCTCTGTGAATACCACCATCTTTGCTCTCCCCTGCCCAAGAAATGGTCAAGATGCAGAAATGGTATATGATCAGGTGGCTGGAGATTATTTCAGCTGGCTACAAAATTTTAGTTTTGCTTTGTTCAACAACATATTGCTCCATGTAGCCAGGTGAATGGACGCGACATTTGCAGAATGGAAGCAAGCAGACTCTGAGGGATTATTTCCTGGGACATGAAAGTTCCAAGCCCTTGCTGCTGCCTCTATTCATTTCCTCTCTTGTTTGTGTGCCAGTGAACTGCCCTTTCCACAGTGACATGAACCTACTCTTGACACAACAGTAAACACACTCTTTTACCTTTTATGCGATGCTCTTTCTCTTTTTCCATATGTTCTTCCCACAGTTCCTTTCATTGAATTTCTTTCTCTTCATTTTCAACCTCTTTTTCCTCTGTCAGAATCTCTTTTTCCCTGTGGAGTTTCTTGATAAGACAGATGTTCCCAGTGATGAGGAGGAGCAAAGTAGGCATGATGACAGCCAGGGCCACCATCCAGGAAGATGTGCTGGGAAAAAAGGATTCTGAAAAGGGAGCCAGAAAAGGCCAATTTAGTGAGAAAAAGGAGACCTGGGATGAGAGCACCCCCCAGGACACATATCTAAAGAGCTCCCCCAGGTCTCTGCTCTGTTGGCTTCTCTCTCAGAAACCCCAGGTAGAGGAAGAGTCATCCCACAGTGTTTGCCAGGGCTGAGGGCCCAGGAAACAAAAAAACAGAAACACCAGGAATCATCATGAGAAGAACCAGGGTGATTAAAATATAACCAGCCATGCTGGGCCCTCACCTTGGGATAAGCCACCATCCCTTCTTTCCTGCAAAATTGCAATGCCTCCCTCCCTGCTTCTGCCCACACCCACTGCAGTCTGTCCTCAGCACAGCAACCAAAGTGAAATCAGGTTATTTCTTTGCTCAAAATCCTACAATGTTTACCATTTCACTCAGACTAAAAGCCAGAGTCCATTTGTGGCCCACATTGCTACATATGATCTGGTCTTATTACCTCTCTGAGTTCCCTTCACTCTCCCTGCACTCAATCTATTCCAGCCACATCTGCCTCTTGGAGTTCCTTGAAACTGCCAGATATACTCCTGCCTCAGGCCCTTTGCATATGCAGTTCCTGCTACCTGGCTTGCTCAGTCCTCAAATATCTGCCTGGCTCATTCCTCACTTGCCAAATTGCTGTCTTTTCCATGAAGCCTTCCCTGACCATCCTATTCATAATTACAACTCCCCCATAGCACTCCCTAGCCCCTCCCCTATTAATTTTTTCTGCAGTACTTATCACCATCTGATATAATCTGTAGTTTAATTAATGATTTCACTCCTTTTTTTAATTATGTCATTTATTGATCCATTCTACTCTAGAATGTGAGCCTCATGAGGGCAGCAATCTTAGGGTATTTTGTTCAAGGACTCATCTTCAGTTTCTAGAACAGTGCCTTGAACATATGTGATGCTTGTTGAATGAATTTATGAATGTCTATAGATAGAGAATTTCCTTGCTCTGCCCCTCGCGAAATCCCATGGGCAGGAAGGGAGGGCTTCAGCAGGCAGTACCTCTGGGTGTAGACAGACACCCACCCACACCACTCTCCATGGTTTATGATTCTTCTAAATGTTTAAAAATTGCTGCAGGATAAGGACTATAAGAGAGGAAAACGATCAGATTTACCCTCAGAGATGAGACTCCTACCCATGTGTTTTGAGACTATTTGATTTCCCCTTGTGACAAGGAAAGAGGACACAACTCAGCTGTAGCTTGTAGCTCTTCAGGGCCCAGGACCCTTCCACCCCACACCCCAACCTCCCCATCCCCACTCCAGGTTCCAATCTGTCTGCTGAGGATCCAGCCTCTACACAATGAGACTCCAGAAGGCAGGGAACTAAGCTGGAATGAAAATCACAGTTTCCTTCTCTTGGCCAAGCAGGGTGTTGTTGATGGAGCAGGACGCATTCCTTACAGAGTAGTCCCTGATGATCACAGCTGTGGTGACCATGAAGAGGCTGTCTGCGTCAGCAGTGTAAGCTTCCTCCAGGGTGGGCATGGTCTCACCATAGGGATCCCTCCAAACCACTCGGGGCTCTGGGTACCACCCTACAGATGCACACTCCAGCCAGATGCCCCCATCCTCGTGGCCCTTCATTTCAATGAGGGGCTTAGAGCTCAGGCCTGAGAAGAAAGACCAGGGCTCAGATAAAAAGGCAATGGTGTCTTAGCCAAAGTGTCTTAGAAGCTCAGCTCTTAATGCTGACAGCCAAGTGAAGGGGGGAGAGAGCAAGAGTCCAGCCTCCAGAGAAACTTATTGTCCATATTCCACTCATTCCTGCAGTACCCCTTCCGTGAAGGGAGGAAGGAAGGAATGAAGGAAAGGAGGGAGGGACAGAGGAAGGAAGGAAGAATATAGGAAGGAGGAGAGGAAGGAAGAAGGGAAGGAAGAAAACCTTGATGTTGGAGAACACCAGGAGACCAATATGCCTAATTAATTATGAGATCTCTAAGGAGAAAGGATTACATTGCACTTTTCTTTGTGCTCCACCTACAGACTCCATCACAGTGCCCAATATCTGCCTCCCAGTAAATCTTTCTTGATTGATTCATTCTGCTAGAGATTTTAATGTTCTCACTTTTGTGTAGGTATGTCCACTCTGACCTGAAACAAGCAGGTTCAGGATTTCACTTTCTGCCCTGGGAGGACTTCTCAGTAGCCTTGGATCCCTGAAGTTCTAGGTTAATATGATAAGGACAGACACCTGCCAGGCTGGCAGAGTCTTAAGAAATTTTTGACCTCAAGACACTGTCCCTTCTCTCCTTTTTTTTTTTTTTGTGAGGAAGATCAGCCCTGAGCTAACATCCCTGCCCATCCCCCTCTTTTTGCTGAGGAAGACTGGCCCTGAGCTAACATCCGTGCCCATCTTCCTCTACTTTATGTGGGATGCCACCACAGCTTGGCCTGACAAGCAGTGCGTCAGTGCGCACCCGGGATCTGAACCCGGCCCCCCAGCAGCAGAGCGCGTACACTTAACTGCCATGCCATGGGGCCGGCCCTGTCCCTTCTCTCCTGGTTTAGGGATTTACATCACCACAGCTATCCAATAATCATAAGGAGCTGCTGGTTTTTAGGAGAATGGACACAGCTAGTATGCAAAGCCAACAGTTACCCGAATTCAGACGTGTTTACCTCCCAGGGGCTCAGTCAATTACATGATTTTCTTATAGCTCCTTGACCTATTAGACTTAACATCCACCTATTAGAAAGATCTGGATGCTCCTGGGATCCTCAAGACAAGAATATCACCTCCTCAATGTCAGCAGAACATCATCAAAAATCCTGAGAATCCAGACTCTTCCCAACTCATTCTGTCTTTAAAAGAATCTTCAATAAAAGAGACACTGGGAGTGAGATAGCTGCAAATCCATGGTCCTGGGAGACTTCTGTCCCTTTAGCCATGTGTCGAGCGATCATGCAAACTTCTTCAAGTAATTCCTTTGTTAAGTCTATCCAACAAATTATACCCAAGACAAAATTAAAGCAATTGCTTAGGTTTTAGTGCTTCCTCCTCAATTTGATTTTGCCAAGGGAAAAAAAAAAAAAAACTAGTTGCGTATTGAAAGGCTCACACAGAAACTTGAAGTTGGATAAGACTGAAAATCACGTGGAAAAAAATTCCACAAAAAGTTCCATGGGGTTCAATAAGAGCAAGCATGAGACAACAGACTTAAGTACAAAACTAGCCGGACTGTTAACCAAACACAAACCAATTAACAAACAAACAAAGAATTCTGCAGCAACTCACTTCAGAGTGGGGCAGGGCAGGCCACGGTCGTGTTTACAGGGAAAGAATAAAGGATCCTGCCACATACACACCCACACTGTTAGCTGTGCAGTGCTGCTGTGAACAGAGTCAGGACATCAGGTTGAGAAACACTTCTTCAGGATATTTTGTATTAATCAGATACAAGGTTGCCCTTCTGAGTAACAAATATTGGGTCTCCTACCAGCTATGATTGGAGGCCCCCTGGGAAGGTCGCACTGTCCTCAAACCTCACTTCCACTGGTCTGATGGACTGAAATGCCATTGATTTCTGCGTGTATTAAAGACTTTTCCAGTCTTCAAACGTTTCTTTTAATGTATACTACACTGACTCCGGGAGTGAGGTCATTCTTAAAGCCGTTGTTAATAAACTCCTAGAAATCCCGGTTAAATGCCACTTCTATTTGAGGCCTTGCCAAATTCCTCCTGGCTGAATTCTCACTTTTGATCTTCGCGAGCCAACAGGCTTAGCACTTAATCATGGTTTCACGAAATCATCCCTTTACAGTGAGTCATTCTGACTACATTAGTATTTGGGGAATGGGAAATAAGGCAAAATTAGTATTTATCAGGAAACGAGATGTCCACACGTTGTCATTTGCTGGGCAGTCCTTGTTTATTCTAGTTGTCTCGGTGCAGTTATTGACAGTGCCTCCCCTCACTCTCCAAAGTGTGCAGTTTGAATGATCAAGCACATGGTTCCCCATCAAGAAGCCATGTGCCAGGTGCTGTGCTGGATGGGATTTCACATCAGAGCCTCTCAGTCAGCCCCAGAGGTGCATGGCTCACTCCCTCGTTGCATTCTGGTTTTGCTCAATTGCCGTCTTTTCCATGAACCTTTCCCAGACAATTCTGTCTATAATTACATTACCTCCATGCCCCCAGCACTCTCAAACCCTCCCTGCTTTCTTGTGTCTATAGGACTCATCACCATCTGAAATTAAATACAGTTCAATTAATTATTTCATTTACTGCTCTCTGTACCGTCTAGAATGGGAGCCCCAGGAGAACAGGGATCTTCATGTATTTTGTTCTGTGATTTATCCTTGGTTTCTAGAAAAGTGAGTTGAACACAGGAGATGTCTGTTAAATATTTGGTAAATGAATTTATGAGAGTCTGTGATGAGAGGGAGCCCAAGGAGAAGTTTTTCCTGCTCTAAAATCTTGATTCCAGCAATTCATTTTTTTCACTTATTCATTTCACAACTATTTATGAAGTACCTACCACCAGCAAAGCAATTTGCTAGACACTGGAGATATAGTGGTGAAAAACTGCTGGTATGAGTCAGATCCTGACGGGTTCTGGTTGTGATTTGGACAGTAAAGCTGAAAGACAATGTCAAGGATGGTGTTTGGTCCTCACAGTCATGTAAAAACCACCAAATAAAAAGAAGAAATGGATTAAAATCCCATATGAAAAACTTTCTTTGGACTTGAAAATTTTAAAGAGCGTCATATACTATGGCGAGAGTGTATATTGGCACAGACTCTTTGCAAAACAAATTTGTAATATCTATTAAGGATGAAAATAGATATTTCTCATTAAACAGCCCTTCCACTCCTAGGAACATGTTTCAGTTGGGGATTTTGAGAAGGGGAATTTTATAGACTGAATGGTGTCCCGCTAAAATTCATATGTTGAATCCCTATTCTCTAACACCTCAGAGTGTGACTGTGTATGGAGACAGGGCCTTTGAAGAGGTAATTAAGTTGAAATGAGGCTGTTAGAGTGGGCCCTAATCCAATCTGACTGGTGTCCTTATAGGAAGAGATTAGGACACACAGAGACACCAGGAATGTGTCCATATGGAGGAAAGGCCATGTGAAGACACAGAGGGAGGATCATGTGAGGATGCAGGAGGACGTGGCCATCTGCAATTTCAGTAGAGAGGCCTCAGGAGAAACCAAATCTGCTGACAGCTTGATCTTAGGACTTCCAGCCTCCAGAACTGTGAGAAAATAAATTTCTGCTGTTTAAGTCACCCAGTCCGTGTTGTTTTGTTATGGCAGTCCTAGCAAACTAACACTGGTCAGGAACAGTCTGTGTTCTATGTGTTGATATGAGTAGTGGTTATATGGATTATAGTTCATAATAATTCAGAAATTTGTACATTAATGTTTTATGAGTTTTCCTGTATGTGTATTATATTTCACAATAAAAATGTCTAAATCTAAAACATGTTACTGAGGAAGACTCTCAGAGATCTCCAAGAAGTAAACATAAGAATAATCTGTAGGGATTCAATACTCTCCCCTGTTCAAGCCTACAGCTGAGTTCTGTGTGTGCTTCTCAAGAGGTCATGCCCACAGCTTAGCAGGGCAAACCGACTCATTTGGCCCTTGGGCTGGAAGAAGCCACCCTCCCTGCATGAAGCGGACACTAGTCAAATATGTGCTGGTCTACCATGGGCCTGTGGTTAGGAGATAATCTGTCCCCAAGAGTCACTGTGAAAAAGCAATAGAACAAAATGAAATTGACACCGGCTCAACACAATGTTGACATAAGGGAAGCCATTTTGTAGAAAAGAAACCCTATTGTAACTTTGAATGACCTCTAATTAACTAGCCCAGATGTGCTCTGTGGATTTTATGGCCCCTCCCATCTTCTATAAGTTGAAAACCTTGTCCTCTTTGAGTTCCTTTGCAATGTGATGACCCCTGGGCTACAGTCTGTGCTGATAGCCATCATCAAGGACAACTAAAAGATCAGGGTATAAGGGCGTTGCTCCGGTCTCTGATGCATAGCCAGTAAAACCAAAGACAATCAGAAACTAAGACCAAATGTCTGCCCCCAGCTGGAGGTCAGATGGATGCCCCCACCCAGAGACCTAATGCCTCCTCCACCCAGAGAGCAGCCCCCTATATAACTGACCTGTAATCTTTGTTCTGTAAGATGGTTCTTTTGGATGTGAGTCGGCCATCTTCCCTCTTGCTAGCAAGCTATAATAAAAAGTCCTTTCTCGGGTCTGGCCCTGTGGCTTAGCGTTTAAGTCCACTACTGGTGGCCCGGGTTCGGATCCCGGACGCGCACCGACGCACCGCTTCTCCGGCCACGCTGAGGCCGCGTCCCGCATACAGCAACTAGAAGGATGTGCAACTATGACATACAACTATCTAGTGGGACTTTGGGGGAAAAAACAAAGGAGGAGGATTGGCAATAGATGTTAGCTCAGAGCCGGTCTTCCTCAGCTAAAAAAGAGGAGGATTAGGATGGATGTTAGCTCAGGGCTGATCTTCCTCGCAAAAAAAAAAAGTCCTTCCTCTCCTATCACATTGCCTCTTGACTACCGGCATGTCTTGCGGTCGGCAGATGAACCCCCTTTCTGGGCGGTAACAAAAAGACACACATGCCACCATCAGGAGCATAGTGGCCTCATTGTAGGATTTCCCTTCTTGGAAATAACAGTGCTAGATGTCATTCTCATGGGCTGTGACATTGCGGATATTTAGAGCCACACTCCCCTTGCTGATCTCTTCCTTCACAAAGGTTGTTCTTCCTCGGTACTCCTCCATCTGCTCCTCTGTCCTCTCTCGCCCCCCCTTATACACAAGCACTGCGGGGGAGAACTGAGACCTGAACCACCGCACCTCCATGACCTCAGCAGTTTTCTCAGATGACAGGTGGCAGCTTAACATGCTGTTTCCTCCCACCATGACCAGGATTGGACCAGCTGGCCCCACGACAGTAGACTAGTCTGTTTACCAAAGGTTTAGAATCAGACAGGGGCACCAGCATCACATATCTAAGGCAGGAAAGGAAGTGCATACTCCAGGGCACAGACAGAATCTCTGTCTATTTCTAATATATCCTTTCAGACATATTCTTTCTAAGGCCACAGGGTCTTCCTGGGCTGAGGATTCTGGGGGCCAGTAGCTGTGGCTGGTCAGCAGCAATAGATACCTAGTAGGAGTATCTACTGAGGCTGCTGATGCTTCCTGAACGAAACACTGAGAAGCAAACACTGAGCACCCTCTGTTGACTCTGTGCTTACAGAAGTGTCCTTCCATTCCCCAATCTAGCCCAGTGCCTGGAATGGAGGATAAACTTGAGCTGTCCAATATCAGAGGGAATAACTTATCCCAACTAAAATGTGCTATACATGTAAAATACAAACATACTACTTTGAAAATTAAGAATAAAAAATAAGTTATATAATTTTAAAAATTTTATATTAAAATCTAAATAATATTTTGATTATATGGCATTAAACAAGATATATCATTAAAACTTATTTCATAGGCTGCGTCCCACATGCAGCAACTAGAAGGATATGCAACTATGACATACAACTATCTACTGGGGCTTTGGGGGAAAAAAAAGGAGGAGGATTGGCAATAGATGTTAGCTCAGAGCCGGTCTTCCTCAGCAAAAAGAGGAGGATTAGCATGGATGTTAGCTCAGGGCTGATCTTCCTCACAAAAAAAAAAAAAAATTATTTCATTCATATACTTGTTTTTTACTTTTTTAAATGTAGTTACTAAAAAATTTAAAATCATGTGTGCAGCTGGCCTTTGTGACTCTCTCAGAGTGTACTCTCTCAGAGTGTCCTGGGTGGGACTGAGCCCAGTTGCCCACATGAAAATCAACTAATTAATGTACTCTCTATGCCATTTTTTACTTAGTTGGTGTTTTTCCTTTTATTTATTTCCCAACTTGGGTTTCCTGGGATAACTTCTCAAATAGCCTACCTGAACCCAATCCCTACACTCAGAGTCAGCTTTTCTGAAACCCAAACTAAAAGATGGGATTAGGTAGAAATTTCACCACACATTGTATCCAACACTGAAAATTATCTTTTCAGGAGAGGTACACTCTGACATGTATACCTGAGTCTAGCAAGTGGAAAGGGCTACAGACAAATTTTCCAAAAATTCACAAGAATCTCCAATCATGGAGGCCCTAAGTCTACACAGGGGCCTACCAGGATGGAGACCTCCCCCTCCTTCAGAGTGAGCAAGGCTGTGACTATGATAAGCATACTAGGCTAAATAGTCCACACCATCATCTCTGCAACCTGTCAATATGAGACATTATTTGGCAAAAGGAAACTTATAGATGGATTAAGGTTTTGGACCTTAAAGTAGGGAGATTATCCTGGATTATCTGGGTGGACTGAATATAATCACACCATTTCTTAAAAGTGGAAGAAAGCAGAAGAGTCAAAGAGATTCAATGGCAGAAGAAGCAGGAGAGATTCAAAGATTTAAGGGACTCAAGCTGTCATTGCTGCTTTGCAATTGGAGGAAGACGATCACAAGTTGAGGAAGGTGGCAGCCTCTAGAAGCTGAGAATAGTCCTTAACTGAAAGCCGGCAAGGAATGGCAACCCGAATCCTACAACTGCAAGAAACTGAATTCTGCCAACAATCTGAGAGAGCAAGTAAACAGATTCCCTAGGGCCTCCAGAAAGGATCATAGCCTGCAGACACCTTGATTTTAGCCCAGTGACACCCGTGTTGGACTTCTGACCTACAGAAATGTGAGATAATAAATTATGTTGTTTTTGGTCTCAAAATTTATAGTAATGTGGTATAAGCAAAAGAAAACTAATACAATAAGGATTTTGTGAAAATGTTGCATGAAGTAACTGTGAAATTGTGGTGAATAATCTGTGGTAGCTTAAAATCTAGAAATAGGTCAGTTGAAGAGTGAAGATTATTAACAAATTTATTTAACAATTGTAGCTTGACAAACACATTCTGGATAGAGGGGATATAGCAGTGAACAATAATGGTGATGATAATGAAGAGTAGCCTTTCCCCAGTATCCACCAGTTGAAAGGAGCATCCTTTAACATCAATGAATGATCAGGGGTGGAAATATCCCTTTCCTGGAGATGGATTCTACAGTGTGATAAAACTACCACTAAAGTTATCTAGCTTCCTTCCTCCCAAATTCTTATTCCACAGACAATCTTTAGGTGTTAAGTTAGGTTTCCTAGAGACCTTCAAAGTAGGAGGATTGGTTGTGGCTCCATGATCACGCATCACCTTGACAGAGTGGGTGCACATGTGCCCATTATTAGTGAAGAGTTTGGCCTCTAGGGGCTGGCTTGATGGCATGGTGGTTAAGTTCACATGCTCCGCTTTGGCAGCCTGGGGTTCCCGGGTTTGGATCCCGGGCACGGACCTACACACCGCTCATCAAGCCATGCTGTGGGAGTGTCCCACACATAAAATAGGGGAAGATTGGCACAGACATTAGCTCAGGGCTGATCTTCCTCACAAAAAAAAAAAAGAATTTGGCCTCTGGGCCCTCCGTATCCTGTGTGATGCAGTCCCTGTGAATTCATTCTCTGGACCACGTCACCCTGTAAACTTAATCCAATGAAGTGTTGGACCTGTGGCTTTGACAGTCGACCTTGAAGGAACCAAGCAGGGTGTGGCCTCCATAGTCACCTACAGTGATCCTTACCTTGGGGTCCCCTGGGAAGGGTACCTTAGGGCTGCACACGGTCCCTTCCCCACAGGGGCAATGGGGTTGGAAAAAAACAACAGGCCAGGGGGTAAGGGTGGGACAGGGGCCAAACCTCTCCCAGCAGCACAACTTTCTGTATGAATTATATAAGTTACTTAAATTGGCTCTGCCTCAGTTTCCACATTCGCAAAATGAGACTATCTCATACAGCTGTTGTGAGGATTAAATGAGTGAATTTCACTTAAAGCATTTAGCACAGTACATTCTAAGTTATCTATACATGTTAGTTATTGTTGTTCAAATCCCATCTGTTATTCACTTGCTGAATAACCTTTAGAAAGTTAATTCACTTTTCTGCACCCTTGTTTCCTTTTCTGTAGAAAGAAGATAATAAAATGGTACCAAAAGCAACTGTCATATGGAATAATGGAATTAATATTAGTGAAGTGATTCACACAGGGTGGGCATTTAGTGTTTTATTGTTGTGATGTGTTGCTGTGAAGGAGGAGGCCCTCAGCTCCAGGCTGCACAGGCAGAAGCAAGGATATTACTTCAGCCTGAGGGTCCCCATTCCCATCAGCAGAGCCCAGGCTTACTGGAGTCTCCAAGAAAAGGTCAGACACTAGGTCAGGAACAAGGAAACTGCACTCCGGTGAGCACTGGGCAAACAGTCAAGGCAGTGGACCCCCATGTCTTAATTCTGAAAACAGGCCACAGAGGCCTGGCGAAGGAGGTTTGTGGGAAGGTGTAGATATGAGATCCATCCATGGCATTTTAGAATGAGAACTGAACAGTCTTATACTCCAGGAAAACCTCTACTCTTTGAGGAGGGTTGGAAATTGTTAGATTGGTCCAGGGTTCAGTGAGTGCCAGATAGTCCTTCCCATCAGACAGCCCCATAGTCCAGAATCCATTCTTGGGTGCTATAGAAACACTTTTTTTCATCTCCACATTCTCCTTACGCACCCCGACGTACCACTCTTTCCTGTCCCCCACGTCCACTTCCCAGAAATGTCTCCCTGAAGTGCAGCTTTTGCAACTAAGTATCCTGTAACGGCAAACAAACTTCTTAAGGCTGGCTGGCATATTCCCTCGTTCATCTGTCCACCACAGCTCCTCTGGTTGTCAGAAAGAAGGAGGACGGGGTTTGCTGTGTTCGGATCCAGAATCACATCCGCTGCAGAGAGTGTGGGGATGGGATGTGGGGTCAGCAATTTTTCTTAGACCTCAGAGCCTCAGCCTACAAGACTTGGGTCTGGCTGAGGAGGTCCAAGTCCAGAGCCTGGTGTCCCCAGCCTGCCCTGAAGGTGACCCTCTCAACAACACCAAAAGAAAGACCCAGGAGTCTTGTGTTTAGTGAAGTAGAGTGATGAGGGTCAGGGTCTGCCTAACCAGACATCTGAGTTTTCTCCTTCCTTCCATCTTTTTCCTACTTCCCTCCCCAAAATTACTCTACTCTTCTTTATAGTCACATGGATTTACCTTTCAATCCTTGGTCTACCACTCCTGAGCTGAATATTTTTCCTTTTCTGCAGTCTCTTTTTCAATATTACCAAGCTATATAATATCTTTGAGCCTTAATTTGCTTATCTGGAAAATGGGGATAAAAATACTAATCTTGAGGGTAGCAAAAGACAACACATGTTTTATATATAGCCAGGGCTGGGCATGGAGGAAGTGCCTGACATTATAATAGCTCCATGCCTTTTCTGTGCTAGAGGCCATATTAGGGGCTTTCTGCACTCCCAGATCCACCTTCCACCTTTCCCTACCCTCTCCCGGACCTCAGGAATCTATCCTCTATGGACAGCATCACTGGGCTCCCTTGACTCTGGTTACCTGTTGGGTTTGGCCAATGAGAGGTACTACCTGAAGATTGGAAAGAGAAAGAAAAGAGAGACACAACATTTTTTTCCCCCACTTCCTCCCTGTCCTTATCAGATGGTGATGCTCTATCAAATGCACAACTCCTCTCAAGCAGCCGTGTCCTTGAGCTACAGCTTCCTCTGGGCTCCAGTAACTGCTCCCTCTCCCTATTCCTTCAAGTCTAGGGGTGGTGACAGCTTCCCACTACTGTGAGCCCTGGGGCACCTCACATTCCCTTGTTGGTTTCCCTTAAGCCCACTCTCACCTTTGTAAATTGTTCCTTTTAGAAACCTTCTTCAATCACCCAGTTTGAACATTCATCTCTTTCTTGTTGCTTTTTTGACCAATACACATTCGTTACCTCATTTACAGTTTACCTCAACCCTCACATAATAGGGATTATGATCATCATTTAAAAATTAGGAGACTAATTTTCAAAAACATTAAGTAACTTGGAGACACACAGCAGCAGGAGGTGGCATAGGAAGCTTGGGAAAAGCCAAGACCTTTGCTCATTACCTTCTCTCCTTGGTCATTCCACATCCTCACTCTCCCTCTCCTTTGTTCACTCTGCCTCTCCTTTCCCTCAGCTCTACCATTTATGCCTCTTCTTTCCCATGAAGATCTGTGGAAGCCCAGGAGAGCCATTCTCCCTGGTTCTCTGGGCTCTCAGCAGGAAGGCCCTGGAGATGGGCACACCTTTGAGACCAGGACCTCAAGTGACCCACCCAGAACTCTCCTAGTCATGGGGACTTCTCTTTTCAGAATCTAAAGATTTGGATAAGAAAAGGGAATATGATCCCTCAGGTTGTTATCCTAGGGAACATACAGTGATTCACTCACCAGCTTGGAAGATGATCATCTTCCATTCTGAAAGGCAAGAGACATAAATATGCAAAGGGCATTATTTCCCCTCACCAGTTCTCCTCACTAAGCCTTTTCTCTTTCCCTTTCTTCAGTGTCTTCCAATGTTCAGCTTCCTTCCTCTACAGCTCTGCTGTATCAGCCATACTATCTCTCAGAAATGGTGTACTTCCTTCCCTCTGTCATGCTCGAGCTGCAGGCAACATGACCAGGCTTTTCTAGGGTGTGGGAATGTGTGCCAGCAGGGTGAGGAGTGGCTGAAAATGCCTAGATGCTGTATCTGGAAGGTCCTCTCTGATGCTCCAGAAAATCAGTGGTGGTGTCCCCCACAGAAAATGAGCCTCTGGACTAGATGTGATTATTCCTACTGGGAATGCCAATGGGTCACACAGCAGAGAAACGGTTTAAATGCTTAGTACACAGGTGCCAGGAAACTCAGAGAACATCAGGATCACTCACCAGCATAGGCCTGAGACTTCTTTCTACCTACAATGGAAGAAAGGTAGTGATGTCACCTGAACTATGTCATTTCTGAGTTGTTTCCTTTCTCTTCCTTTGCACACATCTAATCTTTCTTTTTGACTCCCACCCCTCCTACCTTCTCTCTCTGCCTGTTCAATCCTCTCCTCCTTATCAAATCTGAGAACATCAACTGCATGCTGATGATACCACAGGCACCATGTAAGTGCTTTCCCAGCTGAGATTCGGCTGATCTATTTTGTATGTATCTACATTCCCACGCCTGGGCATAGGTGTCACTGTGTGTACACGTGTCTGTGTATATGCACTAGAATCCACGTGTCTCAAGCTGTATTATGTCCTGTCTACTTCAGAAAAGAACTGGGCAACTTAATAAGGAAATTTCAGATACTATTTTTTTAAAAGGAGTTCTCATAAACATACGGGAACTGAGCCACTGTGGCCATTCCTTTTCTTAAGAGACAGTTTTCTCTTTCGTTCTTCTCTGATTTTCTCATTCTTTTAAATCTTACATTCTTTTTTTCCTCTCAGCAGACTACAGACTATGTAAAGCTACTAGTGAGGTTCCCAGCATAGAGAAGACAATTCATCTAGAGAGTTCCTTCCCCTTCCTCCTCCTTTCCTTTCAAATGACCCCTGGATATTCCCTGGTGCCTTGCTGGGCTGGAGATTCTGTGGGGCTCTAGATGAGAGAGACTGAGGCCCTTTTCTCCATTAAAAAAATATTACTTCCCCATGCTTCCCCACAATCAGCCACCCTTATTTCTTTCCCTCCATAAAGGGATCCTGGACATTTCTCAGCCCTGGGCAGAGTAAGGCTGAAGAAAGAGGCTGGGAAATATCCCAGCAGAGAGTCTTTGATACGAATTCAGAGAAAATGAAAGAGCCGCTCATGAGCCACGTACTGGATCTTTCTCCACTCTGCCATGGAAGAAACGTGAAGAGGCATTAAGATGCTTAAAGCAGCAATAGGGAGACATATATGGGTCTCTGGGGAAATAGGACTTGCTGAGTTCACGCTGGAGCATCGTTGAAAAATAAGCGGGAAACAAAAATTACTGTTATGGGGATGGAATGGGGAGGATCTTTGGAAAATAAACCTTACATATGACCCAGTGCAGAGGTGGATGCAAGGGTGGGGAGCGGGTGAGGTCATCAGGTAACCTCACCTAAGCCAGGGCCTTAGGTTCCCTTCCTGGTGAGATATCTCTTGCCCTTCGTTGCAGACCCTTTTCTACTTGCTCTCTCTCTTTCCCCTTCTGCTGTTGCCACAGGAAGTAACCCATCACTGCAAGAGGCAGCAACTAGACAGGCAGGGTTCCCGACAAAGCCAAGATCCAGGGCTGGGCCCTCTGCAAGGAGTCTGCAATGGAAGGGAGCTTTAGCCTCTCACACCCAGGAAGATTGGCACAGAGTTGATCTCAGGACATTAAATGGTCCCTCTCCTTCTAGAGTCTCAGCAAAGTTTGGTTAAGACTTCCGTAAACTCTTACTATAACATAATACTATTACTTGTCTTGATATGCCTGCTTCTCACATGTGAATAGGAGTTACTTGAGCATCAGAATCATATGTTTTTTTCTAATTTAATTTTTCAACAGGTTACCTTTACGTGGTTCAAATATCAAAATAATATAAAAAGTCATCCAAGTCTCCCATCCACTCCCTCCCCCCTCCCTCCATTTATTAGCCTCTCATTAGTCAGCTTAGTACAGTGGTTGAGAATAGGAACTTTGGAGCTGGAGAGCCTGTGTTCAAATTCTGGCTCCTCCACTTGACTGGCAGTGTGATCTTGGACTAATTACTTCACTGCTCTGTTCCCGGTGCCCTAATTTGTAACATAGGGTAATAACAGTACCTCATTCATAAGGTTAAAGGATTCAATTAATGCTTATTAAGTGCCTGATACAGTGAGTGCTATGCAAATGTGTATTAAATTTTAAAAATATAAATATATTCTTATCTTTTCTTGTTTACGCTGAAGATAGCATTCTATACAAACTGCTCTGCATCTGGCTTCTTCTGTCCATCTTGGAGATCCTGCCATATTAGTAAAGAGAGATTGTCTGTGTTTTCTTTCCCAGCTGTGCAATATTCCGTTGCATAAAAGTTCCCCATTGATGGACATTTGCATAGTTTCTAACTTTTTGCTATTATAATTAATGCACAAGAAATAACATTTTACATGAGTCATTTCATATGAATGCAAGTATATCTGTCAGAGAAGTTCCTGGAAGTGGAATTTTGGATCAATATATAAGTAGTTTGGAGAAATACTGCTCTATTGCCCCCAATAGAAGTTGTGTCACTTTGTATCAAAAATATAGCGAATTATACCATCAAATGTCTCAGAGTAACTGTCTCCTAACAATCCTGCCATCAAAATGTCTGATCTGCCACCTCGGTCTTGTTTTGTTGCCAATCTCACAAGTGGAAATTTTTTTTTTTTTTTTTGCTGAAGATTAGCCCTGAGGTAACAGCTGTTGCCAACCCTCCTCTTTTTTTTTTTTGTATTGAGGGAGATGTTAGCAGTGAGCTAACATCTGTGCCAATCTTCCTCTACTTTGTATGTGGGATGCCTCCACAGCATGGCTGATGAGTGGAGTAGGTCCGCGCCTGGGATCTGAACCTGCAAACTGAGGCCACTGAAGCAGAGCGCGCAAAAATTGAACCGCTGGTCCAAGGGGCCAGCCACAATCTTTCTCTATTTTTTATATGTGGGTCGCCACCACAGCATGGCTGATGGCTGATGTAGGTCCACGCCTGGGAATGGAACCCACAAACCAGGGCCTCCGAAGTGGAACATGCTGAACTATGCCCCACTATGCCATGGGGCCAGCCCCTGCAAAAAGTTTTAATGCATGTTCCTCTGTTGAGTGAGATGGAACCTCATCTCATGTGTTATTTCCTTTTCTGTGAATTTTGCTCACTTTTCTACTGGGTTATTTTACATTTTAAGGAGATTAGCTCTTTCTCTATGATATGAGTTGTACATATTTTTTCCCATTTTGTCATTTATCTTTGCTTAAGGGTCTGATCTTTACCATTTTCCCCAATTTCCCATTGCCTGTTACAATTTCTGGTATAGGAAATACACAGTAAATACTTGTGACATAAACATCTTTATGGGGAAAAGAAACATCCCTGGAGTAAGAAAGAGACTCTGGATCCCTGCTCTGTGGCTTATATTCACTGCAAAGACCCGAGTCAGCAACAGAGAATCACACATCCTCCTTCTTTCAACGGCCACAGCTCAGCACTGTATACTTGAGGCTAAGCAGGTACTGACTTGCATTGGAAACCCTGGTGGTCTTTTCCTGGCTGAGGAGGGGATTTCTGATGATACAGGACACCCCTTCCACAGAGCTGCCTTTCACAATCACAGGTGCTGCGACTGCATATAGACCATCTCCATCTGCAACCAAAGATGCTGGCACATTTGTCATGTCCTCTCCCTTGGCAATTCTCCACTGTATTTGGGACCAGTGATACTAGTCTGTTGACACCACTCCAGATGTATCCCTTCATCCTCATAAGCCTTCGTTTCAATGTGAAGATCAGAACCAGCATGATGGAAGGATAAATGAGCCTGAATTCTTTGGAGCCTCCTGTATCGGTCAGGGTCTCAACAGGAATTGAATGGCACACTCACATTAGATAATTGAAGGGTGATTTCATTAATGAGCTGTTTACAAAAGCATGGTCATGGTGAGGCGAAATCTACATGGGACAGAGCAATACCCTGGGGCCAGGAACAGTGGAGTTGTTACCAACCACCTCTAAACTCAAAGGGAGGCAGAATGGAAGCTGTTTTAACACCTAACAGAAGAGTCATGTAGAAAGGGTTTTCTTGAGAGGAGCTGTGATCTTCAGGAAGGGAAAGCAGCCAGCTAGAAGTGGTCTTGCAGGGGGAAAGCAAGGGGGATAAGTACATACACTTCTTTCTCCTCTCTCCCTCCTTCCATCTTCTGCTATGGTTCCTTATTGACCAAACCCATGCAGAAGCCACAGAGCAAGAGAGTGCCCTGAGAAAGAGAAATACAACTCTTGACGTCTGGACATTGACCTCACTTGGTGTTCTCCTGTTGAACAAAACTAATTTCATGGAACATCAATATCCATCAAGGGCACTTTGTCATTATGATGGGTCAGGACAAAAACAACACCACTTACACATTGTGTTTGAATAAAGAGAAAAACATGAACACTGTCCAAACCACAGTTGTGACCAAACTTTTCCCTATCCTGGCTACGAGTAACTGCTGCTCCTTTCCCATTTACAACTTTAGCCTCACTCTAGTCTTCCTCCTAGGTAGGATTTATTAAGACATCTACCTACAGAATCATACCCTCCACCTTCAGAACAGCATCCAATCCAGAGCAAAGCCCCATTTCCATAAACCCTTCCCCAACTCATCTAACAGAAGCCCAAATTCTATGCCAAGTCTTCTCTAACACCCTCTTACTGAGACACTCCACGGTTCCCAGATGACATGCACTCTCCCTCCCTGCAACAAGTACTACCTGCAACTTGGTCAACTCCAGGTGTGTTCCTGGGGGCCTTTGGTGGGAGAATATTGGTAGCACAGATGTCGAAGTACAAGTCACCATCCCTGGGCCCACAGCAGCGTGCTCCTGGAGGGGCTAGAGAATCTATCTGGAACACAACTGAACTGAAACGACTGTGTGCCATCACTGAGGAGATATTTTCTTCTCCTTCCTATCCCTGACCTTCCACTACCCTGCTTAGAGCCTGGAGGCCACTATGAGGGAGTTCATACTTGATATTATAGGGCATAGGAAGGATTCTTCCTGGAGGAAAACCTGTATCTTTCCCAAGGGCTTCATAGAAACAAAGAGGGAAGGCAGTGGAGGCTGTTCCTAGTGACTAGCCAGGATGCTCTGAGGGGGACTGGGAGCATGAATGCTTCATCTGCCCACCAGGTCCCACAGAGGAATGAGCTCAGAACAAAACCTGTAGCCTCACCTGCAACCTTCACTTCCACCATGGCTTTTCAGAGAAGTTGACACCTTGGAAATAACACAGGTAGTTTCTGCTGTCAGAGGCTCTGATGTAAATTCAGAGAGTGGCCTTCCCTTCAGTGACGTCATCGCTTAAAATCAAAGTTCTCCCTGGATACTCTTCCATCTGTTGGTCTTCTACTTCCTACCCATTTGCATACTCCAATACTACCTCACTAAGACTGGATCTCTCCAGAATCAGCTCCATGGTCTCTGCGCTCATATTTGGGGACAGATGGCAGGGCAGATCAGCATCTTCACCCACCATGGCCTAGATGTGGGCCCAGGGTGTCCTATCACGGCAAACTGAGCTGGTCAGTAAAAGGAGAAGCTCCATGAGAGGCAGTTGGGGCCATGAGGGTAAGGGAGGGGTCTCAGCCAGGGAGGGTGAGGTATGAAAAACCTAGAGAGGAACACGATCTTAACAGAAGTACAGGTTGTCTTAAGGGCATGTGCACCTTCAGTTTGGGATGGGACTTCCAGGTATGAGAAGTTGTCAGAGGTTCTGAGTGGACACTTATAGGTAGTTGTCTGGTTCAGATGCACAAAATCAGAATGTTCCCTACTTGTAGAAGGGGTAAGCAACTGGACCAAAACAAGGCAGACAAGGAGGATGAGCAGAGGGAAGTCTAGGGAACTTTCCATTTTCATGTGTGCTGCAGAGAGACCAGAAAGAGTCAGGCAGAAACTATGACTTGGAAGATGTCAAATTTCACGTCAAACCTCTCCAGGGCTGATTTGGTGAAACACACAGTCACTAGTGTGGTGACTCAAAATCCTCTTCTGCCAAAATGTCTGCTTGGGAGTCTCTTTACCTTTGAGTTCCAACTTGGAAAATCACCCACAAAAATATGTAATGTTAAATGTACATGCATTAACCCTAATCCACCAGGGAATCTCTTTCTATTCTTCAAACACGCCACACATACTTCTTTCTCTAGGCTTTGGCACTGCTGTTCTCTCTACTTGAAATGCTTTTCCCCCAGGTGGTCCTATGACTTGCTCCCCTACATCATCACCACCCTATTGTAAATTGCAACTTCTGATGCGATGTTCCTTACTCTAATTGATTTATCTCCTGAGCACGTATCATCATGTGCCACACCATATATTTTACTATTTATTTAGTTGTCTTGTCTGTGTCCCTCCACCAGAAGGTAGGTTCTTGGAAAATGGGGAATTTCTGTTTTGTTCACTTTTGTGCCCCGGCGCCCAGCGTAGTAACTGGCACATTGTTACCGCTCATGGATCTTTATTGAGTTAATAAACGAATGAATGAATGGACTGAATAGAGCAGCCCAGAGGGAAGCTGGAGAGTGAGGGGTCCAGGATGAGGGTGAAGAAATAGCCTCAGACGGGAGAAAGGACATGTGCTCTGTTGAAACCAGAGGAAACAGACCAGGAGGGGCAGTGCAGATGGTGGGGCAGGAAGTGTGGGACCTCCCCCTTCTATCTTCTCTCTTAGGTGGGGGGTTGCATCACCGTCAGAGACATGGGGAAAGGATGTGGCGATGAGGATAACGGCTAATGTTCACTGATCACAGCTATGTGGTACATTCTGTACTGGATGCTCTCCACACCTTGTCTCATTCCTTAACATCTGCTCAGTGTAGGGTGTAATTACCTCAATTTCTAGGTGATGATAATAGGTTCAGAGAGGTTAAGGAACCTGTTTCCATTTGTCTGAGTAAGTAGGATAAACAGGGGCCAAGCAGGTGTGCTAAACAGGCAGAGGAAATGGGCACAGACAGGTGAAACTGAATGATGGGTTTGGGGCACTGCAGGACGTGTGATCAGGCCAGTGCAGGATGGCACATGGCAGGGAGTGTCCAAGGTTGGACAGAAATAGGAGGACTGGACTGTTGAGTGCCTGCAATGCAAGGATAAAATGTCCAGGGATTAGACTTTATCATTTAGGGTGGTGTTTCTTCACCTGAGTTATGTAAAAAACTTGCTTAGACAAAAACTAATTTCTAGATACATCTGAAAATATATCTTCAATCTCCTGAGGGAACCAATTTGAAAATACAACATTAAAAGTTAAAATCTGGGGCCGGCCCGGTGACGCAAACAGTTAAGTGCACGTGCTCTGCTGCGGGGGCCCTGGGTTCACCAGTTTGGATCCCGGGCGCGCACCGACGCACTGCTTGTCAAGCCATGCTGCGGCTGCGTCCCATATAAAGTGGAGGAAGATGGGCACAGATGTTAACCCAGGGCCAGTCTTCCTCAGCAAAAACAAAGAGGACGATTGGCAGATGTTAGCACAGGGCTGATCTCCTCACACACACACACAAAAAAGTTAAAATCTGCCAGTGGGGAGTTCATCTGTCACTGATGGGATTATAAACATAGCAGTGAGCTTGGAAACTAGAACCACTCAGTGATAATTGATTACAAGGATGTTAACCAGGTGATACAGAGTTGGCTTAGGTTGTGTTTGTTTAGATTCAAATTTGACATTAAGACAATTTTTCAAAAAAATTTGAATATTCTTTTAGAATGTACAAATCTCTATAGCATCTCCCTCCCCAGTAAGACTGCAGAGGGCCATAGGAAGCCACAGGCGGTTTGGGAACTCAGAGGAATGTAGTCAGATGTCTGTTTTAGCAAGTATACTCTGAAACTCGAGACTACGGACAGTATTGTAATAACTTTTAAAAAGCAATGCGTTATTTATGCTGGTTGCTTTTCAGATTTCTTGTCTGTTTCCTGGTATTTATTTAAACTAAAAGTCTTAATAGGAAAAGGACAGCAGTAGCTCTTGGAGGAAGGGAAGCAGAAACCAGAGAGGTAGAGTGGTTTGTTGGCAAAGCTGTGAAGCGAAGGGTTGTGGTAAACTGAGTCCCAGGGATCTGTGATAAAAGAAGAGAGGAAAATTGAGGAAGGCGGTGCATGCTGAGAAGGGGCCCTGGGCTAAGCAGTAGAAAGGACTTGCCATGAGAGGTAGGTGGGAAAGGAGCCCACCTGGGTGGGTGGTGGCAGCCTTGAGGAATCAAGGGTACACAGGAGGAAGAACAGGCTGTCAGGAAAGGATATGGAGCTCAGCTTTGGACACAGGTTTTAAAAATCTTTGGGGCACCCTTGAGGTGTGAGCCAGAGATATTGGGATTATACGGAGAAATCCAGATTGTGTAGAAGTGAGCAAAGCCTCAGGGGAAAGAATCAGGTTCAAGGCACATATTAAATGAGAAAGATGAAGTCTTCAATTAAAAACAAAAATTCCAGTTACTCACCACCCACTTTCTGGGCTTTTCTCCAGCTTAAAGTTGAACAAAGAAACCTCATGAGATAACTGGCACCTGAGAGGGTCCCAAATCATACACAGAGGAGAGGGAAGCACAGAACTTACTGAGCTCTCTTTGGAGTTTCTCTGCAAAAGATCAAGAAGTAATCAGTACCATCCATAACACAGCAACCCAGTCTACCGGGCAACGGGGCCTCTGGGAGACCCCTTCCTGGGCTGTGTCTGCAGTGAATCCTGGGAGCTGTCCCAGAACTAGGAACACTGGGGCACAGTCAGGGTCACAGGTAGGGAAGGAAATGGAGCAGGGTTGATGGTAGCAAGTGAGGAAGAACTGCATTAAACCCCTCACTGAGAATCACCTTGAATCACCTAAAGAATTTCACTTCTTTGGCTAAGATGCTTTAACGGACTTGTCCAAGCTCAGAGCTAGTTGGTTTTCTTATTTCTAGACTACTGTCTTTCCCTGGCCCCAAGTTGCTCCTGCTTAACTCTGAGAGTCAGATGTGGAGGCTTCCCCCAAGACACACACACACACACTTGCCCCTCAATAGAGAATTCTTGGCCTCCCATCACCTTCTCGCATGAAAACTAGAGAGTTCTCTGAAGTGAGGAAGATCACAGAGGAGGAGGGGAAGAATCTCTCCTTCATTCCTCCATATGTTGCTCCTTCCTGGGAAAAGATCACACTTCAGAATCCTCGTTGTTCCCTCTCTCTAAGACCCCAATAACAACACAGGGTGGTTATTCAGTGCTCCCTCTGCTCTAGGGGCTGTGTGCATTCCCATGGCTCATGAAAACCCCTAGGGGGTGAGTTTTTGTTTATCCTTCTCAGTGCACCAAACGTGCCAAGGAGGTCTGATCCCAACTTTTGTAGGAAACTGAGGCTGAGAGAAGTTCAATGACTGGATCAGAGTCACTCGGCTAGTGAGCTGCAATGCCAGGGTTGAACCCGGCTCTGTCTGCATGTGAAGCCTGACCTCTGAACAGTCTCTGCTGTGCAGCAGGCCCTGCCCTCTTTGCCTTGGCCTGCCCTGACCGTCCACACTGACCCTGGGGAAGCAGGAGATCAGCTCAGACTGGCCAGTTATGGGGTGAATCTGCTTCTGCACAGACCCCTGATGACCACAGCCAGCCAATGAGAGCAGGAGAGACAGCGACAGCCAGCTGAGAACCAGCACAGAAAACTGACAAGTTCCACGACCAAAGATCAGGAGGTCTCTGTCCTCCCCCCAGAGTTTATTTTCCCCAAGAGTGTAACATGGAAGGAGTAATATGGTTTTCTTGTTCCCTCTAAGGCTTTCCTTCACACTTACCTCACATAGAATGTTCCTTGTCCTTCTACTTCTCCTTTCTTCTAGAACTCAGAGTTGAGTGATCCGAAATGTTTATTCTCTGGAGTTTGTCACACTTGGGTCACAGGAGCAGATGAGCCTGGCTCACAGGCTGGACCAGGAGAGGCCAGGCAGGGGCGTGCACAGTAGCCCCCTCTCTCTGCCTGCAGAGACAGGTCAGCTGCAGATCCAGCAAACACTGCTGCTGAGATGGGAGAAGGGAAAAGCCAGAGAGGCCATGAGAACTAGAAACGGGCTGGTGTGTGGAGGTAGCAGGAGCCAGGGTGGCGAGCTGCCCCAGGAAGGACACCCAGGGGGCCTGGGAAAGACAGAACCCTGTCAACAGGAGCTCTCTTGAGTCAGATAAGGCCGTAGGCTAGGTAAGGTTTTATAATCTTCCTTCTCAAGGTTCTAGATTGGCGTTTAAAGCAGATAAGTTCATTCAATAAGCATGCCTCACTGTGTGCCAGGGATTGTCTGAGGAGCCAGGGGTGCAATCAATAGAACACAGTTCCTGCTGGTCAGGAATTCACAGCAAAGTCGTTCAAACAGCAAATAATTACCATTCACTATGTGCCGGAAATCATTTTAAGTGGTTTGTTTATTTATTTATTTATTTATTTTTTGTTTGTGTGTGAGAAAGATCAGCCCTGAGCTAACATCCATGCTAATTCTCCTCTTTTTGCTGAGGAAGACCGGCTCTGAGCTAACATCTATTGCCAATCCTCCCCTTTTTTTTTCTCCCCCAAAGCCCCAGTAGATAGTTGTATGTCATAGTTGCACATCCTTCTAGTTGCTGTATGTGGGACTCGGCATCAGCATGGCCGGAGAAGCAGTGCGTGGGTGCGCACCCGGGATCTGAACCCGGGCCGCCAGTAGCGGAGCAGGAGCACTTCACCACCACGCCACGGGGTGGCCCCTCTAAGTGGTTTATACACATGTGAACTCTTGAGTCCTCACAACAACCCTCGGAGGCAGGTACTGTTCCCCACATCACCACCATCCTCATCACGCTCATTTTACAGATGCAGGAAGTGAGGCAGAAACAGACCAAGTGACTTGTCACAATTAGAGAAGAGTGACTCTTTGTAGACTTTGAAATCAGGCTATTTGGCACCAGAGTCTTCTGGTGATGAGAGGCCAGGGACACTTCCAGGAGGGCGCGGCCTCCCAGGTGTGACTTGGAGAAAAACAGAGAGAGAAAGGCTAATACAGATAACACCCCAGTTAAAATTTGAATTTCAGATAAACAACAAATAATTTTTTATTTAAGTATGTGCCATCAGCAGGCCCCGTGGTTTAGCAATTAAGTGCGCGTGCTCCGCAGCTGGCAGCCTGGGTTCGGATGCTGAGCACGCACCGACGCACCGCTTCTCTGGCCATGCTGAGGCCGCGTCCCACATACAGCAACTAGAAGGATGTGCAACTATGACAAGAACTATAAACTGGGGCTTTAGGGAAAAAAAAAGCAGGAGGATTGGCAATAGATGTTAGCTCGGAGCCGGTCTTCCTCAGCAAAAAGAGGAGGATTAGCACGAATGTTAGCTCAGGGCTGATCTTCCTCACCAAAAAAAAAAGTATGTGCCAAATATTGCATGGGACAAATTTAAATGGACATTCTCTATTTTTATTTGCTAAATATGGCAAAACTACCCATCATTCAGGCGTTTCTTTGTATAAAGATTGCTTGTCAGGGGATGATGGTGTGGAGAAGATGAGACTGTAGAGCCAAAAGGGGGAAGGTCATAGAGAGCCTTGGACGCCATGCTTAGTATTTTATACTTTATTCTCATAGAAGGATTTAAAAGAGGCGAGATTAGAGGCCCAGATTAAATGTGTACTTTATGAAGTTCTCTCAGGACAATGTGGAGGAAGGATAGGAAGGAAATAAGAAGCAGGGAAACTACTGTGACAGTCCAGGGGAGAAATTACAGTGACTTGGACAGAGGCCAGGGGGCTGAAGAGGAGGGGTGGTTTCAAGAGGTAGTAAAGAGAAAGAAATAGGGCTGGCTTCACAGGGGTGTCACCTGTGCAGTTGCACAGGACCCTGAACTCAGAAGGGCCCCACACTTATCTTAATGCTCTGCTGTTGCCAATTGAAATTCTTAATAATTTAATCTGTGAACTTGTGTTTTTTTTTTTTTTTTTTAAAGAAACTTCCGTAATTCTGGGGTGAGCAAAGGCTTTTTTGTGTGTGTGTGTGAGGAAGATCAGCCCTGAGCTAACATCCATGCCAATCCTCCTCTTTTTTGCTGAGGAAGACCGGCTCCGAGCTAACATCTATTGCCAATCCTCCTCCTTTTTTTTCCCCAAAGCCCCAGTAGATACTTGTATGTCATAGTTGCACATCCTACTAGTTGCTGTATGTGGGATGCGGCCTCAGCATGGCCGGACAAGTGGTGCGTCAGTGCGCACCCGGATCCGAACACGGGCCGCCAGTAGCGGAGCGTGCGCACTTAACCACTAAGCCACGGGGCCGGCCCCATTGTGGGTTTTTACTTAAGGTATAATTGACACATAACATTATATTAGTTTCAGGTGTACAACATCATGATTTTATATTTGTATATGTTGCAAAATGATCACCACAATAAGTCTGGTTAATATCCATCACCACAAATAGTTACAAATTTTCTTTTTCTTGTAATGAGACATTTTAGGAACTTCTCTCTTAGCAACTTTCAGATATACAATACAGTAATGTTACATTATAGCCCCATGACTTATTTATTTTATGACTGGAAGTTTGTAACTTTTGATTCCCTTCACTCATTTCATCCACTCCCCACTCCCTCCAGTGGCAACCACCAATCTGTTCTCTGTGTCTATATGAGGTCAGGTTTTTGGGGTTTTTTTTGTTAGATTCCACATACAACTGAGGTCATATGGTGTTTGTCTTTGTCTGACTTATTTCATTTAGCTTAATGAGGTCCATTTATGTTGTTGCAAATGGCAAGATTCTCTTCTTTCTCATGGCTAAACAATATTCCATTATACATATACCACATTTCCTTTCTTCATTCGTCCATTGATGGGTACTTTGGTTGTTTCCATATCTTGTCCATTATAAATAATATTTCAATGATTACAGGGGTGCATATACTTTTTCAAGTTAGTGTTATTGTTTTCTTTGGATAAATACCTAGAGGTGATATTGCTGAATCATATGGTATTTCTCTTTTTAATTTATTGAGGAACCTCCATACTGTTTTCCATAGTAGCTGCACCAATTTACGTTCCCACCAACAGTCACAAGGCTTCCCTTTCTACACATCCTCACCAACACTTGTCTCTAATCATTTTGGTGATGGTCATTCTAAGAGGTGTGAGGCGATATCTCATTGTGGTTTTGATTTGCAGTTCCCTGATGATTAGTGATGTTGAGCACCCTTTCATGTACTTGACGGTTTCTCTGGAAAAATGTCTATTTAGTCCCTCTGCCCGTTTTTAAATTGGATTGTTTGGTTTTTTGCTGTTGAGTTATGTGAGTTCTTTATATATTTTGGATGTTAACCCATTTCAAACATATGATTTGCAAATATTTTCTCCCATTCAGTAGGTTGCTTTTTCCTTTTGTGGGTGGTTACCTTTGCTGTGCAGAAGTTTTTTAGTTTGATGTACTCCCACTTGATTATGTTTGCTTTTGTTGCCTTTGCTTTTGGTGTCAAGTCCAAAAAATCATCCCCAAGATCTATGTCGAGGAGCTTACTGCCTACATTTTCTCCCAGGAGTTTTATTGTTTCTGGTCTTACGACTAGGTCATGAATCCATTTTGAGTTAATTTTTGTGTATCCTGTACGATAATGATTCAGTTTCATTCTTCTGTTTGTGGTGGTCCAGTGAGCATGTGTTTTAAGTGAAATCCAACGGACCAACAAAGCATGTTTATGAGACAAGGATCTATTCACAATATATGTGTTAACCTTTCCTAGCCACTCCACTCGCATATAGCATTTATGATGCCCCACGAGCACAGATTTCCAGGGGATCCACATGCTTGGGAGTTCAGCAAAACTCAGGGTGTGTACAGGGTAAACCAGTTACATCTACAACTGAGTAAATGTAATATCTACATAAAATGCTGACAGCCCCTAGAAGTCCGTCTTCCCTTTTAAAGCAAACCTTGCTTCAAATGCAAAAAGAAGTCAATGGAGTTCTAAGAAACATAATTCTATCACATCCTTTCGTGTGTTACTCCCCTGTATTTGCCAAAAATTTGTGATGACAATAATGACATAGATGGTAAGGAAAAGATAACGAAACCCATAGTTCCTTCCACTCTTTCCTTGCTCTTCAATACCTAAGAAAGTGTTGGTAGAATGTACACATACCAAGAAGAGAAATGAAAACAGTTGAGTAAGTTTTGTGCAGGGTTTCCACTGTTCTGGTAAGAATGCGATATGTGTACAAGCTGTGAAATACAATCGATGCAAGTTTAGTTATTGCTCATGCATCAGATGCTCTTATATTTGCATTTAAAACTAACATTGCACATTATAAAGATGAACAGTAAATTCGTCATAATAGTTCAAAGTTCTAATGTTTCTTTGATTAGCACAGTAATAAATAAATAGTAATAAATAAATAAAAGCCACTAGAAAGAAGAGAAAAGCTTTCTATTTTAGTAGTTTTAAAAGCACTTATTCCTGCTCTATGAACAAGGGGTTCCAAGTTGTCATGTTGCACTGAGCCCTATAAATTATGTAGCCAGCCCCGGATAGAAATGACACTTTCTAGAGGTGGAGTAGAGAGAATGAGTTTTCTGTCATGACTCTAAGGTCCTGGTTTGGTGACTGGGATGACAGTGCCACTGCTGGGTCAGGGGAGCCAGGAGGAAGACCAGGGGAGATAATGACAGCAGCTCAGTGTATGTTGCATTTGAGGTGCCTGTGGGATATTTAGACACACACCTGAGGCAGATGGAGAACCAGGACTGGGCTTGAGAGAGAAAGATGGGTTATCCACAGAAGGGGGGCCCTCACAAAAATGGCCAAGACTGTTCAGGGAACGGAGAGTGGGAGAAGAGCTCTGAGGGGAGACCCCGGATGAAACGGGGAGCAGTGTGGAAGGCAAAACTTGATGTTAGGGCAAGATGTTCCCATGACACTCCAGATGCAAGAAATGTCATGTTTCTTAATTTTCCTAAACAAATTAAATTCTGTCCTGGCATCCCATTTGAAAGATTGGCAAGAAGCTGTCTACCAAGTCATTTTGCGTGGCTCCATGTTCCTCTGCTGGTGGAGCAGTACTCTCGAGGTTTACACAGTTCTGCAAACTCCTTTGGTTTCACAAGATTACTACCAAGCACCTTAGCTGAGAAAGGAACAACGTGTAGGCAGCCTTCTTTCCTCTTTCCTGCCCACCTCTCTTGCTGCCCATCTTCTACTGCAGGCATCAGAGGTGCATTTAGAGTGATGCAAATAAAAGTGAAGTTTCAGAGCCTCTTCCAAGGGGCTGTACTTAATTTATATGCATAATTTTGTATATTTTCCTTAAAAAGAGACCCAAATAGTATAAGCTTCAGGGCCTCAGAAGGCACATTTTTTAACTTAGATACTGCATAATATATACACTGAAGCCCCAGACACACTGGTAAGGTCATGTGCTCTAGGCCTGGGCGTCTTGATTGCAATGTGAATATTACAAAATTCCTCTGACGCCATTTTCATCAGAGCTATTTAGGGAGGGGCTACCAAGCTGGGGAAAGTGAGAAAACTTTTGAGATATGACCTCCCTGAAGAACTGTTGCTATTTCTATCTATTCTAGAACATGCAAGGTATACATATATTGCTAAAAGTATTGCCAGCTGCTGCAACAAATATCTTCCAAATGTCAGAGGCTGAACCCAACAGTAACTGAGTTCTTGCTCACATCATCATCATGAATGCAGGTGCTCCTGGCTGGCAGGCAGGCTTCAGGGGTGTGACTCCTTTCATCTGACTCCCCACCTCCAGAAGCACAGAGTCCTCTGTATGTAGCCAGAAAGAAGGAAGAGAAAGTGGCCACCTCCTAAAGGCTTTGGCCCAGAGGGAACACACCTCACTTCCACCCATATTCCATTGGTGAGAAACAGTCCATGGACCCACCTGGATGCAAGGGGTGCTGGGCAATGTATTCCCTGGCTGGACAACTAATTACCAGTGATGTCTGTATATTATGGAAGGACAAAACATGCATTTTGATGGACAGTTACGTTTCTCAGCCTCAGTGGGGAAAGCTGCTATTCAGACCATACATGAAGAGCACATCCCAGTTTCTAATTACACTGGGAAGAGCAAATAAATGCTGCAGACTATCTCTTCTGCTTCTTTTTTATTTCCTGTAGCGCTATTGTTAGCCAAAAGAGAAGTGCTCTCCAGAAATGTTAGTCTCAGCGCCAGGGATGGTAATTTCTAACTGACAGAGTCAGAGCACTTGGAAAGGCTGCTCCGGACTGAGTAAAGCACATATCTTTAAACCCTATTTGTGTTTTTTTCAAAAATAGACTGTACCTGAGGCCAATTTGCGGAATTGGGGAAGTTTGACTTCAGGATATCCAGTCTCCTCTTGGTGCTCAGTTTCAGATGCCCGGGGCCTGCTGACTTTCTAACCCTATCTCTTATCAGACAAGCTTCTGCAAGGCAAGGCCCTCATCTATTTCACATTTGCATACTTGAAGGAATGGACCTAGTGACTGAAAGACTGGGGTGGGTGCCCAAACCATTGGTTGAACAAAAAGAGTGATAGAGAAATTATCATCATCTTTTACATTAAAAACTCATTTGGGGGCCGACCCCGGGGCATAGTGATTAATTGCCCACTCTGCTGCTGGCGGCCCAGTATGTATGGTGGGCACACACAGATGCACCGCATGTCAGGCCATGCTATGGCGGCGTCCCACATAAAGTGGAGGAAGATGGGCACGGATGTTAGCTCAGGAAAAGTCTTCCTCAGCAAAAAGAGGAGGATTGTCATGGATGTTAACTCAGGGCTGATCTTCCTCACAAAAAAAAAAAAAAATTCATTCGCCATACTTCTTTTCCATTGCATTTGAAGTCTTTTCATTCTCACCAGTGCAATAAAAGGCTCTCTCCTTCCTTAAACAGACTTCAGGCAATAGGAAGTAGGTGAGAGACATCCGGTGCAAGGGAGTCTTCTCACCCCCTGGATTATCCTCTACTGATATCATTCCCTGGAGTTCATCCTGTTTTCAACTCTCTTTGTGGGAGGGAGAGCAAGAGACCTTCCTTCTCATGTTCCTTCCCCACTTTCATGCTTAACAAGATGATTAAGCAGCTCTGATCCACAAAATGGGGAACCTCAGAACCAGCCTAAATAGTCCCCCAAATAATCAGTAGCAAGGAGTTACCATTATTATTAAAAATATTAATGCCAATAACATTTACTCTGTCTTCGGTGTATGTGTATTAGACAGGTTTCTATTGCAATCACGCCTCAGAACAAACACCAAACATCTCAGGAGATGATATCAACATTTATTTTCCTCCTTCATGGGTCTGTAGGGTCACTGGGATGCAGCTGTTCTGGGCTGGCATAACCTGGGCTTGGCAGCTTGTTCCCACTACACAACAGTCACAATATGTACCCACAACTCAGCAGACACAACATGTACCGACTATACAACAGACAGAACATGTACCCAACACACCACAGATAGAGTGGTCTTGACCACGTCAGGCTCCTACCTATGCCCTTTAATGGTTCTTATAGGTGAAATAACACTCAAATTCCTTACCATACTGTGGAGCAGTGCTTCTCTAACTGTAATGGGGATATCAGTCACCTGGGGAGGGATCTTATTAAAATGTAGACTGACTCAGTGAGTCTGGGGTGGGGCCTGAGGTTTGGCATTTCTAGCGAGCTTGGTGCTTCTGGTTCACGGACTCTAGTGGAAGACCCTGTATGATCTGGCCCACCCCTTCCTTTCAGCCACATCCCCTCACAGGCTTTCTCTCTATTCCTCTCCCACAGAGATCTCTTCCTGCTCCAAGGACTCTGCTTCCTCTGCCTGGTGCTCCCCTCTCAGCTCTGCGCCTGGCTTAATCCTTCTTGTCATTCATGTTCAATTCAACCATCACCTTCTCAAACAGGATCTTCCTGATCACCCAAGCCCCCAGCCCCATCTGGCTTGGGATCTTCTCAACCTCAGCACTGTTGACAGAGGGGAGCTGTTCTGTACATTGTAGGATATTTAATAGCATCCCTGGACTCTCCGGCATTGCCATTTAGTGTGTGTCATAGTCAGTAGTGTGTAGGAGATGGGAATGAAAACTAGTTTTATTAACTGCTGATTACTGGCTTATTCTTTTACAGGCACTATGCTACTGTTTTATACAGGCATTATCACACGTGATCCTGGAAACATCACTTTTCAACGGTACGTGATGAACTCATTCTACAGATGAGACACCTGGGGCTCAGAGAAGCTGAGTAACCTGCCCCAGGTCACTGAGAGAGGAACGAGTTGCTGAGATTTAAAGCCAGAGGTCTTATCCCAAAGTTTCTGCTCCTAACCTTTGTGCTGTTCTGAATCTGCATGATAACAGAGAAAACACTGGACAATTATTCAGGTTATAGATATTACAACACAAATAAACCACGAAGGAAAACATTTTGACTTTATGAGAGTAATGCAGAAATGTGTTATGACACCTGCTGGCTGTTTGTGAGCATGATGCAACATAACAGTTGTATTTCCACCAGACTGTAAACTCTATGCTTTTTTTTGAAATTTTCTTTTTTTACTTTTTTTTTATTGCGGTAACATTGGTTTATAACATTAAATAAATTTCAGGTGTACATCATTACATTTCAGTTTCTGTGTAGACAACATTGTGTTCACCACCCAAAGACTAATTACCATCCATCCCGGTACATGTGTGCCCTTCTACTCCTTTCTTCCTCCGTCCACCTTCCCCTCTGGTGACCACCAGTCCGAACTCTGTATCCATGTGTTTGTTGTTGCTGTTGTTAAACTCTAAGCTTAATCTTCAAAAATGACCAACAGAAGAGTTCAACAAGGATTTGCTGAGTGAATGTGTATCATTCGATACATGTCAGATTAATTTGTGGGTAAATTTTAGTTGAATCATAAAGTGTGGGATTTGGAAAGAATTGTAAAACTCAGCTAATTTAGTTGCCCACAAAGTGCAGAAACCCTCTCAACTACTGGCAACCATCAGATTTCTGCTTTAACATTTCCTGTACAGGGAGCTCACTACCTCACAACATGGACAAAGCTAATTGTGAGAAAGTTTTTTGTCCCACAGAGCAAAATCTGCCATTCTGTGCCTTTCACCTTTTGTTTGTAGTTCTGCTCTGTGGAGCTAAACAAAATTAATCCAATCCTTCAAACTTTACAGCTCCAAATATTTTGATTACAGTAATAAACTCTCTCAATTTCTCTTTGCATTATTTACATTTATGGAGCACTTGCTAAGGCCTACAATAACTCCTTTGTTCCTCATTTGAACCCTATGAGGTGGGGCTGTTGTCCCTTTGTCACAGAGACAAGCCCAGGGATCTAGAACGTTTTTTTTTGTAAAGGACTGGATCTTGTATATTTCCAGCTTTGCAGGCCACATGGTCTCTGTCATAACTAGTCCTGTAGCACAGCCACAGATGAATGGACATGGCCATGTCCCAATAAAACCTGATTTATGGGCACTGAGTCACAAAAATAAGTAAACGCCCCGTCTTCCTCCTTAGCAGAGGGACTGTGGTTTTTGACCAATGACGTCTCCAGCCCCGCTTAACTTCTCCTTCCTCCTGGGTAAAAATTACTGAGATACCCAGTCACTGAACCACCCCGCTTCCTGGCAACACCCAGTCCAGGACTGATGTCTGATTTCCTTACACCTTCTGAGAATAATAAGCTTCTCCCAGCTCATTCTTAGCTGGCTGCCCCGCGGTTCCTCTAGAGGGCACTCTCCCTGCTACAGGGAGTTAAATAAACTGAACTCTGATCACAGGGGTTTTCTTAGAGGTCTTTCATCAGTGGACTTTAAAGTGTCAGTAGCCTCACTTTACAGCAGAGACAATTAAAGTTTAAAGTGAAGAGTCCTCAGGGAGTCTGTCCTCTGAGGTAGGATTTCATACAAGAGACTGCCTACCTGCCTACGAGTAGCAGATGGTCTGGGCCGAATTTAAAAGACATCGTCTGAGAGAGCAAAATGAACTGGCTGCCAGGACAGGAACTCACATCGAAAATCCTAGAGGGCGGGCCAGCCCCGTGGCATAGTGGTTGAGTTTATACATTCCGCTTCGGCAGCCGAGGGTTCACCGGTTCGGATCTCCGGCGCGGACATACTCGCAGTTCATCAAGCCATGCTGAGGTGGCATCCCAAATAGAAGAGCTACAACTCGACAACTATGATACACAACTATGTACTGGGGATTTGGGGAGAAAAAAGAAAAAGAGGAAGATTGGCAACAAACGTTAGTGCAGGGCCAATCTTCCTCAAAAAAAAAAAAAAAATTCTAGAAATTCATTGGTCCAAAGCACAAACTCTGATGAGAAGATTCATTTGAAAAATTTTTCAAACAATTTTTTTGTAAATGTAATACTTTGATCATAGCTGAGAGGGGTATTGTGTCAGTCAAATTGCCTGTTGTCAGATTCATACCCCACCTTTCCCTTGCTCTGCTCTGTGTCACAAGGATCTACATTTCCCAGGCTCCCTTGCCCTCCGGCTTCTGGGTTAGCCAATGGCAGGACTGACAAAAGATTGGCATGCAAGAGGAAGGCAGAAACCAGGATATTTCCCCTCCCTCCCTGCTCCCTGTAGCATTTTCTGCCTCAGCTGCATCCATTCTCTGACTGGAGATCCTCCCTCTGGCATCCCAGCTCCTGCTGCTCATCCCCGGGGCATCCACTGTCACCGTTCCAGCCCCCGCTCTGGGCTCTCAAGCCACCTCTTCCCACTGTCCCCCCATGTTTAGGTAACTTTCTGCTGTTGCTAATCTCTGGGTTACCCTCCTGTGAGTCCCCATCCTGGCAGCCAGGAAGCTTACCCTCTCCTTGGGACCCTGCCTTTCCCTCATCAGGTTCCCTTCCTCCACTAACCACCCCACACCCACCCCAGAGCTGTAGCACTTCCCCCCTTTTTCCTACTTTCTAGAATTCACTTCTGCATTTCTTTTCTCCTCTGACTCTCAAATGATGATCTTCTGCTCATCTCTCTTGTCTCCAACCCTATCATGGCCACAGTCACAACCAGAGAACAAACTGTGCAGAAAGCAGAGAAAAAAAGTTTCTTAGCCTCCTGTAACTCATAGTGTGTGGGGCTGCTGGTCCCGGGACCCAG
Source organism: Ceratotherium simum simum (assembly GCF_057802395.1). Classification (NCBI taxonomy): domain Eukaryota; kingdom Metazoa; phylum Chordata; class Mammalia; order Perissodactyla; family Rhinocerotidae; genus Ceratotherium; species Ceratotherium simum. Next base: position 24,611,783 of record NC_141912.1, on the reverse strand, counting down.
TCCACTCTGACCACAAACTGCCAAGATTTTCAATGATTGGTTTAGAGAGCATGATTGGCTGTGGGTCACCAGCCAATGGTATCCGTGAGCCTACTTTCTCCCAGTTACTAGGTAGAATATGCAAAAATCTTTAAGATTTAAAATTGCACAGTTGCAAATAGCCTTTTGAGATGATCTGGCCCTTTTATTTCCTTTTTCTGTTTGCAGAAACAGTGTTTTCATTTTTTTAAATTTTTTTCCCTAAATCTTGAGATTCCCTGCAGATTGTGGGGTTACTGCTAACTAGGAAGAGAGGTCTGGTGTGTAGAAGTATGTATGGAGTAGAAGACGGTGTTGGGGGGTGGGGAGGTGATGAGGTAAACCTAAGCAACCCTCTTTCCTTAGCCAAAGGAATCTTATTCAAGTTGTTCTGCTTGTGGAGGCAGTGGAGAGATAAGGGGGAACACAGGGAGGGGTTGGAGGGGTAGAGAATAAAGCAAGATGGCAGCTGCAGGAGTAGACTGTAGACTGTGTCATTCCTTCAAAAACCATTGAGGGAGAGATGCTGAGGATACTGAGAGGTAAAACATCTTTCTCTCAGGGAGATGGCATTCTAGTGGGGGCGGGAAAATGGCAGCAAACAAAGACTTTCTAGTTGGTAGACGGACTGGTTGAGTCCAACACAGTAGCCAGGTACCTGAGGGGTACTGTAGATAGTAAACCAATTTGCTGTTTTTCTTGTTTAACTTAAGAGGTGACTCAGAGTTCTCAAGGATTTGTGAGTTTGTTTTCCAGAGGATTTGTGAGCTTGTTTTGCAGAAGAAAGAGAATGCCTTAGGGGAGGATGCGATCACTGGATGGCTGGCCCTCAGCAGCCCTGAGCCCAATAGTCAGATTGCCCAGTGACCTCTTTGTTTCTCCAAAGATCCTCCTGCCAAGCCCATTAGCTCTATAAAAGCCCCCTGTTTCCTTTTCTTGTGGAGGCGAATTTGAGTGAACCCAGGCTCCCATCTACTTGTTTTGGCCAATTCAGATAAATCTTTCTCCATCTCCAAGCACTGACATCTCAGTGTTTGGCTTCCTGTGCATCAGGCACGTTAACTTGAGATTGAGAGGTTCGGTGTCAACACCCCCTACACACACAAAATGCTCCCGTCCAATGTCCCACAGACCACAATCAGGTTATGGTATAGATTTATTCTAGAATAATCTTCCTGAGACCCATTTCTTCACATTTCCCTCAAGAATCATAATGCTTCCCCTGGAGGCCTCCAATTCCTCTCTAATTCAACCCAAAACTGTGCAGCTAACATACCAGCAATTAACACACTAGCAATGTCTCCACAGTTTCCTTCAAGGACTGGGTCGCTCTTGGGAAGAGACAGAAGAGGGGGCTGTGAGAGTGTAAGATCCTGGCCTTCCCTCAGCCTCTATCTGAAGAAAATAAGACCCAGGGGTTCTGGGGAAGTTTCTTCCAGAAGTATCCAGTGAAGCCAGGCCACAACCCCTGTCATAGCTGACCTGACTCAGAGAGAGCATGAGGAGGACCCACTCAGTGGGTCTTGTACCCATGAGGTAGCTTAGCAGGAAATCAGGTCCAACTGGGTTGTGTCACTTCAGTCATGACAACCAGAGTAAATCATTCTCTGTCTTGAGAGGAATAAATCTAGAGAGTTTGTTCCTTTCTTTGAGTCACCTCCAGCTGTAGATCCTTTCCAGGTGAGGCCAAGATATCTTGGCACTCAGAAAAGATATTTCTACTCTGTCCTGTTCAAATTCCAAATTACTGACTCCTGGAATCAGTGAGCATAGAAAAATAGTTTTGTTGAGTTGCTAATTTTCAGGGCTGCAGCAATAACCAACACATGTATCTTGCTGCAAGAGAACAAATTTCTCAGAACAAACAGCATCGATAAAACTGGGCCCCCCAAGGCACTGGAACTAAGGATGAGAAAGCTGTCCTAACTCTCTCCATCTTGAACCATTCTCTTTGCACATCTACAATGGTTTTCCTTTGGTCTAATCTCTCTGTAGGTCACCTTCCTCGTGCTTTTCTGGACCACTCTGTGGATGGAAAATGCCTTCCCACAGCTCCCATGCATACCTGCTACTAACCAGGTGTAACTGGTTACATATCACTGAGCCATTCAATCAAAATGTGCAAGGTATTCCCTCTGGCCTAGTCTGGGTCAGATGTCCATCCCAGATCCAGTCCATGTCAGGGGGCAGCGGGACCACGTTATATGGGCATATATTGGAAGACAGGAAGTCATGACTGCTAAATGGATAGAGGTGGAGGGAGGGCAGACATGTCTTAACGGGCATTCACCATATTCTCGGAGAAAGAGCCTTGTAAAAAAATATGCTGTTGATGCCCAATCTCATAGTCCCTTGTTTCACTTCGGGTAGACAGTTTCTGGCAAGGTAACAATTTCTCAGGTGCCTGCCTTTCTTCTCCACCTTCTCCATCAGCAATAATGTTTCCTCCTTTGCATATACACAGCCCATCCTGGAAGAGCAGAGGAGTTAACACCCTCAGGAGCAACCTCAACCAATAGAGGAAGGAAGTTGTGAATGAATGTCCCAGGCTCCCCACCCCTGCTAGGAGGATTCTGAGGAATAGCCCACAATTTCCCATGTTTTCTCAGCGTGCCCTGGGTGGGACGTAGCCTAGTTGCCCACATGATAACTATCTAATTAACGAACCTTCTATGCCATTGTTCACCTAGTTGGCTTTTCTCCTTTCATTTATCTCCAAACTTGGGATTCCTGGGATCGCTTTCCAGATAGACTACCTGAACCCAAGTCCTTGACTTAGAGTCAACCTTTGGGGAACCCAAACTAAAAGATGGGATAAATTAGAAATTTCACCACACACTGTATCCAACAGTGAGAATTATCTTCTCTGGAAAGGTACACTCTGACCTGCATACCTGATTCTAGTAAGTGAAGAAAGGGCTACAGACGAAATTTCTAAAAATCCACAAGCATTTCCAATCGTGGAGGCCCTTAGTCTACACAGGGTGCTACCAGGAGGAAAGACTCCTCCTCCTTCAGAGTGAGCGAGGCTGTGACTATGATAAGTGTAGTAGGCCAAACAGTCCACACCATCATCTCTGCAACCTGTGAATACGATGTCTTACATGACAAAAGGAACCTTACAGATGGAATTAAGGTTTTGGACCTTAAAGTAGGCAGATTATCCTGGATTCTTAGGAAAAGTATCCTAGATTATCCGAGTGGACTCAATCTAATCACATGAGTCCTCAAAAGTGGAAGAAGGCAGAGGAATCAAAGAGATTCAATGGAGGAAAAACGAGGAAAGATGCAAAGATTGAGAGGAACTCAATCTGCCATTGTTGCTTTGAAGACGGAGGAAGACCGTCACAAACCTAGGAGGGCAGCAGCATGTAGAAGTTGGGAATAGCCCTCAGCTGACAGCCAGCAAGGAATGGCAACCTCAGTTCCACAACTGCAAGAAACTGAATTCTGCCAAAAATATGAATGATCACGTAAAAAGATTCTTCCTCAGGGCCTGCAGAAAGTAACTCAGTGCAGGCACCTTGATTTTAGCTTGGTGAGACCCATGTGGGTCTTCTGACCTACAGAAATGTGAGATAAAAAATTTATCTTGTTTTAGGTCCTAAAATTTGAAATAATTTATTATGGCAGCAATAGAAAACTAATAAACTAAGGATTTTGTGAAAATGTTGCAATGAAGTAAACTGTGAAACTGTGGTGAGTAAACCGTGGGGGCGTAAAATCTAGAAAAAGTTCAGTGGAAGAGTAAAGACTATTAACAAATTCATTGAACAAATGTAACTTGACAACCACATGCCAGGTAGAGGGGAGACAGGGGTGAACAATAATAGTGATGCTAATGAAGAGTAGCCTTTCCCTGTATCCATCAAACGAAAGGAATATCAGTTACCATCAGTGAATGATCAGGAGTGGAAATATCCCTTTCCTGAAGATGGATTCCACAGTGTGATAAAAATACCACTAAAGTTCATCTAGCTTCCTTCCTCCCAAATTCCTATTCCACAAACAATCTTTAAGTGTTAAGTAAGGCTTCCCTGAGACGTTCAAGTGAGAGGATTGGTTCTGGCTCCATGATCACGCATCACATTGACAGTGGGTGCACATGTGCCCATTATTAGTGAAGGGTTTGGCCTCTGGTCCCTTCACATCCTGTTTGATGCAGTCTCTGTGCATTCACTCTCTGCACCACGTCCCCCTGCAGACTCAATCCAATGAAGTGCTGGACCTATGGCTCTGACAATCGACCTTGAAGGAACCAAGTGGAGTGTGGCCTCCATAGTCACTCACAGTGATCCACATCCTGAGGTGCCCTGGGGAAGGAACCTCAGGGCTGCACATGGTCCCTTCCCCATGGGGGCAATGGGGCAGAAAAAGGACAGCCTAGGACGTGCGGGTGGGACAGGGGCCAAACCTCTCACAGCAGCACAAATTTCTTTGTAAATTATATAAATTACTTAACCTGGCTCTGCCTCAGTTTCCACATTATCGAAATAAGACAACCTCACAATGTTCTTGTGAGGATTAAATGAGTGAAATTCACTAAAAGCATTCAGCACAGCACCCAGTACATTTTAAGTTATCTTTTGAGTTAACTGTTGTTGTTCAAATCCCAGCTGTCATTCACTTGCTGAGTCACCTTCGGAAAGTTAATTCAATTTTCTATACCCTATTTCCTTATCTACAGAAAGGAGAAAATAAAGTGGTATCAAACTCAAGGGTCAAGTGGAATAATGGAATTAATATTAGTGAAGTGCTTCACATAATGTGTGCATTTAGTAAGTATTTTATTGTTGTGATGAGTTGCTGTTAAGGAGGAGGCCCTCAGCTCCAGGCTGGGCAGGAGGAAGCAAGCAGGTTACTTCAGCCTGAGGGTCCCCATTCCCATCGGCAGAGCTTGGGTTCACTGGGGTCTCCAGGGAAACGTCAGACACTAAGTCAGTAACAAGGGAACTCTGCACTCCTGTCTGCGCTGGGCAAATGGTCAAGGCAGTTAGATCCCTTGTCTTAATTCTGAAAACAGGGCACACAGGCCCAGAGAAGGAGGTGTGCGGGAAGGTGTAGATATGAGATCCATCCATGGCGTTGTGGAATGAGACCTCACCAGTCTCATAGTCCAAGAAAACTCCCACTTTTTGAAGGGGGTTGGCAACTTCCAGGATGGTCTGGGAGTAAGTGAGAGAATGATAGCCTATCCACTTGGACAGCCCCAGAATCCAGAATCCATTCTCAGGTGAAATTTTAACCCGTTTTTTCTTCTCCACATGCTCCTCACACACCCCAACATACCACTCTTCCCTGTCCCCCACCACCACCTCCCAGAAATGTCTCCCTGAAGTGAAGCTGTTGCAGCCAAGAACACAGTAATGCATATCAAATCTCTTCCGCTTGGGTGGCAGATTCCATTGTATGATTCCCCGCCACAGGCTCCTCCGGTCCTCAGATACACGAAGTTTGGGATGTGCTGTGTCCGGATCCAAAATCACATCAACTGCAGAAAGTTTAAGGATTGGCTGTGGAGTCAGCTTTGTTCCTAGACCTCAGGGCCTCAGCTTTCAAAACCTGGGTCTGGCTGAGCAGGTCTGATTCCAGAGCCTGGTGTCCCCAACCTGCCCTGAATGTCACCCCCTCAGCAATACCAAAAGAAAGGCTCAGGGGTCTTGTGTTCAGTAGAGTAGAGTGCTGAGGGTCAGGGTCTGCCTAATCCAATATCTCAAGCTGGCTCCTTCCTTCCCTGTTTTTCCTACTTCCCTCCCCAAAATGACTCTGCCCACCTGTGCTTTATAGTCACATAGATTTACATTTCAATCCCTGCTCTACCACCCATGAGCTGAGAAAATTTCCTTTCCTGCAGTCTCTTTTTCCATAGACCCAACTTACATAATACCTTTTAGCCTCAATTTCCTTATTTGAAAAATGGGGATAAAAATACTAATCTCTAGGGTAGAAAAAGGTCTTTCATATGTAGCCCAGGGCCGGGTGTGGAGAAGTGCCTGATATTATAATAGCATAATAGCATATGCCTTCTCTGTGCTAAAGGTCATGCCGGGGGCTTTTTCTGTGCTCCCAGATCCACTCTCCAAATTTCTCTACCCTCTTCTGGGCCCCAGGAATCTATTCTCTGTGGACAACATCACTGGGCTTTCTTGACACTGGTTACTTGTGGGTTTGGCCAATGGGAGGTACTAGCTGAAGATTGGAAGGAGAAAGAAAAGAGACGCACAGCATTTAATTCCCCTGCTTCATCCCTGTCAACCTCAGATGGTGATGCTCTAACAAAGGCATGACCACTCTCAGACAGCCGTGTCCTTGAGCTACAGCTTCCTCCGGGCTCCAGTAACAGCTCCCTCTCCGTATTCCTTCAAGCCTAGGGTGGTAACAGCTTCCCACTAGTGTGAGCCATGGGGCACTTCACATTCCCTTGTTGATTTACCTTGACCCCACTCCTGCCTTTCTAAAGAGCTCCTTCCTGAACTTTCTTCAATCGTCCAGTTTGAACGTCATCTCTTTTTTATTGTTTTTTATCAAAGCACATTCATTACCTCATTTACTCTTTACCTCAACTCTCACATAATAGAGATTATGATCATCATTTAAAAATGAGATAACTAAAGTTCAGAAACATTAAATAACATGGGGACACACAGCAGCAGGAGGTGGCATAAGAAGCTTGGGAGAAGCAAAGATCTTTGCTCATTGCCTTCTCTACTTGAACATTCCACATCCTCACTCTCCCTGCTGTATTAGTTCGCTCTGCCTCTCCTTTCCCTCAGCTCTACCACTTATGCGTCTTCCTTCCCGTGAAGATCTGTGGAATCCCAGGACAGCAATTCTCTCTGCTTCTCTGGGCTCTCAGCGGGAGCTGAGGAGCACACCTTTGTGTGGGAGATGGGCACACCTTTGAGGCCAGGGCATCAATTCACCCATCCAGAACTCACCCTGTCTTGGAGACTTTTCTTCCCAGAATCTCATGAGTTGGAGAAGAAAAAGGGAATGTGTTCCCTCAGCTTGTTGTCCTAGGGAACATACAGCGATTCACTCACCAGCTTGGAAGAGGGCCATCTTCGATTCTGAAAGGCAGGAGACATGGGTAAGGAAAGGGCATTATTTCTGTACTTGCCCCCACCATTCTCCTCAGTAAGCCATTTCTCTTTCCCTTTCATCAGTCTCTTCCAATGTCCAGCTTCCTTCCTCTACAGCTCTGCCTCATCAGCCATAGAACCTCTCAAAAATGGTGGACTTCCCTCCTTCAGTCATGCTGGGGCTGCAGGTGACATGTCCAGGCCTTGCTAGGGTGTGGGCATGTGTGCTAGCATGGTGAGGGTTGGCAGAAAATGCCCAGACACTGTGTCTGGAAGGTTCTCTCTGAGGCTGCAGAAAAGTGTGGGTGGTATCCCCCACAGAAAATGAGCCGTTGGGCTAGATCTGATTATTCCTTCTGGGAGTGCCAATGGGTCACACAGCAGAGAAAAGGTTTAAATGTTTAGTACACGTGTGACAGGAAACTCAGAGAACATCAGGGTCACTCACCTCCATAGGTCTGAGACTTCTCTCCACCTACAATAGAAGAAAGGTAGAGATGTCACCTGAACTGTGTCTTTTCTGAGTCATGTCCTTTCTCTTCTTTTGCACCTAACTAATCTTTCCTTTTGACCTCCACTCCCACCCTTACTACATTCTCCTTGGGCCTGTTCAGTACTGTCCTCCTCTCTCATCCTTAATATCAAGTCTGAGAACATCAATTGCACGCTGATGATACCACAGGCACCATGTAAGTGCTTTCCCTGCTGAGACGCGGCAGATCTATTCTGTATGTATCTACACTCCCATACCTGGGCGCAGGTGTCACTGTGTGTACACGACTATGTGTGTGTGCACTAGAATCCATCTGTCTCAAGCTGTATTACGTCCTGCCTACTTCTGAAAGAATTGGACAACTTAACGAGGAAATTTCAGGTACTATTTTTTATTAAAAGCAGTTCTAACAAATCTATCACAACTGAGCCATTGTGGCTATTCCTTTTCTAAAATACAATTTTTTCCCCTTCTCTGTTTTTCTCGTTCTTTTAAATCTTACATTCTTTGTTTCCTTCTCAGCAGCCTACAGATTATGTAAAGCAATTAGTGAGGTTCCCAGCATAGGGAAGGCACTTCATCTAGAGAGTTCCATTCCCCTCCTCCTCCTTTCCTTTCAAGTGCACCCTGGAGGTTCCCTGGTGCCTTGCTGGGCTGGAGAGTCTGTGGGCCCCACCTGGAGAGAGATTGAGGGCCCTTTTCTCTATTAAAAAAACACAACTCCTTGTTCTTCCCCGAATCAGAAACCCTTCTTTTTTCCCTCCCTAAAAGGATCAGGGACATTTCTCAGCCATGGGCAGATTTAAGGATGAGGACAGGGTAGGGAAATATCCCAGCACAGAGTCTTAGATGTGAATTCAGAGATAATGTCAGAGGCACTCACCAGCCATGAGTAGGAACTCTATCTTCTCTACAATGGAAGAAATGTGAAAAGTCATTAAGATGCTTAAAGCAGCGATACCCAGACATGCCAGGGTCCCTGGGGGAATCAGAACTTACCGAATTCACGCAGGAGCTTCTCTAGAAAATAAGCAGGAAAAAAAATTATTGTTATGGGGATCCATCTGGGAGAACTTCTGGAACATAAACTTTACAAATGACCCAGTGAAGGGGTGGGTGCACGGGGTTGGGCAGGGTCAGCTTCTTGGGCTCCCTCCCGTAAACTATCGCAATAGGTTCCCTTCCTGGTCAGATACCTCTTGCCCTTCGTTCTAAATCCTTTTCTGCTTCTTCTCTCTCTTTTTCCCGGGATAGAACCTGTTTCTCCTTCTGCTTTTGCCAGAGGAAGTAACCCATCCCTGCGAGAAGCAGCAGCAAGACAGGTAGGGTTCCAGCCAGGGTTGCCATCCAGGTACTGGCCCTCCAGAAGAAGGGGTCTGCAATGGAAAGGAGCTTTAGCCTCTCACCCCCAGGGCAGGGATCACAGAGCTGGTCTCAGGACATAAATGTTCCTTCTCCTTCTAAAGTATCAGGGAACTTTAGATAAGACTTCGGTAAACTCTTACTATAACATAACAATATTACTCGTCTTGAACTGTCTGCTTCTCACATCTGAACATGAGTTATTTGAGCATCACAATCTTATGTGTTTTCTAATTTAGTTTTTCACATGTTACATTTACATGGTTCAAAGCTCAAAAAAATATAAAAAGTCATCCAGGTCACCCATCCATTCCCTCCTCCCTTTTCCCATTTATTAACTCTTCATTAATCAGCTTAATATGGTGGGTGGTTAAGAGTAGGAGCTTAGGAGCTGGAGGGCCTGGGTTCAAATTCTTGCTCCTCCACTGGACTGGCAGTGTGATCTTGGACGAATTACTTAACCACTCTGTTCCTGGCATCCTAATATGTAACATGGGATAATAATAGTACCTCACTCATAAGGTTAAAAAAATTCAATTGATGCTTATAAAGTGCCTGACACATAGTGAGTGCTATGCAAGTGTGTATTAGATTTTAAAAATATAAATATATTCTTATATTTTCTTGTTTACACCCAAGATAGCATTCGATAAAAACTGCTCTGCATCTGGCTTTCTCTTCATATTAGAGAACCTGCCATATTAGTACAGAGAAAATGTCTGTGTTTTCTCTCCCAGCTGTGCAACATTCCATTGCATGCCAGTTTCCCATTGATGGACATGTTCATAGTTCCTAACTTTTTGCTATTATAATTACTGCTGTAAGAAATAAACTTTTCATGGTTTATTTCATAAAAATGCAAGCATATCTGTCAGAGAAATTCCCAGAAGATAGATTTTGGATCAAGAAATATGTGGTTTGGAGAAATACTGCTATATTGCTGGCATTGGAAGTTAATGCCAATTTATACCAAAAATATACCAAATTATACCAACAAATGTCTAAGAGTGACCATCTCCCCACAATCCTGCCATCATAATATGTGATCTGCTGCCTTGGTTTTGTTTTCTTTTCTTTTGTTGCCAATTTCACAAGTAGAAAATATTTTAACACATTCCTCTATTGAGAGAGATGAGACATCATCTCATGTGTTATTTCCTTTTCTGTGAACTAATAATGCATGTACTGTGCTCATTTTTCTACTGGCTTGTTTTATATTTTAAGGAGAATAGTTCTTTCTGTAAGATATGAGTTGTACATGTTTTTCCCATTTTGTCATTTGTCTCTGCTTAAGGGTCTGATCTTTACCATTTTCCCCCAATTCTCACTGCCTGTCACAGTTTATGCCACATAGGACTTAGGCAGTAATATATGTGACAAAAACACAGCTTTATGGGGAAAAGAAACATCCAGAAACATGTCTGGAGTAAGAAAGATGCTCAAGATCCCTGCTCTGTGCCTCATATTCACTACACAGAGCCAAGACAGCAACAGAGAATCACACATTCTCCTCCTTTCAATAGCCATAGCCCAGCACCATTTACCTGAGGCTAAGCAGGTACTGACCTGCAATGGAAATCCTGGCGGTCTTTTCCTGGCTGAGGAGGGGATTTCTGATGATACAGGATACCCCTTCCCCAGAGCTGCCTTTCACGATCACAGATGATGCGATTACATACAGGCCCTCTCCATCTGCTGCCGAAGATGCTGCCAAAGACGGCATGTCTTCTCCTGTGGCATCTCTCCACTCTATTTGGGGCTGAGGATACCAACCGGTGGATGTGCACTCCAGACGGATCCCTCCATCCTCATAACCCCTCATTTCAATGTGAAAATCAGAACCCAGGGCTGTGGAAGGATAAATGAGCCTGAATTCTTTGGAGCCTCCTTTATCAGGGAAAGTCTCAACAAGAATTGAATGACACACTCACATTAGGTAATTCAAGAGGGGTTTCATTAAGGAGCTGTTTACAAAAGCATGGTCATGGTGAGGGGAAAACTACATGGGATAGAGAAAAACACCAAGGCCAGGAACAGTGGAGCTGTTACTACCCACCCCAAAACCCAAAGGGAGGAGGAGAGGAAGCCATTTTAAAGACCTAAAATATGATGGTAATGTAGAGAGGGCTTTCTTAAGAGGAACGGTGATCTTCAGGAAGCGAATGCAGCCAGCTAGAGGTGGTCCTGCAGGGAACAAGCCATGAGGCTACGTGCCTAGTCCTCTCTCTCCTCTCACCCTCCTTCCATCTTCTGCTATGGCTCCCCATTAGCCAAACCCAGCCAGGAGCCACAGGGCAAGAGAGTGATCTGAGAAAGAGAAATGCAACCCTTGACGTCTGGACATCTGCCTGGTCTTGGTGATCTCCTGTTGAACATAAGCAACTTCATTGAACATCAACATCAGACAAGGGCACTTTGTCACTATGATGGGTCAAGACAAAAACATGACCACTCACACAATCGTGTTTGAATATAGAGAAAAATATGAACACTGTCCAAACCACAATCATGACCAAGCATGTCTCTATCCTGGCTATGAGTGAGTGCTGCTCCTTGACCAACTACAGTTTTGACCTCACTCTATTCTTCCTCCTAGATAAGACGTCTTAAGACAGCCACCCACAGAATCACACCCCTCACCTTCCTGACAGCTTCCAATCCAGAGAAAGCCCCACTTCCATTTACCCTCCCCCAACTCCAAACTAACAGAAGCCCAAGTTCTATACCAAGTCTTCTCTAACACCCTCTTACTGAGACACACCATGGTTCCCACAGGACATGCATTCTCCCCCCGCTGCAAGAAGTATGAAAACGACTTGGTCAACTCCAGGTGTGGTCCTGGCGACCTGTGGTGGGGTGACATTGTCAGCATAGATGCTGTCCCACAGGTCATCCTCCCAGGGCCCACAGCAACATGCACTTGGACGGACCACTGAAGCTACCTGGAACACAACTGAACCCAAACACCTGTGTGCCATCACGGAGGAGATATTTCCTTATCCTTCCTATCCTCGATCTTCCACTTCCCTGCTTAGACCGCGGTGGCCAGCATGAGGGAGCTCTTTACTTGACGTTATAGGGTACAGGGGGAATTTTTCCTGGAGGAAAACCTGTGCCTTTCGCAAGCGCCTAGAGAAACAAAGAGGGAAGGCAGTGGAGGCAGATCCCGGTTAATAGCCAGGATGCTCTGAGGGGGATTAGGAGCATGAACTCCGCCTCTGACCCCAGGTCCCTCAGGGGAACGAGCTCAAAATAAAACTAGGAGGCTCACCTGCAACCTCCAGCTCCACCATGGCTTTTTCAGAGAAGTTTTCATCTTGGAAATAACACAGGTAGCTTCCGCTGTCAGAGGCTCTGACATCATAAATTCGGAGAGTAGCCTTCCCTTCAGTGATGCCATCTCTTAAAATAGACGTTCTCCCTCGATACTCTGCCATCTGTTGCTCTTCTATTTCCTGCCCGTTTGCGTACTCATATACTACCTGCCCAAGGCTGGATCTCACCCACATCAGCTCCATGGTCTCTGCGCTCATCTTGGGGGACACATGACAGGGCAGATCAGCATCTTCACCCACCATGGCGAGGATGGGCCCAAAGGGTCCAATCACAGAAAATTGAGCTGGTCAGCAAAAGGAGAAGCTCCATCAGAGGGAGTTGGGGCCATGAGGGTAAGAGCGAGGGGTCTTAGGCAGGGAGGTGAGATATGAAAAACCTGGAGAGGAACAGGATCCTAACAGAAGTACAATTTGTCTTAACGGCATTTGCACCTTCAATCTGGGATGGGACTTCCAGGTATGAGATGTTGTCAGAGGTTCTGACTGGATGCTAATAGGTAACTGTCTCCTTCAGATGCATAAAAGCAGAATGTTTCCTACCTGAGCAAGGGGTAAGCAGCTGGACCAAGATGAGGCAGACAAGGAGGTCGAGCAGAGGGAAGTCTAGGGAACTTGCCATTTTCCTCTGTGCTGCAGAGAGAAGCCAAAAAAGAGTCCGGCAGAAACTACAACCTGGAAGAAGATGGCAAATTCCACATCAAACCACCACTTCCCCAGAGCCAGCTCAGAGTGAAATACACAGTTGCTAGTGTGGTGACTCAAGATCTTCCTCTGCCAATATATCTGCTTGGGAGTCTCTTAACTTTTGAGCTTCAACAGGGAAAATCACTCATAAAAATATGTAATGCTAATGCCAAAAATATGTGCATACATTTAACATATAAATGTTATGTGTGTAGTGTTAAATGTACATGAATTATCCCTAATCCATCAGGAAATCCTTGGCTCTACTGGCCAAATATGTCAGAATCCTTCCGCTTTCCCACACTTCCACTGCTACAGCCAGGTCCAAACCTCCGCCGCCACACTCTGATTAATGCAGGACCCTCCTCTCTGGGTCCCCTGATTCCACCTGTGTCCCCTACAGTCTATGCTCAACACAACAGCCAGAACATTCCTTGAGTCACATCATGTCACTCCTCTGCTCAGCACCTTCCAGTGGCTCCCAGTTCACTCAGAGTAGATGCTGAAGTCCTCACAATGGCTAGCATGGCCTTCCAGGACCTGCACCTCTCACTTCCTCTCCCCTGCTCTCCTCGTCTGCTCCAGCCACACTGGCCTTCTTGCTGGTCCTTGAACAGGCCAGTACAGAGGGCCTCAGCCCTGACTCTTCCCTCTACCTGGACCCATTTCCCCCCAGATATCCACAAGGCTCACTCCCTCACCTCCTTTAAGTCTTTTCTCTAAAGTCAGTTTCTCCATGAGACCTTCTCTGACCACAGGATTATGGCAAACTGCTCCAGTCCTCCTGTGCCTGCTCTCTTTCCCCGTTGAATTTTCACCATCAAACGTACCATGTTTTTACCATCTGTCTCCATCTGCTCGAATGGAAACTCCACAAAGCAGGGATATTTATATATTTTGTTTCCTGATGTATATCAAGCCCGCACAACAGTGTGTGGGTCACACGGAACACTCAGAGAATATTTGTTGAAGGAGTGAAGGGATGAGGGGTAACGTATTAACCCGTTAATACTCAATAGCATTTTAAATCGGTTTAGATGATCACATTAGCTAGTTGTCATCTGACAGGAGGGGAGGTGGAGACTTGTAAGACAAGCATGTGCCTCTATAATGACATGCTCTTTTGGTTTGGCTTAGAGGGCAGAGCTTGACCTCTTGTGCTCCCACTGGGACTTGCCTGTATTAATGGATTTATTCCTAATTTTCAATGAGGTGGTTTTAAGGAGTCAGCATGTCCTGATATGCATGTAAGAATGTTACTACTCAGTGTGCCTCAGTGCACTCTTTTCACAACTGTTCCTTGTGGGAAAACATCTCTGAGAAGGAAATTATTTATTTCCAGTCTTCACCAATGAAGTGTGAAGTGTTTACCAATGCTTCCAGTGTTCACCAGTGCTCTTTGGCAGATGGCCTCTGGAGTCACCAGCAACAGATAAGTTCCTCGTCTTAGTCTTTCCACTGCTAAAGAAGTGCCTTTTCGAGGCAGAGATGTAAGAGCCGGCGGTTGCAAAGTAGGGGCAAATATGTCAAGCTAGGAGCACACAGCAGCCCAACAAAGCTCATGCCTCTAGGAAGTGCTGAGGTTCTCTTAGCTCAGAGGCAGGGCCCCTGTGACTCCCCACTCACAGCCCAGAGCTCCCCACTCTATCGTGGCTCAGAGAAGTGCCTCCACCATCTTTTAGCCATGGTCTGTGGCATCACTGTGAACCTTCGTGTTAAGGGAAGTGTGGGGCCCTTGCCAGCTGGCAAGGCTTGATTCTAGCTGGAGTTCTAGCTTGGCTTCCATTCTAACTACCCAAGACTTGGCTGCATCCCTATATAGTGGACGGTCTGAGAGCAGGCCTAGGTGGATTACTCAGAGACAAGACTGAGATCACTGGACCTAGCCCCCTCCTTTCTTCATTGGTCCTCTCCCATCATGTATCTTCTCCTTCCCTGAAGATGTCAGGTGGAATGGGGTGCTGATAAACGACTTGAGAGTGTGCCCATCTGGGCAGCAACACTGCGGACTCCTCTAAGCCCCAACCCATGGCCGTGACTAAGTTCAACTCACGCCCCCATCAGACTCTGGTTAAGATCCAAGCAGACTCCTGGTGGACACTCTGGAGTCAGTCAGAGGCTGAACCCACCACTTCTAAATGAGAAGGCTAGTGAATGCGAGAGCTGGGAACAAGACCAGGTCTCACCCATCTTTTCATTCATTTGTTCATCAAATATTCACTGAGCAAACACTATGTGCCAGGCCCAATATGTTAGATGTACGAACAAAAATACACGTGGAAACTAGGTAATGGCTCTATGGTTCACAAGCTGTGTGATCTTAGCCATGTGACAAAACCTATTTGAACCCAGTCACTCATGAAAGAACGTGAAATATAAACTTTAAAATGTGCATCAATGGTCCAGCAATTCTACTCCAGATGTCTAGTCCAGCAAAGCACTTCCCTGGGTCCAAAGAGAAGCATGTGTAAGGATGAGACTGCAGCACTATTTTTAAAAGTAAAAAAGTGATCAACAGGGCTGGCCCTGTGGCGCAGCAGTTAAGTGCGCAACTCTGCTTTAGCGGCCCAGGGTTCGCAGGTTCAGATCCTGGGCACGCACTGACGCACCACTTGTCAAGCCATGCTGTGGCAGTCTCCCATATAAAGTGGTTGAAGATGGGCACGGATGTTAGCTCAGGGCCAGTCTTCCTCAGCAAAAGGAGGAGGATTGGCAGATGTTAACACAGGGCTGATCTTCCTCACAAAAAAAAAAAAGGTCAAAAGGGACACATGCTACACTGAGAATTGGGGATTAAGTGAAAGATACTTTTATCCTTTGCACCCTATACTTTGAAAATTATTTGAATGTGTTAAATTTTAAAAGTTTTCATGTATAACTTAATTAAGGTTTGTTACAAATAATTATAGTGACTGCAACATACTAGTTGTTCAGAAAATACCAACTCCTCCAAAACACACCAGCATGAGGCCCGCAGTCACGGTACCTGCAAGTCCGGGAACTGCCGGGGGACAAGGGAGCAGGAGTCTGTGCAGCTGGCTCTCCTTCAGAGCCTTGTCTGAAACCTGGACACACCCTCAGACAGAATACTGCCTTTCAGTTTGTCCTCTGCTCGTCAAACTGCTCTCGATGCTGCTAGAGAGAGGACAGTATTATCATTAGTACAATAGGTAACAGCTTCTCTACTGTCCTCAGAGTGGGGAATATGTTTTTACTTATTTTTTAGGTTATTTATTGTTTTATCCAATATAAAATTGATTATAGACAATTTTAAGGTGAAGGAAAATATAAAAGAATAAAATTTAAATAATCTGTGATAGTAATCATGTATTTTGCGTTATGGGAATGTAAATATTTCTGGAAGTATTTTGGCCATATATTTGTACCAAATGTCTTCAAAACATTTCATTTTTTGACCCCAAATTCCATTTGTAGAAGTTATTCTTAAAGAAAAGAAATCAGATGTCACCACAAAGATTTATGTTTAAGGCTGTTTATCATAGTAAAATCTACAATAGCAAAATGTACATACAATTTAAATATTCAATTTGAACCCAATTTTATTACAATTATAAACAAAAACTCTTTATTAGAAACATGATTCCTCGTGACTGTATGGAAATCCCCTACGATCAGACCATGTGTTAACTGTCCTCCAACTGTTGTATATGTACGTGTATGTAGTATCAGAGGCTGGTTCAGATTTTTCTAAACTGTAACTAATTCTGTAAGAAACAGTGTTACATATAAATGTTCAAAGCACATCTCTCTTTAGAATTTCTTAGGATATATCCCCAGAGATGACCAGGAGAGATTACAAGAGTCCTTTGCTCCTTTCTGACCACAGGAAGTTCCTAAGAACGTGCAGTTGGGAAGTTTCTTCGTTCAGGTTGTCTCCCTCCCGCCAGATTTCCCAGTGCAAGTCCTTACCTTTTGCATTGCCTCTCGCCCACACCCCACATCTCTTCACCACACACACAAGCACCAAACCCCTTTCTCTGGGTGTACCCGCTCTCAGCTTTTTAGCCTCTCTCTTTCTAGTGCCTGAGGCCCTAGCTGTTACAAATTTCCCCCACTTACCCTTTGGCATTCCCATATGAGAATCAGAGCCCACAGAATGAAAGTAATCAACAGTTCTCCATTATGGTTAATAGTCTGCTCTGGAAGAAAGGGAAAAGAAAGAAAGGCTGCTCACTGTGACAAACAGGAACAGAGTCCCTTTTTGGAAGAATTGGTCTTTCAATTGGCTCGGGGGGTGTTGCTCATCAGTTGCTGGGCAGAAACTAGTGCGGAAGGTTAGAATGAAAACTGAAACTATATAGGATTGCAAACAATGAAGAAAAACTACGGCCCTGATTACCACACTGTTTGTGTCTCTCTGTTTACCTATTTTAGTCATTCATGTGTATGTTTGTGTATAATCAGTATTTCATTATATACACCTGTTATGTCTTTTATATCACAATAGATTTATCAGCAGAACTAAGCAGAAAAATTACAAGATTTTAATATGTAAAGAGAGGAAGACGTGCATTATTACAATGTTTCTGTGGCCATTTGCTAACGTCCGTGTGCATGTAGGTGGGCACACGGAGGAGGACGTCCTTTACAGCAGAGCCAAATGGAGGTATGTACAGAAAGAAAACCAGACCCCCTCCACCTTCTCAGCACCTCTGAACCTCGGGTCTCATATCCACGACCACATCATATAATGTTCAGGAACCAGAGGCAGTGCTGCCAGTGACGGATGGGCACGTCTCACATTTTTCAGAACCTTCTTATTTGGAGGGTTGCTGAGCAGCTTCCTTCGCCCTCTGTGCCTTATTTGTGCTACATTCTTGTTTTCATGTGTATTTGTTTCTACTCTGCCTGCAGGATTCTGTATTCTCTGAGGTTAGACTCCGCATAGTCTGTGAATGTTGTTTCTGTAAGGTGCCTTTTGGAAAAACTGGTCCTACTGTGGCCTAGGTCCTCCCAAGACACTTTAGTGTCATCTCAAGGTGGCGATTAATCTCCTGGGGCTGTGATATGACCTTGGCTGATGGAATTTGATAATATTCCAAGTTTGAATTTAGACTCTGCGGTAGACAAGGTTGATTGCTTGTGCAATACCTATTCCCTGCTGTTTTTTAGTAATCAAACTCAGTTTTGGGATGTCCTGCCATGTGCCCATTCCTCTTACAGATAGGAGAAACCAAGGGACTAAGTTTGAGCCAATGATTTGTAGGTGGAAGTTGTTGGGCTGTGTTTCTCGAGGGAGGTCTGTACTTTTCCCACTTCCTCCTTCCTTTTAGAACATGGTCCTTGGAGCTGGAGTGCAGGGACCATTTCATGACCATGAGGCAACCTTGAGAATGGAAGCCACCTACTGAGATGGCAGAAAATAAAGATGGAGGGAGTCTGGGGTATGGATGCTTCTCTGAGCTCCCAGACCAGCTGTGGACTGCTGCCCTCTGAATTCATTTTACATGGAAGGAAAACAAACACTTGTTTTGTTCAAACCCGTGGTACTTCTGGTCTCTGTTATCAGCAGCAAAATACAATTTTCCCTCCCCACCCCCAACTAACAAAAGTTTACCATGAAACTTTTTAAACATATAGCAAAGTTGAAAGACATTTTCAATGAACACCAAATATATCTACTATCTAGATTCTACAGTGAACATTTTACTATATTTTCCTTATTATAATTAATCCTTCTGTTCATCCCCTATTCATCCTTCTTTCTTTGTTTATCTATTTGATGCCTTCTCAAGTAAGTTGCAGGACAGTGTCAAGATAGTGGCGTAGGCAGACTCTGAACTCACCTCCTTCCATGGACACAATGAATTTACAGCTACTCCTGGAACAATCACCCCTAAGAGAGAATTGAAAATTGTATTTAAAAAAAAAACAATGACAACAAGAGTTGGTGATGACTGTGGTGGAAGTGGCAGAAATTCCTTTTTGGAGAGAAAAAAGCCAGCCTCTAGCTGTGAGGCTGCACAACCATCTGGAAGTAACCTTAGGTTGTGAAGCCTTCCCTGGAGGAGTGGGGGATCTGAGCAAGGGAGCATTACCACAATAAGCAGTGCGGGGGAAGAGGGAGAATACCCCTTTGCCCTTTCCCTTAAGGTTCTTATGGCTGGCCAAATAATTAACAAGACAGGTTAGCAGGAGAAAATAATACCAAGTTTAATAACATGTATATATGGGAGAAACCAGGGACATTGCGTTTCTCAACACTATAGCAGAAATTCTCTTCTTAAATACCATGTTCAGCCACTGACAAAGGAGGATGTTGGGGGTGTGGGGAGTCACTTACAGGAGATTACCACTAAAGCACTGTAAAAAAGAGTCAGGTTATTATGCAGATTTAAGGCCTCACCTTTCACATTGATAAGTCTCTAGAAATGAGGCCATTCCCCCTCTTCCCAAAACAGAGAGGGAGATACCTTTACAAATGGAGATTTCCCTTATAAATGTAAATGTTTGTCTGGCAACTCCTTGCAGGGCCATCCAGAGAATGTGGCCAGAGAGACAGAACTTCTGATAAGATGGGCTTGTTGGTGCCTTTTCTATTTTACATTTATCTTACATTATCTTTACAGCCATCATGATAGAAGATCTGTTCCAGAAAGGAGCCACCGTGTCAAATTTTTTAGACAGTTAGTGCGAGAGGTCAAATGTCCCTCAGAGAAAACAATCAAGGTAAAGAGGTTTATTTTAGGATGGCCAAATCTTGATCTCCCACAGCCCCATCTTTCAAAGCCTGAAACAATTGAGTACTACCATGCCTGGGGGCGGCCCCACTCAGCTGCTATGCTGAGAAAGATGACAATAGCTTTGCAGGCCAGAGGCCTGCAGCAATTGTAAGCCCCTGAGTCTAGCAAACAGCCATGCTGGGGGCCTAATCACTTAACAGAAAAACTGCAACAGGAATATGCTATTAGACCTTGGAGCCAACTGTGCTGGGGTTCCCCAAACCAAATAAAATGACTGAAAGGACCATAGTGTCCCCACGCAGCTGAGCATTACAAGAAGCTGGCCAAGGGGACAGCCTAACCTCCCCAGGCACCTGCAACAAGACCAACCCTGCCACAACAGAAGGAAACACATGGCCACACAGGGGACACTCCTGGAACATTTGGAATTGGTGACAAGAGGGAAGCACATTGCTGGGCCTCGTAAGGCATCTTTTACATAAAGCCAACTCTCCAAGATCATGAGATGTAGCTGTCCTACCTAATACACAGATTTAAGCACAGAGAAAGAGGCAAAATGAAGAGACAAAGGAATATTTTCCAAGTAAAGGAACAGGACAAAATCCGAGAAAAAAGAACTAAACAAAACAAAAATAAACTATCTACCTGACAAACAGTTCAAACAAAGAGTCATAAGGAAGCTCACTGATCTTGGGAGAAGAATGGATGAACTCAGTGAGAACTTCAACAAAGAATTGGAAAATATAAAAAGAACTGATCAGAAATGAAGAATACAATACTGGAAATGAGAAATTCACTAGAGGGACTCAGTAGCAGAGTAGACGATACAGAAAATGGATCAGCGAGCTGGACAAAAGACTAAAGGAAATCACCCAAGCTGAACAGATAAAAGGAAAAAGAATTAAAAAGAATGAGGACAGTCTAAGGGACCTCTGGGACAACATCAAGTGCACTAACATCCATGTTATAGGTGTCCCAGAAGGACAAGAGAGAGAGACAAAGGGGCGGAGAATCTATTTGAAGAAATAATAGCTTGAAACTTTCCTAACTTAAGGAAGGAAACAGACATCCAGGTACAGGAAGCACAGAGAGCACCAAACAAGATAAACCCAAAAAGGCCAACTCCAAGACACGCTATAAACAAAATGTCAAGAATTAGAGATAAAGAGAGAATCCTAAAAGCCATAAGAGAAAGGCAACAAGTTACATACAAAGGAAACCCCATAAGGCTATCAGGTGACTATTCAGCAGAAACCTTACAGGCTAGAAGGAAGTGACATGATATATTTAAAGTGCTGACAGGAAAAACCTACAGCCAAGAATACTCTACCTGGAAAGGTTATCATTAGGAATAGAAGGAGAGATAAAGAGTTTCCCAGACAAGCAAAATGTAAAGGAGCTTATCAGCAAGAAACAAGCTTTACAAGAAATGCTAAAAGGAGTTATTTAAGTGGAAAAGAGAAGACCACAAGTAGAAATAAGAAAATTGTCAAAAAAAAAAAAAAGCAATAAAATCACTGGTAAAGGCAAATATACAATAAAAGTAGCAGATCTAACACCTATGAAGCTAATATGAAGGTCAAAAGACAAAAGTACTAAAATTATCTATTTCCATAAGAAGGTAATGGATACAGGTGCACACACACAAAAAAGCTTAGATATGAACATAAAATGTGGGAGGAGGGGAGTAAAATAGTAGAGATTTTAGCAAGAGGTCAAATTAAAGAGACTATCAATTTAATATAGATTGCCATACATGTACATTATTATATGCAAACCTTACGGTAATCACAAACTAGAAACCTACAATAAATACACAAAAAATAAGAGAAAGGAACCGAAACATAATACTAAAGAAAGCCATCAAGCCACAAGGGAAGAATTCAAGAAAAGAAGAAAGGAACAGAGACGAACTACTAAAACACCCAGAAAAAAGTAATGGAATGGCAAGAAGTACATTCTTATGAATAGCTCCTTTAAATGTCAGTGGACTAAATGCTCCAATCGAAAGGCATAGGGTGGTCAATTGGATTAAAAAAACAAGACCCATATATATATGCTGCATACAAGAGACACACTTCAGACCTAAATACGCTCACAAACTGAAAGTGAAGGGATGGAAAAAGATACTCCATGCAAATGGCAATGAAAAGAAAGCTGGGGTAGCAATACTTTTATCAGACAAAATACAGGTTTTAAAACAAAAACTGTAACAAGAGACAAAGAAGGGCACTGCATAATGATCAAGGGAACAATCCAACAAGAGGGTATAACACTGGTAAATATATATGCACCCAACGTAGGAGCCCCTAAATATATAAAACAATTATTAACAGACATAAAAGGTGAAATAGACAGTAACACAATAATAGTAGGGGACTTTAATGCTCCATTTACATCAATGGGTAGATCATCCAAACAGAAAATCAGTATGGAAACATTGGCCTTAAATGACGCATTAGACCAGTTTGACTTAATAGATATATACAGAACATTCTATCCAAAAACCACAGAATACACATTCTTTTCAAAAGCACATGGAACATTCTCCAGGATAGATCACATATTAGGCCACAAGACAAGTCTCAATAAATTTAAGAAGACTGAAATAATACCAAGCATCTTTTGTGACCACTACAGTATAAACTAGAAATCAACTACGGGAAGAAAATAGGAAAAGCCACAATATGTGCAGGTTAAACAAAATGCAGCTGAATAACAATTGAGTCAATGAAGAAATCAAAGGAAAAATTAAAAAAATACCTACAGACAGGGGCCGGTCCAGTGGTGCAAGCAGTTGGGTGCACATGGTCCTCTGCGGTGGCCCGGGGTTCACAGGTTCGGATCCTGGGCGTGCACTGATGCACTGCTTGGCAAGCCATGCTGTGGCGGCATCCCATATAAAGTGGAGGAAGATGGGCACAGATGTTAGCCTTTCCTCAGCAAAAAAAAAAAAAAAAGAGGAGGATTGGCAGATGTTAGCACAGGGCTGATCTCCTCACAAACAAAAAGAAAACACCTACAGACAAATGAAAATGAAAATACAACATGCCACAATTTATGGGATGCAGCAAAAGCAGTTCTAAGAGGGAAGTTTACAGCAATACAGGCCTACCTCAATTAACAAGAAAAATCTCAAATAAACAGTCTAACAGTGCACCTAAAGGAACTGGGAAAAGAATAACAAACAAATCCCAAAATCAGTAGAAGGAAGGAAATAATCAATACCAGAACAGAAATGAATAAAATAGAGACTAAAAAAGCAATAGAAAGTATCAATGAAACTAAGAGCTGGTTCTTTGAAAAGATGAACAAAATTGACAAACCTTTAGCTAGTCTCACCAAGAAAACAAGAGAGAAGGCTCAAATAAATAAAATCAGAAATGAAAGAGGAGAAATTACTATGGACACATCAGAGTACAAAAGATTATAAGAGAACACTGTGAAAAGCTATATGCCAACAAATTGGACAATCCAGAAGAAACAGATAAATTCTTAGAATTATAGGATCTTCCAAAACTGAATCATGAAGAATTAGAGAATTTGAATAGACCAATCACCAGTAAGGAGATTGAAACAGTAATCAAAAACCTCCCCAAAAATTAAAGTCCAGGACCAGATGTCTTCCCTGGTGAATCCTACCAAACATTCAAAGAAGACTTAATACCTATCCTTCTCAAGTTCTTCCAAAATATTGAAGAGGAGGGGAAGCTTCCTGACTCAGTCTACGAAGCCAACATTACCCTGATACCAAAACCAGACAAGGACAACACAAAAAAAGAAAACTACTGGCCAATATCACCGAGGAACATCGATGCGAAAATCCTCAACAAAACACTAGCAAATCGATTACAACAATACATTAAGATGATCATACACCATGATCAAGTGGGATTTATTCCAGGGATGCAGGGATGATTTGACATCCACAAATCAATCAATGTGATACACCACATTAACACAATGAAGAATAAAAATCACATGATCATCTCAATAGATGGAGAGAAAGAATTTGACAAGATACAGCATCCACTTATGGTAAAAACCTTGAATAAAATGGGTATATAAGGAAAGTACCTCAACATAATAAAGGCCACATATGACAAACCCCCACCTAATATAATTTTGAAAGGAGAACAACTGAAACCTATCACTCTAAGAACAGGCACCAGACAAGGAAGCCCACTTTCACCATTCTATTTAATGTAGTATTAGAAGTCCTAGCCAGAGTAATCAGGCAAGAAAAAGAAATAAAAGGGATCCAAATTGGAAAGGATGAATGGAAACTGCCACTATTTGCAGATGGCATGATTTTGTATATAGAAAACCCTAAAGAACCCACCGAAAAACTTTTAGAAATAATAAACGAGCATGGTAAAGTTGTAGGATACAAATCAACATACAAAAATCAGTTGTGTTTCTATACACTAAAAACGAATTAACAGAAAGAGAAATTAAGAATACAATCCTACTTACAATCGCAACAAAAAGAGTAAAATACCTGGGAATAAACTTAACCAAAGAGGTGAAATCTGTATAGTGTAATCTACTGTTTATAGTTGTACTGAAAACTATAAAACACTGTTGAAAGAAATAGAAGACACAAAGAAACGGAAAGATATTACCTCATGCCTATCAGAATGGCTATAATTAACAAGACAAGAATTAACAAGTGTTGGACAGGATGTGGATAGAAGGGAACTCTCATACACTCCTAGTGGGAGTGCAAACTGGTTGCAGCCACTGTGGAAAACAGTATGGAGATTCCTCAAAAAATTAAGAATACAACTAACATATGATCCAGCTATTCCACTGCTAGGTTTTTATTCCAAAGAATGTGAAAACATGAATGAGTAAAGATATATGCACCCCTATGATTGTTGCAGCATTATTCACAATAGCCAAGACTCAGAAGCAATCTAGGTGGCCTTCAAGGGACAAATAGATAAAGAAGATGTGGTATATATACACAATGGAATACTACTCAGCCATTAAAAAAAGACAAAACCATGCCATTTGCAAAAACATGGATGGACCTTAAGGGTATTATGCCATGCAAAATAAGTCAAACAGAGAAAGATAGATACCCTATGATTTCACTCATATGTGGAAGAGAAACAAACACATAGATAAGGAGAACAGATAGGTGGTTACCAGAGGGGAAGGTAGTGGGGAGAGTGAAAGGGGTAAAGGACACATATGTATGGTGACAAATAAAAACTAGACTATTGGTGGTGAAAACGATGCAATCTACACAGAAACTAAAATATAATAATGCACACCTGAAAAAATTTACACAATGTTACAAGGCAATATACCCTCAATAAAATAATTAAAAAATAAAAATAAAAAAACTCAAAGTCTATCAAAACCTTCTCTGCTGGAAATCATATCAATAAGAAGGATCCGTTCCATTCTTCACTGGA
The DNA here is from genome assembly GCF_057802395.1 of Ceratotherium simum simum. Lineage (NCBI taxonomy): Eukaryota > Metazoa > Chordata > Mammalia > Perissodactyla > Rhinocerotidae > Ceratotherium > Ceratotherium simum. The sequence goes on along the minus strand of NC_141912.1, from coordinate 24,586,679 downwards.
GGATTCAAGTTACTTTGACATGGAAAAGCAGCCTTGATTTCCAACCCAGATGCTGAACTTCAGATAAGGGGTTTTTGGATACAACACTTTGTATCTCTTAACTTTATAGTTTCCAAGGAAATAGGGCCCAAGGTCGACTTCTCATCCAGACCTTAAATGAAACCCTGGGAGAGAAATGTATATGAAATGGGGCAGTAAAAATTCATTAATTCAGCAAATTTTAATTGAGATCCTACCATCTAGTAGGCATCAGGCACTGAATTTAAAATTGGTGAGGAGAGGTAGCATAAGGAAATAGTTAAACCATAGACTCTGAAGCCAGGTTGCCAGGGTGAGCTTTACTAGCTGTGTGACCTCGGGCCAGTTACTCATTCTCTCTGTGCCTTAGTTTTCCTATCTGTAAAATAAGGATAATAATAGCATCTGCCTTTTGGCGTTGCTGTTGTGAGGATGAAACGAGATAATTCAGGCAATTTTCTTACAACAGTGCTTCATGCAGAATAAGCTGTAAAAATGTATGTTAAGTAAAAAATAGATTTGGTCCTCCTTCTCAGAGCCGATAGGTTGGAGTTTTCTTCTGAGGAGAGTGAGATGTCTGGGACTGATGCTAAAGCAATGCAAAACTGAAGGTGGACCTCTACCGTTAACCTTAGATGATCGTGATAGATACCGAAATGGATACAGAGACTTCTTTCCTGCAGGAAATAGATAGGTGTGTGCATATACTTAATAAAAATTCCAGTCCCTTTTGTACAGCAAGTGCACTTTCAAGAATTTATCCTGATAACAAATGCCATTTGGAAATTTATTCTGTGGAAGTAAACAGAGCTATGCAATACAATTTACATACAGAGATGTTATAGCAGCGTTATTTGTACAGCAAAGAAAGAAAACCATCTCAATTATGAATAGTATAAGATTAGCGTCTAACGTTTAGTTTTTTAAAAGAAGCATGTCATGGAACAATATAAATAGAAGGTCTGATTTTCATTAGAAAAACTGTGTGTGTGTGTGTGTGTGTGTGTGTGTGTGTGTATTTGTATAAGCCTAGAAAAAAGTTAAAGAATATGTACTTAACTGTGGATGAAGTAAAATATTTTAAAGGTAGAAAGCTATTCAGGGAAAGGAGCAGTAAATGAATTCACAAACTAGAAAAGAAATCTTGAAAAATCTGGAGTGAAAGATGTCATTGAAAGGGTCCCTGAAATTTCTTGACAAGGAATGACTGGATTTTCAGAGGTGGTAGGATGTGGCATCAGGTGTAAGAATGTTGAATGTAGCATCAAGTCCCAGAATAGCAGGGTGATCTGGAGAAGATACTTTCCTCTGTGCTGTTTATTTAGTATCTCCCAGGGTTGCATGTGGTCAAAATGAAATAAAGTCCTTGAATGAAAAGACTATGAAAACAGCAAAGCCCCTTCCAGATCTAGCTTCCTGCATTCAAGACAACCACTGTTGGTGGGCCTTGGCCTTTCTTTTCTTTATGAGGATCCAGGAGATCAAGGTCAGAGATCACTGTCCAGGCCACTAGTCTTTACTGTTTCCATCAGTATTTCTTGTCTCTTGAGGTTCCTTTTTCAGTTTCCAGCTGGGGTGGCAACACCAGGCACACTTCTTAACAAGACTTGGTAGGGCTGGATTGTCCTTTCTGGCCCTCTATACTGTTTAGCCCTGGAGCATATAAACTTTCCCGAACTATGTCCAGTCCCATGGAGAAATGGGCAAGAAATGGCTGCAGCTCTGAGAGCAAAGGTCAGAAGGACTCCACCTACACAGCTGGCTCTGGTGGAGGTCTGGGACAGTTGTCCCTAGAAGCAGCTCCTCAACTCCAGTGCCCAGTTCTCCCCTGGAGGTTCAACTGAGAGAAAGTCTGGGGACTGATGGCCTCAGAGGAAGATGGTCAGAGGGGTCGGGTGATAGAACCAGAAGAATAAGAAAGGCCGGAGGGGCCCAGAGAAAGAGATCTGGAGGAAGGTGTAAATGTGGGACCCATCAGCCACACTATAGAAGGAGATATCCCCAGCCTCATAGTCCAAGAAAATCCCCACCTGTCTGGGTGGCTTGCTCAGGAGGAGGAGGATCCCAGGGGACATGAGGGCCTGATACTTATTAGCATACAGTTCTACGGCCCAGAATCCATTTTGAGGTGACTCTGTGATTCCCCACGTCCATTCTGTGTCTTCCTCACAAACCCCAAGCTCCCAATAAGTCCTGTCGCCCACTTCTCCCTCCCACTAACGTCTCCCTGAAAAGGAGGACTCGTGGGCCAGCACATAAGGGTCAGGAAAAAATTTTCCACGTTTTTTAGGGACATCATCCTGTGTGTTTTTCCTCCCCACACTTCAGCGATCTTCAGACAGAAAGCATTCAAAGTTGGCAGTGTCTGGGTCCAGAGTCACGTTAGCTGCAGAAAGAGCACAAGACAAGAGAGAGCCAGGTCAACTCTGGCATCCCAGGGCCCTCAGTGATGGGAAAGAGGGGAAAAGAAGCTGACCCTCACCCATGAAGTCCCATTTCTTTCTCCTCAAAACAGCTAGAGTGATAAGAACCTCCCCAAATGTCCTCAAGGACAGGTTTCAAAGAGCCACCGGGAAAGCTTAGAAACTTTTACAAGAAGATCATCCAAATTCCTGAAATCCGGGGGTCGCAGGTGCCTGGAACAGGGCTGTCTAATCAGGAATCCCCCCTTCCCACCCTATCCTCTCCTCTCCCACAGCATTTTGTACAAATCCCTCACGTGTCATCACTGCATTTTTATTGTTTGTTTCATGTTTCTCTTCTCTACTAAACTAGGATCTGAGAAAGTAGAGACTGTGTGTGTTCATCACTGCATTCTCACTGTCTAGCACTGTCAGTCCCTGGCTCCCAACTGGTGCTTACTAATGTTTGCAGAGTGAAGGAATGGAGAAGGTCCTGCAGAGAGCCTTCAGTCACCCATCTCTGCCAACCTGAAGCCCCAGGGGATCATGCACAGGGGCTATTTGACCAGGGCTTTTTGGCCAACTGTGTAGGATCCCTGATCTAATCAATACCCATTGTTAACAGACTTTCCCAGAATCTTATAACTTAGAAGAACTATGTGGGAGAAACTCTTATGTGTTCACCAAACGCTAGTCCCTGTTTTCCTGGCAACACAGCAAGACGACATTTCTCAGCCTCTCTTGGGTACCCAGGAGGAGAGTTGGCCCCTTCCAGGCCTGGACCATGAGAAACTTTCTGCACAGTATTTCTACTCCTTTTCCCCTATCTGCTGCCTGAATGCAGAGCAGAGTGATGCCCTAGAAAATCTGTGTGGAGCAGAGCTCTCACGTCCCCGTATGATCCGTCCTGAACTCTGAAGAGATGGAAAAATACACTATATTATGTTTAACTAATTAGACGATGGGGTTGTTTCTTATAACAGTTAGCCTACCCTGACCATACAAGCCATAAATGAAATCAGGTCCTTTTACAAGGCTGTTTCTGTGGACAGTTTTCCTATGTGCTGGATACTGAGGACTCACAGATGGTAACACACAGTCCCTGTCCTGTCAAGGAACTCAGTCTTGAGACAAACCAAGAAGCAAATAATATCACTTCAAAGAGAAAGTCTATAAAATCCTGTCAGTTCTTCCTTCCAAAAGCCCTCAAATCTGCCCTGTGTTTGTTTCACAGGATCCTTTATAATTGATTGCTTTTCTCTTAAGTATGCTTATGAGTCAATCTCTAAAGCTCAAATTATCTCTGTGGTGGTTCATCTGGAGCCCACACCACAGAGCCAAGGCCCTCTTTGCAGGATCAGGACTTCCCTGCCTGGCCACGCAGTAAAACCAGCCTATCCTCACTGTGTCTCTAATTTTATATTTGTTTTCCATCAAGCTCAGCACTCACCTTCATTTTATCAAATCCAATCTTCAATTGTCAGTTCCCAACTTATTCCAATTCTCAGTAACATTTGACATAAACATTTCCTCCTTCTTCATATAGTTTCTTTCCACAGATTCTGGCATATATACTCTCCTGGGATTTTCTTCTTGTTCCACTGGTTACTTTTCTCAGTCTCCTTTGCTGCATCTTCCTTTTCCCAACCTCTGAATGTATTTTGATCTTGTGTTCTTTTCTCTCTGAACACTCTCCCTAAGGAATTTCATCCAATCCCAGGATTTTAAATACCAAACGTGCACACATAACTCCCAAGTCTCCAGCTCCAGTGTCTTCCAGGCACTCCAGATGGATACATCCAGTTGCCTACTTGACTCTAGTCTAAAAGAGAACTATTAATTTCCTCCTAGAAATTCCCTATATTCCACCCAGGTGCTTGGGCCAAAAACTCAAGCAGGACCTATCAAATGGACCCATCAGTAAGTCTTTTTCAAATCTTCCTTCAAAAGATATTCCAAATCCAACAACTACTTTTCACCATCTTCATCAAAGCCACCATGATGTCTTGCCTGGAATCCTGCTGTAGCATCCTAACTGGCTTCCTTGCTTCCCATCTTGCCTCTCTATAGTCTATTCTCAACACAGCAGCAGCCAAAGTGATCTTAGAAAAACGTAAATCAGCTGATGTTAGTCCCCAGCTCAGAAGTCCACAATGGTTTCCTATCACGCTTAAAATAAATCCAAAGACATCACCATCGTCTGGAACATGTTTCTTGACGTGATCTTAGCTTGTCTCTTGCACCACATCTCCTGTCATCTCTAGGTCCACTCACATTGCCCCTTTCAGGCACACGGGCCTCCTTTCAGTTTCTCAAGCACTCTGGATCTTTCCCAACTTGGGATCTTTGTATCTGCCGCCTACTCTGCCTGGAAAAGGGGAAGCCCTGTGTCTTAATATTTTGATTCCTTCCTATCCATTATGTCTTATCTTAAATGTCATCTCCTGAGAAGGACCCTCCCAGACGTCCCTCCTTCATTAAGTGTTCCTTCTTCATTCTCTATTCCTGCATCTGGTGAGTTTTCTCTATGGTCTAGCATATGCAAAGCACTTAGTAAACACACATTGCATAAATGAGGCCATAATAAGATAAAAGCAATACATTACAAAGGATTGTCTGAAGCAGAACAATGCAGGGAGAGTAGATGATGAAGTTAAGGGCTACTTAGAAGGAAGAACTGACAGGATTGGCCAGCCTATTAGAATGGGATGATAAAGCAAGAGGTGTCCTGGATGACTGAAGTTCTTGCTCGGGCCGTTGAGTAGACAATTGTGCCATCAATACAGATAGCAGAGAAGGAGAAAGAGTGAGAGTGTATTGGAGAGGTGGGGAGAATGTTGAATTTAACTTGGTCTGAAGTGCCGTGAGACAATCTTTATAGACAAATTTTAGGGGGCTGGTGGAAGTGGAGTTTAGGAAAGAAATCAAAATAGAAATACAGGAGTACTCCATATGTAGGTTTCCCAAAGAGCACATAGAGGGACCCAGGAAACCCTGAGCAATACCCCCACTTAGGAGGCAGACAAGGAAGAAGAGTCAGCATGTCATGAGTCAGAATTAACCAGCTGTGAGACCTTGAACAACTTAGATGAGATTACTGGGCCTTCTTCATGTTAAGGATAAGGGACCAGAGTAGTCTATTCCAACTCTACACCATGTGAGCATGGGCATGTGGGACCAGACTCCCTGGGCTTGTGTCCCAGTGTCACCACCTCCTGGATGTATGATTTGGAGCAAGGTTTTTACTCTTTTTGTGGGTTAATTTCCTCCATTGTAAATGGGCAGAATAACAGCACCTACCTCTTAGGGCTGTTGTGAGGATCAATAAATGGGAGAATATACGTAAAACTGTCAGATCTATGCCTGGGGCATGGTGGTAGCTGCTCAATAAATGTTAGCTATTTAAAAAAACAATTTACAAGACTTTCTTTAGCCCTCCTTTCTAGGGTTCTCCATGGGGGAACCAATTATGAAGTGGTCCCTCTGCTCTGAGGAGAGATGTGCTTGGGTGGACAGAGTTGCTGGGTCTCCTCTAAGATGCACATAACCCACTTGAGACTGAATGTCATTTGAGTGGAAGCTTTTTAGTTGTACCCTTAGGCCTGTGGTGCTAAAAATGTTGAGGAGTAGAAAAATCCAAGGGAGACAGTAGAAGGGGAGTGCTCTGCAAAAGAGAAAAAAAAAAAGGTCTAAACTGATGGAAAGAAAAAGGTGCAGGTGCTGAAGTGGGATGGGGCAGAACTTGGTCTTCATGCTGCGTGGATCTTCCCTGGGTCTCCATCCATGGCTCGCACAGCCAGGCCACTATTTGGAGCTGGAAGATGTAGAAAGAGCACTAAGATCTTTTCTTACAGAGTTCTGGGCCTGAGACCTTAGGAATGAGATGGCCAGTCACCAGCATAGGAACAAGCTTTTCTCCACTCTGCAACAGAAAAAAGAGAGGTGAGTGATCCTTGGCCAGATCCAGACCTTTCTTGGCCTTTTCTGTGCCCTGGCTGCCTTCCCTTCCCTTCCTTGGTGCCCTCTTTACTCATATCCAGCACATGTCTAGCTGCCTCTCATCATGATCCTCACAAGGATATGTCCTGGGAGAGGGAGGCAAGAGGAAATAGAATCTGCTCTTTCCCCTTCTTGGTCCCTGAGCATGGACTTGGACTCCACCGGGAGCTCCTTACTCATCTCTTTTCGCTCCCTAAATTAGATGGCTTTGTGCCTCAGTATCTGAAAAGTATCAATATCTGAAAACTCATGTGAAGATTACCATTACATGGGACACAGCCCTGGAGACAGGACAGAACTATGTCGGATTCACCCTTCTCTTCTCAGTGACCATGGCCCACTCACTCTCCTGGTCAGGAACTTGATCCCATCTTCTCCTTCCTCTTTTCCAAGACTTAATACAGTGTCCTGCATCCGCAAAGTGTGGCCAATGGCCTGGAAAGCTGTGTCTTTGATTTAGTTAGCAAAACGTAGCTAGTCCTTATTGGAGAGCCAGATGGTAGGAATCAGGGACACCAGGTAGAAAGGTGCTGTAACACTCCAGGAAAGAAATGATGAGGGCTTTAAGCAAGACCCTGGCCTTGGGGTCAGAAAAGAGAGGAGTGGATTTGATTACTACTATTAATAACAGCTAAGACTTACATAGAACCTACTATGAGCTTGGCTTTGTGCTGCGGGCCTTACCCATATTAACAACACTAAGAGGTAGATGCTCTCATTTCCCACATTTTACACGTGAGGAAGCTGAGGTCCAGAGAGGTTAAATAACTCACCCAAGGTCACACAGGTGGTTACTGGCTGAACTGGATTGGAGTCCAGGCAGTCTGGCTCCAGAGTCTGTGCTCTAAGCACAAACTTGAAAGGAAGTGCAAATAGTAGCACTTGCTATTAGTGAGATGTGGTAGACGAAGCAGAATGAGAGGAGTTGAAAATGATTCTTAGATGGTGTCATTCACTCAAACAAAGAGGGAGGGCAGGGCTGGTGGGAGTTTATTTTTGGATTCACTGACTGTGAGATGCCTTCAAGGCCTGTAAAGGAGGGTGTCCAGTATGCATTGGGCTGAGGAAGTGGGTGGGGCTGGAGCTAGAAACCCAGAGGCTGGTGGGGGAGCAGTGGTCAGCTTATAGGGTAGAGCCCTGAAAATGGATTGGATCCTGCTGGGAGTGTGTGTAGTATGAAAACAGAGCCCAGTACTGAAGCCTGAGGACTATCAGCAGTTATGGAGCAAGAGGGGCAAGAATTCTGAGAAGGAGCTCCCAGGAGGAGGGAAAGAACCAGGAGAGGGCACTGGGAATTGGTGAGGCGGATGCCAAATTAGGGAGGACGACCTACTCAGGGAAGTCGATGAAGAAAGGATAGAGAAATGCATGTGGATTTAGTGACTGGAAGGCCATTAGTGACCAGCAGGAACCATTTCTGTGGTGTGGTAGAGGAGAGGGCAGTTATCATGGAAGAGAAGAGAGTGGAGGCCACGCATGTGTTCACTTTGCTGAGACCTTCGTTGTGTGGAATTAGAGCCCTAGAGAGGAGTGAGGAGGAGCATATTGCCCAGGGAAGGGGGAGGAAGGAGCTGGTGAAGATGGAGAAGCTTGTGCTTGTTCTAGCGTGTCGTGTGGCTGAAGACTCCAGTGTGGCGGCCCAAGGTCACTCATCTTGTAGCTCACACTCTTGGGTAATCTATTCCCCTTGACTCTGGGTTGAACCTGTGACCTGCTTCTACCCAATAAAATATGTAAAGGTGCTGGGCAGTTACTTCCATGAGGACATTGTTATGTAAGAATCTGTCTTGCCAGCTGGCCCAGTCTAGAGGCTCTCTCCCTTCCTGGATTTAAAGAAGAAGGCTGTCATGGTGGGAGGCCAACATAGCAAGGAGCTAAAGGTGGCCTCTGGGAGCTGAGAGGATCCTCAAGCCAACAGCCAGCAAGAAGTTGGAGCCCTCAGTCATACAGCTGTAAGGAAATTAATTCTGCCAACAACCTGAGTGAGCTTGGAAGTGGATTCTTCCCCAGTAGAGACTACAGGTGAGGAGACCACAGCCTGGCTTTGCAGCCCTGTGAAACTCTGAGCAGGGAACAAAGCTAAGCAGTGCCTGGACTTATGACCCACAGAAACTGTGAAAAAATAAATGGTTGCTGGTTTTTTATTTTATTTTTTTTTGTGAGGAAGATCAGCCCTGAGCTAACATTCATGATAATCCTCCTCTTTTTGCTGAGGAAGACTGGCTCTGAGCTAACATCTATTGTCAGTCTTCCTCCTTTTTTTCCCCAAAGCCCCAGTAGATAGTTGTATGTCATAGTTGCACATCCTTGTACTTGCTGTATGTGGGACGCGGCCTCAGCATGGCCAGAGAAGCGGTGCATCGGTGCGCACCCGGGATCCGAACCCGGGCTGCCAGGAGCAGAGCATGCACACTTAACCACTAAGCCACGGGGCCGGCCCTGGTTGCTGTTTTAAACTACTAAGGAGGTGGTAATTTGTTATGCAGCCATAGATAACTAATATATAAGGAAGGAAAACCAGACAGTGAGGTCAGTGATGAAGATAAAGAGAAGCAAAAGGAATAATTTATGTCTCTAGCCCTAACCACTTGCATGGCCCATGCACTTGGTTATACAACTGCCTACTTTGCATGTCCACTTGTACCTAATAGGCTCCTCAACCTTGACAGAGCCAAAATGGAACTTCCCATTCTGTGGGCTTTCAGGTTTCTATCCCGCCGTCCCTCCCCACAGCCCAGTCTCAATTTAGCAGCTGAAGTAACTTCTTAAAACATTAGTCAGATTCAGTCCCTCCTCTGCTTAAAACCTGTCGCTTAGAGACAAAGCCAAGGCCAGCATGTTGGTGTTCAAGGCCAAATCCCTCTGTTACTGTCCCCTCTGATGCTCCTGCTCACTCCCTGTCCTCCAGCCACACCAGCCTCTTTCTATTCTTCAAACACGCCACACATACTTCTTTCTCTAGGCTTTGGCATTGCTGTTCTCTCTACTTGAAATGCTTTTCCCCCAGGTGGTCCTGTGACTTTCTCCCCTACATCATCACAACCCTATCGTAAATCGCAACTTCTGATGCGATGTTCCTTACTCTAATTGATTTATCTCCTGAGCACTTATCATCATGTGCCACACCATATATTTTACTATTTATTTAGTTGTCTTGTCTGTGTCCCTCCACCAGAAGGTAGGTTCTTGGAAAATGGGGAATTGCTGTTGTGTTCACTTTTGTGCCCCGGCGCCCAGCATAGTAACTGGCACATTGTTACCGCTCATGGATCTTTATTGAGTTAATAAACGAATGAATGAATGGACTGAATAGAGCAGCCCAGAGGGAAGCTGGAGAGTGAGGGGTCCAGGATGAGGGTGAAGAAATAGCCTCAGACGGGAGAAAGGACATGTGCTCTGTTGAAACCAGAGGAAACAGACCAGGAGGGGCAGGTGCAGATGGTGGGGCAGGAAGTGTGGGACATCCCCCTTCTATCTTCTCTCTGAGGTGGGGGCTTGCATCACCATCAGAGACGTGGGGAAAGGATGTGGTGATGAGGATAACGGCTAATGTTCACTGATCACAGCTATGTGGTACATTCTGTACTGGGTGCTCTCCACACCTTGTCTCATTCCTTAACATCTGCTCAGAGTAGGGTGTAATTACCTCAATTTCTAGGTGATGATAATAGGTTCAGAGAGGTTAAGGAATCGGTCTCCATTTGTCTGAGTAAGTAGGATAAACAGGGGCCAAGCAGGTGTGTTAAACAGGCAGAGGAAATGGGCACAGACAGGTGAAACTGAATGATGGGTTAGGGGCACTGCAGGACGTGTGGTCAGGCCAGTGCAGGATGGCACATGGCAGGGAGTGTCCAAGGTTGGACAGAAATAGGAGGACTAGACTGTTGAGTGCCTGCAATGCAAGGATAAAATGTCCAGGGACTGGATTTTATCTTTTAGGGTGGTGTTTCTTCATCTGAGTTATGTAAAAAACTTGCTTAGACAAAAACTAATTTCTAGATACATCTGAAAGTATATCTCAATCTCTTGAGGGAACCAATTTGAAAATACAATATTAAAAGTTTAAATCTGGGGCCGGCCCGGTGGCGCAAACAGTTAAGTGCACGCGCTCTGCTGTGGGGGCCCTGGGTTCGCCGGTTCAGATCCCGGGTACGCACCGATGCACTGCTTGTCAAGCCATGCTGTGGCGGCGTCCCATATAAAGTGGAGGAAGATGGGCACGGATGTTAGCACTGGGCCAGTCTTCCTCAGCAAAAAAAAAATAGGAGGATTGGCAGATGTTAGCACAGGGCTGATCTCACACACGCACACACAGTAAGGTTAAAATCTGTCAGTGGGGAGTTCATCTGTCACTGATGGGATTATAAACATAGCAGTGAGCTTGGAAACTGGAACCACTCAGTGATAATTGATTACAAGGATGTTAACCAGGTGATACAGAGTTGGCTTAGGTTGTGTTTGTGTAGATTCAAATTTGACATTAAGACGATTTTTCAAAAAAAATTGAAAATTCTTTTAGAATTTACAAATCTCTATAGCATCTCCCTCCCCAGTAAGACTGCGGAGGGCAATAGGAAGCCACAGGCGGTTTGGGAACTCAGAGGAATGTAGTCAGATGCCTGTTTTAGCAAGTATACTCTGAAACTCTAGACTACAGACAGTATTGTAATAACTTTTAAAAAGCAATGCGTTATTTATGCTGGGTGTTTTTCAGATTTCTTGTCTGTTTCCTGATATTTATTTAAACTAAAAGTCTTAATAGGAAAAGGAGAGCAGTAGCTCTTGGAGGAAGGGAAGCAGAAACCAGAGAGGTAGAGTGGTTTGTTGGCGAAGCTGTGAAGCGAAGGGCAGTGGTAAACTGAGTCCCAGGGATCTGTGATAAAAGAAGAGAGGAAAATTGAGGAAGGCGGTGCATGCTGAGAAGGGGCCCTGGGCTAAGCAGTAGAAAGGACTTGTCCTGAGAGGCAAGTGGGAAAGGAGCCCACCTGGGTGGGTGGTGGCAGCCTTGAGGAATCAAGGGTACACAGGAGGAGGAGCAGGCAGACAGGAAAGGATATGGAGTTGAGCTTTGGACACAGGTTTTAAAAATCTTTGGGGCACCCTTGAGGTGTGAGACAGAGATATTGGGATTATACGGAGAAATCCAGATTGTGTAGAAGTGAGCGAAGCCTCAGGGGAAAGAATCAGGTCAAAGGCACATATTAAATGAGGAAGATGAAGTCTTCAATTAAAAACAAAAATTCCAGTTTACTCACCACCCACTTTCTGGGCTTTTCTCCAGCTTAAAGTTGAACAAAGAAACCTCAGGAGATAACTGGAACCTGAGAGGGTCCCAAATCATACACAGAGGAGAGGGAAGCACAGAACTTACAGAGCTTTCTTTGGAGTTTCTGTGCAAAAGGACAAGAAGTAATCAGTACCGTCCATAACACAGCAGCCTGGTCTACTGGGCAAAGGGGCCTCTGGGATACCCCTTCCTGGGCTGTGTGTGCAGTGAGTCCTGGGAGCTGTCCCAGAACTAGGAACACTGGGGCACAGTCAGGGTCACAGTTAAGGAAGGAAATGGAGCACAGTTGGTGGTAGTGAGTGAGGAAGAACTGCATTAAACCCCTCACTGAGAATCACCTTGAATCACCTAAAGAATTTCACTTCTTTGGCTAAGATGCTTTAACGGACTTGTCCAAGCTCAGAGCTAGTTGGTTTTCTTATTTCTAGACTACTGTCTTTCCCTGACCCCAACTGCTCCTGCTTAACTCTGACAGTCAGATGTGGAGGCTTCCCCCAAGACACACACACACTTGCCCCTCAATAGAGAATTCTTGGCCTCCCATCACCTTCTCGCATGAAAACTAGAGAGTTCTCTGAAATGAGGAAGATCACAGAGGAGGAGGGGAAGAATCTCTCCTTCATTCCTCCATATTTTGCTCCTTCCTGGGAAGAGATCACACTTCAGAATCCTCGTTGTTCCCTCTCTCTAAGACCCCAATAACAACACACGGTGGTTATTCAGTGCTCCCTCTGCTCTAGGGGCTGTGTGCATTCCCATGGCTCATGAAAACCCCTAGGGGGTGAGTTTTTGTTTATCCTTCTCATTGCACCAAACGTGCCAAGGAGGTATTCTGATCCCAACTTTTGTAGGAAACTGAGGCTGAGAGAAGTTCAATGACTGGATCAGAGTCACTCAGCTAGTGAGCAGCAATGCCAGGGTTGAACCCGGCTCTGTCTGCATGTGAAGCCTAGCCTCTGAACAGTTTCTGCTGTGCAGCAGGCCCTGCCCTCTTTGCCTTGGCCTGCCCTGACCGTCCACACTGACCCAGGGGAAGCAGGAGATCAGCTCAGACTGGCCAGTTATGGGGTGAATCTGCTTCTGCACAGGCCCCTGATGACCACAGCCAGCCAATGAGAGCAGGAGAGACAGCGACAGCCAGCTGAGAACCAGCACAGAAAACTGACAAGTTCCACCGCCAAAGATCAGGAGGTCTCTGTCCTCCCCCCAGAGTTTATTTTCCCCAAGATTGTAACATGGAAGGAGTAATATGGTTTTCTTGTTCCCTCTAAGGCTTTCCTTCACACTTACCTCACATAGAATGCTCCTTGTCCTTCTACTTCCCCTGTCTTCTAGAACTCAGAGTTGAGTGATACGAAATGTTTATTCTCTGGAGTTTGTCACACTTGGGTCACAGGAGCAGACGAGCCTGGCTCACAGGCTGGACCAGGAGAGGCCAGGCAGGGAGGCGCACAGCAGGCCCCTCTCTCTGCCTGCAGAGACAGGTCAGCTGCAGATCCAGCAAACACTGCTGCTGAGATGGGAGAAGGGAAAAGCCAGGGAGGCCATGAGAACTAGAAACGGGCTGGTGTGTGGATGTAGCAGGAGCCAGGGTGGAGAGCTGCCCCAGGAAGGACACCCAGGGGGCCTGGGAAAGACAGAACCCTGTCAACAGGAGCTCTCTTGAGCCCAGATAAGGCCGTAGGCTAGGTAAGGTTTTATAATCTTCCTTCTCAAGGTTCTAGATTGGCGTTTAAAGCAGATAAGTTCATTCAATAAGCATGCCTCACTGTGTGCCAGGGATTGTCTGAGGAGCCAGGGGTGCAATCAATAGAACACAGTTCCTGCTGGCCAGGAATTCACAGCCAAGTCATTCAAACAGCAAATAATTACCATTCACTATGTGCCGGAAATCATTTTCAGTGGTTTGTATGTTTGTTTGTTTATTTATTTATTTATTTATTTATTTGTTTATTTATTTATTTATTTTGTGTGTGTGTTTGAGGAAGATCAACCCTGAGCTAACATCTATGCTAATCCTCCTCTTTTTGCTGAGGAAGACCGGCTCTGAGCTAACATCTATTGCCAGTCCTACTACTTTTTTTTTTCCCCAAAGCCCCAGTTTATAGTTGTATGTCATAGTTGCACATCCTTCTAGTTGCTGTATGTGGGACGCGGCCTCAGCATGGCCGGAGAAGCGGTACGTCGGTGCACGCCCCGGATCTGAACCCGGGCCGCCAGTAGCGGAGCACGCGCACTTAACCACCAAGCCACAGGGCGGCCCCTCTAACTGGTTTATACACATGTGAACTCTTGAGTCCTCACAACAACCCTCGGAGGCAGGCACTGTTCCCCTCATCACCACCATCCTCATCACGCTCATTTTACAGATGCAGGAAGTGAGGCAGAAACAGACCAAGTGACTTGGCACAATTAGAGAAGAGTGACTCTTTCTAGACTTTGAAATCAGGCTATTTGGCACCAGAGTCTTCTGGTGATGAGAGGCCAGGGACACTTCCAGGAGGAGGTGGCCTCCCAGCTGTGACTTGGAGAAAAACAGAGAGAGAAACGCTAATACAGATAACACCCCAGTTAAAATTTGAATTTCAGATAAACAAGAAATAATCTTTTTGTCTAAGTATGTGCCATCGGTGAGCCCGTGGTTTAGCAATGAAGTGGACGTGCTCCGCCGCTGGCGGCCTGGGTTCGGATCCCGGGCACACACCGACGCACCCCTTCTCTGGCCATGCTGAGGCCACGTCCCACATACAGCAACTAGAAGGATGTGCAACTATGACATACAACTATAAACTGGGGCTTTGGGGGAAAAAAAGCAGGAGGATTGGCAATAGATGTTAGCTCAGCGCCAGTCTTCCTCAGCAAAAAGAGGAGGATTAGCACGGATGTTAGCTCAGGGCTGATCTTCCTCACCAAGAAAAAAAAAGTATGTGCCAAATATTGCATGGGACAAATTTAAATGGGCATTCTGTATTTTTATTTGCTAAATATGGCAACACTAGCCATCATTCAAGCGTTTCTTTGTATAAAGATTACTTGTCAGGGGTTGATGGTGTGGAGAAGATGAGACTGTAGAGCCACATGGGGGCAGGTCATAGAGAGCCTTGGACACCATGCTTAGCATTTTATACTTTATTCTCATAGAAGGATTTAAAAGGGGAGGAGATTAGAGGCCCAGATTAAATGTGTGCTTTATGAAGGTCTCTCTCAGGACAATGTGGAGGAAGGATAAGAAGGAAATAAGAAGCAGGGAAACTACTGTAACAGTCCAGGGGAGAAATTACAGTGTCTTGGACAGAGGCCAGGGAGCTGAAAAGGAGGGGTGGTTCCAAGAGGTAGTAAAGAGAAAGAAACAGGGCTTCACAGGGGTGTCACCTGTACAGTTGCACAGGACACTGCACTCAGAGGGGCCCCACACTTGTCTTAATGCTCTGCTGTTGCCATCTTGAAATACTTAATAATTTAGTCTGTGAACTTGTGGGCTCTTTGTTTTTTTTTTAAAGATACTTCCGTAATTCTGGGGTGAGCAAGGGCCTTTTTTTTTTTTTTTTATGAGGAAGATCAGCCCTGAGCTAACATCTATTGCCAATCCTCCTCCTTTTTTTTCCTCAAAGCCCCAGTAGATGCTTGTATGTCATAGTTGCACATCCTACTAGTTGCTGTATGTGGGATGCGGCCTCACCATGGCCGGAGAAGCGGTGCATCAGTGTGCACCCGGGATCCGAACCCGGGCCGCCAGTAGTGGAGCGTGCGCACTTAACCGCTAAGCCACGGGGCCAGCCCCATTGTGGGTTTTTTAATTAAGATATAATTGACACATAACATTATATTAGTTTCAGGTGTACAACATAATGATTTTGTATTTGTATATGTTGCAAAATGATCACCACAATAAGTCTGGTTAATATCCATCACCACACATAGTTACAAATTTTCTTTTTCTTGTAATGAGAAATTTTAGGAACTTCTCTCTTAGCAGCTTTCAAATATACAATGCAGTAATGTTACATTACAGCCCCATGACTTATTTATTTTATGACTGGAAGTTTGTAACTTTTGACTCCCTTCACCCATTTCATTCACTCCCCACTCCCTCCAGTGGCAACCACCAATCTGCTCTCTGTGTCTATATGAGTTCGGGTTTTTGTTTTTTTTATTGTTAGATTCCACATACAACTGAGGTCATATGGTGTTTGTCTTTGTCTGACTTATTTCATTTAGCTTAATGAGGTCCATTTATGTTGTTGTAAATGGAAAGATTCTCTTCTTTCTCATGGCTAAACAATATTCCATTATACGTATACCACATTTCCTTTCTTCATTCGTCCATTGATGGGTACTTTGGTTGTTTCCATATCTTGTCCATTATAAATAATATTTCAATGATTACAGGGGTGCATAAACTTTTTCAAGTTAGTGTTACTGTTTTCTTTGGATAAATACCTAGAGGTGATATTGCTGAATCATATGGTATTTCTCTTTTTAATTTATTGAGGAACCTCCATACTGTTTTCCATAGTAGCTGCACCAATTTACGTTCCCACCAACGGTCACAAGGCTTCCCTTTCTACACATCCTCACAAACACTTCTTGTCTCTAATCATTTTGGTGATGGTCATTCTAAGAGGTGTGAGGCGATATCTCATTGTGGTTTTGATTTGCATTTCCCTGATGATTAGTGATGTTGAGCACCTTTTCATGTACTTGACGGCCATCTGTTATGTCTTCTCTGGAAAAATGTCTATTTAGTCCCTCTGCCCATTTTTAAATTGGATTGTTTGGTTTTTTGCTGTTGAGTTATATGAGTTCTTTATATATTTTGGATATTAACCCATTTCAAACATATGATTTGCAAATATTTTCTCCCATTCAGTGGGTTGCCTTTTCCTTTTGTTGGTGGTTACCTTTGCTGTGCAGAAGTTTTTTAGTTTGATGTACTCCCACTTGATTATGTTTGCTTTTGTTGCCTTTGCTTTTGATGTCAAGTCCAAAAAATCATCCCTAAGATCTATGTCAAGGAGCTTACTGCCTTCATTTTCTCCTAGGAGTTTCATTGTTTCAGTTCTTACGTCTAGGTCTTGAATCCATTTTGAGTTAATTTTTGTGTATCGTGTAAGATAATGATTCAGTTTCATTCTTCTGTTTGTGGTGGTCCAGTGAGCATATGTTTTAAGTGAAATCTAATGGACCAACAAAGCATGTTTATGAGGAAAGGATCTATTCACAATATATGTGTTAACCTTTCCTAGCCACTCCACACGCATATAGCATTTATGATGCCCCACGAGCACAGATTTCCAGTGGATCCACATGCTTGGGAGTTCAGCAAAACTCGGGGTGTGTACAGGGTAAACTAGTTACATCTACAACTGAGTAAATGTAATATCTACATAAAATGCTGACAGCCCCTAGAAGTCCGTCTTCCCTTTTAAAGCAAACCTTGCTTCAAATGCAAAAAGAAGTCAATGGAGTTCTAAGAAACATAATTGCTATCACATCCTTTCGTGTGTTACTTCCCTGTATTTGCCAAAAATTTGTGATGACAATAATGACATAGATGGTAAGGAAAGATAACGAAACCCATAGTTCCTTCCACTCTTTCCTTGCTCTTCAATACCTAAGAAAGTGTTGGTAGAATGTACACATACCAAGAAGAGAAGTGAAAACAGTTGAGTAAGTTTTGTGCAGGGTTTCCATTGTTCTGGTAAGAATGGGATATGTGTACAAGCTGTGAAATACAATCGATGCAAGTTTAGTTATTGCTCATGCATCAGATGCTCTTATAATTGCATTTAAAACTAACATTGCACATTATAAAGATGAACAGTAAATTCGTGATAATAGTTCAAAGTTCTAATGTTTCTTTGATTAGCACAGTAATAACTAGCAAATAAAAGCCACTAGAAAGAAGAGAAAAGCTTTCTATTTCAGTAGTTTAAAAAGCACTTATTCCTGCTCTGTGAGCAAGGGGTTCCAAGTTGTCATGGTGCACTGAGCCCTGTAAATTATGTAGCCAGCCCCGGATAGAAATGGCACTTTCTAGAGGTAGAGTAGAGAGAATGAGTTTTCTGTCATGACTCTAAGGTCCTGGTTTGGTGACTGTGGTGACAGTGCCACTGCTGGGTCAGGGGAGCCAGGAGGATGAGCAGGGGAGACAATGACGGCAGCTCAGTGTATGTTGCATTTGAGGTGCCTGTGGGATATTTAGACACACACCTGAGGCAGATGGAGAACCAGGACTGGGCTTGAGAGAGAAAGATGGGTTATCCACAGAAGGGGGGCCCTCACAAAAATGGCAAAGACCGTTCAGGGAACGGAGAGCGGGAGAAGAACTCTGAGGGGAGACCCCAGATGAAATGGGGAGCAGTGTGGAAGGCAGAACCTGATGTTAGGGCAAGATGTTCCCATGACACTCCAGGTGCAAGAAATGTCATGTTTCTTAATTTTCCTAAACAAATTAAATTCTGTCCTGGCATCCCATTTGAAAGATTGGCAAGAAGCTGTCTACCTAGTCATTTTGCGTGGCTCCGTGTTCCTCTGCTGGTGGAGCAGTACTCTCGAGGTTTACACAGTTCTGCAAACTCCTTTGGTTTCACAAGATTACTACCAAGCACCTTAGCTGAGAAGGGAACAACGTGTAGGCAGCCTTCTTTCCTCTTTCCTGCCCACCTCTCTTGCTGCCCATCCTCTACTGCAGGCATCAGAGGTGGATTTAGAGTGATGCGAATAAAACTTAAGTTTCAGAGCCTCTTCCAAGGGGCTGTACTTAATTTATATGGATAATTTTGTATATTTTCCTTAAAAAGGGACCTAAAATTATATAAGCTTCAGGGCCTCAGAAGGCACATTTTTTAACTTAGATACTGCATAATATATACACTGAAGCCCCAGACACACTGGTAAGGTCATGTGCTCTAGACTTGGGCGTCTTGATTGCAATGTGAATATTACAAAATTCCTCTGTCGCCATTTTCCTCAGAGCTATTTAGGGAGGGGCTACCAAGCTGGGGAAAGTGAGAAAACTTTTGAGATATGACCTCCCTGAAGAACTGTTGCTATTTCTATCTATTCTAGAACATGCAAGGTATACATATATTGCTAAAAGTATTGCCAGCTGCTGCAACAAATATCTTCCAAATGTCAGAGGCTGAACCCAACAGTAACTGAGTTCTTGCTCACATCATCATCATGAATGCAGGTGCTCCTGGCTGGCAGGCAGGCTTCATGGTGTGACTCCTTTCATCTGACTCCCCACCTCCGAGAGCACAGAGTCCTCTGCATGTAGCCAGAAAGAAGGAAGAGAAAGGGCCCACCTCCTAAAGGCTTTGGCCCAGAGGGGACACACCTCACTTCCACCCATATTCCATTGGTGAGAAACAGTCCATGGACCCACCTGGATGCAAGGGGTGCTGGGCAATGTATTCCCTGGCTGGACAACTAATTACCAGTGATGTCTGTATATTATGGAAGGACAAAACATGCATTTTGATGGACAGTTAGGTTTCTCAGCCTCAGTGGGGAAAGCTGCTATTCAGACCACACATCAAGAGCAAATCTCACTTTCCAATTCCACTGGGAAGAGCAAATAAATGCTGCAGACTATCTCTTCTGCTTCTTTTTTTATTTCCTGTTGGGCTATTGTTAGCCAAAAGAGAGGTGCTCTCCAGAAATGTTAGTCTCAGCGCCAGGGATGGTAATTTCTAACTGACACAGTCAGAGCACTTATAAAGGCTGCTCCAGACACTGAGTAAAGCACATATCTTTAAACCCTATTTGTGTTTGTTTCAAACATAGACTGTACCTGAGGCCAATTTGTGGAATTGGGGAAGTTTGACTTCAGGATGTCCAGTCTCCTCTTGGTGCTCAGTTTCAGATGCCCGGGGCCTGCTGACTTTCTAACCCTATCTCTTATCAGACAAGCTTCTGCAAGGCAAGGCCCTCATCTATTTCACATTTGCATACTTGAAGGAACGGACATAGTGACTGAAAGACCGGGGTGGGTGCCCAAACCATTGGTTGAACAAAGAGAGAGAGAGAGAAATTATCATCATCATTTACATTAAAAACTCATTTGGGCGCCGGCCCCGTGGCGTAATGATTAAGTGCGCACTCTGCTGCTGGCGGCCCAGTATGGATGGTGGGCGCACACAGACGCACCGCATGTCAGGCCATGCTATGGCGGCATCCCTCATAAAGTGGAGGAAGATGGGCACGGATGTTAGCTCAGGAACAGTCTTCCTCAGCAAAAAGAGGAGGATTGTCATGGATGTTAGCTCAGGGCTGATCTTCCTCACAAAAACAAAAAACTCATTTGCCGAACTTCTTTTCCATTGCATTTGAAGTCTTTTCTTTCTCACCAGTGGAATAAAAGGCTCTCTCCTTCCTTAAACAGACCTCAGGCAATAGGAAGCAGGTGAGAGTCTTCCGGTGCAAGGGAGTCTTCTCACCCCCTGGATTATCCTCTATTGAAATCATGCCCTGGAGTTCAACCTGTTTTCAACTCTCTTTGTGGGAGGGAGAGCAAGAGCCCTTCCTTCTCATGTTCCTTCCCCACCTTCATGCTTAGCAAGATGATTAAGCAGCTCTGATCCACAAAATGGGAAACCTCAGAACCAGCTAAAATAGTACCCCAAATAATCAGTAGCAAGGAGTTACCATTATTATTAAAAAATATTAATGCCAATAACATTTACTCTGTCTTGGGTGTATGTGTATTAGACAGGTTTCTATTGCAATCACGCCTCAGAACAAACACCAAACATCTCAGGAGATGATATCAACATTTATTTTCCTCCTTCATGGGTCTGTAGGGTCACTGGGATGCAGCTGCTCTGGGGTGGGATCACCTGGGCTTGGCTGACTAGGTTGCATTTCAGGCTGGAGGTCGGGCTCCTGTCAACTCCAGAGGTCTCTTCATTCTGAGACCAGGAGCTACAAGACATGTGCTTCTCCCAGTCCTGACAGATTGCAGAAGCAAAGGAGCCAAGCCAAACCATGCAAGCATATTTAGAGCCTCTATTTCACTGACATTCCATTGGCCAAACAAGTCACATGGCCAAGCCCAAAATCAATGAAATGTGGACTGCAAACACTCATGGCTGACAACAGAATTGGGGGCAGGGAGCCTGTCCACCACAGGAGAGAGCTCTGACCCCAAAGGTAACATGTGCTTGATACCAGCTCAGTACAAGGTTGATGTAAGGGAAGTCATATTGTAGAGGGGAAACCATGCTGTGACTTGGAATGACCTCTGACTAACTTTGGACTTTATGGCCCCTCCCAGCTGCTAAAAGTTGATAACTTTGTTCTTTTGAGTTCCTTAGGAATGTGATGTGATGACCACCAGGCAGAGAGTCTATGCTGGTAGCCATCTTCAATGACAACGGAAAGATCAGGGTAGAAGGCATTGCTCCAGTCTCTGATGCATATCAAGTAAAACAAAGGACTGCCAGGGACTAAGGCCAGAGGGATGCCCCAACCCTGGGACCAGATGCCTCTCCCCCCTCAGAGACCAGCCCGCAATATAACTGGCCTGTGGTCTTTGTGCTGTAAGATGGTTCTTTGAGACGTTAGTCGGCCATCTTACCGCTTGCTAGCAAGCTGTAATAAATTGCCATTTCTTTTCCCCCATCTTGCCTGTTGACGATTGGCTTTTGTCTCGCGGCAAGCTGATGGTGCCCTTTGTGCGGTAACATGCTAAACGCACAAAACCAGAGATACACACACACGCACATGCACACAAGAACACAGAGCATACATAATCCCACCACCAGAGGAAACACAATCGAAATACTTTTCTTCTAGTCTCCCACTATCCACCCAGATGCTCAAGCCAAAACCTAAAAGTCATCCTTGCTTATGTCCTCCTCTCAGCCCCAGCATCTAATCTATCAACAAGTCCTATCTCCAAATAAATCTCAAATCCATCACATTTTGCAACTGCATGGTTACCACCAGGGTCCAAACCTGCATCATCATCTCTTGCATAGACAATGCAATTGTTTCCTATTTGGTCTCCCTCCTCCACACTTTCTCCTGCCCCAGGAACCCACCACATTACAGACACAGCCTGTACCTACCTCACAACAGACACAGCATGTTTCCCCAAAGAACAGTCACAATATGTACCCAACACTCAGCAGACACAACATGTACCGACTACACAACAGACAGAACATGTACCCACCACACCACAGATAGAGTGGTCTTTACCATGTCAGGCTCCTACCTATGCCCTTTAATGGTTCTTATAGGTGAAATAACATTCAAATTCCTTACCATACTGTGGAGCAGTGCTTCTCTAACTGTAATGGGGATATCAGTCACCTGGGGAGGGATCTTATTAAAATGTAGACTGACTCAGTGAGTCTGGGGTGGGGCCTGAGGTTTGGCATTTCTAGCGAGCTTGGTGCTTCTGGTTCACGGACTCTAGTGGAAGACCCTATATGATCTGGCCCACCCCTTCCTTTCAGCCACATCCCCTCACAGGCTTTCTCTCTATTCCTCTCCCACAGAGATCTCTTCCTGCTCCAAGGACTCTGCTTCCTCTGCCTGGTGCTCCCCTCTCAGCTCTGCGCCTGGCTTAATCCTTCTTGTCATTCATGTTCAATTCAACCATCACCTTCTCAAACAGGCTCTTTCTGACCACCCAAGCCCCCAGTCCCATCTGGCTTGGGATTTTCACAACCTCAGCACTGTTGACAGTGGGGAGCTGTTCTGTACATTGTAGGATATTTAGTAGCATCCCTGGACTCTCCGGCATTGCCATTTAGTGTGTGTCATAGTCAGTAGTGTGTAGGAGATGGGAATGAAAACTGGTTTTATTAACTGCTGATTACTGGCTTATTCTTTTACAGGCACTATGCTACTGTTTTATACAGGCATTGTCACACGTGATCCTGGAAACATCCCTTTTCAATAGTAAATGATGAACTCATTCTACAGATGAGACACCTGGGGCTCAGAGAAGCTGAGTAACCTGCCCCAGGTCACTGAGAGAGGAACGAGTTGCTGAGATTTAAAGCCAGAGGTCTTATCCCAAAGTTTCTGCTCCTAACCTTTGTGCTGTTCTGAATCTGCATGATAACAGAGAAAACACTGGACAATTATTCAGGTTATAGATATTACAACACAAATAAACCACGAAGGAAAACATTTTGACTTTATGAGAGTAATGCAGAAATGTGTTATGACACCTGCTGGCTGTTTGTGAGCATGATGCAACATAACAGTTGTATTTCCACCAGACTGTAAACTCTATGCTTTTTTTTGAAATTTTCTTTTTTTACTTTTTTTTTATTGCGGTAACATTGGTTTATAACATTATATAAATTTCAGGTGTACATCATTACATTTCAGTTTCTGTGTAGACAACATCATGTTCACCACCCAAAGACTAATTATCATCCATCTCGGTACATGTGTGCCCTTCTGCTCCTTTCTTCCTCCGTGCACCTTCCCCTCTGGTGACCACCAGTCCGATCTCTGTATCTATGTGTTTGTTGCTGTTGTTAAACTCTAAGCTTACTCTTCAAAAATGACCAACAGAAGAGTTCAACAAGGATTTGCTGAGTGAATGTGTATCATTCGATACATGTCAGATTAATTTGTGGGTAAATTTTAGTTGAATCATAAAGTGTGGGATTTGGAAAGAATTGTAAAACTCAGCTAATTTAGTTGCCCACAAAGTGCAGAAACCCTCTCAACTACTGGCAGCCATCAGATTTCTGCTTTAACATTCCCCATACAGGGAGCTCACTACTTCACAACATGGACAAAGCTAATCGTGAGAAAGTTTTTTCTCCCACAGAGCAAAATCTGCCGTTCTGTGCCTTTCACCTTTTGTTTGTAGTTCTGCTCTGTGGAGCTAAACAAAATTAATCCAATCCTTCAAACATTACAGCTCCAAATATTTTGATTACAGTGATAAACTCTCTCAATTTCTCTTTGCATTGTTCACATTTATGGAGCACTTGCTAAGGCCTACAATAACTCCTTTGTTCCTCACCTGAACCCTATGAGGTGGGGCTGTTGTCCCCTTGTCACAGATGGGGAGACTGCTCACAACTCTCCCTGACCACCCGCTCCCCGCCACCGCTCTTTATCTCTCTTCCTGATTAATTTCTCTCCATAACATTTACGTCATCATCTGACATGCTATATAGGTTACTGATTTATTTTCTCTCGAACTCACCAGCATGCCTACTCCCTGAGGGCAGACTTTTTTTTTTAAATTACTTTATTGAGGTCATATTGGTTTATAATATTATGTAATTTCAGGTGTACATTATTATATATCAGTTTCTGTATGGACTGCATCGTGCTCACCAATAGTCTAGTTTTCATCCATCACCATACATATGTGCCCCTTTATCCTTTTCGCCCACCCACCACGCCCTTACCCTCTGCTAACCACTAATCTGTTCTCTTTATCTATGTGTTTGTATATCTTCCACATGTCAGTGAAATCATACAGTGTTTGTCTTTCTCTGTCTGGCTTATTTTGCTTAACATAATACCCTCAAGGTCCATCCATGTGGTTGCAAATGGGATGATTTTGTCTTTTTTTACAGCTGAATAGTATCCCATTGTGTATATATACCACATCTTCTTTATCCATTCATCAGTTGATGGGCACTTGAACTGCTTCCATATCTTGGCTATTGTGAATAATGCTGCAATGAACATAGGGGTGTGTAAATCGCTTTGAATTGTTGATTTCACGTTCTTTGGATAAATACCCAATTGTGGGATAACTGAATCATATAGTATTTCTATTTTTACTTTTTCGAGAAATCTCCATGCTGTTTTCTATAGAAGCTTCACCAGTTGGCATTCACACCAGCAGTGTATGAGGGTTCTCTTTTCTCCACATCCTCTCCAACACTTGTTATATTTTGACTTGGTAATTATAGCCATTCTAACAGGTGTGAGGTGATATCTCATTGTAGTTTTGATTTGCATTTCTCTGGTAGCTAATAATGTTGAACATCTTTTCATGTGCCTGTGGCCATCTGTATCTCTTCTTCGGAAAAATGTCTGTTCATATCCTCTGCCCAGTTTTTGATCAGGTTGTTGGTTTTTTTGTTGTTGAGTTGTATGAGTTCTTGATATATTTTGGAAATTAGCCACTTCTTGGATACATGATTTGCAAATATTTTCTCCCAGTTTGTGGGTTGTCTTTCCATTTTGTCCATGGTTTCCTTTGCCTTGCAGAAGCTTTTTAGTCTGATGTAGTCCCATTTGTTTATTTTTTCTTTTGTTTCCCCGGCCTGAGTAGACATGATATTCAAAAAGATGCTGCTCTATCCTGTTGCCTCTGTGTCTGAGCTCTTACATGAGGATCGCACCCTCTGGTGACATGTTATTCAGAATTCCCACAGAAATGGATTTAATAAAACTGTAAAACATAGTAAAGGTTCATTCATCTTGACATCCCCCAAATGTTTCTCTTCATTTCCTCATGTAAGGTAAACGCATATTTTTAATACCCAATATTTCAGGCTGAAAATAAAATAAAATGTGGGTAGGAATTATTATCCAACTGGGTAGTTATTGCCAGGAGAATATGAAACAGTATCTGTAACCCACAGTAACATGTAAAGAACCCCACAGATGTCACTCACTGCTGTCCAGAAAGTCATCTTTTCCCTTCAGTAACTTACTTTCCCCTCCCCCGCTCTTTCCACCTCATTCCTCCTCCAGCCCTCCTCCTCCCCCTTTCTCTTCCTCCCCTTCCTTCCTCTCCTCCCTCCTCTTCCCCTTTCCTCCCACTTGACGCCCTCCTTCTCCTTCTCCTTCCTCCTCTCTCCTCTTTCCTCTCCCTCTCCTTCCAGCTCCCTTCCCTTCTCCCCCTTCCCGTCCCCCTCCCCCTCCTCCCTCTCCTTCTCAGATGATAATCTTGAGGCTTCTCCGCCCCCTGGTGGCCACTGTGCGTCACTGCATGAGCTCTGTGCCTAGCCAACAGTTTCCTCTCTCAAAGGATGTAAAAGGAGAGGCCTCTAAACAGGAAGTCAAGGGCTGTGCACAGACGCGGGTTTCTCCCGCAAAAACCTTATAACAGATTTGGAAGATCCCGTGGATAGGTTTGAATTCTGTATGCCACAAACTCAGGACTTAAATTTGTATATAAACTGAGGGTTGTTTCAGTCCCCAACCCCTTTTCTGCTTAATGGCAGGACCTTGATCTTAGTAAATCAGGCTACACCTAAGTCAGTGGGCTTTGTCTTAGTTCAGGACTTCGTCAATTAATTTTGGGGGTCCCCGTTTCCTCAATTGTATCTCAGTTTGGGGTGAAGAGGAGAGCTCTGTCTTGTCCACGTTCCTGGAAGGGTCACAGGCTCTCCATTGTCATCTGTCTCCTCGGACATCTGCCTCCACATCCTTGTGCCCTGGTTTCTCAGCCTGGAACCGCGCACATCCCCGCTTCTTTCCTCCGCATCCTGAAGAGGTGTCCTCGGGCCTCTGTGCCCCTCAGCCACGTCCACACCCGGCGAGCGAGCCGGGAAACCTGCGGAGCTTCCCTTCCAGCCTGTGGTTCCGCCTCAGGCCCTTCCTCACACAGCTGAGTCCGCCAAGTTCCTACATCTCTGCTCTAAGGTCATCTCAAAGCCTTTTTTTTTAACTGTGACCCACAGGAAGAAATACATTTTATATCGTAACTCGAGACACACATTCAAATTTATATATGCTGTATGCTTTTATAGTTCCATTCTGTTCTAGTTGATTTTCTTAAAAAATGTTGATCACTATTCAGTATATTGATTTCATAATCCATTAATGGACCAGGACCTACAGGTTGAAAAGCACTGTTCTGTGATTATTATCTTACGATGCAAACATTATGCCTCAACTCCTGCAGGTCTCTGCTTTTGTTACCCAAAAGACAGAGTTTTGAGTCTAGAAAATTTACTTACAAATTACAGTTTTTGACCTGGGTTTTTAAAAATAATTTTGAAAATTAAAAATGCAGTTATTTCTCTTCATATTACTGCTGTAAGAACCCTTTCATTTGGGCATGAGGCAGAGCAGCGAGTTTCCTGATGCAAAAGGATAAACACAGGGGTTAGCGTTTCTTGGTATTCTTTTGCCTACCCCTCCCCCCATATCTATAAAATACCACACACCACACTCCCACGTCAAATCATTGTATAGTTGTGTACTAGAGTCCCAGGGCTGCACAAAGTGCCACCAACTGGGTGGCTTAAACAACAGAAATTTATCATCCCGCAGTTCTGGAGGCTAGAAGTCTGAGATCAATGTGTCACCAGGGTTGGTTCCTTCTGAGGGTGATGAGGGAGTATCTTCCCCAGGCCTCTTCCCTGGCTTCTGGTGGTTTGCCTTCAGTCTTTGGCATTTTTTGGCTTGTAGAGGCATCACCCCAAGGTCTGCTTTCGTTTTCACATGGTGTTCTCCTTGAGAAACTTGTCTTTCTACCTCATCCCGTGGAGAAAGAAGCTGGGTCAGTTCTGTGTTTCCTGCTAAAGGCAGTAGATCTCAGAAATTCCATGTCAGTGTCTGTTAGAAGGACCTCTCTTGATTTAAGTCAACTGTGATCCCATCTCCTCTGGAGAGTCTCATCTCTGAGCTCTTTCATTTAACATTATTGTTACTGCACAAAAACGGGGTTCTCCTACCCCATGCACTTAAAAGAGCCAAATAATTATAACATCAGCTTTTGGGAGAGAAATCAGCTTTATTCTGAGAGATTTATCTGCATGGAGACAGGGGGCATGTGCCCTCAGATCTGTCTCCTTGATTCAGAATTTGGGGCAAAAGTTAGGAGATTAGGGAAAACAGGCTGGTCTGTGGAAACACTAGTGGGACCGGTTTTGATTGGTGGGCTTCTAGCATTTATGGTAAGGTTCTAAACATTTATGACAGGGTTCTAAACATGTATGATGAGGTTTTAAAATGTATGGTAAGGGGAAAGGAATTTTAACACCAGATCTTCCTGAATGACAGACCCCTCACTTCTGATGAGTCCAACTTTTAAGTTCTGGTCATGTCTTGGACCTTTGGTTCTGTGGGGAGGAGAATCTTTTGTTCCTTGGTCATTTCAGGTGAAGATTTCTTCTTTTGCACATGCTCTTACTACCAAGCAATGGGCTCACTCTGCTGACTGTGATCTCAGCCAATTAATCACAACGAATTAGAGTCAAGAAAGGAAGTTTTAATTCAATTAGCCAGCATAATTGGGCAGATGACAGACTAATGTCTCAAAAAAAACATCTTCCAGGATTGTAGAACCTCAAGGCAGTTATACAAGGAGAATGGGCAGTAAGGAGGGGGTCCAGGGATGTTGGTCTCCAGGCATGTTGGGCTCCAGGTATAACTTTGTTCCATTCTTCGGTTAGCTATGGTGGATACCTTGTAGGTGTGTTTCCCACCTGTGGTCAGCTAGTTCCTGGAGAGAAACTCATAGAACAAAGTTTTAATTTATCAAGCTATTGGGGATTACATACGTAAGTGGAGGCCATAAATCAGGAGACCATGTGAATTTTTTTAGAGTATGTGCAGCACAGTGAGTAGTCACACAGAGGAGGGGGCGGGGCCTTTTAGCATAACAAGATGGCCTCACTTATGCTCACTTACACTCTGGCTTCGTGATTTGCAAATTTTCTGAAAGGCAGTTCTTAATCATTCTGTTGATGAGATGGGATCCATTGAAATGGTCCTGGAGGGCCTGCGGTTACATTGTAACTATACATGAGCAAAGGAAGAGATATACAGACCAAGGTTAAAGAAGGGTAGTAGGTGTGGGAGAATGGGCTTGGGGCTCAGAAGACGCTAACTGATTCCACACTATCAGGTGTCTGATTGCTTTTTCGGTTTAAATAGTAAGGAAGATTTTTCTCATTTAACAAGAAGTTCTGAGGTGGGACATGGGGAAGATATGGTGAGGTGGCACTCCACAACCATCCTGCCTCCTGCTAGTGGTCTTTTCTGTACTGGAGAAGCAGGAAACTACAAACTACATTTCTCAGGTTCCATGTAGCTATGATTTTGGAAAGATTTAGCTTTGGGAGATGCACTCACATGGGGTTTTGAGGATGGAAATGAGGCAGGGGTGCATTTCTGCAGTTTCAAGTGTTGTTTTGAA
This sequence comes from Ceratotherium simum simum, assembly GCF_057802395.1. Taxonomy (NCBI): domain Eukaryota; kingdom Metazoa; phylum Chordata; class Mammalia; order Perissodactyla; family Rhinocerotidae; genus Ceratotherium; species Ceratotherium simum. The sequence continues at coordinate 24,557,875 of NC_141912.1, read as the reverse complement.
GTCAAGTACCTGAGAGTTACTGTAAATATTCAATAAGATTACCTTTCAACCTTGTTCCTAACGGAGACATGGATGAAAAGAAGTTAATCTTGTCAATTTGCTGTTTTCTTGTTTAACCAGAGGGATGACTCAAGGGTCACAAGGATTCATGAGCTTCTTTTACAAAAGAAAGAGAATGCCCTCAAGGAAGTTACGATCACCAGATAACCAGCCCCCAGCTGCCATTGATGCCCAGAAGTCAGATTGGCCAAGAGCTTATCTGGAGTGAAAGAAACACAGATTACACCTTTGTTTCTCTGAAACTCCTCTGGCCAAGCCCCTTAGCTCTATAAAACCCCTGCTTTCTTCTCTTGTTAAGGCAGATTTGAGAGACTATCCTCCTGCCTTATCGAATTGGCCAATTCGAATAATCCTTTCTCCATTTCCAAGCACCAATGTCTCAGTGATGGGCTTACTGCGCATCAGGCACAGGAACTTGAGATTAAGAGGTTTGGCATCAGTTTGGTTTTCCTTTGAGGTGTTAGCAGAGGCCTCAGTGACCCATGATTGATTTTGTAGGAGTTGAGAGGCGAGCCGGAAGGCATCTGTTTTGCTGGTGGGGATGGTAGCAGGTGCTGCTCGGTTCTGGAGCTGGCAGCAAGCAGGGCTTCCTGATGGTGATGGTTTTCTTGGTTGTGGCAGTGGCATTGTAGTCCTGATTGTAGAAAAGCCAGCAGCTCCCTTCATGGCTCAATTCTGCAGCATAGCTTTGGGAGTCAGTTCTGAATGGTCAGTATAGAGTACCTTGTAATAAATCCTTTCCTACCTAGACAAGCTCAAGTCATTTTGTTCTCTGCAACTGAACTCTGCCCAACACAGGGGACAACTCCAGGGCATGTCATCAAGGATCCAGGTTCTTTCCATCTTTATACTTGCAGGCTTAGCAAGTCAGATTAGCTCTCCTCACGGTCACAAGATGGCTGCAGTTGCCCCTATGATCATATCCAGACCTAGTAACATCAAACAAAAGAATTTTGTTGTTTGTTTTAATTGTTTTTTTAACTGAAGCATCCCCTGAGTCTGGAAAAGTGCCTGTCACATAGCAGGCCAATAATAAATATTTGTTGAATGAATGAATGGGTCACTAGAACCACAAAAGGGCCTGTTTACTTTTCTGCTAAGAGGATATAATAGCCTACACTGCCCCCAAAATGGAAAGAATGTTTCTCATAAAGTAACACACACACACACAACACAGGTTGAGTTTTCATATTCTAATGCTTTTGCTTCTAACAAAGCAACTCAAACTCAGCTAAGGAGAAAAAAAAAAGAATGCATTATATTATTATAGGGATACACTGGTAACCTGTGGAACTCAAGAATAGAGCTCCAGCTGGGCCACCAACTATGGCTGGGGACCCTACAGATGCAGAGAGGCAGGCAGGCCAGCGGGCCTGGCAGTTGTTGCTGGAGGCCACCAGACACTCTCGTCACTGCTAGGTGCTCGTGTCTACTGGCTGCACAGGCTTGGGCCTTGGGCAGCAGTGCACATGGGACAGCAGGTCCTCTGTCTGCCCAGAACTGCACTGCCCTGTGACACTCTGGAGACGGTTCCAACACCCAGAGAGGAGCAGCTGCCTCTGTCTCCAAGAGAACGCTTTCCACAGCCCAGGGATCTAGAATGTTTTTTTGTAAAGGACTGGATCTTGTATATTTCCAGCTTTGCAGGCCACATGGTCTCTGTCATAACTAGTCCTGTAGCACAGCCACAGATGAATGGACATGGCCATGTCCCAATAAAACCTGATTTATGGGCGCTGAGTCACAAAAATAAGTAAACGCCCCGTCTTCCTCCTTAGCAGAGGGACTGTGATTTTTGACCAATGACGTCTCCAGCCCCACTTGACTTCTCCTTCCTCCTGGGTAAAAATTACTGAGATACCCAGTCACTGAACCACCCCACTTCCTGACAACACCCAGTCCAGAACTGATGTCTGATTTCCTTACACCTTCTGAGAATAATAAGCTTCTCCCAGCTCCCTCTTAGCTGGGTGCCCCACGGTTCCTCTAGTGGGCACTCTCCCTGCCACAGCGAGTTAAATAAACTGAACTCTGATCACAGGGGTTTTCTTAGAGGTCTTTCGTCAGTGGACTTTAAAGTGTCAGTAGCCTCACTTACAGCAGAGAAAATTAAAGTGAACAGTCCTCAGGGAGTCTGTCCTCTGAGGTAGGATTTCATACAAGAGACTGCCTTACCTGCCTACGAGTAGCAGATGGTCTGGGCCGAATTTAAAAGACATCATCTGAGAGAGCAAAATGAAGTGGCTGCCAGGACAGGAACTCACATCGAAAATCCTAGAAGGAGGGGCCAGCACCGTGGCATAGTGGTTGAGTTTATACATTCCGCTTTGGCAGCCTAGGGTTCACCGGTTCGGATCCCGGGCGCGGACATACTCGCAGTTCATCAAGCCATGCTGAGGTGGCATCCCAAATAGAAGAGCTACAACTCGACAACTATGATACACAACTATGTACTGGGGATTTGGGGAGAAAAAAGAAAAAGAGGAAGGTTGGCAACAAACGTTAGTGCAGGGCCAATCTTCCTCAAAAAAAACACAAAAATCCTAGAAATTCATTGGTCCAAAGCACAAACTCTGATGAGAAGATTCATTTGAAAAATTTTTCAAACAATTTTTTTGTAAATGTAATACTTTGATCATAGCTGAGAGGGGTATTGTGTCAGTCAAATTGCCTGTTGTCAGATTCATACCCCACCTTTCCCTTGCTCTGCTCTGTGTCACAAGGATCTACATTTCCCAGGCTCCCTTGCCCTCCGGCTTCTGGGTTAGCCAACGGCAGGACTGACAAAAGATTGGCATGCAGGAGGAAGGCAGAAACCAGGATATTTCTCCTCCCTCCCTGCTCCCTGTAGCATTTTCTGCCTCAGCTGCATCCATTCTCTGACTGGAGATCCTCCCTCTGGCATCCCAGCTCCTGCTGCTCATCCCCGGGGCATCCACTGTCACCGTTCCAGCTCCTGCTCTGGGCTCTCAAGCCACCTCTTCCCACTGTCCCCCCATGTTTAGGTAGCTTTCTGCTGTTGCTAATCTCTGGGTTACTCTCCTGTGAGTCCCATCCTGGCAGCCAGGAAGCTTACCCTCTCCTTGGGACCCCACCTTTCCCTCATCAGGTTCCCTTCCTCCACTAACCACTTCACACCCACCCCAGAGCTGTAGCACTTCCCCTCCCTTTCCTACTTTCTAGAATTCACTTCTGCATTTCTTTTCTCCTCTGACTCTCAAATGATGATCTTCTGCTCATCTCTCTTGTCTCCAACCCCATCATGGGCACAGTCACAACCAGAGAACAAACTGTGCAGAAAGCAGAGAAAAAAAGTTTCTTAGCCTCCTGTAACTCATAGTGTGTGGGGCTGCTGGTCCCGGGACCCAGTCCATTCTGACCACAAAGTCCCAAGATTTTCAATGAATGGTTTAGAGCGCATGATTGTCTGGCTGTGGGTCACCAGCCAATGGTATCCGTGAGCCTACTTTCTCCCAGTTACTAGGTAGAATATACAAAAATCTTTAAGATTTAAAATTGCACAGTTGCAAATAGCCTTTTGAGATGATCTGGCCCTTTTATTTCCTTTTACTGTTTGCAGAAACAGTGTTTTCATTTTTTTTTATTTATTTTTTTCCCTAAACCTTGAGATTCCCTGCAGATTGTGGGGTTGCTGCTAACTAGGAAGAGAGGTCTGGTGTGTAGAAGTATGTATGGAGTAGAAGCCGGTGTTGGGTGGTGGGGAGGTGATGAGGTAAACATAAGCAACCCTCTTTCCTTAGCCAAAGGAATCTGGTCCAAGTTGTTCTGCTTGTGGGGGCAGTGGAGAGATAAGGGGGAACACTGGGAGGGGTTGGAGGGGTAGAGAATAAAACAAGATGGCAGCTGCAGGAGTAGACTGTAGACTGTGTCATTCATTCAAAAACCATTGAGGGAGAGATGCTGAGGATACTGAGAGGCAAAACATCTTTCTCTCAGGGAGATGGCATTCCAGTGGGGGTGGGAAAATGGCAGCAAACAAAGACTTTCTAGTTGGGCTTCATCCTCTGCCTGTAGACGGACTGGTTGAGTCCAACACTGTAGCCAGGTACCTGAGGGGTACTGTAGATAGTAAACCAATTTGCTGTTTTTCTTGTTTAACTTAAGAGGTGACTCAGAGTTCTCAAGGATTTGTGAGTTTGTTTTCCAGAGGATTTGTGAGCTTGTTTTGCAGAAGAAAGAGAATGCCTTAGGGGAGGTTGCGATCACTGGATGGCTGGCCCTCAGCAGCCCTGAAGCCCAGAAGTCAGATTGCCCAGTGACCTCTTTGTTTCTCCAAAGTTCCTCCTGCCAAGCCCATTAGCTCTATAAAAGCCCCCTGTTTCCTTTTCTTGTGGAGGTGGATTTGAGTGAACCCAGGCTCCCATCTACTTGTTTTGGCCAATTCAAATAAATCTTTCTCCATCTCCAAGCACTGACATCTTAGTGTTTGGCTTCCTGTGCATCAGGCACACGAACTTGAGATTGAGAGGTTCGGTGTCAACACCCCCTACACACACACAATGCTCCTCTCCAATGTCCCACAGACTACAATCAGGTCATTGTATAGATTTATTCTAGAATAATCTTCCTGAGACGCATTTCTTCACATTTCCCTCAAGAATCATAATGCTTCCCCTGGAGGCCTCCAATTCCTTTCTAATTCAACTCAAAACTGTGCAGTTAACATACTACCAATTAACACACTAGCAATGTCTCCACAGTTTCCTTCAAGGACTGGGTTGCTCTTGGGAAGAGACAGAAGAGGGGGCTGTGAGAGTGTAAGAGCCTGGCCTTCCCTCAGCCTCTATCTGAAGAAAATAAGACCCAGGGGTTCTGGGGAAGTTTCTTCCAGAAGTATCCAGTGAAGCCAGGCCACAACCCCTGTCATAGCTGACCTGAGTCAGAGAGAGCATGAGGAGGACCCACTCAGTGGGGCCTCTACTCATGAGGTAGCTTAGCAGGAAACCAGGTCCAACTGGGTTGTGCCACTTCATATCATGACAACCAGACTAAATCATTCTCTGTCTTGAGAGGAATAAATCTAGAGAGTTTGTTCCTTTCTTTGAGTCACCTCCAGCTGTAGATCCTTTCCAGGTGAGGCCAAGATATCTTGGCACTCAGAAAAGATATTTCTACTCTGTCCTGTTCAAATTCCAAATTACTGACTCCTGGAATCAGTGAGCATAGAAAAATAGTTTTGTTGAGTTGCTAATTTTCAGGGCTGCAGCAATAACCAACACATGTATCTTGCTGCAAGAGAACAAATTTCTCAGAATAAACAGCATCGATAAAACTGGGCCCCCAAAGGCACTGGAACTAAGGATGAGAAAGCTGTCCTAATTCTCTCCATCTTGAACCATTCTCTTTGCACATCTACAATGGTTTTGCTTTGGTCTAATCTCTCTGTAGGTCACCTTCCTCGTGCTTTTCTGGACCACTCTGTGGATGGAAAATGCCTTCCCACAGCTCCCATGCATACCTGCTACTAACCAGGTGTAACTGGTTACATATCACTGAGCCATTCAATCAAAATGTGCAAGGTATTCCCTCTGGCCTAGTCTGGGTCAGATGTCCATCCCAGATCCAGTCCATGTCAGGGGGCAGCAGGACCACGTTATATGGGCATATATTGGAAGACAGGAAGTCATGACTGCTAAATGGATAGAGGTGGAGGGAGGGCAGACAGGTCTTAACGGGCATTCACTATCTTCTCGGAGAAAGAGCCTTGTAAAAAAAATACTGTTGATGCCCAATCTCATAGTCCCTTGTTTCACTTCGGGTAGACAGCTTCTGGCAAGGTAACAATTTCTCAGGTGCCTGCCTCTCTTCTCCACCTTCTCCATCAGCAATAATGTTTCCTCCTTTGCATATACACAGCCCAACCTGGGAGCAGAGGAGTTAACACCCTCAGGAGCAACCTCAACCAATAGAGGAAGGAAGTTGTGAATGAATGTCCCAGGCTCCCCACCCCTGCTAGGAGGATTCTGAGGAATAGCCCACAATTTCACATGTTTTCTCAGACTGCCCTGGGTGGGACGTAGCCCAGTTGCCCACATGATAACCACTAATTAATGTACCCTCTATGCCATTTTTCACCTAGTTGGCTTTTCCCCTTTCATTTATTTCCAAACTTGGGTTTCCTGGGATCGCTTTCCAGACAGACTACCTGAACCCAAGTCCTTGACACAGAGTCAGCCTTTGGGGAACCCAAACTAAGAGATGGGATAAGGTAGAAATTTCACCACACACTGTATCCAACAGTGAGAATTATCTTCTCTGGAAAGGTACACTCTGACTTGCATACCTGATTCTAGTAAGTGAAGAAAGGGCTACAGACAAAATTTCTAAAAATCCACAAGCACTTCCAATCGTGGAGGCCCTTAGTCTACACAGGGTGCTACCAGGAGGAAAGACTCCTCCTCCTTCAGAGTGAGCGAGGCTGTGACTATGATAAGTGTAGTAGGCCAAACAGTCCACACCACCATCTCTGCAACCTGTGAACATGATGCCTTACGTGACAAAAGGAACCTTACAGATGGAATTAAGGTTTTGGACCTTAAAGTAGGCAGATTATCCTGGATTCTTAGGAAAAGTATCCTGGATTATCCAAGTGGACTCAATCTAATCACATGAGTCCTCAAAAGTGGAAGAAGGCAGAGGAATCAAAGAGATTCAATGGAGGAAAAACGAGGAAAGATGCAAAGATTGAGAGGAACTCAATCTGCCATTGTTGCTTTGAAGACGGAGGAAGACCGTCACAAACCTAGGAGGGCAGCAGCATGTAGAAGTTGGGAATAGCCCTCAGCTGACAGCCAGCAAGGAATGGCAACCTCAGTTCCACAACTGCAAGAAACTGAATTCTGCCAAAAATATGAATGATCACGTAAAAAGATTCTTCCTCAGGGCCTCCAGAAAGTAACTCAGTGCAGGCACCTTGATTTTAGCTTGGTGAGACCCATGTGGGACTTCTGACCTACAGAAATGTGAGATAAAAAATTTATCTTGTTTTAGGTCCTAAAATTTGAAATAATTTATTATGGCAGCAATAGAAAACTAATAAACTAAGGATTTTGTGAAAATGTTGCAATGAAGTAAACTGTGAAACTGTGGTGAGTAAACTGTGGGGGCATAAAATCTAGAAAAAGCTCAGTGGAAGAGTAAAGACTATTAACAAATTTATGGAACAAATGTAACTTGACAACCACATGCCAGGTAGAGGGGAGACAGCGGTGAACAATAATAGTGATTCTAATGAAGAGTAGCCTTTCCCCAGTATCCATCAATTGAAAGGAACATCCGTTATCATCAGTGAATGATCAGGAGTAGAAATATCACTTTCCTGGAGATGGATTCTACAGTGTGATAAAAATACCACTAAAGTTCATCTAGCTTCCTTCCTCCCAAATTCCTATTCCACAGACAATCTTTAAGTGTTAAGTTAGGCTCCGCTGAGACGTTCAAAGTGGGAGGATTGGTTCTGGCTCCGTGATCATGCATCACATTGACAGAGTGGGTGCACATGTGCCCATTATTAGTGAAGAGTTTGGCCTCTGGTCCCTTCACATCCTGTGTGATGCAGTCCCTGTGAATTCACTCTCTGGACCATGTCACCCTGCAGACTCAATCCAATGAAGTCCTGGACCTATGGCTCTGACAATCAACCTTGAAGGAACCAAGTGGAGTGTGGCCTCCATAATCACCTACAGTGATCCTCATCCTGAGGTTCCCTGGGGAAGGAACCTCAGGGCTGCACATGGTCCCTTCTCCATGGGGGCAATGTGGCAGAAAAAGGACAGCCTGGGACGTGCGGGTGGGACAGGGACCAAACCTCTCCCAGCAGCACAAATTTCTGTGTAAATTATATAATTTACTTAACCTGGCTCTGCCTCAGTTTCCACACTATCGAAAGAAGACTACCTCACAGTGTTGTTGTGAGGATTAAATGAGTGAAATTCACTAAAAGCATTTAGCACAACACCCAGTACATTTTACGTTATCTTTTGAGTTAATTATTGTTGTTCAAATCCCAGCTGTCATTCACTTGCTAAGTCACCTTTGGAAAGTTAATTCAATTTTCTACACCCCATTTCCTTATCTACTGAAAGGAGAAAATAAAGTGGTATCAAACTCAACTGTCAAGTGGAATAATGGAATTAATATTATTGAAGTGCTTCACAAAGTGTGTGCATTTAGTATTTTATTGTTGTGATGTGTTGCTGTTAAGGAGGAGGCCCTCAGCTCCAGGCTGGGCAGGAGAAAGCAAGGATGTTACTTCAGCCTGAGGGTCCCCATTCCCACCAGCAGAGCTTGGGTTCACTGGGGTGTCCAGGGAAACGTCAGACACTAGGTCAGTAACAAGAGAACTCTGCACTCCTGTCTGCACTGGGCAAATGGTCAAGGCAGTTAGATCCCGTGTCTTAATTCTGAAAACAGGGCACACAGGCCCAGAGAAGGAGGTGTGCGGGAAGGTGTAGATATGAGATCCATCCATGGCATTGTGGAATGAGACCTCACCAGTCTCATAGTCCAAGAAAACTCCCACTTTTTGAAGAGGGTTGGCAACTTCCAGGATGGTCTTGAAGTAAGTGAGAGAATGATAGCCTATCGACGTGGACAGCCCCAGAATCCAGAATCCATTCTCAGGTGACATTTTAACCCATTTTTTCCTCTCCACATGCTCCTCACACACCCCGACATACCACTCTTCCCTGTCCCCCACCTCCACCTCCCAGAAATGTCTCCCTGACATGAAGCTGTTGCAGCCAAGAACACAGTAATGCATATCAAATCTCTTCAGCTTGGGTGGCAGATTCCGTCGTATGATTCCCCGCCACAGGCTCCTCTGGTCCTCAGAAACACGAAGTTGAGGGTGTGCTGTGTCCGGATCCAGAATCATGTCAACTGCAGAAAGTTTAAGGATTGGCTGTGGAGTCAGCTTTGTTCCTAGACCTCAGGGCCTCAGCTTTCAAAACCTGGGTCTGGCTGCGCAGGTCTGATTCCAGAGCCTGGTGTCCCCAGCCTGCCCTGAATGTCACCCCCTCAGCAATACCAAAAGAAAGGCTCAGGGGTCTTGTGTTCAGTAGAGTAGAGTGCTGAGGGTCAGGGTCTGCCTAATCCAATATCTCAAGCTGGCTCCTTCCTTCCCTCTTTTTCCTACTTCCCTCCCCAAAATGACTCTGCCCACCTGTGCTTTATAGTCACATAGATTTACATTTCAATCCCTGTTCTACCACCCATGAGCTGAGAAACTTTTCCTTTCCTGCAGTCTCTTTTTCCATAGACCCAACTTACATAATACCTTTTAGCCTCAATTTCCTTGTTTGAAAAATGGGGATAAAAATACTAATCTCTAGGGTAGAAAAAAGCAACACGTGTTTCCTATGCAGCCCAGGGCCGGGTATGGAGAAGTGCCTGATATTATAGTAGCATAATAGCATATGCCTTCTCTGTGCTAGAGGCCATGCTGGGGGCTTTTTCTCTGCTCCCAGATCCACTCTCCAAATTTCTCTACCCTCTTCTGGGCCCCAGGAGTGTATTCTCTATGGACAACATGACTGGGCTTTCTTGACTCTGGTTACTTGTTGGGTTTGGCCAATGGGGGGTACTAGCTGAAGATTGGAAGGAGAAAGAAAAGAGACGCACAGCATTTAATTCCCCTGCTTCATCCCTGTCCACCTCAGATGGTGATGCTCTAACAAAGGCATGACTCCTCTCAGACAGCCGTGTCCTTGAGCTACAGCTTCCTCTGGGCTCCAGTAACTGCTCCCTCTCCCTATTCCTTCAAGTCTAGGGTGGTAACAGCTTCCCACTAGTGTGAGCCATGGGGCACTTCACATTCCCTTGTTGATTTCCCTTAACCCTGCTCCTGCCTTTCTAAAGAGCTCCTTCCTGAAATTTCTTCAATTGTCCAATTTGAACATCATCTCTTTTTTATTGTTTTTTATCAAAGCACATTCATTACCTCATTTACTCTTTACCTCAACTCTCACATAATAGAGCTTATGATCATCATTTAAAAATGAGGTGACTAAAGTTCAGAAACATTAAGTAACTTGGGGACACACAGCAGCATGAGGTGGCATAAGAAGCTTGGGAGAAGCAAAGATCTTTGCTCATTGCCTTCTCTACTTGAACATTCCACATCCTCACTCTCCCTGCTGTATTAGTTCGCTCTGCCTCTCCTTTCCCTCAGCTCTACCCCTTATGCCTCTTCCTTCCCGTGAAGATCTGTGGAATCCCAGGAGAGCAATTCTCTCTGCTTCTCTGGGCTCTCAGCGGGAGCTGATGAGCACACCTTTGTGTGGGAGATGGGCACACCTTTGAGGCCAGGGCATCAATTCACCCATCCAGAACTCACCCTGTCTTGGAGACTTTTCTTCCCAGAATCTCATGAGTTGGAGAAGAAAAAGGGAATGTGTTCCCTCAGCTTGTTGTCCTAGAGAACATACAGTGATTCACTCACCAGCTTGGAAGAGGGCCATCTTCGATTCTGAAAGGCAGGAGACATGGGTAAGGAACGGGCATTATTTCTGTTCTTGCCCCCACCATCCTCCTCAGTAAGCCATTTCTCTCTCCCTTTCATCAGTCTCTTCCAGTGTCCAGCTTCCTTCCTCTACAGCTCTGCTGCATCAGGCATAGAACCTCTCAAAAATGGTGGACTTCCCTCCTTCAGTCATGCTGGGGCTGCAGGTGACATGTCCAGGCCTTGCTAGGGTGTGGGCATGTGTGCTAGCATGGTGAGGGCTGGCAGAAAATGCCCAGACACTGTGTCTGGAAGGTCCTCTCTGAGGCTGCAGAAAAGTGTGGGTGGTATTCCCCACAGAAAATGAGCCGTTGGGCTAGATCTGATTATTCCTTCTGGGAATGCCAATGGGTCACACAGCAGAGAAAATCTTTAAATGTTTAGTACAAGTGTGATAGGAAACTCAGAAACATCAGGGTCACTCACCTCCACAGGTCTGAGACTTCTCTCCACCTACAATAGAAGAAAGGTAGAGATGTCACCTGAACTGTGTCTTCTCTGAGTCATGTCCTTTCTCTTCTTTTGCACCTACCTAATCTTTCCTTTTGACCTCCACCCTCACCCTTACTACATTCTCCTTGGGCCTGTTCAGTACTGTCCTCCTCTCTCCTCCTTAATATCAATTCTGAGAACATCAATTGCATGCTGATGATACCACAGGCACCATGTAAGTGCTTTCCCTGCTGAGACCTGGCAGATCTATTCTGTATGTATCTACACTCCCTTACCTGGGCGCAGGTGTCACTGTGTGTACACGAGTATGTGTGTGTGCACTAGAATCCATCTGTCTCAAGGTGTATTATGTCCTGCCAACTTCTGAAAGAATTGGACAACTTAACAAGGAAATTTCGGATACTATTTTTTATTAAAAGTGGTCCCAATAAATCTACCACAACTGAGCCATTGTGGCTATTCCTTTTTTAAAATACACTTTTTTCCCCTTCTCTGTTTTTCTCATACTTTTAAATCTTACTTTCTTTGTTTTCTTCTCAGCAGCCTACAGATTATGTAAAGCAATTGGTGAGGTTCCCAGCATAGGGAAGGCCCTTCATCTAGAGAGTTCCATCCCTCTCCTCCTCCTTTCCTTTCAAGTGCACCCTGGATATTCCCTGCTGCCTTGCTGGGCTGAAGAGTCTGTGGGCCCCTCCTGGAGAGAGATTGAGGGCCCTCTTCTCTATTAAAAACACACGACTCCTTGTGCTTCCCCCCAATCAGAAACCCTTTTTATTTCCCCTCCCTAAAGGGATCAGGGACATTTCTCAGCCCTGGGCAGATTTAAGGATGAGGACAAGGCAGGGAAATATCCCAGCACAGAGTCTTAGATGTGAATTCAGAGAAAATGTCAGAGGCACTCACCAGCCATGAGTAGGAACTCTATCTTCTCTGCAATGGAAGAAATGTGAAGAGTCATTAAGATGCTTAAAGCAGCGATACCCAGGCATGCCAGGGTCCCTGGGGGAATGAGAACTTACTGAATTCATCCAGTAGCTTCTCTGGAAAATAAACAGGAAAAAAAATTATTGTTATGGGGATCCATCCGGGAGAACTTCTGGAACATAAACCTTACAAATGACCCAGTGAAGGGGTGGATGCGCGGGGTTGGGCAGGGTCAGGTTCTTGGGTTCCCTCCCGTAAACCATCGCAATAGGTTCCCTTCCTGGTCAGATACCTCTTGCCCTTCGTTCTAAATCCTTTTCTGCTTCTTCTCTCTCTTTTTCCTGGGATAGAACCTGTTTCTCCTTCTGCTTTTGCCAGAGGAAGAAACCCATCCCTGCGAGAAGCAGCAGCAAGACAGGCAGGGTTCCAGCCAGGGTTGCCATCCAGGTACTGGCCCTCCAGAAGAAGGGGTCTGCAATGGAATAGAGCTTTAGCCTCTCACCCCCAGGGCAGAGATCACAGAGTTGGTCTCAGGACATAAATGTTCCTTCTCCTTCTAAAGTATCAGGGAACTTTGGGTAAGATTTCAGTAAACTCTTACTATAACATAACGATATTATTTGTCTTGAACTGTCTGCTTCTCACATCTGAATATGAGTTACTTGAGCATCACAATCTTATGTGTTTTCTAATTTAGTTTTTCATATGTTACATTTACATGGTTAAAAGGTCAAAAAAATATAAAAATTCATCCAGGACTCCCATCCATTCCCTCCTCCCTTTCCCCATTTATTAACTTCTCATTAATCAGCTTAATATGGTGAGTGATTAAGAGTAGGAACTTAGGAGCTGGAGAGCCTGGGTTCCAATTCTGGCTCCTCCACTTGACTAGCAGTGTGATCTTGGACTAATTACTTAACCACTCTGTTCCTGGCGTCCTAATCTGTAACATGGGATAATAATAGTACCTCACTCACAAGGTTAAAAAAATTCAACTGATGCTTATAAAGTGCCTGACACATAGTGAGTGCTATGCAAGTGTGTATTAAATTTTAAAAATATAAATGTATTCTTATATTTTCTTGTTTACACCCAAGATAGCATTCGATACAAACTGCTCTGCATCTGGCTATCTCTTTTTCTTAGAGAACCTGCCATATTAGTACAGAGAAAATGTCTGTGTTTTCTCTCCCAGCTGTGCAACATTCCATTGCATGCCAGTTTCCCATTGATGGACATGTTCATAGTTCCTAACTTTTTGCTATTATAATTACTGCTGTAAGAAATAAACTTTTCATGGTTCATTTCATAAAAATGCAAGCATTTCTGTGAGAGAAATTCCCAGAAGAGAGATTTTGGATCAAGAAATATATGGTTTGGAGAAATACTGCTATATTGCTGGCATTGGAAGTTAATGCCAATTTATACCAAAAATATACCAAATTATACCAACAAATGTCTAAGAGTGACCAGCTCCCCACAATCCTGCCGTCATAATATGTGATTTGCCACCTTGGTTTTGTTTTCTTTTCTTTTGTTGCCAATTTAATAAGTAGAAAATATTTTAACACGTTCTTCTATTGAGAGAAATGAGACATTATCTCATGTGTTATTTCCTTTTCTGTGAACTAATAATGCATGTACTGTGCTCATTTTTCTACTGGCTTGTTTTATATTTTAAGGAAAATAGTTCTTTCTGTAAGATATGAGTTGTACATGTTTTTCCCATTTTGTCATTTGTCTCTGCTTAAGGGTCTGATCTTTACCATTTTCCCCCAATTCTCACTGCCTGTCACAGTTTCTGCCACGTAGGACTTAGGCAGTAATAAATGTGACAAAAACACAGCTTTCTGGGGAAAAGAAACATCCAGAAACATGCCTGGAGTAAGAAAGAGGCTCAAGATCCCTGCTCTGTGCCTCATATTCACTACAGAGAGCCAAGACAGCAACAGAGAATCACACATTCTCCTTCTTTCAGTAGCCATAGCCCAGCACCATTTACCTGAAGCTAAGCAGGTACTGACCTGCAATGGAGATCCTGGCGGTCTTTTCCTGGCTGAGGAGGGGATTTCTGATGATACAGGATACCCCTTCCCCAGAGCTGCCTTTCACGATCACAGATGATGCGATTATATACAGGCCCTCTCCATCTGCAACCAAAGATGCTGCCAAAGCCGGCATATCTTCTCCTGTGGCATCTCTCCACTCTATTTGGGGCTGAGGATACCAACCGGTGGATGTGCACTCCAGACGGATCCCTCCATCCTCATAACCCCTCATTTCAATGTGAACATCAGAACCCTGGGCTGTGAAAGGATAAATGAGCCTGAATTCCCTTCAGCCTCCTTTATCAGGGAAAGTCTCAACAAGAATTGAATGACACACTCACATTAGGTAATTCAAGAGGGGTTTCATTAAGGAGCTGTTTACAAAAGCATGGTCATGGTGAGGGGAAAACTACATGGGATATAGAAAAACACCAAGGCCAGGAACAGTGGAGCTGTTACTACCTACCCCAAAACCCAAAGGGAGGAGGAGAGGAAGCCATTTTAAAGACCTAAAATAAGATGGTAATGTAGAGAGGGCTTTCTTAAGAGGAACGGTGATCTTCAGGAAGTGAATGCAGCCAGCTAGAGGTGGTCCTGCAGGGAACAAGCCATGAGGATACGTGCCTAGACCTCTCTCTCCTCTCACCCTCCTTCCATCTTCTGCTATGGCTCCCCATTAGCCAAACCCAGCCAGAAGCCACAGGGCAAGAGAGTGATCTGAGAAAGAGAAATGCAACCCTTGATGTCTGGACATCTGCCTGGTCTTGGTGTTCTCCTGTTGAACATAAGCAACTTCATTGATCATCAACATCAGACAAGGGCACTTTGTCACTATGATGGGTCAAGACAAAAACATGACCACTCACACAATCATGTTTGAATATAGAGAAAAATATGAACACTGTCCAAACCACAATCATGACCAAACATTTTCCTATCCTGGCTATGAGTGACTGCTGCTCCTTGACCAATTACAGCTTTAACCTCACTCTAATCTTCCTCCTAGATAAGACGTCTTAAGACAGCCACCCACAGAATCACACCCCCCCACCTTCCTGACAGCTTCCAATCCAGAGAAAGCCCCACTTCCATTTACCCTCCCCCAACTCCAATCTAACAGAAGCCCAAGTTCTATACCAAGTCTTCTCTAACACCCTCTTACTGAGACATCCCATGGTTCCCACAGGACATGAATTGTCCCCCCGCTGCAAGAAGTATAAAAACAACTGGGTCAACTCCAGGTGTGTTCCTGGGGGCCTGTGATGGGACGACATTGGCAGCATAGATGCTGTCCCACAGGTCATCTTCCCAGGGCCCACAGCAACATGCACTTGGACGGACCACTGAAGCTACCTGGAACACAACTGAACCCAAACACCTGTGTGCCACCACGGAGGAGATTTTCCTTATCTTTCCTATCCTCGACCTTCCACTTCCCTGCTTAGACCGTGGTGGCCAGCATGAGGGAGCTCTTTACTTGACATTATAGGGTACAGGGGGAATTTTTCCTGGAGGAAAACCTGTGCCTTTCCCAAGCGCCTAGAGAAACAAAGAAGGAAGGCAGTGGAGGCAGATCCTGGTTAACAGCCAGAATCCTCTGAGGGGGATTAGGAGCATGAACTCCGCCTCTGCCCCCAGGTCCCACAGAGGAACGAGCTCAGAATAAAACTAGGAGGCTCACCTGCAACCTCCAGCTCCACCAGGGCTTTTTCAGAGAAGTTTTCATCTTGGAAATAACACAGGTAGCTTCCGCTGTCAGAAGCTCTGACATCGTAAATTCGGAGAGTAGCCTTCCCTTCAGTGATGCCATCTCTTAAAATAGAAGTTCTCCCTCGATATTCTGCCATCTGTTGCTCTTCTACTTCCTGCCCGTTTGCATACTCATATACTACCTGCCCAAGACTAGATTTCACCCACATCAGCTCCATGGTCTCTGCGCTCATCTTCGGGGACAGATGACAGGGGAGATCAGCGTCTTCACCCACCATGGCCAGGATGGGCCCAAGGGGTCCAATCACAGAAAATTCAGCTGGTCAGCAAAAGGAGAAGCTCCATCAGAGGGAGTTGGGGCCATGAGGGTAAGAGCGAGGGGTCTTAGGCAGGGAGGTGAGATATGAAAAACCTAGAGAGGAACAGGATCCTAACAGAAGTACAATTTGTCTTAATGGCATTTGCACCTTCAATCTGGGTTGGGACTTCCAGGTACGAGATGTTCTCAGAGGTTCTGACTGGATGCTAATAGGTAACTCTCTCCTTCAGATGCATAAAAGCAGAATATTCCCTACCTGAGCAAGGGGTAAGCAGCTGGACCAAGATGAGGCAGACAAGGAGGTCGAGCAGAGGGAAGTCTAGGGAACTTGCCATTTTCCTCTGTGCTGCAGAGAGATGCCAAAGACTTAGGCAGAAACTACGACCTGGAAGAAGATGGCGAATTCCACATCAAACCTCCACCTCCCCAGAGCCAGCTCAGAGTGAAAGACACAGTCACTAGTGTGGTGACTCAAGATCTTCCTCTGCCAAAATGTCTGCTTGGGAGTCTCTTAACTTTTGAGTTTCAAAAGGGAAAATCACTCATAAAAATATGTAATGCTAATGCCAAAAATATGTGCATACATTTAACATATAAATGTTATGTGTGTAGTGCTAAATGTACATGAATTATCCCTAACCCATCAGGAAATCCTTGGCTCTACCGGCCAAATACGTCAGAATCCTTCCACTTTCCCATACTTCCACTGCTACAGCCAGGTCCAAGCATCCACCATCACACTGATTAATACAGGACCCTCCTCTCTGGGTCCCCTGATTCCACCTGTGTCCCCTACAGTCTATGCTCAACACAACAGCCAGAACATTCCTTGAGTCACATCATGTCACTCCTCTGCTCAGCACCTTCCAGTGGCTCCCATTTCACTCAGAGTAGATGCTGAAGTCCTCACTACGGCCAACATGGCCTTCCAGGACCTGCACCTCTCAATTCCTTTCCCCTACTCTCCTCTTCTGTTCCAGTCACACTGGCTTTCTTGCTGGTCCTTGAACAGGCCAGGACAGAGGACCTCGGCCCTGCCTCTTCCCTCTATCTGGAACCATTTCCCCCCAGATATCCACAAGGCTCACTCCCTCACCTCCTTTAAGTCTTTTCTCTAAAGTCAGTTCCTCCATGAGACCTTCTCTGACCACAGGATTATGGCAAACTGCTCCCATCCTCCTGAGCCTGATCTCTTTCCCCGTTGAATTTTCACCATCTAACATACCATGTTTTTACTGTCTGTCTCCATCTGCTCGAATGGAAGCTCCACAAAGCAGGGATATTTATATATTTTGTTTCCTGATGTATATCAAGCCCACACAACAGTGTGTGGGTCACACGAAACCCTCAGTAAATATTTGTTGAATGAGTGAAGGGATGAGGGGTAACGTATTAACCCGTCAATACTCAATAGAATTTTAAATCGGTTTAGAAGATCACATTAGCTAGTTGTCATCTGATGGGAGGGGAGGTGGAGACTTGTGAAACAAGCATGTGCCTCTATAATGACATGCTCTTTTGGTCTGGCTTAGAGAGCAGAGCTTGACCTCTTGTGCTCCCACTGGGACTTGCCTATATTAATGGATTTATTCCTAATTTTCAATGAAGTGTTTTCAAGGAGACAGCATGTCCTGGTTATGCATGTAAGAATGTTACTACTCAGTGTGCCTCAGTGCACTCTTTTCACAACTGCTCCTTGTGGGAAAACATCTCTGAGAAGGAAATTATTTATTTCCAGTCTTCACCAATGAAGTGTGAACTATTCACCAATGCTTCCAGTGTTTACCAGTGGTCTTAGGCAGATGGCCTCTGGGCTCACCAGCAATTCATAAGTTCCTCGTCTTAGTCTTTCCACTGCTAGAGAAGTGCCTTTTCGAGGCAGAGATGTAAGAGCTGGCAGTTGCAAAGTAGGGGCCAATATGTGAAGCTAGGAGCACACAGCAGCCCAACAAAGCTCATGCCTCTAGGAAGTGCTGAGGTTCTCTTAGCTCAGAGGCAGGGCCCCTGTGACTCCCCACTCACAGTCCAGTGCTCCCCACTCTATCGTGGCTCAGAAAAGTGCCTCCACCATCTTTTAGCCATGTTCTGTGGCATCACTGTGAACCTTTGTGATAAGGGAAGTGGGGGCCCTTGCCAGCTGGCAAGGCTTGATTCTAGCTGGAGTTCTAGCTTGGCTTCCATTCTAACTACCCCAGACTTGGCTGCATCCCTAGATAGTGGAGAGTCTGAGAGCAGGCCTAGGTGGATTACTCAGAGACAGGACTGAGATCACTGGACCTACCCCCCTCCTTTCTCCCTTGGTCCTCTCCCATCATGTGTCTTCTCCTTCCCTGAAGATGTCAGATGGAATGGGGTGCTGATAAATGACTTGAGAGTGTGCCCATCTGGGGAGCAACACTGCGGACTCCTCTAAGCCCCAACCCATGGCCGTGACTAAGTTAAACCCACGCCCCCATCAGACTCGGGTTAAGATCTAAGCAGACTCCTGGTGGACACTCTGGAGTCAGTCAGAGGCTGAACCCACCACTTCTAAATCAGAAGGCTAGTGAACAGGAGACCTGGGAACAAGACCAGGCCTCACCCATCTTTTCATTCATTTGTTCATCAAATATTCACTGAGCAAACACTATGTGCCAGGCCCACTATATGTTAGATGTAGGAACAAAAAGCATGTGGAAACTAGGTAATGACTCTATGATTCACAAGCTGTGTGATCTTAGCCATGTGACAAAACCTGTTTGAATCCAGTCACTCATGAAAAATGGTGAAATATGAACTTTAAAATGTGCATTAATGATCGAGCAATTCTACTCCAGATATCTGGTCCAGTAAAGCACTTCCCTGGGTCCAGAGAGAAGCATGTGTAAGGATGACACTGAAGCATTATTTTTAAAATTAAAAAGTGATGAACGGGGCCGGCCCTGTGGCACAGCAGTTAAATGCACACACTCTGTTTTGGTGGCCCAGGGTTAGCAGGTTCATAAATATTTATTTATTTATTTATTTAATGTGTGTCTGTGCGTGCGAGGAAGATCAGCCCTGAGCTAACATCCATGCCAATCCTCCTCTTTTTGCTGAGGGAAGACTGGCCCTGAGCTAACATCCGTGCAGATCTTCCTCCACTTTATATGGGACGCTGCCACAGCATGGCTTGACAAGCGGTGTGTTGGTGCGCGCCCGGGATCCGAACCCCGGCCGCCAGCAGCAGAGCGCACACACTTAACGGCTACGCCACGGTGCCGTCCCCGGGTTCACAGGTTCAGATCCCGGGCACGCACTGATGCACCGCTTGTTAAGCCATGCTGTGGCAGCCTCCCATATAAAGTAGAGGAAGATGGGCACAGATGTTAGCCCAGGGCCAATCTTCCTCAGCCAAAAGAGGAGGATTGGCATCGGATGTTAGCTCAAGGCTAGTTTTCCTCAAAAAAATAAAAAAGAGATCAACAACCTAACGAGCCACCCACAGGAGACTGGTTAGTTAAATAATGGCTCATCCCTATGATGGAGTTCAGTGTGACATTTAAGACTAATTTATACTCACTAACCCACATAATCAAGATATGTTAAGTGAACAAAAAGCACACTGAGGAACAGAAGTAATGATTCTACTAAAAAACAAAAACAAAACTATAAATTTGTATATGTAGGTTTATATAATTGCCTTAGAAAAGGTCTAAAGGGGGGGCCAGCCCCGCGGCCCTGTTTTGTAGTGGTTAAGTGCACGTGCTCCTCCGCTGGTGGCCCGGGGTTCGGATCCTGGGCGCGCACCGACGCACCGCTTGTCAAGCCATGTTGTGGCGGCGTCCCATATAAAGTAGAGGAAGATGGGCACGGATGTTAGCCCAGGGCCAGTCTTCCTCAGCAAAAAGAGGAGGATTGGCAGATGTTAGCTCAGGGCTGATCTTCCTCACAAAAAAAAGAATAAAAGATCTAAAAGGATACATGTTACACTGAGAACTGGAGATTGAGTGAAAGATACTTTTGTCCTTTGTGCCCTATACTTTGAAAATTATTTGAACGTTTAAAATTTTAAAAGTTTTCATGTATAACTTAACAATTAAAAATTGTTACAAGTAATTATAGTGACTACAACACATTAGTTGTTCAGAAAATACCAACTCCTCCCAAACAAACCAACATGAGGCCGCCAGTCACAGTACCTGCCAGTCCGGGAACTTCCGGGGGACAAGGGAGCAGAAGTCTGTGCAGCTGGCTCTCCTTCAGACCCTTGTCTGAAACCTGGACACACCCTCAGACAGAATATTGCCTTTCAGTCCATCCTCTCTTCTTCAAACTCTTCTCTATGTTGTTAGAGAGAAGACAGTACTATCATTATTATAATAGGTAAGAACTTCTCTACTGTCGTCAGCATGGGGAGTATATTTTTACTTATTTTTTAGGTTATTTATTGTTTTATCCAATATAAAGTTGATTATAGATAATTTTAAGATGAAGAAAAATAAAAAAGAATAAAATTGATTATTAAATAATCTGTGATGGTAATCATATATTTTGCTTTATGGGAATGTAAATATTTCTGGAAGTATTTTGGCCATATATTTATACCAAATGTCTTAAAAATGTTTTAACTTTGACCCAAAATTCCACTTGTAGGAATTACTCTTAAAGAAAAGAAATCAGATGTTAACACAAAGATTTATGTTTAAGGCTGTTCATCACAGTAAAATCTACAATAGCAAAATGTAGATACAATTTAAATATCCAATTTGGATCCAGTATTGTTACAATTATAAATAAAAACTCTTTACTAAAAACATGATTCCTAGTGACCGTATGGAAATCCCCTACGATTGGACAATGTGTTGTTTAACTGCCCTCAAACTGTTGCATATGTACATGTATGTTGTATATAGAGATTTGTTCAGGTTTTCTATATTACAAATAATTCTGTAATGATCATCTTTACATATAAATCTTTAAGGCACATCTCTTCTTAGAATCTTTTAGGATATATCCCCAGAGATGACCAGGAGAGATTACAAGAGTCCTTTGCTCCTTTCTGACCTGCATGTTCCTAAGAACATGCAGTTGGGAAGTTTCTTCATTCAGGTTGTCTCCCTCCTACCAGATTTCCCAGTGCAAGTCCTTACCTTTTGCACTGCCTCCTACCTGCACCCCACATCCCCTTACCACACACACAAGCAACAAACCCCTTCTCTGGGCGTACCCACTCTCGGTTTTTTAGCCTTTCTCTTTCTTGTGCCTGTGGCCCTGTCTTTTACCAATTTCCCCCACTTACCCTTTGGCACTCCCATATGAAAATCACAGTCCACAGAATGACAGCAACAGTTCTCCATTATAGTTAACAGTCTGCTCTGGAAGAAAGGGAAAAGAAAGAAAGGCTGCTCACTGTGGGAAAAAGGAGCAGAGTCCCTCTTTGGAAGAATTCGTATTTTGATTGGCTCAGGGGGGTGTCTATCATCAGTTGCTGGGCAGAAACTAGTGCAGAGGATTAGAATGAGAACTGAAACTGTATTGGATTGTACAAAATGAAGAAAAATTACAGTCCTGATTCCCACATTCTTTGTGTCTCTCTGTGTTTACCTATTTTAGTCATTCATGTATATTTTTGTGTATAATCAGTATTTCATTATATACACCTGTGTTATGTCCTTTATATCATAATAGATTTATCAGCAGAACTAAGCAGATAAATTACAAGATTTTAATGTGTGAAGAGAGGAAGATGTGCAATAATTAAAATGTCTCTGTGGCCATTTGCTGACATCCGTGTGCGTGTAGGTGGACACACAGAGGAGGACATCTTTTACAGCAGAGCCAAATGGAAGTACGAATGGAAGGAAAACCAGATCCCCTCCACCTTTTCAGCACCTCTGAAACTCAGGTCTCAGATCCACAACCACATCATATAATTTTCAGGTTTCCAGAGGCTGTGCTGCCAGTGACTGATGGGCACGTCTTAGATTTTTCAGAACATTCTTATTTGGAGTGTTGCTGAGCAACTTCTCTCACTGCCTGTGCCATATTGTGCTACATTTGTATTTTCACATGTATTTGTTTCTACTCTTCCCACAGGATTCTGTATTCTCTGAGGTTAGACTCTGGATAGGCTGTGAAGGCTGTTTCTATAAGGTGTCTTAGGGACAAACTGGTCCTACTGTGGCCTAGGGCCTCTCAAGACACTTTAGTGTCATCTCAAGATGGTGATTAAGCTCTTAGGGCTGTGATGTGATCTTGGCTGATGGAATTTGATAACATTTCAACAGTTTTAATTTAGGTTCTGTGGTAGACATGGCTGTTGCTTGTGCAATGTCTATTCCTTGCTTCTTTTTACTAATCTAACTCAGTTTTGGGGAGTCCTGCCATGTGCCCATTCCTCTTATAGATAGTAGAGAA
Source organism: Ceratotherium simum simum (assembly GCF_057802395.1). Classification (NCBI taxonomy): domain Eukaryota; kingdom Metazoa; phylum Chordata; class Mammalia; order Perissodactyla; family Rhinocerotidae; genus Ceratotherium; species Ceratotherium simum. Next base: position 24,535,461 of record NC_141912.1, on the reverse strand, counting down.
CAAGGGGCTAAGTTTGAGCCAATGATTTGTAGGTGGAAGTTGTTGGGTTCCGTTTCTCAAGAGAGGTCCATACTCTTCCCACTTCCTCCTTCCTTTACCTAGAACATGGTCCTTGGAGCTGGAGTGCAGTGACCATCTCATGACCATGAAGCAACCTTGAGAATGCAAGCCACCTGTCGAGATGGCAGAAAACAAAGACAGAAGGAGTCTGGGGCATGGATGCTTCTCTGAGCTGCCAGACCAGCTCTGGACTGCTGCCCTCTGAATTCATTTTACATGGAAGGAAAACAAACGCTTGTTTTGTTTAAACCCGTGGTACTTATGGTTTCTGTTATCAGAAGCAAAATACAATTTTCCCCTCCCCACCCCCAACTAACAAAAGTTTATCATGAAACTTTTCAAATATGTAGCAAAGTTGAAAGACTGTTTTCAATGAACACCAAATATACCTACTATCTAGATTCTATAGTGAACATTTTACTATGCTTTCCTTACAATAATCAATCCTTCTGTTCATCTCCTATTCATCCTTCTTTGTTTATTAATTTTTTTGATGCATTTTCAAGTAAGTTTCAGGATGGTGTCAAGATGGTGGCATAGGCAGACTCTGAACTCACCTCCTTCCATGGACACAATGAATTTACAACTATTCCTGAACAATTACCCCTAAGAGAGAATTGAAAACTGGATTAAAAAAACAAAAAACCCAGACAAGTGATGGTGCTGACTGAGGTGGAAGAGACGGAAACTCCTTTCTGGAGAGAAAAAAGCCACCCTCTAGCTGCAACGTTGCATGACCATCCACAAGCAACCCTAAGGTGTGAAGCCTTCCCTGGAGGGGTGGGGGATCTGAGCAGGGGAGCATTACCACAATAAGCAGCTTTTGGACTCAGCACAACTGAGACAAGTGTCATAATACCTGGCCTTGCTGGCTATTAACGAGAACGGGAAATAGCCCCAGAAAAGCTATCAGACATAAGGGAAGAAAAGCCTGCTCTTAAAAGACCCGTGTGCAAATGCACCCATTTTAGAAAGCAACCTAAAATCACCAGAAAGAAAGTTGCACAGTCTTTTGGTGAAAAGAGACTCACCTGATAGGCTCTGGGTGCATGTTGATGAGAGTTGAGACCTCTCCAGGGACTGAGACATTGGTGCAGCCATTATTGTGGCCTAGTACAGGTGTGCTGACACAAACTTTGGCAGAGGTTCTTCCCTCTGCCTGTTAGCACAGGGGTCTGCGCCACCCACTAGAGCAGCAATTTAATCCAGCTCAACCAAGGCAGGCAGCCCACCCTAGAGCCTGGCCCCACCCAATAGCAAGCCCTCAGGCAACTTGTGGGCCTGCATATGCAAGTGTCTAGAACTTCTGCAACTGGGGGAGTAGGTCTGCCTCTTTGGGGTAGGGCATGAGTGAGGGGCAGGCCTGTGTTGATGGAGTGTGTGGAGCCTCTGCAGTGGGATGACTGGGTCCACTTCAGTGGGTCAGGGCATACCCACAGGGCAGGACTCTGTTGACGTGGTGTGTGGGCCTGCGGGGAATGGGGCCTCTGAGCTGCAGCAGACATATGCTTCCCAAACAGCCACGTAGGGGATTGGCCCCACCTTTCAAAGCCTGAAACAATTGGGTGCTCCCATTCCTGGGGGCAGCCCCGCTCAGCTGCAACCCTGAGAGAGATGACAATAGCTTCACAAGCCAGAGGCCTGCAGCAATTGTAAGCCCCTGAGTCTAGCAAACACCCATGCTGGGGGCCTACTCACTTAACAGAAAAACTGCAACAGGAATATGCTATTAGACCTTGGAGCCAACTGTGCTGGGGCTCCCCACACCCAATAAAGTGACTGAAAGGACCATAGCACCTCGACACAGCTGAGCATTATAACAAGCTGGCCAAGAGGACAGCCTAGCCTCCCCAGGCACCTGTAGCAAGACCAACCCTGCCACAACAGAAAGACACACATAGCCACACAGGGGACACTCCTGGAACATTTGGAATTGGTGACAAGAGGAAAGCACATTGCTGGGCCTCTTAAGGCATCTTTTACATAAAGCCACCTCTCCAAGATCGTGAGACATAGCTGACGTACCTAATACACAGATTTAAGCACAAAGAAAGAGGCAAAATGAAGAGACAAAAGAATATTTTCTAAGTAAAGGAACATGACAAAACCCCAGAAAAAGGACTAAACAAAACAAAAATAAACAATCTAACTGACAAACAGTTCAAACAAACAGTCATAAGGAAGGTCACTGATCTTGGGACAAGAGTGGATGAACTCAGTGAGAACTTCAACAAAGAATTGGAAAATATAAAAAGAACCAATCAGAAATGAAGCATACAATACTGGAAATGAGAAATTCACTAGAAAGACTCAGTAGCAGAGTAGATGATACAGAAAATGGATCAGCAAGCTGGACAAAAGACTAAAGGAAATCACCCAAGCTGAACAGATAAAAGGAAAAATAATTAACAAGAATGAGGACAGTCTAAGGGATCTGGGACATCATCAAGTGCACTAACATCCATGTTATAGGTGTCCCAGAAGGACAAGAGAGAGACAAAGGGGTAGAGAATATATTTGAAGAAATAATAGCTTAAAACTTTCCTAACTTAAGGAAGGAAGCAGACATCTAGGTACAGGAAGCACCGAGAGCACCAAACAAGATAAACCCAAAAAGGCCCGCTCCAAGACACGTTATAAATAAAATGTCAAGAATTAGAGATAAAGAGAGAATCCTAAAAGCTGCAAGAGAAAGGCAACAAGTTGCATACAAAGGAAAGCCCATAAGGCTATCAGCTGACTACTCAGCAGAAATCTTACAGGCTAGAAGGAAGTGGCATGATATATTTAAAGTGCTGACAGGAAAAACCTACAGCCAAGAATACTCTACCCAGAAAGCTTGTCACTAGGAATAGAAGAAGAGATAAAGTTTCCCAGACAAGCAAAAACTAAAGGAGCTTATCACCAAGAAACAAGCTTTACAAGAAATGCTAAAAGGACTTATTTAAGTGGAAAAGACAAGACCACAAATAGGAATAAGAAAATTGTCAAAAATAAAAAAAGCAATAAAATCATTGGTAAAGGCAAATATACAATAAAAGTAGCAGATCTACCGCCTATGAAGCTAATATGAAAGTGAAAAGACAAAAGTACTAAAATTATCTATTTCCATGATAAGAAGGTAATGGATACATAAGCATAAAAAACAAAACAAAACAAAAAAAACCTTAGATATAATATTAAGAACATAAAATGTGGAAGGGGGAGTGAAATAGTAGATATTTTAGCAAGAGGTCAAATTAAAGAGACTATCAATTTAATATAGATTGCTATACATGTACATGATTGTATACAAACCCTATGGTAATCATCAACGAGAAACCTATAATTAATACACAAAAAATTAAGAGAAAGGAACCCAAACATAACACTAAAGAAAGCCATCAAACCACAAGGCAAGAGAGTGAAGAGAAGAAAAAAGGAATAGAGAAGAACTACTAAAACACCCAGAAAAAAGTAATGGAATGGCAACAAGTAAATTCTTATGAATAGCTCCTTTACTTGTCAATGGACTAAACACGCCAATCAAAAGGCATAGGGTGGTAGATTGGATTAAAAAAACAAGACCCATATATATATGCTGCATACAAGAGACACACGTCAGGCCTAAATACACTCACAAACTGAAAGGGAAGGAATGGAAAAAGATACTCCATGCAAATGGCAATGAAAAGAAAGCTGGTGTAGCAATACTTATATAGACAAAATACAGTTTTTTAAAACAAAAACTGTAACAGGAAACAAAGAAGGGCACTGCATAATGATCAAGGGAACAATCCAACAAAAGGATATAACATTGGTAAATATATATGCACCGAACATAGGAGCACCTAAACATATAAAGCAATTATTAACAGACATAAAAGAAGAAATAGACAGCAACACAATAATAGTAGAGGACTTTAACACTCCTTTTACATCAATGGACATATCATCCAAACAGAAAATCAATATGGAAACATTGGCCTTAAATGACCCATTAGACCAGTTGGACTTAATAGATATATATAGAACGTTCTATCCAAAAACCACAGAATACACATTCTTTTCAAAAGGACACAGAACATTCTGCAGGATAGATCACATATTAGGCCACAAAACAAGTCTCAATAAATTTAAGAAGATTGAAATAATACCAAGCATCTTTTCTGAGCACTACAGTATGAAACTAGAAATCAACTACGGGAAGAAAATAGGAAAAGCCACAAATATATGGAGGTTAAACAAAATGCAGCTGAGTAACAATTGGGTCAATGAAGAAATCAAAGGAGAAATAAAAAAATACCTGGAGACAAATGAAAATGACAACACAACATCCCAAAATTTATGGGATGCAGCAAAAGTGGTTCTAAGAGGAAAGTTTACAGCAATACAGGCCTACCTCAACAAACAAGAAAAATCTCAAATAAACAATCTAACAGTGCACCTAAAGGAACTGGAAAAAGAATAACAAACAAATCCCAAAATCAGTAGAAGGAAGGAAATAATCAAAATCAGAGCAGAAATGAATGAAATAGAGACTAAAAAAGCCACAGAAAGCATCAATGAAACTAAGAGCTGGTTCTTTGAAAAGATGAACAAAATTGACAAACCTTTAACTAGACTCACCACAAAAACAAGAGAGAAGGCTCAAATAAATAAAATCAGAAATGAAAGAGGAGAAATTACAATGGACACCTCAGAAATACAAAAGATTATAAGAGAACACTGTGAAAAGCTATATGCCAACCAATTGGACAATCCTGAAGAAACAGATAAATTCTTAGAATTATAGAATCTTCCAAAACTGAATCACGAAGAATAGAGAATTTGAATAGAACAATCACCAGTAAGGAGATTAAAACAGTAATCAAAAACCTCCCCAAATATAAAAGTCCAGGACCAGATGGCTTCCCTGGTGAATCCTACCAAACATTCAAAGAAGACTTAATACTTATCCTTCTCAAATTCTTCGAAAATATTGAAGAGGAGGGGAAACTTCCTGACTCATTCTATGAAGCCAATGTTACCCTGATACGAAAACCAGACAAGGACAACACAAAAAAAGAAAATTACAGGCCAATATCACTGATGACCATCGACGCAAAAATCTTCAACAAAACACTAGCAAATTGATTACAACAATACATTAAGATGATCGTACACCATGATCAAGTGGGATTTATTCCAGGAATGCAGGGATGGTTCGACATCCACAAATCAATCAACATGATACACCACGTTAACAAAATGAAGAATAAAAATCACATGATCATCTCAACAGATGCAGAGAAAGCATTTCACGAAGATATAGCATCCATTTATGATAAAAACCCTGAATAAAATGGTATACAAGGAAAGTACCTCAATATAATAAAGGTCACATGCGACAAAGCGACACCTAATATCATTCTCAAAGGAGAAAAACTGAAACCTATCACTCTAAGAACAGGCACCAGACAAGGATGCCCACTTTCACCAGTCCATTTAACATACTATTAATGGTCCTAGCCAGAGTAATCAGGCAAGAAAAAGAAATAAAAGGGATCCAAATTGGAAAGGAAGAAATGAAACTGTCACTATTTGCAGATGACATGATTTTATATATAGAAAACCCTAAAGAACCCACCAAAATCTTTTAGAAATAATAAATGAATATGGTAAAGTTGCAGGATACAAATCAACATATGAAAATCAGTTGTGTTTCTATACACTAAAAACGAAGTAACAGAAAGAGAAATTAAGAATACAATCCTATTTACAATCACAACAAAAAGAATAAAATACCTGGGAATAAACTTAACCAAAGAGGTGAAACCTGTATAGTGTACAGGTTTTATAGTTTTCAGTAAAACTATAAAACACTGTTGAAAGAAATAGAAGACACAAAGAAATGGAAAGATATTCCATGCACTTGGATTGGAAGAATTAATGTAGTTAAAATGTCCATACTTCCTAAAGCAATCTACAGATTCAATGCAATCCTTATCAAAGTTTCAATGATGTTTTTCACAGAAATGGAACAAAGAATCCTAAAATTTACATAGGACAACAAAAGACCCTGAATAACCATAACAATCCTGAGACAAAAGAACAAAGCTGGAGGTATCACACTCCCTGATTTCAAAATATACTACAAAGCTATAGTAATGAAAACAGCATGGTACTGACACAAAAACAGACACACAGATCAATGCAACAGAATTAAGAGCCCAGAAATAAACCCATACATCTATGGACAGCTAATTTTTGACAAGGGAGCCAAGAACATACAGTGGAGAAAGGAAAGTCTCTTCAATAAATGGTTTTGGGAAAACTAGACATGCAGAAGAATGAAAGTAGACCATTATCTTACACCATACACAAAAATTAACTCAAAATAGATTAAAGGCTTGAATGTAAGACCTGAAACCATGAAATTTCTGGAAGAAAATATAGACAGTCCACTCTTTGACATGGGTCTTAGCATTACTGAATCAAATGGGGTCCCCTCCTGGTGAATTAAATAAGACTCTACACCAGTGGAAGTTGTCTCACAAAGTAAAGTGTATTTGCAGTAAATAGAAGGCCGTGAGGAATCATTTCCAAAGTCACAGTGTCCCCGAACAAAGGGAAGCAGGAACTTTTATTTTGGTTGGGGAATGAATATTCAAAAGGGAGATGCAGATATTCGCTCGCACAGGCTCAGTTGGAGAACATGCTTCCACATAATGAGCCCTAAGCTCCTCCTGGAGAGATCTTAGCATTAAAAATAAGGCAAAGGTCATGGGCATAGCTCTTGTGGTGAGGCTTGGTCAGTTTCAGGATGGCTGGTGGTTACATCTCCTTAACACACAAAAGGAAAAGAAACAACTTGGAAAAACAGTTCATTGCTTCCAAACCCACCTTTGAGTTTCTCGAGGCATCTAGTCCATGACATTAGCAGCATATTTTCAAGTACCATGTCTGACCAGGCAAGGAAAATAATAGAAAAAATAAGCAAATGGGAATACAGCAAGCTAAAAACCTTCAGCACAGCAAAGGAAACCATCAGCAAAACAAAAGCACAACCTAACAATTGGCGGAAGATATTTGCAAATCATATATCTGATAAGGGATCAATATCCAAAATATATAAAGAACTTATGCATCTCAACAGCAAAAAAACTAACAACCTTATAAAAAAAGTGGCAAAAATATGCACAGACATTTCTTCAAAGAAGATATATAGATGGCCAACAGGCACATGAAAAGATGTTCAACATCACTAATTATCAGAGAATGCAAATTAAAACTACAATGAGATATTACCTCATGCCTGTCAGAATGGCTATAATTAACAAGACAAGAATTAACAAGTGTTGGAAAGGATGTGGAGAGAAGGGAACTCTCATACACTCCTAGTGGGAGTGCAAACTGGCGCAGCCACTATGGGAAACAGTATGGAGATTCCTCAAAAAATTAAGAATAGAACTAACATATGATCCAGCTATTCCACTGCTGGGTATTTATTCCAAAGAATGTGAAAACATGAATGTGTAAAGATATAAGCACCCCTATGTTTGTTGCAGCATTACTCACAATAGCCAAGACTTGGAAGCAACATAGGTGCCCTTCAAGGGACACATGAATAAAGAAGATGTGGTATATATACACAATGGAATACTACTCAGCCATAAAAAAAAAGACAGAATCGTGCCATTTGCAAAACCATGGATGGACCTTCAGGGTATCATGCCACGCAAAATAAGTCAAACAGTGAAAGACAGATACCCTATGTTTTCACTCATATGTGGAAGAGAAACAAACACATACATAAGGAGAACAGATAAGTGGTTACCAGAGGGGAAGGTGATTGGGGAGAGTGAAAGGGATAAAGGACACATATGTATGGTGACAAATAAAAACTAGACTATTGGTGGTGAACACAATGCAATCTATACAGAAAATGAAATATAATGCACACCTGCAATTTACACAATGTTATAAGGCAATACGCCCTCAATAAAATAATTAAAAAATAAAGATAAAAACTCAAAGTCTATCAAAGGCTTTGCTGCTGGAAATCATATCAAAAAGAATGATCCATTCCATTCTTGACTGGAGGATTCAAGTTACTTTGACACAGAAAAGCAGCCTTGATTTCCAACCCAGATGCTGAACTTCAGATAAGGGGTTTCTGGGTACAACACTTTGAATCTCTTAACTTTATAGTTTCCAAGGAAATTGGGCCCAAGGTTGACTTATCACCCAGACATTTACATGAAGCCCTGGGAGAGAAATGTATATGAAATGGGGCAGTAAAAATTCATTAATTTAGCAAGTTTTTATTGAGATCCTACCATCTAGTATGCATCAGGCACTGAACTTAAAATTGGTGAGGAGGGGTGGCATAAGGGAGTAGTTAAACCATAGACTCTGAAGCCAGGTTGCCAGAGTGAGGTTTACTAGCTGTGTGATCTTGGGCCAGTTACTTAACCTCTCTGTGCCTTAGTTTTCCTATCTGTAAAATAAGTATAATAATAGCATCTGCCTTTTTGGGTTGCTGTTGTGAGGATGAAATGAGATAATTCAGGCAATATTCTTACAACAGTGCTTCATGCAGAATAAGCTGTAAAAATGTATGTTAAGTAAAAAGTAGATTTGGTCCTCCTTCTCAGAGCTGATAGGTTGGAGTTTTCCCTGGAGGAGAGTGAGATGCCTGGGATTGATGCTGAAGCAATGCAAAACTGAAGGGTGGGCCTCTACTGTTAACTTTGGGAGATGATCCTGATAGATACCAAAATGTATGCAGAGACTTCTTTCCTACAGGAAATAGATAGGTGTGTGCATATACTTAACAACAATCCCAGTCCCTTTTGTACAGCAATTGCACTTTCAAGAATTTATCCTAATGACAAATGCCATTTGGAAATTTATTCTGTGGAAGTGACCAGAGCTATGCAAAACAATTTACATACAAAGATGTTATAGTAGCATTATTTGTACAGCAAAGAAAGAAAACAATCTCGATTATGAATAATATAAGATTAGTGTTTAAGGTTTAGTTTTTTAAAAGAAGCATGTCATGGAACAATATAAAAAGCAGGTCCGATTTTCATTAGAAAAACTGTGAGAGTGTGTGTGTGTGTATTTGGATAAGCCTAGAAAAAAGTTAAAGAATATGTACTTAACTGTTGATGAAGTAAAATATTTTAAAGGTAGGAAGTTATTCAGGGAAAGGAGCAGTAAATGAATTCACAAACCAGAAAAGAAATCTTGAAAAATCTAGAGTGAATGGTGTCATTGAAAGGGTCACTGAAATTGCTTGATAAGGAGTGACTGGATTCTCAGTGGTAGGATGTGGATCAGATGTAAGAATTTTGAATGTAGCATCAAGTCCCAGACCAGCAGGTGACCTGGAGAAGTGACTTTTCTCTGTGCACTTTATTTAGTATCTCCGAGGGTTGCATGTGGTCAAAATGAAATAAAGTCCTTGAATGAAAAGACTGTGAAACAGCAAAGCCGCTTCCAGATGCAGTTTCCTGCTGTTGTTCTGTTCTGCAGGCATTCAAGACAACCACTGCTTGTGGGCCTTGGCCTTTCTTTTCTTTATGAGGATCCAGGATATCAAGGTCAGGGATCACTCTCCAGGCCACCAGTTTTTAGTCTTTCCGTCAGTATTTCTTGTCTCTACTTTGTCTTCTGGTTCTTTTTTCAGTTTCAGGCTGGGGCGGCAACACCAGACAGACTCTCTTAACAAGACTCCGTAGGATTGCAACATCTTTTCTGGCCATCTGTACCACTCAACCCTGGATCATTATAAACTGTCCCCAGCCTTTGTCCAGTCCCACGGAGAAATGAGGAAGAAATGCCTGCAGCACTGAGAGCAAAGGTCAGAAGGGCTCCACCTCCACACCTGGCTCTAGAAGTGCCTCCTCAACTCCAGGGCCCAGTTCTCCCCGGGAGGTTCAACTGAGAGAAAGTCTGGGGACTGATGGCCTCAGTAGGAGATGGGCAGAGGGGTTGGGTGATAGAACCAGAGGCAGAAGAAAATCTAGAGGAGCCCAATGAAGGAGACCTTTGGGAAAGTGTAGATGTGGGATCCATCAGCCACACTATAGAAGGAGATATCTCCAGTCTCACAGTCCAAGAAGATCCCCACCTGGCTGGGAGGCTTCCTCAAGAGGAGGAGAGTCCGAGAGGAGGTGAGGGCCTGATACTTATTAGCATACAGTTCCACCAGCCAGAATCCATTTTGAGGTGACTGTGATTCCCCACATCTTTTCTGTGGTTTCCTCACAAACCCCAAGCTCCCAGTAAGTCTTGTCACCCACTTCTACCTCCAAGTAATGTCTTCCTGAAGACAAGGACTCATGGCCCAACACACAAGGGTCAGGAAAAAACCTTCCAAGTTTTTTTTAGAGAGATCCTCCCATGTATTTTTCTGCCTCACACTTCAGCAATCTTCAGACAGAAAGAGTTGACAGTAGGCAGTGTCTGGATCCAGAGTCACGTTAGCTGCAGAAAAAGTGAGAGACAAGAGAGAGCCAGGTCAGCTCTGGCATCCCAGGGCCCTCAGTGATGGGAAAGAGGGGAAAAGAAGCTGACCCTCTCCCATGAAGTCCCCTTCCTTCCTCCTCAAAACAGCTAGAGTGATAAGCATCTCCCCAAATGTCCTCAAGAACAGGTTTCAAGGAGCCACTGGGAGAGCTCAGAAACTTTCACAAGGAGGAGATAATGCAGGTTCCTGAAATCCAGGGGTCCCAAGTCCCTGGGAACAGGGGTGTCTAATCAGGAAGCCCCCCTTCCCCACCCCATCCTCTCCTCTCCCGCAGCATTTTTTACAAATCCCTCACGTGTCACTGCACTGCTATTATTTGTCTAATATTTCTCTCCTCTACAGACTAGGACCTGAGAAAGTAGAACACTGTGTGTGTTCATCACTGCGTTCTCACTGTCTAGCGCTGTCTGTCCCTGGCTCCCAAGTGGAGCTTAATAATTTTTGTAGCGTGAAGGAATGGGGCATGTCCTGTGGAGAGCCTTCAGCCATCTCTCTCTGCCAAACTGAAGCCCCAGGGGATCACGTGGGAGGGGGGATACGTGGCCAGGGCTTTTCGGCCAACTGTGTAGCATCCCTGATCTAATCAATATCCTTCCTTAACAGACTTCCCCAGAACTCATAGCTTAGAAGAGTCATAAGAGAGAAACTTTTATGTGTTCACCAAATGCTAGTTCCTGTTCTCCTGGGGACACAGCTAAATGACGTTTCCCAGCCTCCCTTGGGTACCCAGAAGAGTAGGCTGTATCCAGGCCTGGCCCATGAGAAACCTTCTGCACAATATTTCCACCCCTTTTCCCCGTCTTTTGACTGAATGCAGAGGAGAGTGAGGCCCTATAAAATCTGTGTGGAGCAGAGCTCTCACCTCCCCATAAGATCCATCCTGAATTCTGACGAGATGAAGAAATACACTTTATTATGCTTACCTAATGAGACGTTGGGGCTGTTTGTTAACAACAGTTAGTCTACCCTGATCAATACAAGCCAAATTGAAAGTCAGCTCCCTTTACAGGCTGTTTCTGTGGACAGTTTTCCTATGTTCTGCATGCTGAGGAGTCACAGATGATAACACACAGTCCCTGCCCTGTCAAGGAACTCAATCTTGAGACAAAGAAGCAAATAATATCACTTCAGGGCCGGCCCCGTGGCTTAGCGGTTAAGTGCGTGCACTTCGCTGCCGGCGGCCCGGGTTCGGATCCCGGGTGCGCACCGAGGCACCGCTCCTCCGGCCATGCTGGGGCCGCGTCCCACATACAGCAACTAGAAGGATGTGCAGCTATGACCGACAACTATGTACTGGGGCTTTGGGGGAAAAATAAATAAATAAAATCTTTAAAAAAAAAAAAAAAAGAAGCAAATAATATCACTTCAAAGAGAAAGTCTATAAAATCCTGTCAGTTCTTCCTTCCAAAAGCCCTCAAATCTGCCTTTTGTTCTCTATTTTATTAGTTTCAGAGAATCCTTTGTAATTGATTCCTTTCCTCTTATGTGTGCTTATCTATGTCAGTTTCCAAAGCTCTAACTATCTCTTTAGTGGTTCATCTGGAGCCCACACCACAGAGCCAAGCCCCTCTTTGCTGGGTCAAGGCTTCCCCACATGACCAAGCAGTAAAACCAGCCTAGTCTTCACTATGTCTCCAATTCTATGTTTTTCATCAAAGTTCAGCACTCACCTTCATTTTGTCAAACCCAATCATCAATTGTCAGTTTCCACCGTCTTCAAACTCTCAGCCACATTTGACTTAAACATTTACTCCTTCTTGATATATTGTCTTTCTTCAAATTCTGGGACACATACTCTGCTGGGATTTTCTTCTTGTTCCACTGGTTACTTTTCTCAGTCTCCTTTGCTGGGTCTTCCTTTTCCCAAGCTCTGAATGTACTATGAACTTCTATTCTTTTCTCTCTCAACACTCATCTTAAGGAATCTCATCCAATCCCAGGATTTTAAATACCACATGTGCACACATAACTCCCAAGTCTCCAGCTCTAGCATCTTCCAGACTCATACATCCAATTGCCTACTTGACTCCAGTCTAAAAGAGAACTTTTTGGGCCAGCCTCATGGCTTAGCGCTTAAGTGCACACGATCCGCTACTGGCGGCCCGGGGTTCGGATCCTGGGCGCATACCGATGCACTGCTTGTCCGGCCATGCTGAGGCTGCGTCCCACATACAGCAACTAGAAAGATGTGCAACTATGACATACAACTATCTACTGGGGCTTTGGGGGAAAAAAAAGGAGGAGGATTGGCAATAGATGTTAGCTCAGAGCCGGTTTTCCTCAGCAAAATGAGGGGGATTAGCATGGGTGTTAGCTCAGGGCTGATCTTCCTCACAAAAAAAAATAAATAAATAAAAGAGAACTTTTAATTTCTTCCTAGAAATTCCCTATCATTCCACCCAGTTGTTTGAGCCAAAAGCCCAAGCAGGACCTACCAATTGGACCTATCAGTAAGTCTTTTTCAAATCTTCCTTCAAAACATATCTCAAATCAAGCTACCACTTTTCATCGTCTTCATCAAATCCACCATGATATCTTGCCTGGATTCCTGCTGTAGCATCCTAACTGGCTTCCTTCCTTATCATCTTGCCTCTCTATAGTCTGTTCTCAACACAGCAACAGCCAAAATGATCTTAGAAAAACATAAATCGGATGATGTCACTCCCCGTCTCAGAAGTCCACAATGGTTTCCCATCATACTTAAAATAAATCCAAAGACATCACCATGGTCTGGAAGACTTTCCATGATGTGGCCCCAGATTACCTCTTGCACCACATCTCCTGTCATCTCTCTAGGCCCACTCACACTGCCCCTTCCAGGCACACAGGCCTCCTTTCAGTTCTTCAAACACTCTCGATCTTTTCCAATTTGGGATCTTTGTATCTGCCCCCAATCCTGCCTGGAACAAGGGAAGTCCTGGGTGTTAATATTTTGATTCCTTCTTATCCATCGTGTCTTGTCTTAAATGTCATCTCTCAAGAAGGATGTTCCCTGACCTCCCTCCTCTATTAAGTCTTCCTCCTTCATTGTCTATTCCTGCATCTGGTTAGTTTTCTTTATGGCCTAGCATATGAAAAGTACTTAGTAAATACATATTGCATAAGTGAGACAATAACAAGGGAAAAATAATACATTACAAAGGATTATCTGAAGCAGAACAATGCAAGGAGAGTAGCAGATAGAGTTGAAGGCCACTTAGAAGGAAGAACTGACAGCATCGGCTAGCCAATTAGAATGGAATGATAAGGAAAGAAGAGTCTTGGATGATTGAAGTTCTTCCTTGGGCAGTAGATAATGGTGTCATTAATACAAATACCAGAGAAGGAGAAAGACTAAGGGTATATTGGAGGGGTTGAAGGATATTGAATTTAACTTGGTCTGAATTACCATGGGACAATCCAGATAGACAAATTTTAGGAGGCTAGTGGAAGTGGAGCTTCAGAAAGAAGGCCAGATAGGAATGTGGGAGTATCCACATGTAGGTTTCCCAAGGAGCATATATAGAGGGGCAAGTGGACCCAGGAACCCTTGGGGAACACCCACACTTAGGAGGTAGACAAGGAAGAAGAGTCAGCATCTCTTGAGTCAGAATTAACCAGCTGTGTGACCTTGAACAAGTTACTTGAAATTACTGGGCCTTCTTCATGTTAAGGATAAGGGATTAGAGTATGTCTATTCCAACTCTACTCCAAAAGAGCAGGGGAGGGAGCATTGCCTGTGGGACGAGACTCCCCAGATTTGTGTCCTAGTGTCACCACTTCCTGGATGTTTTATTTAGAACAAGGTTGTTACTCTCTTTGTGGATTAATTTCCTTCATTGTAAACAGACATAATAATAGCACCTACCTCTTAGGGCTGTTGTGAAGATCAATAAATGGGGGAATACACATGTGCCTGGTGCGTGGTAGTAGCTGCTCAATAAATGCTAGCCATTTAAAAAGACAGTTTACAAGAGTTTACTTATCCCTCCTTTCTAGGGTTCTCCACAGGGGTTGCGATTATGAAGTGATCCCTCTGCTCTAAGGAGAGAGGCACTTAGGTGGTCAGAGTTGCCAGGTCTCCTCTAAGATGCCCATAACCCACTCGAGACTTAATGTCAATTGAATGGACGTTTTCTAGTTGTATCCTTCGGCCTATAGTGCTGAAAGTGTGAGGAGTAGACAACTCCAAGAAAGAAAGTGGGTGGGGAGGGCTTTAAGAAAGAAAAAACAGAAGGTCTAAAGCTGGAAAGAAAAAGGTGTATGTGCTGAACTGGGATGGGGCAGCACATGGTCATGATGCTCTGTAGATCTTCCCTGGGTCTCCACCCATGGCCTGCACAGGCAGGCCACCATTTGGAGCTGGAAGATAGAGAAAGAATACTAAGATCTTTCCTTACAAGTCCTGAGCCTGAGACCATAGAAATGAGACAATCACTCACTAGCATAGGACCGGGCTTTTCTCCACTCTGCAACAGAAAAAAGAGAGGTGAGTGCTCCTTGGCTAGAGCCAGATATTTATTGGCCTTTTCTGTGCCCTGGCTGCCTTCCTTTCCTCTCCTTGGTGCCCTCTTCACTCATCTCCAGCACTTATCTGACTGTCTCTCCTCATGTTCCTCACAACGATAGTGTCCAGAGAGAGGGAGGCCAGAGGAAATGGACTCTTCTATTTTCCCTTCTTGATGTCTGAGCATGGGCTTGGACTACACTGGGATCTCTGTACTCATCTCTTCTCGTTCCCTAAATTTGATGGCTTCATGCCTCAGTGTCTGAAAGGCACCAGCAGGTGCAAGCTCATGTGAATGCTGCAATTACTTGGGACACAGCCCTGGATACAGGACAGAACTCTGCTGGATTCACCCTTCTCTTCACAGAGATCATGGTCCACTGAACTCCCCTGGTCAGGAACTAGATCCCGTCTTCTCCTTCATCTTTTCCAAGGTGTAATACAATGTCCTGCATGAGGGAAGTGTGGCCCACTGCCTGGAAATCTGTCTCTTTGATTATTTAGCCTCAGTAGGAAGCAGCTCTTTCTCATGGTTAATATGTCACCTCTTGCTGCCATTAAAAACTCCCAGGAACACAAATGTTTTTTATAGCTTTACCTGGGAAGCTGCTCATGTGTTCTAGGCACTGTTGCTTATCGTCTCCCAGCTCATGGTTTGTCTATCTCCATTTGTTGTTATCCATGACTCATTAGCCATGAAACCCAAAGCAGGTTAACTAACTACTCAATGTCCCAGTTTCTTCATCTGTAGGGTGGGGATAAAACCAACAATTGCTTCTTACTTCATCTGGGGAGGACTTAGAACAGCACCCGTGCATATTAACCCTCCATGAATGTCATTGTCCTCTCTTTTGAAAGGTTCGTTCATGACCCCTGCACTGTTGACACTCAAATCTACCTCCCCTGGAGACAAGATCATCAGGTTCCTGCTGTGGGATTGGGATTTTAGTCCAAAAGTGAAGAGGAACCTCTGAAAAATTTGGCATGAGAAAATGTGTACATTGAAAATTACAATAGGGCAGGTGTAGGGGGAGATGGGAGGCAGGGCCACCATTTACATTGTCTTCTCTGGAATGATGCCTCCTGGGATTGCACAATGTAGCTAGCCCTTACTGGAGAAACAGATGGTAGGAGGCAGAGAGACCAGGTAGAAAGCTGCTGTAACACTCCAGGCAAGAAATGATGAGGGCTTGAAGCAAGGCCCTGGCCTTGGGGTCAGAAAAGAGAGGAGTGGATTTGATTACTACTA
The DNA here is from genome assembly GCF_057802395.1 of Ceratotherium simum simum. Taxonomy (NCBI): domain Eukaryota; kingdom Metazoa; phylum Chordata; class Mammalia; order Perissodactyla; family Rhinocerotidae; genus Ceratotherium; species Ceratotherium simum. The sequence goes on along the minus strand of NC_141912.1, from coordinate 24,519,165 downwards.
TTAATAACAGCTAATACTTATATAGAAACTACTGAGAGTTTGGCATTGTACTTCAGGCTTTACATGAATTAACACTAAAAGGTAGATGCTCTCATTTCTCACATTTTATTTTTTTTTATTTTTTTCTTTAATGTGAAATTTTTGTTGTACATTATTGTTTGTCAGTCACCATATAAATGCATCCCTTCACCCCTTGTGCTCACCACCGACCCCCCTTGTCCCTGGTAACCACTGAACACTTTTCTCTGTCCGTGTGTTGGTTTGTCTCCCACTTATGAGTGAAATCATGTGGTGTTTGCCTTTCTCTTTCTAACTTATTTTGCTTAACATAATACCTTCCAGATCCATCCATGTTGTTGCAAATGGGAGGATTTTGTCTTTTTTTATGGCTCAGTAGTATTCCATGGTATATATATACCACATCTTCTTTATCCATTCATCAACCGAGGGACACTTGGGTTGCTTCCATGTCTTGGCTATAGTGAATAATGCTGCAAAGAACATAGGGGTTCCTAAGCCTCTTTGGATTGTTGATTTTAGGTTCGTTGGGTAGATAACCAACAGTGGGATAGCTGGATCACATGGTATTTCTATTTTTAATTTTTTGAGGAATCTCCATATTGTTTTATACAGAGGCTGCAGCAGTTTTCATTCCCACCATCAGTGAATTAGGGTTCTCGTTTCTCCACAGCCTCTCCAGCATTTGTTGTTTTTTGTCTTGGTGATTATAGCCATCTAACGGGTGTAAGGTGATATCTTAGTGTACTTTTGATTTGCATTTCCCTGATGATTAGTGATGTTGAACATCTGTTCATGCACCTATTGGCCATCTGTATATCTTCTTTGGAGAAGTGTCTGTTCATCTCCTCTGCCCATTTTATATTGGGTTGTTCGTTTTTTTCTTGTTCTGTTGTGTGAGTTCTTATATACTACGGAAATTAATCCCTTGTCAGATATAGAGTTTGCAAATAGTTTTTCCCAGCTGGTTGCCTATTCATTTTGATTCTGGTTTCATTTGCCTTGTAGAAACTCTTTAATCTGAAGAAGTCCCACTTGTTTATTTTTTCTTTTCTTTCCCTTGTCCGTGTAGACATGGAATTCCAAAATATCCCTTTATGACTGATGATGAATAGTGTATTGCCTATATTTTCTTATAGGATTTTTATAGTTTCAGGTCTCACCTTCAAGTCTTTGATACATTTTGAGTTAATTTTTGTGTATGGAGAAAGAAGATGGTCTACTTTCATTCTTTTGCAAGTAGCTGTACAGTTTTTCCGGCACCATTTATTGAGGAGACTTTCCTTTCTCCATTGTATGTTCTTAGCTCCTTTGTCAAAGACTAGCTGCCCATAGATGTAAGGTTTTATTTCTGGGCTTTCAGTTCTGTTCCATTGATCTGTGTGTCTGTTTTTGTACCAGTACCATGCCGTTTTGATTACTATCACTTTGCAGTATGCTTTGAAGTCAGGGATTGTGATGCCTCCAGCTTTTTTCTTTTTTCTCAGGATTGCTTTAGCTATTTGGGGTCTTTTGTTGCCCCATAAAAATTTTAGTATTTTTTGTTCTGTTTCTGTGAAGAATGTCCTTGGGATTCTGATTGGGATTGTGTTGAATCTGTAGATTGCTTTAGGTAGTATGGACATTTTAACTATGTTTATTCTTCCAAACCATGTGCATGGGATATTTTTCCATTTCTTTATGTTATCATTGATTTCACCCAATAATGTCATATAGTTTTCATTACATAGGTCTTTCACCTCCTTGGTTAAATTTATTCTTAGGTATTTTATTCTTTTTGTTGCAATTATAAATGGGATTATCTTCTTGAGTTCTCTTTCTGTTAGTTGATTATTGGCATATAGAAATGCAACTGATTTATATAAGTTGCTTTTGTACCCTGCAACTTTGCTGTAGTTGTTGATTATTTCTAATAGTTTTCCAATGCATTCTTTAGGGTTTTCTATCTATAAGATCATGTCATCTGCAAATAGCGAGAATTTCACTTCTTTGTTGCCTATTTGGATTCCTTTTATTCCTTTTTCTTGCCTAATTGCTCTGGCCAGAACCTCCAGTACTATGTTGAATAAGAGTGGTGAGACTGGGTACCCTCATCTTATTCCTGTTTTCAGAGGGAATGCTGTCAGTTTTTCCCCATTGAGTATGATGTTGGCTGTGAGTTTGCCATATACGGCCTTTATTATGTTAAGGTACTTTCCTTCTGGGGCTGGCCCCATGGCTTAGTGGTTAAGTGCGTGCTGCTGCTGGCGGTCCAGGTTCGGATCCTAGTCGTGCACTGATGCACCGCTTCTCTGGCCATGCTGAGACTGCGTCCACCATACAGCAACTAGAAGGATGTGCAACTATGACATACAACTATCTACTGAGGCTTTGGGGAGAAAAAGGGAAAAAAAAAAAAAGGAGGAGGCGTGGCAATACATGTTAGCTCAGAGCCGGTCTTCCTCAGCAAAAAGAGAAGGATTGGCACAGATGTTAGCTCAGGGCTGATCTTCCTCACACACACACAAAAAAGGTACTTTCCTTCTATACCCATTTTCTTGAGAGTTTTTATCATAAATGGATGTTGGATCTTGTCAAATGCCTTCCCTGTATCTATTGAGATGATCATGTGGTTTTTATTCCTCGTTTTGTTAATGTGGTGTTTCACATTGATTGATTTGCTGATGTTGAACCATCCCTGTATCCCTGGTATAAATCCCACTTGATCATGGGGTATGATCTTTTTAATGTATTACTGTATTCAATTTGCCTATATTTTGTTGAGGATTTTTGCATCTATGTTCATCAGAGATATTGGTCTGTAGTTTTCCTTCTTAGTATTGTCCTTGTCTGGCTTTGGTGTCAGGGTGTTGTTGGCCTCATAGAATGTATTGGGAAGTGTTCCATATTCCTCTACTTTTTGGAATAGTTTGGGAAGGGTGGGTATTAAATCTTCTTTGAATGTTTAGTAAAATTATCCAGAGAAGCCATCTGGTCCTGCACTTTCATTTTTTGGGAGATTTTGGATTACTGTTTCAATCTCTTTACTTGTGATTTGTCTATTCAAATTCTCTATTTCTTCTTGATTCAGTTTTGGGAGGTAGTATGAGTCTAAGAATTTATCTATTTCTTATAAATTGTCCAGTTTGTTGGCATATAGTTTTTCATAGTATTCACTTACAATCCTTTGTATTTCTGTGGTATCCATTATAATTTCTCCTTTTTCATTTCTAATTTTATTTATTTGAGCCTTCTCTCTTTTTTTCTTGGTGAATCTGGCTAAGAGTTTGTCAATTTTGTTTATCTTCTCAAAGAACCAGCTCTTTCTTTCGTTGATCCTTTCTACTGCTTTTTTTGGTTTTGATTTCATTTATTACTCCTCTGATTTTTATTATTTCCCTCCTTATGCTGACTTTGGCCTTTGTTCATTCTTATTTTTCTAATTCTGTTAAGTGTAGTTTGAGGTTTCTTATTTGGGCCTTTTCTTGTTTGTTAATGTGGGCCTGTATTGCTATGAGTTTCCCTCTCAGGATCGCTTTTGCTGAGTTGGTATGGTGTATTTTCATTTTCATTTGCCTCCAGATATGATTTGATTTCTCCTTTAATTTCATCAAAGATCCATTGGTTGCTCAGTAACATGTTGTTTAGTCTCCACATCTTTGTTACTTTCCCAGTTTTTTCTTGTAATTGACTTCTAGCTTTATGGCGTTATGGTTGGAAAAGATACTTGCTATGATTTCAGTCTTCTTCAATTTATATAAGCATGCCTTATTTCCCAACATGTGGCCTATTCTTGAGAATTTTCCATGCATACTTGAGAAGAATGTGTAATCTGCTGTGTTATTAAGTCCATCTTGTCGAGTTTTTCATTTAAGTCCATTGTTTCCTTATTGTTTTTCTGTCTGGATGATCTATCCATTGATGTAAGTGGGGTGTTAAGATCCCCTACTATTATTGTGTTTTGTTACTATCTCCTTTTAGGTTTGTTAATAGTTGCTTTATGTACTTTGGTGCTCCTGTGTTGGCTCCATATATATTTATAAGTGATATGACTTCTTCGTGGAGTGTCCCTTTTATCATTATATATTGCCTCTCTTTGTCTCTCATTACCTGTTTTATCTTGAAGTCAACTTTGTCTGACATAAGTATGGTACACCTGTTTTCTTTTGTTTGCCATTGGCTTGGAGTATTGTCTTCCATCCTTTCACTCTGAGCCTGTGTTTGTCTTTAGAGCTGAGATGTGTTTCCTGGAGGCAGCGTATTGTTGGGTCTTGTTTTTTATCATTTCCCACATTTTATATATAAGGAAGCTGAGGTCCAGTGAGGTTAAATAATGCACCCAAAGTCACACAAGTCGTTACTGGATGAGCTGGGACTTGAGTCCAGGCAGTCTGGCTCCAGAGTCTGTGCTCTAAGCAGTAAGCTGGACTATTTTAAAGGAAGTGCAAATAGTAGAACTCGGCTGTTAGTCACATGTGGTAGATGAGAGAGAATGAGAGGAGTTGAAATGACTCTTAGATGGTGTTGTTCACTCAGAAAAAAAGAGAAGGCAGGGTTGGTGGGAGTTTAGTTTTGGATTCACTGACTTTGAGATGCTTTCAAGGCCTCTAAAGGGAGGTGTCCAGTGGGCATTGGGCTGTGGAAGTGGGTAGGGCTGGAGCCAGAAATCCAGGGGCTAGTGGAGGAGGAGTGGTCGGTTTACAGGGCAGAGACCTGAAAATGGAGTGGACCCAACAGGGAATGTATGTAGTATGAAAACAGAGCCCAGTACTGAATCTTGAGGAATATCAGCAGTTATGGAGCAAGAGGGGCAAGAATTCTGAGAAGGAGCTCCCAGGAGGAGGGAAAGAACCAGGAGAGCATCCTGGGAATTGGTGAGGCAGATGCCAAATTAGAGAGTACAACCTACTCATGAAGAAAGAATAGAGAAATGCATATGGATTTAGTGACTGGGAGACCATTAATGACCAGCAGGAACCATTTTTGTGGTGTGGTAGAGGAGAGGTCAGTCATCACGGCAGATAAAAGAATGGAAGCCATGCATGTGTTCTCTTCTCTGAGACCTTCCTTTCTTGGAAGTAGAGACGTAGAGAGACCTGAGAGGAAGCATACTGCCCAGGGAAAGGGTGGGGAGGAGCTGGCGAAGATGGGAGAAGCCTGTGCTTGTTCTAGCTTGTTGTGTGGCTGAAGACTCCAGTGTGGCACTCCCATGGTCAACCCTCTTGTAGTTCACACTCCTGTGCAATCTCTTCCTCTTGACTGTGGTCTGAGCCTGTGACTTGCTTCTAAATGATAAAATCTGGCAAAGGCGATGGGCAGTCACTTCCATGATGACATTGTTGTATAAGAACCTGTCTTGCCAACTGGCCCACTCTAGAGGCTCTCTCTCCCTTCCTGAATCTGAAGAAGAAGCCGTCATGGTGGGAGGCCCACATTGCAAGGAGCTGGAGGTGGCCTCTGAGAGCTGAGAGCAGCCTCCAGTCAACAGCCAGCAAGAAGTTGGGGCCCTCGATCCTACAGCTGTAAGGAAATTAATTCTGCCAACAACCTGAGTGAGCTTGGAAGTGGATTCTTTCTCAGTAGAGACTCAGGATGAGGAGACCACAGCCTGGCTGACATCTTGATTGCAGCCCTGTTAAACCCTGATCAGAGGACCAAGCTAAACAGTGCCTGCACTTCTGACCCACAGAAACTCTGAAATAATCAATGTGTGCTGCTTTGAACTACTAAATTTGTAGTAATTTCTTACACAACAATAGACAACTATTACATAAGGAAGGAAAATGAGACAGGGGAGTCAATGACAAAAATAGAGAGAAGCAAAAAACGAATTTATATCTCTAGCCCTGACCACTTGCCTGGCTTGCACACTTGGTTATCCAAGTTCCTATTCTGCATCTCCACTGGGGTCCCTAATAGGATCCCAAGATCCTCCACCTTGACCTATCCAAAACTGAACTTCCAATTCTGTGCACCTCCTCCCCTTACCCCCACAACCTGCTTCTCTCTCAGTTTCTCTATCTCAGCAAATGGCAACTCCTTCCTTACAGTTTCTAAGGCCTAAGAACTTGGAGTCACCCTTGATCCACTCTTTATTCACACCCCACGTCTAAGCCCATTGGAAAAGCCTTTTTACTCTGTTTTAAAGATAAATCCAGCCCTGACCGCTTCCACTGATCCTTTTGGTATAAGCCATTCTCTTCTCTCACCTGGATCACTGCAGGAGCTCCCAGCTGGCTTTCAGGTTTCTATCCTGCCATTCCCCCCGACAGCCCAGTCTCAGTTTAGCATCTGACATGACTTCTTAAAACACAAGTCAGATCCTGTCCCTCCTGTGCTGAAAACTGTGCAGTGGCTCCCCTCTCAGAGACAAAGCCAAGGCCAGATGATGGCATTCAATGCCAAACCCCTGTCCCCTCTGATTCTCCTGGTCATGCCCTGTCCCCTAGCCACAACAGCCTCTTTCTACTCTTCAAACACACCACATGTGTGGGGGGAGGGGCTTTGGCACTGCTGTTCTCTCTACTTCAAATGCTTTTCCCCCAGGTAGTCCTGTGACTTGATTCACTACATCATCACCACCCTATTTTAAATTGCAGCTTCCGATGCAATATTCTTTACTCTAGTTTATTTATCTCCTGAGCACTTATCATCATGTGCCACACCACATATTTAACTAATCGTTTAGTTTTTTGTCTGTCTCCCTCCGCTAGAAGGTAGGTTCTTATTGAATGAGGAATTTCTGTTTTGTTCACTTCTATGCCCCCAGCATCCAGAATAGTAACTGGCACATTGTTACTGCTCATGGATCTTTACTGAGTTAATGAATGAATGACTGAATGACTGGACTAAATAGAGAAGCCTATAGGGAATCTGGAGAGTGAGGGGTCCAGCATAAGGGTGAAGAAAGAGCCTCAGACAGGAGAAAGGACATGCACTCTGTTGAAACCAGAGGAAACAGATCAGAAGGGGCAAGTGCAGGTGGTGGGGCAGGAAGTTTGGGACCTCCCTCTTCTATCTTCTCTCTGAGGTGGGGGGTTGCATCACCATCAGAGACGTGGGGAAAGGCTGTGGTGATGAGGATAATGGCTAATGTTCACTGATCACAGCTATGTGCTACGTTCTGTACTGGGTGCTCTCCACGCCTTACCTCATTCCCTAACATCTGCTCAGAGAAGTGAGTGTAATTAACTTAATTTCTAGATGAGGAAAATAGAGTTTCAGAGAGGTTAAGGAAGCTGCCTCCATTTGTCTGAGTAAGTAGGATAAACAGGGGCCAACCAGGTGTGTTGAACAGGCAGAGGAAATGGGCACTGACAGGTGAAACTGAGTGATACGTTTGAGGCCCTGCAGGAGGTGTGGTCAGGCCAGTCCAGGGTGGCACATGGCAGGGAGTGTCCAAGGATGGAGCAGAAATAGAAGGACCGGACCTCTGAGAGCCTGCAATGCAAGGACAAAATGTCCAGGGATTGTACTTTATCTTTTACGGTAGTGTTTCTTCAACTGAGTTATGTAAAAAACTTGCTTAGTCAAAAACTAATTTCTAGAACACATCTGAAAATATATCTTCAAACCTGGAGGAAGTGTATTTGAAAATGTAGCATTAAATGTTAAAATTTGTCAGTAAGGAGTTCATTTGTCACTGGTGAGATTATAAACATAGTAATGAGCTTGGAAACTGGAATCACTCAGAGATGACTGATCACAAGGATGTTAACCAAGGGATACGGAGTTGGCTTAGGTTGTGATTTTTTAGATTCAAATTGACATTAAGAGAATTTTTCAGAAAAATTTGAAAATTCTTTTAGAATTTACAAGTCTCCATAGCATTCACTACCCCACTAACACTGCAAACGGCCATGGGAAGTCACAGGAGGTCTGGGAACTCAAAGGAATGTAATCAAGTGTCTGTTTTAGTAAGTTTCCTCTGAGACTCTAGACTGTGGTCAATATTGTAATAACTTTTCAAAAGCAATGTGTTACTTTTGCTGGTTCTTTTTCAGATTTCTTTTCTGTTTCCTGACATTTATTTGGTCTTAAGTCTTAAAAGTCTTAAGAGGGAAAGGACAGCAGTAGCTCTTGGAGGAAGAGAAGCAGAAACCAAAGAGGGTAGAGGGGTTTGTTGGTGAAGCTGTGAAGAGAAGGGCTGTGGTAAACTGAGTCCCAGTGATCTGTGATAAAAGAAGAGAGACAAATTGGGAGAGGCGGTTGATGCTGAGAAGGGGCCCTGGGCTAAGCAGTAGAAAGGACCTGCCCTAAGGGGTAGGTGGGAAAGGAGCCCACCTGGGTGTGTGGTGGCAGCCTTGAGAAATCAAGGGTACACAGGAGGAGGAGCAGGAAAGGATATGGAGTTCAGTTTTGGACACAGGTTTTAAAAACCTTTGGGGCCTTCATGAGGTGCGAGCCAGTGATATTGGGATTATATGGATAAATCCAGATTGTGTAGAAGTGAGCAAGGCCTCAGGGGAAAGAATCAGGATAAATGTACCTATTAAATGAGGCAGATGAAGTCTTAGATTAAACAAATATTCTAATTTACTTACTATCCACTTTCTGGGCTTTTCTCCAGCCTGAAGTAGAACAAAGAAACCTCATGAGATACCTGGCATGTGGGAGGGTCTCAAAGCAGACACAGAGGAGAGAGAAGCACAGAACTTCCTGAGCTCTCTTTGGAGTTTCTTTGCAAAAGGACAAGAAATTAATCAGTACCGTCTGTAGCAGAGGAGCCAAGTCTACTGGGCAAAGGAGTCTCTGGGAGACCGCTTCCTGGGGTGTGTGTCCAGTGAGTCCTGGGAGCTGTCCCAGAACTGGGAACACTAGGGCACAGACAGGGTCACAGGTGGGAAAGGAAATGCAGCAGGGTTGGTGGTAGTGAGTGAGGAAGGACTGCACTGAAAACCTCAATTACAACATCCCCTGATCCTCTTCATCCTTACCCTCTCCCTTTCCTTCTGTTCAACCCCCTGTTCCACAGTCTTCTTTGGACCTCACTGCCTCAGTCTTCAGATTGCTTTATCTTTGTCCAGCATTCTTGCTCTTTCTCCCCATGAAGTTTCCAGACGAAACCCAGAACACCCCCCCGGAAAAGTCCCAGAAGAAGCAAGAGTGAAGTCTGAGCATCTGCCCAACTAAAGTCCTTTAAAAAGGACTTTAAACCTTTAAACAGGTGACTGAGATGGAATTGCTGAGCATTATCCCTGCGGAGAAAAGTAGGAAAGGGCCAAAAACAGCGGGCTGCTGGGGCACACGTAGATGCCTCAAAGACTGTCTAAGATTCCTGGTCCAGCCCAATGGCAGGGAGGGGCCTGGCTGTGATAGCGATTCCGGCCTTGCCGCACTCTCTCCCACTGGATGGTTGGGAAACCAAGAAACCCTGAGAGTCATTGTGAAAAAACAAAAAAAGAAAAAAAGGAAACCACGGGACTTAGAGAGGCACAAATCATCCCTGAAATATGGAACTGAAACTGATTGTTTCCCAAGAAATACTGCATAAGTGGCAATTAAGAAAGGCCAAAAGGGGTGCCGGTCTGGTGGCACAAGTGGTTAAGTGTGCACGCTCTGCTGCGGCGGCCCCGGGTTCGCCAGTTCAGATCCCAGGCGCGCACCGATGCACCGCTTGTTAAGCCATGCTGTGGTAGCGTCCCATATAAAGTAGAGGAAGATGGGCACGGATGTTAGCCCAGGCTCAGTCTTCCTCAGCAAAAAAAAAAAAGAGGAGGATTGGCAGATGTTAGCACAGGGCTGATCTTTCTCACAAAAAAAAGGCCAAAAGGGATTCCCAGAAATGATTCAGACCATTTGTAAAGGGCCTAAGATGAAGAGAGAGGACTACGCACATGCACACCCTCCTTCCCTTTAAACAACATCCTCACCTGCCTCCTTCTGTCCAGCATTGACTTCAGTGAACTCACATCCTTGTAAAATGGCAAGTATTCAAGGACTCTGACTTGGCATCTCCTGGTGGAAGTGCTACATGCCTCGCCTCTGTGATGCTGATGGGCCCCGTCCTTGTCCGAGCACATGACCAGACAGGATGCACCTACAGCTGTTGGACCTCCATGTGCTTGAGTCTCAGCTCTGGGGAGAAAGGGGACAGGGGAGCTCGCTGTCCTTCACACCTTGGACAGAAAATGAGTCATCTCAAGGGTCACTCCCTCCCCATGGAGCTGGTTACCACCCAGTAAGAGGGAGAAGAGGTGGAGACATGTGAGTAAACGAAGAACCCTGGACTAACCACAAGGTGGGTCATGCCTCTCCCTCAGAAGTCTGGGGGAATAGACACAATGTGAGACCCTGCTTTATTTTGTCCCTAACACTTATCTTGTGGTAATCAATTTACATTTCTCTTTGTCTGTTATCTGTCTCCCTACTCTTGCATGAAGCTCCACAGGGGCAGAAATTTTTGTCTGCTTTGTCTGCTGCTGGATTCCCAGCACCTAAAACAGAAGGTAGGAAGAATTGCCAGATAAAATACATCATATTTTTATTTCCTAAATTGGGCAACCTTAAATACAGAGGACTCTGTGTAGATATTTGTGGAATGAATTAATACTGTTTTCTATTTGGTGCTTTCACTGGGAAACAGAAAAACCAAGCAAGGCAGCAGGCAGGGAGACAAGAGGAGTGGGGCTGACTTTATAAGCAGAGACCCCTGTCTATTTGCTGTGATACAGACACTGTGCTGAGCACAGGGGTTGAGTAGAAGGAGTAAAGAGAAGAGTAGGAGAGAGCCCTTCCTTCAAGGAGCCCTCTGACCTCAGGCTCACACCCTCCTCTCTCCTTCAACCACACCCCCTGGCAGTCTCTCCACAGCCCTGTCTCAGACACTCACAGTTCTCTGCTCCTCTGACTGACTCAGTCACTGGATCGCTTTGTGATTCAGACTCTGGGCCAGGCCAGGGCTTCAGCCAGGACTCTCCACTGCCTCCAGTATCTCAAACTGGAATACTCTCAGAGGCAGGAGAGTGTTCAGGGGCCAGGTATCATCATCGGTAGGGCTCCCCTGAGGACTCCATGTAGATTTGTGTCTGGCCCTGATGCCACGTGTCTGTGCCTGTCCCAGCGCTGAAACAGATGATGACAGGGATGAACTTTGGACTGTGCACCCCTTGCCCCTACTTTTGTGATGGAAGATAGCAGTGATTTCAGGGAAAGAAGCCAAGTCTAGAGATTGTCCCATACAGACCTGAGCTGGTCAGTCTCGCCACAGCACTGCCCATCTGGCACTCACACAGCAGGCATGAGGCTTTTGAGCTCAGCGGGCCTGTTGACAATCCCTCATGTGTGCACTTGGAGAGAGCAGGTGATGTGGCTGTGGGTCCTGGGAATGAGAACAAGCTGCAGAAAAACAATTTTATATTAAAACCAAACCAACAATAAAGCCCGATGCAGGATGCACCTGCTGAACACTTTTTACTTCTTTGGTCCTACAGGGATTTGCAGGAAGGACAAGGAGCTGTTGTTAGGAAACAAGGTCAAGTAGGGATGAAGTCAGAGATGGTGCAATTTTCTTATTAGGAGAGAACTGTAGTGGGGGCAGGTAGAATGGGTGAAGCTAGAGAAATGATTCTGTTGTTCAGGATCATTCTGTAGTCTGAATCAATTCTGAAGCTACAGAAATGAAGCTCTGGAGTAGTCAGAACCCAGGAAAGATATGGATCAAATGAGTCATCCAGTATTAATACCCTCCATCAACTTGGGTGGATAAATGCTCTGCAAGCTTCCCTTCAAAATCTGAACCTCTCTCTAGCTGTGGCAACATGTAAGGCCAACAGACCCAAACGCGGGTAGGAACTGTGCTCTTGACAGAGGGGCGCAGCATTTTGGTTGAGTGTGTGAGCTCTAGGGTTATACCATCTGCATTCACATATGGCTCCACCAACCTCTCCGGCTGTGTGATCTTGGGCACACTATTGATGTCTCTAAGCCTCCTCTACAAAATGGGTTGAATTGTAGTGACAGCTTCCTAGGCAGGCTGTGAAGACGGAACAAGGGTATATGTGCAGTGCCTGGTACAGAATGCTCGGTAAATATAAGCTGTTGCTCTAAAAACTCTTATTCCAATTTACTTGATAATGTGGTTACTTATCAACACCTAGCTATGTCTCTAGATTACAAATCCTTGAAGAGAGATGTCTGGGCTGGTTAATCTGTATTTGTACTTCTCTCCCCCTCCCACCAGCCCAATCCACTCTCTACTCTATTCCAGTCAGCTCTGTGCCCCACAGGCTGACCTCTGGGGACTGTATCAGCAGCCTCTGCCGCCTGGCTTCTGGTGGAGATCTGCCAAGAGGAGACAACAGCAGAAGATCCAAAGGGTAGAAGGGCACAGACTCTGGGGAATCTATTCCCCTAGCTCCCTCGCTACTGGGCAGCAGGTGACAGTGGCCGGCTTCCTGCTCTAGAGGCCACAGCTCTGTCAGGACCCTCTGCTGTGGCTTTAAGTCTCATCTCCTTTGAAAATACTCTCCCCTTGCTCCATCAGACCCACTGGTGATTTTCCTGCTGTAGCGCCAGGATGTGTCGCCATTCCTTGTCAGTGACATCACTTGAACCTTCCGCTGATCTTAGCAAATGGTCCCTCCATTAAACTCTCTTCAGTTTCCTTTCTGGACTGTGCCTGATTTCCCACCAGGACTGTGACTGATTTGGTGCTTCATCTCACTCATTTGTTCATGTCTTCAAATGTCACCTCATCCATGAAAGTTTTCTTTGATCTTTATAGCCAGGAAATATTTCTCTTTCCTATGAATGTTCAAAGAACTTTATGAGGCAAGAAAGAGACCTGGAATGCCACTAACCCTATCAACTCAGCCACTGTAGAATCTAGGCTTTCTCCGAATTCTCAGTATCACTGGTCTAGTCTAGCAATAGACTCCCTTTCTCCTCATCCTTTCTCCTTATCCATTTGTTACCACACAAAGATGGGGTACTCCTATCTAGTGCACATAAAAAAGACAATTATTACAGCATCAGCCTTTGGGAAAAGAAAACAGCTTTATTGCAAGATCTATCTGTAAGGAGACAGGAAGCATATGCTCTCAGATCTTTCTCCCCAATTCAGGGCTTGGGGCAAAATTTATGGGATGAAGGGCAGGGTGGTCTGAAGGGTGGATATAGATGATTGGAGGCACGAGAAGTGAGATAATTGATGACCTGCACAAGCGTAGTCAAGTTTCATGGCTCTTCATAGGACACATATTTACAAATGGTGGTGTTAGAACGATCCAAGGGTGGAGTTTTCAGCCCTTGATGTCAAAAGGATCAGTTATCAGGCATTTTCACAGGCCCAGTTGACGGGTTGGTGGTCTCAACTGGCCTGAACTGAACAAGGGGTCTCAGTTCCTGAAAAACAACTCTTAATTACTCTGTTGATAAGATGGGATCAGTTTAGACTGGTCCTAGAGGGCCCGTGGTTATACTTTTGCAGTAGGCAATCGAGACTAAGATGCTTTTTTTTTTTGTGAGGAAGATCAGCCCTGTGCCAACATCGGCCAATCCTCCTCTTTTTTTTTTTTTTTTTTGCTAAGGAAGACTGGTCCTGGGCTAACATACGTGCCCATCTTCCTCCACTTTACATGGAACGCCGCCACAGCATGGCTTACCAAGTGTTGCATCGGTGCATGCCCGGGATCTGAACCAGCAAACACCGGGCCGCTGCAGCGGAGCATGCGCACTTAACCGCTTGCATCACCGGGCCAGCCCCCGAGACTAAGATGCTTTAAAGGACTTGTTCAAGATCAGAGCTACTTGGTTTTCTGATTTCTAGTCTAGTCATCTTTCTCTGGCACCAAGATGCTCCTGCTTAACTCTGAGAGTCAGATGTAGAGGCTTCCTAGGGGGAAACAGTCCCTGGTCCCAGGAATGTGAAGACTTGAACTGGCAGTTTTGCCTTTGCATTTAGGCCAAGAGGCTTCCTCTCCAAAGGACCATTCCACGCATAGAGGATGAAGGCATCTCCTGGATGGTGCAAGGGCAGGAGTCTATGATGGGGCGGGGGACCGCTGGGCACAGGAAAGGAATGCACTGAAATGGACAGGGGAAGCAGGGTCTGAAGAGGAAGAGCATGTGGAGGAGAAGGTGGAAGACAGGGTTACACTCTCATTTCTGGGTGCCACTCCTCGCTGTGGGCAGCACTCCTTAAGCTCCATCATCAGTCTCCTTCCAAACTGCATCCAGTCTCAACTCTTTCTCTTCTCCTCTGTCCCCTCCTCCTACCTCTTGCTTGCTACTAAAGATTTCAAGTGAGAACCATCATTCCCCAAAATTTCCTCTGCAGCTAGAATAGCTGCCACCCCAACAATGGGATGAACATTCCCACAATTGGCTGCAGACTGTTCTTCCTAGAACAGTGCAAGTCTCTAGGATATCCTCATTCAACCCTGCTGCCACTATGGGTCTGTGAATGCTAAGACTCTAGGATCCTTGTTGGTCTTCCATCCAATCCCTGCCCCCTCAACTTACATAAACAAGCAAACGCCCAGATCCAGGGTGGCTTAATGACTCTTTTCCTTAACATCCCTGAAACAGTGACAGATCTGGACCTCTCTGACTAAACTTGTGTCTCTTATTCCAACTCACTACCAGTGTTCTTCACACCCAACACTGTTTTTCCAATCATTGTAATGTGAAAATATATTTAACAAAGTTGGGGACTATGGAGGACATCCATGTCTCTCAAATCTTCACCATCTCCCATTCTTTACCCAGTTGACATTTTCTTCAACTGCATGAGAAGTGCTTTGTTCTCCAATTTCTGGGTCCCCCAGAAATGCACACACATACCTGCCCCACTCAAGAGAATTTCAGAGCCTCCCTTGTCTTCTCACATGAAAACTAGAAAGTTCTCTGAAGTGAGGAAGATCACAGAGGAGGAGTGGAAGAATCTCTCCTTCATTCCTCCTAACTTTGCCCCTTCCTGGGACAAGATCACACTTCAGAATCCTTGTTGTGCCCTCTCTCTAAGACCCCAATAATAATACCCAGTAGTTATTCAGTGCTCCCCCTGCTCTAGGGGCTGTGTACATCCCCATGACTCAAACAAGCCCAGGGAGTAAGTGTTTGTTTATCCTTCTCATTGCACCAAACCTGCCAGGAAGGTATTATGATCCCAATTTTTGTAGGAAACTGAGACTGAGAGAAGTTGAATGACTGGATCAAAGTACTCGGCTAGTGAGCAGCAATGCCAGGGTTGAAGCCAGCTCTGCCTGCATGTGAAGCCTGACCTCTGAGCCGTTTTTACAGTGCAGTTGTACTGCTCTCATCGCCTTGGCCTGCTGTGGCTGCCTGTACCGACCCTGGGGAACTGGGACCTCAATTTAGAGAGGTGCAGGCCCCTGATGACCACAATTGGCCAATGAGAGCAGGAAAAAAAGTGTTGGCCAGCTGAGAACACAAAACAGCGCAAAGTTTCTTGGCCAAAGCACAGGAGGTATTTGTCCTGTCCCCCCCTCCTAGAGTTTCTTTGCACAATGAGACTAATATGAAAGGGATAATATGGGTTTCTTGTTCCCTCTCAGTCTTTCCCCCATACTTACCTCACACAGAATGTTCCTTGAACATCTGCTTTTTTCCTTCTACGTCTGCTGTCTTCTAGCACCTTCGGTTGAGGCATATGAAAAGTTTATTCTCTGCACTTTGTCAGACTTGGGTCACAGGAGCAGAAGAGCCTGGCTCAGAGGCTGCACCAGAAGAGGACAGGCAAGGAGGGTGCACAGTAGCCGCCTCTCTCTGCCTGCAGAGACGGGTCAGCTGCAGATCCAGCAAACACTGCTGCTGAGAGGGGAGAAGAGCATGGTCAGGGAGGTGACGAGACCTAGAAATAGGCGGGTGTGTGGAAGTAGCAGAAGCCAGAGTGGAGAGCTGCCCCAGGAAGGACACCCAGGGGGCCTGGAAAGAGAGAGCCCTCTCTACAGGAGCCTTCTTGACCCCAGATAAGGCCATAGCCCAGGTAAGGTTTTACAATCTTTCTTCTCAAGGTTCTAGGTTGAAGTTTAAAGCATACAATTTCATCAATAAGCATGCCTCATTTGTGTGCCAGCTATCGTCTGAGAATCCAGGGGTGCGATAAATAGAACACAGTTCCTGCTGGCCAGGAATTCACATCCAAGTCATTCAAACAGCAAATAATTACCATTTACTATGTGCTGGAAATCATTCTAAGTGGTTTATACACGTGTGAACTCCTGAGTCCTCACAACAACCCTTGGAGGTAGGCACTGTTCCCCTCATCACCACCATCCTCATCACGCTCATTTTACAGATGCAGGAAGCGAGGCAGAAAGAGATTAAGTAACTTGTCACAAGTAGAGAAGAGTGACTCTTTCTAGACTTTGAAATCAGGCTACTCGGTCCCAGAGTCTGCTGGAGCCCAACAGCCCCAACTATACTAACAAGGAGCACTGTGTTGGTGCTGTGATAAGGGGAGTGATGGGAGAGGCCAGAGAGACTTCCAGGAGGGGGTGGCCTCTGAGGTGTGACTTGGAGAAAAGGAGAGAGAAAGTGGCTAATACAGCTAACACCCAAGTTAAAATTTGAATTTCAGATAAAAAACACATAATTTCTTTGTTTAAGTATGTGCCAAATATTGCATGGGAGAAATTTAAATGGGAATCCTGTATTTTTATTTGATAAATCTGCCAACACTTCTCATCAGTCAGGCATTTCCCTGTACAAAGACTGCTTGTCAGGGGTTGAGGGAGTGGAGAAGATGAGACTGTAGAGCCAGATGGGGGCAGGTCACAGAGGGTCTTGGAGGCCATGCTTAGCATTTTATACTTTATTCTCATGGAAAGATTTAAAAGGAGAGGGGATTAGAGGCCCAGATTGAATGTGTGCTTTATGAAGATCTCTCTCAGGACAATGTGGAGGAAGGATAGTAAAGGAAACAGGAATAGGGAAACTACTGTAACAGTTCTGAGGAGAAATTACAGTGACTTGGACAGAGGCCAGGGGGCTGAAGAGGAGGGGGCAGTTCCAAGAGGTAGTAAAGAGAAGAAATAGGGCTGGCTTCACAGGGGTGTCACCTGTGCAGTTGCACAGGACTCTGCACTCAGAAGGGCCCCACACTTGGTTTAATGCTCTGCTGTTGCCATCTGGAAATTCTTAATAATTTTATCGTTGAACTTGTGGGTTTAAAATTAAGATATAATTGACATATAACATTATATTAGTTCCAGATGTAACAACATAATGATTTAATGTTGGTATATATTATAAAATAATCACCACAATAAGTCTAGTTGTCATTCCTCACCACACATAGTTATAAATTTTTTTTCTTGTGATGAGAACTTTTAGAATCTACTCTCTTAGCAATATTCAAATATACCATACGGTATTATTACATTACATCCCCATGACTTATTTGTTTTATAATTGGAAGTCTGTACCTTTTGACTCCCTTCACCCATTTCTTCAGCCCCCACCTCCTGCCTCTGGCAATCACCAACCTGTACTCTGTATCTATGATTTTGGGTTTTTCAATATTTTTTAGATTCCACATACAAGTGAAGTCATATAGTATTTGTCTTTCTCTGTCTGATTTATTTCATTTAGCTTAATGAGGTCCCTTTATGTTGTTGCAAATGGCAAGGTTTTCTTCTTTCTCATGACTAAATAATATTCCATTACATACATACACCACATTTTCTTTATTCATTCATCAATTGATGGGCACTGTAGTTGTTTCTGTATCTTGTCTATTATAGATAATACTGCAATGAACATGGGGGTGCATATAACTTTTAAAAAGTTGGTGTTATTGTTTTCTTCAGATAAATACCTAGAAGTGGAATTGCTGAATCATATGGTAGTTCTCTTTTTAATTTTTGAGGAACCTCCATACTGTTTCCTGTAGTGGCTGCACCAATCTACATTCACACCAACAGTGCACAAGGGTTCCATTTTCTCCAAGTCCTGGCTAACACTTATTATCTCTAATATTTTTGCTGATGGTCATTCTACCAGGTGTGAGGTGATATCTCATTGTGGTTTTGATTTGCTTTTCCCTGATGATTAGTGATGTTGAGCACCTTTTCATGTACCTGTTGGCCATCTGCACATCTTCTTTGGAAAAATATCTGTTTAGCTCCTGTGCCCATTTTTAAATTGGGTTGTTTGTTTTTTTGCTATTGAGTTGCATGCGTTCTTTATATATTTGATATATTAACCTCTTGTCAAATACATGATTTGAAACATTTTTCTCCCACTCAGTAGGTTGCCTTTTTATTTTGTTGGTGATTTCCTTTGCTGTGCATAAGTTTTTCAGTTTGAGGTAGTCCCACTTGATTATTTTTGCTTTTGTTACCTTTACTTTTGGTGTCAAGTCCAGAAAATCATCCTCAAGACCGACATCAAGGAGCTTAGGGCTTACGTTTTCTCTAGGAGTTTTATGGTTTCAGGTCTTATGTTCAAGTCTGTAATCCATTTTGAGTTAGTTTTTGTGTATGGTGTAAGATAGTGGTCCAGTTTCATTCCTTTGCATGTGGCTGTCCAGTGAACTTGTGTTTTTTAAGTGAAATCCAATATACCAACAGAGCATGTTCACGGAGAAAGGATATATGCACAATACATGTGTCCACTGTTCCTTGCCACTCAATTCACATATAGCATTTGCAATGCCCCATTAGCAGATATTTCCCATGGACCCACACATGTGGGAGTTCAGTGAAACTCAAGGTGCATACAGAGTAAGCCAGTTACATTTATGACTGAGTAAATTGGGGTTCTGACAGTGCCTAGAGGTTGTGGGAGATCAAGATTTGGCCACCCTGAAATATATCTCTTTACCTTGATTGTTTTCTCTGAGGGACATTTGACCTCCCCCACTAACTGCCTAAAGAATTTGACATGGTGGCTCCTTCCTGGAACAGATCTTCTATCATGATGGCTGTAAAGATAATGTAGGATAGAGGTTACAATAGGAAAGGCACCAAGCCTCTTTTATCAAAAACTCTGTCTCTCCCTGACAACGTTATCTATAGATGACCCTGAAAAGAATTGTCTTCCTGCCCTCTGAAGTCCCAAGCCACTACCTGCCCCCAACACGCTCCTCACCTTTAGCTGCGATACTTAAGCAAGCAGCTTAGACAGAGGGACGAGTTACTCATTTGTGAGTTTCTCCCATGTATACATGTTATTAAACTTGGTATTATTTTCTCCTGCTAACCTGTCTTGTTAATTATTTGGCCAGCCATAAGAACCTTAAGGAAAAGGGCATAGGGAGATTTTCTCCCTCTACCTCTGACAAGGTCATGCTTCCCTTTTGAACCAAAACTTGCTTCAAATTAAAAAATAAGTCAATAGAGTTTGAAGAAACATAATCCTATCATATTCTTTTGTGTGCTACTTCCCGTATTTGCCAAAAATTTGTGCTGAAAATAATGACATAGATGGTAAGGAAAAGATAGGGCAACATAGTTCCTTTTACTTCCAGTCTTTCCTTGCTCATCAATAAGCCAAAGAAAGTGTCAGTGGAATGTACATATACCAAGAAGAGAAGTAAGAACAGTGGAGTTAGTTTTGTGCGGGTTTCCACTGTTCTGGTAAGAATGGAATACATGTACAAGCCATGAAATACAAATGATGCAAGTTTAGTGATTCCACACTTGTGTTAAACACTCTTATATTTGCATTTAAAACTAACATTGCACATTATAAAGAGGGGTGGTAAAATTCATGATAGTGATTAAAAATTCTAATGTTTCTTTGTTTAGAACAGCAATAACTAGCAAATAAAAGCCACTATGATAAGTCAGGAGAGAGAGAGAAAGACTGTAGAAGAAAAAGAAAAGCTTTATATTTTAGTAGTTTTAAAGACATTTGTTCCTGCTTTGTGAACAAGGGGCTCAAGTTGTCAATTGTGCACTGAGCCCTGTAAATTACGTAGCCATACGTATGGATAGAAATGGCACCTGCTAGAGGTGGGGTAGAGAGAATGAGTTTTCAGGTGTGATTCCAAGGTCTTGGTTTGGTGACTGGAGGTGACAGTCCACTGCTGGGTCAGGGGAGCCAGGAGGAGGAGCAGGGAGAGGTAATGACAGCAGCTCAGTATATGTTGCATTTAAGGTGTCAGTGGGACATTTAGACAGATACATCAGACAGATGGGGAGCCAAGCCCGGACTTGAGAGAGAGATGGGTTATCCACAGAAGGGGGCCTCATGCAAATGGCAAAGATTGTTCAGGGGGCAGTGAAAGGGAGAAGAGCTCTGAGGAGGAGACCTCAGGTGAAATGGGGTGCAGTGTGGAAGGCAGGACCTGATGTACAGAGCAAGACTTACCCATGACACTCCCGGTATGAGAAATATCATGTTTCTTAATTTTTCTAAAAAAATTAAATTCTGTCCTGGGATCCCATTGGAGAGACTTGCAAGAAGCCCCCTATGCAGTCACTTTGCATGGTTCTATGTTCCTCTGCTGGTGGAGCAGCACTCTCGAGGTTTACAGTTTTGCAAACTCCTGTGGTTTCACAGTATTGCTACCAAGCACCTTAGCTGAGAAAGGAAAAATGTGTAGAAAGCCTTCTTGCTTTTTGGCCTGCCCATCTCCATTGCTGCCCATCCTCTTCTGTAGGCATGAGAGGCGGATGTGGAGTGATGCAAATAAAAATTAAGTTTCAGAGCCCCTTCCTAGTGCCTCTACTTAATTTATAATGTGCATGTAATGTGCATAATTTTATATCTTTTCCTTTAAGAGGGACCTAAAATTATATAAGCTTCAGGGCCCCAGAAGGCACATTTTTCCCCCTGATATCACATAACATACACACCAAACCCCAGACACCGGAAAAGGGACATAAGCTCTAGGCCTGGGCATCTTGATTGCAACGTGAATGTTACAATTTAGCTGATGCCATTTTCATCAGAGCTATTTGGGGAGGGGCTACGAAGCTGGGGAAAGTGAGGAAACTTTTCAAGATATGACCTCCCTGAAGAACTATTGCTATTTCTATATATTCCAGAATGTGCAAGGTGTATATATTGCTTAAAGTATTGCCAGCTGCTGCAACAAATATCGTCCAAAATGTCAGGGGCTGAACCCAACAGTAACTGAGTTCTTGCTCACTTAATCGTCAATGCAGGTGCTCCTGGCTGGCAGGCAGGTTTCAGGGGTGTGACTCCTTTCATCTGAGTCCCCATCCCCAGAACACAGAGTCCTCTGCGTGTAGCCAGAAAGAAGGAAGAGAAAGTGGCCACCCCCTAAAGACTTTGGCCCAGAGTATACACCTCACCTTCCATCCATATTCCATTGGTGAGAAACAGACCATGGACCCACCTAGATGCAAGGGGTGCTGGGAAATGTATTCCCTGGCTGGACAACTAATTACCAGTGATAACTCTGTATTATGGAAGGAAAAAACATGAATTTTGGTGGACAGGTTTCTCAGCCTCAGTGGGGAAAGCTGGTGTTCTGACCACACATCAAGAGCAAACTCCACTTTCCAATTACACTGGGAAGAGCAAATAAATGGAGCAGACAATCTTTTCTGCTTTGTTTTGTTTTTTCTGTGGGGCTATTGTTAGCCAAAAGAGAAGTGCTCTCCAGAAATGTTATCTCAGCTCCAGGGATGGTAATTTCTAACAGTCAGAGCACTTGTAAACGCTGCTCCTGGCACTGAATGAAGCACATACCTTTAAAGCCTATTTCTGTTTGTTTCAAAAATAGACTGTACCCGAGGCCAGTGTATGGAATTGGAGAAGTTTGACTTTAGGATATCCAGTCTCCTCTTGGTACTCAGTTTCAGATGCCCGGGGCCTGCTGACTTTTTAACTCTATTGCTTAACAGACAAGCTTCTTCAAGGCAAGGCCCTTATCTATTTCATATTTGCATACTTGAAAGAATGAACTTATTGCCTGAAAGACAGGGTTAGGTGCCCAAACCATTGACTAAATAAAAAGAGAGAGAGAAAGAAAGAAATTATCATCCTTATTTGCCTTAAAACACATTTGTTCTACTTCCTTTACATTGCATTTGAAGTCTTTTATTTCTCATCGTGGAATAAAAGGCTCTCTCCTTCCTTAAACAGACTTCAGGCAATAGGAAGTGGGGGGGAGTCTTCTGGTGCAAGGGAGTCTTCTCATCCCAGGATTATCCTTTATCCACATCCTGCCCTGGAGTTAATCCTGTTTTCAACACTTTCCCTTAAGGCAGAGAGGGTGAGAGCAAGAGCCCTTCCTCCTCATGTTCTTTCCCCACCTTCTTGCTTAGCAAGATGATTAAGCTGCTCTGGTTCACAAAATAGGGAACCTCAGACCTCAGACAAAATAGTCCCCCACTCAATCAGTGGCAAGAAGTTACCATTATAAAAAAAAAAATAGGGGCTGGTTCCAAGGTGTAGTAGTTAAGTTTAGCATGCTCCAATTCGGCAGGTCGCGTTCACGGATTCGGATCCCAGGCCTGGAACTACATCACTCGTCAGCCATGCTGTGGCGGCAACCCACATACAAAACAGACGAAGATTGGCACAGATGTTAGCTCAGGGCAAATCTTCCTCAGCAAAAATAATAATAATAATAATAATGGCAATAACATTTACTCTGTACTGGGTGTATATGTATTAGACAGGTTTCTATTCCAATGATGCCTCAGAACAAACACCAAACATCTCAGGAAATTATATCAACACTTATTTTTCTTCTTCATGGGTCTCTAGGGTGACTGGAAAGCATCTGGTCCCAGATGAGCTCATCTGGGCTTGGCTGACCAGGTTGGATTCCAGGCGGGAGGTTGGGTTCTGGTCAACTCCAGAGGTCTCTTCATTCTGGGACCAGGAGCTACAAGACATGTGCTTCTCCCAGTGCTGGCAGATGGTACAAGCCATGCAAGCGTATTTAGAGCCTCTATTTCACCGACATTCCATTGACCAAACAAGTCCCATGGCCAAGCCCAAAGTCAATGAAGTGTGACGCTGCAAAGACTCATGGCTGACAACAGGAGAACTGGGGGCAGTGAGTATATCCACCACAGGAGAGAGCTCTGACCACTAAAGTATCATGTGCTAAACATAGAAAACCAGAAATACACATACACACACAGACATACAAGCACATAGAGCATACATAATCCCACCATCAAAGGAAATGCAATTGAAATACCTTTCTCGGGGTCTCCTACCATTCACCCAGATGCCCCAGCCAAAACCTAAAAGTCATCTTTGCTTCTATCCTCCTCTCTTCCAGCATCTAATCCATCAACAAGTCCTATCTCCAAATAAATCCCAAATCCATCACATTCTGCAATTCCACGTTCACCACCATGGTCCAAACCTGCATCATCATCTCTTGCATAGACAACTGCAATTGTTTCCTAATTGGTCTCCCTCCTACACACTTGCTCCTGCTCTAGGCCCCCACCACCGGGCAAACTCAACATGTACCCAACACACACAGACACACCATGTACCCACCACACAACAGACAGAACACGTACCCACCACACCACACATAGAGTGAACTTTATCATGTCAGGCTCCTGCCTATATCCTCCATTCGTCCTTGTCGTTCAAATAACATCCAAGTTCCTTACAAGACTCCAGAGCACTGCTTCTCTAACCGTAATGGGGATATCAGTCACCCGGGGAGGGATCTTATTAAAATGTAGACTGACTCAGTGAGTCTGGGGTGGGGCCTGAGATTTGGCATTTCTAGCGAGCTTGGTGCTTCTGGTTCACGGACTCTAGTGGAAGACCCTATATGATCTGGCCCACCCCTTCCTTTCAGCCACATCCCCTCACAGGCTTTCTCTCTATTCCTCTCCCACAGAGATCTCTTCCTGCTCCAAGGACTCTGCTTCCTCTGCCTGGTGCTCCCCTCTCAGCTCTGCGCCTGGCTTAATTCTTGTCATTCGTGTTCAATTCAACCATCACCTTCTCAAACAGGCTCTTCCTGATCACCCAAGCCCCCAACCCCATCTTGCTTGGGATTTTCTCAACCTCAGCACGTAGACAGTGGGGAGCTGTTCTGTACATTGTAGGATATTTAGTAGCATCCCTGGACTCTCCCCTCTAGATGCCAGGAGCATAACCTCCCCTCCCCATCTGTAATAATCCAAAATGTCTCCAGATGTTGCCAAATGTTCCCCAGAAGGCCAGTCCTCCCCAGTCTCCAGCTGAGAACCACTGCTCCATCTTGTCACCCTTTTATGTACTTCATGCCTCTGGTTTATCACTCTCTGTCATTATCTTATTTACTTGTTTATTGTCATTCTAGAATGTGAACCTGTGTGTGTCTTGGTCACCTCTGTCCCCAGCACTTTAAATAGTACCTGACACATAGTGGGTGTTTGGTAAATATTTGTGGAATGGATCAATGAATGAATGTGTTTTTCTTCCAAGTGAATTCTTAATGTTTTGTGGCTTGCCTTTTTATACTTAGCAATGTTCTAGGAAGATTTTCGTGCCATTTTTTTCCAGTATATTTTAAAACTTGGTATTGTGAAAATTTTCAAACATATACAGAAGTAGAGAAAATACTGTAACAAATCCCTCATGTACCCTCCCCAGCTTCAGCAACTTTAACATTTTGCCAGATGGAAAGTATTTGATCTTTCCAACCGCACTTTTTTCCCCACACACCATACGACTCCATCCATAAAGATAAATCTATAATAGATAAAGACATTTTTACATGACCACAATGTCTTTATTATGCCTAGTAAAAATTAATAATATGGAGTTGAGTCATCTAATCCTAGTCATATACAAATTTCCCCAGGTTTTTCAAAAATGTATTTTACAATTGGTTTGTCCAAATCAGAGTCCAAACAAGGTCAGGTCATTGCCATTTAGTGTGTGCCATAGTCAGTGGTGTGTGGGGGGTGGGGATGAAAACTAGTTTTATTAACTGCTGATTACTGGCTTATTCTTTTACAGGCACTATGCTAGTGTTTTATACAGGCATTATCACACGTGATCCTGGAAACATCACTTTTCAACAGCAAATGATGAACTCATTCTGCAGGTGAGACGCCTGAGGCTCAGAAAAGCTGAGTAACCTGCCCCAGGTCACTGAGAGAGGAACGAGTTGCTGAGATTTAAAGGCAGATGTCTTATCCCAAAGTTTTTGCTCCTAACCTTTATGCTGTTCTGAATATGTATGATAACAGAGAAAACAGTGGATAATTATTCAGGTTATAGATATTATAACACAAACAAACCATGAAGGAAAACATTCTGACTTTATGAAAGTCATGCAGAAGTGTGTTATGCCACCTGCTGACTGTTTGCAAGCATGATGCAATGTAACAGTTGTATTTCCACCAGACTGTAAACTCTATGATTTTTTCTTACTTTTTCTTTTTTTAAATTTTTTTTTTATTGCGGTGACATTGGTTTATAACATTATATAAGTTTCCGGTGTACATCATTATATTTCGATTTCTGTGTACATTACATCATGTTCACTACCCAAAGACAAATTACCATCCATCCCGGTACACATATGCCTAACCATCCCTTTCTTCCTTCCCCGTTCCCCTCTGGTAACCACCAATCTAATCTCTGTATCTGTGTGTGTGTTTGTTGTTGTTAAACTCTAAGCTTAATCTCCAAAAATGACCAGCAGAAGAGTTCAACAAGGATTTGCTGAGTGAATGTGTATCATTTGATACATCTCAGATTAATTTGTGGGTAAATTTTAGTTTAATCATAAAGTGTGAGATTTGGAAAGAATTATACAACTCAGCTAATTTAGTTACCCACAAAGTGCAGAAACCCTCTCAACTACTGGCAGCCATCAGATTTCTGCTTTAACATTCCCCATACAGGCAGCTCACTACCTCACAACATGGACAAAGCTAATCGTGAGAAAGTTTTTTCTCCCACAGAGCAAACTCTGCCTCTGTACCTTTCACCTCTGGTTTGTAGTTCTGTTCTGTGGAGCTAAACAAAATTAATCCAATCCTTCAAACATTACAGCTCCAAATATTTTGGTTGTAGTAATAAACTCTCTCTCGATTTCTCTTTCTATTGGTCACATTTAGGGAGCACTTGCTAAGGCCTAAAATAACTCCTTTGTTCCTCACCAGAACCCTACGAGGTGGGGCTGTTGTCCCCATGTCACAGATGAGGAGACTGCTCACAACCCTCCCTGACCACCCCTCCACCCCTCTTCATCTCTCTTCATGATTAATTTTTCTCCATAACATTTAGGTCACCACCTGACATGCTGTATATGTTACTGATTTATTTTCTCTCCCCTCTCACCAGCATGCCAACTCCCTGAGAGCAGGCTTGTGTTAAGTTTTGAGAACTGCTCTATCCAAAGTCTCTGTCTGAGCTCTGACATGAGGATTGCACCCTCTGGTGACACGTAACTCAGAATTCCCATAGAAATGTTTTTACTCAAACTGTAAAATATAGTAAAGTTTCATTCATCTTGACATGACATCCCCCCAAATGTTTCTCTTCATTTCGTCATGTATAAAGTAAATATATATTTTTTTAGCCCACAATATTTCAGGCAGAAAATAAAATAAAACGTGGGTAGGAATCATTATCCAACTGGGTTGTTATTGCCAGGAGAATGTGCAACAGTGTCTATAACACATTGTAAAACGTAAAGTACCCCACAGATGTCCCTCACTGCTGTCCAGAAAGTCATCTTTTCCCTCAGTAACTTGCTTTCCCCTCCCCCGCTCTTTCCACCTCATTCCTCCCCCAGCCCTCCTCCTCCCTCTTTCTCCTCCTCCCCCTCCTTCCTCTCCTCCCTCCTCTTCCCCTTTCCTCCCACTTGTCCCCCTCCGTCTCCTCCTCCTTCCTCCTGTCTCCTCTTCCCTCCCCTGTCCTTCGCGCTCCTGTTCCTTCTCTCCCTCCCCTCTTCCCCCTCCTCCTCTTCCCCATCCCCTTCTTCCCTCCCCTTCTTCCCCTCCCCTCTTCCCCGTTCCCCCTCCTCCCCATCCCGCCGCCCCCTCCCCTCCTCCTCCTCCCCTCCTCCGCCTCCTCCTCTCCTCTCCTCCGCCTCCTCCTCTCCCTCCGCCTCCTCCTCTCTCTTCGCCTCCTCTTCTCCCTTCGCCTCCTCTTCTCCCTCCGCCTCCTCCGCCTCCTCCGCCTCCGCCTCCTCCGCCTCCTCCGCCTCCGCCTCCTCCGCCTCCTCCGCCTCCTTCTCAGAAGATAATCTTTAGGCTTCTCCGCCCCCTAGTGGCCACTGGGCGTCACTGCGCTGTGTGCTGAGGAGACAGTCTCTCCCTCTCAAGGGATATAAAAGGAGAGGCCTCTAAATAGGAAGTCAAGGGCTGTGCACAGATGTGGGTTTCCCCCGCAAAAACGTTATAACAGAATTAGAAGGTCCGGTGAATGGGTTTGAATTCTGTAGGCCGCAAATTCAGGAGTTAAATTTGTACCTTTATTTGTATATAAACTGAGGTTTATTTCAGTCCCCAGCCCCTTTTCTGCGTAATGGCAGGGCCTTGATCTTAGTGAATCAGGCTACACCTAAGTTGTGGGCTTTGTCTTAATCGATTCAGGACTTCATCAGTTAATTTGGGGCTCCCCGTTTCCTCAATTGTATCTCAGTTTGGGATGAAGAGAAGAGCTCTGTCTTGTCCAGGGTCCTGGAAGGGTCACAGGCTCTCCATTGTCATCTGTCCCCTCGAGCATCTGCCTCCACATCCTTGTGCTCTGGTTTCTCAGCCTGGAACCGCACACATCCCCGCTTCTTTCCTCCGCATCCTGGCGAGGTGTCCTCGGGCCTCTCTGCCCCTCAGCCACGTCCACACCCAGCGAGCGACCCGGGAAACCTGCGGAGCTTCCCTTCCAGCCTGTGGTTCCACCTCAGGCCCTTCCTCACACAGCTGAGCCCGCTAAGTTCCTACATCTCTGTTCTAAGGTCATCTCAAACCTTCTTTTTTTCTTTTCACTGTGACCCACAACAATAAGAAATACATTTTATGTCATAATTCAGGACATACATTCAAATTTATGTATGCTGTATGCTCTTATAGTTCCATTCTGTTTTATTTGATTTTTTTTTTTTGAATGTTGGTCACTATTCAATATATTGATTTCACAATCCGTTAATGGACCAGAACCTGCGGGTTGAAAAGCACTGTTCTATGATTATTGTCTTAGCAGATGGTCTAGGCTGAATTTAAAAGACATTTTCCGAGAGAGCAACATGAACTGTCTACCAGGATAGGAACTCACATCGAAAATGCTAGAAGGAATTGGTCCAAAGGGCGATCTCTAATGAGAAGATTGATTTATAGATTTATTCAAACAATTGTTTTGTAGATGTAATACTTTGATCATAGCTGAGAGGGGTATTGTGTCAATCAAGTGGCCTGTTGTCTGATTCATTCCTCACCCTTCCCTTGCTCTGCTCCGCATCACAAGGAACTACATTTCCAGAGCGCTCTTGCGCTCTGGCTTGTGGGTTAGCCAATGGGAAGACTGACAAAAGACTGGCATGCAAGAGGAAGGCAGAAAGCATGGTATTTCTCCTCCCTCTCTGCTCCCTGTAGCATTTTCTGCCTCAGCTGCAACCATTCTCTGACTAGAGATCCTCCCTCTGGCATCCCAGTTCCTGCTGCTCATCCCCGGGGCATCCACTGTCACCGTTCCAGCTCCTGCTCTGGGCTCTCAAGCCATCTCTTCCCACAGTCCCTCTGTCTTTAGGAGTGATAACAGCTTCTTGCTGTCGCTAATCTCTGGGTTACTCTCCTGTGAGTTCCTGTCCCGGCAGCCAGTTCATTTTGCTCTCTGGCACAATGTGTTTTAAATTCAGTCCCGACTATCTGCTCCTTTAGGCCAGTAAGCCAATCTCTTGTATGAAATCCTACCTCAGAGAAAAGACTCCCTAAGGACTCTTCCATTTAAACTTTAATTTTCTCTACTGTAAAGTGAGGCTACTGACACTGTTAAAGTCCATTGACCAAAGATCTCTAGGAAAACACTTGTGGTCATACAGAGTTAGGTTTATTTAACTTGCTGTGGCAAGGAATAGTGCCCACTAGAAGAACCATGGGGCATCTAGCTAAGAGTGAGCTGGTAGAAGCTTATTATTCTCAGGAGGGTGTAAGGAAATCAGACATCAGTTCTGAACTGGGTGTTGTCAGGAAGTGGGGCAGTTCAGTGACTGGGTATCTCAGTAATTTTTACCAGGAGGAAGTGATTCGGGCTCAACACAAGGTTAACATGAGGGAAGCCATATTGTAGAAAAGAAACCCTGCTGTAACTTTGAATGACCTCTGATTAACTAACCCAGACATGCTCTGTGGACTTTATGGCCCCTCCCAGCTGCAATAAGTCAATAACTTTGTTCCTTTGAGTTCCTTAGGAATGTGATGACCCCTGGGCAGAGAGTCTGTGCTGATAGCCACCATCAATGACAACTGAAAGAACAGGGTATAGGGCTTTGCTCTGGTCTCTGATGCATATCCAGTAAAGCAAAAGACTATCAGGAACTAAGAACAGATGGATGCCTCCACCCTGAGACTAAATATCTGCCTCCACCTGGAGATCAGAGGGATGCCCCCACCCTGAGATCAGATACCTCTCCCACCCAGAGACCAGCCTCCTATATAACTGGCCTCTAGTCTTTGTTCTGTAAGATGGTTCTTTTGGATGTTAGTCGGCCATCTTCCCCCTTGCTAGCAAGCTGTAATAAACTGCCCTTTCTCTGCCACCATCTTGCCTCTTGCCGATTGGCTTTTGTCTTGCAGGGAGCAGATTGTGCCCTTTGTGCAGTAAGAGAAGGAGAAGTAAAGTGGGGCTGGAGATGTCTTGGGTCAGAAAGCACAGTCCCTCTGTTAAGCTGGAAAAGGAGGTGTTTACTTAATTTTGTGATTGCAGAGTGTCCTTATCTTTTCTTGTTTCAGACATAGCTATGGAGTGATCTTGTCTCCAACTTGTTCTATCACAGGTAACAGAGTAGCCTTGTCTGGTTATTGTCAATACTGCAAAAAAGTGTTTATATTCCATTGTCCTAGCATTTATCTTCCAGCTATTGGGTGGATTTTTTTTCACGTTTCCAACACCAACCTCATAGACTTATTGTGAGGATTGAATATAATTATGTAACAGCATTTGAAAATTCAGAGAAATATTTTTTGGCGCATAGTAAGTGCTTAATAAATATTAGCTTCTTATTGTCATTACTGCTGAGAAGATGATAGACTAGACCTTAGCGGTATTTTAAAACCAGCTGTACTAGTTCACAGGAGCCAATCGTTCACATCTCTTCCCAGCTCAACATTCAATGACTTCACATCTGTACCTTGAATAAACTATGGTGGTAGAATTTATACCATGGAAATTGGTAAACATTACGTACCAAAATAGTGTTTTTCCCTGAAGAGTTGGTTATTAAACATTTACCAGCATATCACTGCCTAGAGAATGACATGTGGAAATGGAGGGGCACTTAAGAAAAGTATCTGCTCTGATCAGCGTGAGAAGAAACTGGAAAGTCAATTAAAATAAAGTCATACCTAAAATGAGGCCCACATTAATATGGGATTTTTAGGGTAGTATTACACTTGCAGAAGAGTACTATCCATTTATATATTTCTTCTCAACTTGGACTTTTAGGGTGAGAAAGTAAAGTGCAGGAGGAATCCTAAATTAGTTTACAGAATAATTATACATTATTTTTTTTTTTTTAAAGATTTTATTTATTTTATTTTTTCCCCCCAAAGCCCCAGTGGATAGTTGTATGTCGTAGCTGCACATCCTTCTAGTTGCTGTATGCGGGACTCGGCCTCAGGATGAACGGAGAAGTGGTGCCTCGATGCACACCCGGGATCCGAACCCGGGCCACCAACATCGCAGCGCACGCACTTAACCACCAAGCCACAGGGCCGGCCCTATACATTATTAATGAGGTAATAATTTTTAGGATTTTGGAGAAATTCGTGTATTTTCTGCCATATGTGTAGCATGTGTGTGCTAATGACTCCCATTACCTTATCACTTGGTGTGTTATAAGAATGCTATAATTATGAGATTTGGAGTTTAAGCACTAAAACATGGGAGATTAATAAGAAAGGGACAATAAAACATTATTGTATTAGTGATGTATTAATGATACAAGTTGCTCTAACACAGAAACCCATAAATCTCAGTTTTTCAACTCAATAATGTTTATTTTTTCTCTCAGGCAACATCTCATGCAGATTTTCTGGTTGGTCTTCACATGGTTGCTGAGGGACTCTCGTGTGCTCCCGGAGTCTAAGGGCATGGGGTCCTCTGCTGGATCCTCAGCATTTGACAGACAGAAAGAGAAAGAGACAGAGAGAGGAACCCCATGGGAGGTTTTCCGGGATCAAGCTTCAAAGTTGTGAACTGGCTAGTTACAATTCCTCTCACATTCCATTTCCCAGATCTCAGCCACATGACAATATCTGATTGCAAGGGAGGCTAGAAACGTAATTTAGACTGAATGTTTGTGTCCCTCTAAAAGTTCATATGCTGAAAACTAATCCCCAGCCTCTAGTACAATACTTGACCATTGTGTCACAGGGGGTCCACAACCAAAAGAAGGGACGCATGTCAACTCCGAGAGTCTGATTTCTTAGAGAGGCCACCATCCCTGTGGGTAAACTTCCTGATGTTTATTCTTAGCAGGGAGCAGTAGACACAATGTGGATGGTGTGGGGGGTGTGCTAATCAATGAGGACATACTGTGTGGAGGGCAAGCTGATCTCCTGGAGAGACCTCTAAAGAGGCTGTGCCTTAGCTTTTAGTTACTTTTAAAAGGTAATAAATAAATATAAAAGTAAAAATATAAAGTACTACAGAGAACACTAAAGCAAGGAAAAGAGATAAGGAGAGTCAGAGGTATGCAATTTTGTGAATAGTGGACAGGGAAAGTGACAAAGACCTAAAAGGTGCGGGGACATACCATGAAGACATCTGATGAAAGAGAGGTCCAGGCAGAGGAACAGCAATGCAAAGGACCTGAGGTGGGACCAGGCCTTATGTGTTTGAGGAGCATCAGGGAGGTACTGGGGAAATGGACTAATCCTGCCAACAAAAGATGCCTCTGTACCAGTTAGAGGAGGGAACACAATTTATGACTTAGTTAAGCATGCTCAGATTTACACGTGTGTGAGGTAGCACAAAAGGGATTACAAAGTCTGGAAAGAATTCATGCAAATTTATCCAGTAAAAGTAATTTATCCAGCAAAACGTATCCAGTGAAAGTTCTATTTCCTTAAGAGACAAATGGATGCAACTTGTGTTTTTTATACACCTCAGGAGAGACTCCTGAGTTAATTTCAGAAGTATGTGTTTACAGCCAAGGCCAGAAGGCCCATGACCTTGCATGGTAAAATCAAAGGCAAGGCCTGAGCATATTATGTCCTTAAGGAGATACCCTAGGGAAGGAAGGGTGAAGAGGGTGTTGCCTCCCTCCTCAAAGCCCATGACCTTGCATGGTAAAATCAAAAGGCAAGGCCTGAGCATATTATGTCCTTAAGGAGACACCCTAGGGAAGGAAGGGTGAAGAGGGTGTTGCCTCCCTCCTCAAAGAAAATTTCACAATTTTGCCCTTACAGAAGCCACTGTGGCTGGGGCAGAGTGCTGAGGGGAAGAGGAGGAAGAGATGAGATCACAGACATACGAGGTGGGCCCACCAACCTTACACACAACACATCCACAAGTTTTCATTTTTCTGCATCGTAAGAGGGAAGTGGAAAGCTGTCATGTTGCACCTCTGTGGACTCCTTTTCCAACCTCCAGTTCCTCCTTATTTCTTCCTCTCTGCCTTTGTCTTTTAATTAGTTTTTTTAAACTATTTTTTTATTGTGATGAAATATACAAAACATACAATTTGTCATTTTAACCATTTTAAGTGTATAATTCAGTGGCATTAAGTGCATTTACATTGTTGTGCAGCCATCACCACCGTCCATCTCCAGAAGTTCTTCTTCATCTTCAACTGAAATTCTTTACCCTTTAAACTCCCTATTCTCCCCTCCCCTTAGCCTTTGGTAACCACCATTCTACATTCTGTCTCTGAATTTGACTATTCTAGGTAACTCATATCAGTGGAATCATACAATATGATACAATATCACAAATACAATATTTTTCTGAGTCCCTGCTTTCAATTATTTTGAGTAAATACCCAAAAGTGGAATTGCTGGATCATATGGTAATTTTACGTTTAATTTTTTGAGGAATCACCATACTGTTTTCCACAGTAGTTGCATCATTTTGCATTCCCACCAGCAATACATAAGGGTTCCAATTTCCCCATATATTGCCAAAATCTGTTATTTTCTTTTTTCCTTTTCAGTAATAACCATCAATAAGTGGTGTGAATCTTTTTTTTTTTTTTTTTGAGGATGTTTGGCCCTGCAATAACATCTGTTGCCAATCTTCCTCTTTTTCTTTTTTTTCTTCTCCCCAAAGCCCCAGTACATAGTTATGTAGTATAGTTGCAGAGTGGTATCTCTTCTATGTGGGATGCCGCCTCAGAATGGCTTGATGAGCTGTGAGTGGGTCCGAACCCAGGATCCCAACCCGCAAACCCTGGGCACCTCCAAAGTGGAATTTGGGAACTTAACTGCTAGGCCACCAGGCCGTTCCCAGGTGTGAATCTTTTAATTAAGTTTTAAACACATAATTACACTTGACGTATATTTTTTTACCCCTCACACAAATTTATGTTGGCATTCAAGAGGCAGTCTGGAACTTGGAGTACCTACCAGGGTTGAGCAGACTTGAGGATGACCCACTGCAGGAATCAGGAGCAATCCAGCTGAGAGGGGAGACTTTACTCAGGGGAAGTGGTAGCAGACAAGTGTCTGTGTTCAGGTGAGCAGTCAGGAGGTAGCTCCACAAAGATTTCGACAGTGTGTCTTGTCAAAGAGAGTGTGAAGATCTCAGAAATGAGATGTATGGCAGGAACAAAGACCTCTGGAGACCCAGACAAGCTACTGATATCGTAGGAATCCGTCAGCAGGTGGGTAATGGTGGGCAGGAAACAGTCTGCGGAGGGGCCTGGCAAAAAACAAAGGGCTTATTCCTTAGATCTTCAGGACTAGATACAAGTTTCTGAAATAGGTACTAGGTAGAAACAGGAACATGGACACAAAGACAAAGCCAGATATCAGAACTGTGGGCCAAGGTCAAAATAAGGAACAAGGGTGAGTTGGTGCTAAGAGCAGGGTTTGAGGGATCCTGAAAACTCTCTTGCCTGAGCCTCAGATTGGAATAGCAAAACTGAGTCTACAAGGCCTGGGATCATGGCTCTCCAGCTCTGGGAAAGAAAAGGCTACACAGGCTGTGAAACAAGGCAAGGACTGAGAGAAGCAACTTCAGCATCAAGGTGCTCCAAGAACTTATTAGTAAGACTGAATAACAATCTAATTTTAAAATGTTACCCAGCCTCTCTTCAATATTAGCAACAATTGATTACAAACAACCAGACACAAATCAGCTGTGCTGTGAATTATCATTAAACATCAACTAAAACAAATGAATAAAGAAATTTCCATGAGTTAAAGTGTTTCACCAAATTTTTAATTCCAGTTACCGATTTGAGTTGATGTTAATTTCCAGTTTCATCTGTAGTCCTATTTTGCAGATGCCCTTTCTGATTGTAGCTGCAACCTGGGATGACAGCCATTTTTACTAATTTTTTTTTTATTGTTTTCCTTATTAAAAAAATCAAAGAATAATTCTAATATCTGAAATAAACTAATTCATTTCATTCTGTTTTATAACACTAAACTCTATGGAAGAAACTAACAATTGACGAATGTAAGTTTTACCACAATCTCTGCCAAACCACTCTGGTGAGGTGGACAAAGGCATTTAAGAATTCCAGCAAACCTTATAGTGATAGTAATTACACTGACATTTATTGAGAGCTCACAGTGTGCCAGGTAGGCATCATTCTAAGCATATGTAAACTCCTTTCGAGCACATCACATGTATAAACACACCAATCCTATAAGGTAAGTGCTACTATTATTATGGCCATTTTACAGGTGAGGAAAGTATAAATTTCAATTTTCAGTCAACAGCTGATCACACTGAGTTCTCCGGCAGCACCACATCTATAGATTCATTCCTTTCTCTGAGCGGCTGCAGATCCTCCTAAACCTTTGGTCGTTTATTTTCTGAAAGCCCAGTTCATCTCACCTCCCAATGCTGCTGGCTTCCAACACATCCCTCACTCAGGTCACCTAACCTCTTTCCCGGATCCCACAGAGGGACTATGTTCTCTTGCTAACAAGCCCATACCCGCATATAACCTCCAAGGATACTCCACATTCTGCAGTCAGACTCACACTCTTCCAATCCGATATTTATGGTCCTTTACAATTCCCAACCCAAAACCTGGGCTCTGGACCGATTTTTCAAGATTAAGAGAGGGCAACTTTAATTTTCAGAGAAAGGTGCGTCTGTTTTACAGTAGTGGATCACTTTTCAGAATATCTTTTTCTAGGAGTTCAAGGCGACCTCTCCACTATTTGGGGACACCGTCTGCGTGTAGATTTCAGGTCTCCAAAAAACTCCGCTGAGATTCGAAACCCGGGTCTCCGCTTTCTTAGAGAGGCTCTTTAACCCGTCAAACCACGGTGCCAGAAATACTTACTTGCTCCTGCAAGAAAAGATGTCTTGCTCTTTTTAGGGGCAGTTTCAGATCCAGTGATCTGGTTCTGAACAACTCTCGCAGTATGAAATCAATCATGTTTCCCGTCAACTAAGGACAACAGAGGATGCAGGGAAAGCAGTTATCTCGAAGATGGGATGCGGCACAACTTAAAACAGCCAGCCCCTCGTGAATTCATTTCACTGAAATACTAGTTAGAATCTACAATCTGCTTTGGAAACAAATTCAAAACGCACCGTAGTCAGCGTCCCTGACCCGGGGTGGAGGGGAGGACACATTATTACTCTTAGCTACCTCCCCTACCCGCTCCGCTCCGAACCGACCCACCTTAAACGGAACGTCTATATTTCCAAAAAGACAAAAACAACAAAACCTCCGAAACGTCTATTTTTTATAAATATGGAGAAAAATAGGTAAGAAAAGGAACGAAGTAGAATAGAAAGAACTGAAAATAGAAGCAATTCGGAGGCAGAGACAATCAGGGAGGGACTGGATGGGTAGAAGTTTTGATCCAGAAGGAGATAGGGAGGCGTTATTTTGTATTCAGCTGAGTGGTCTTCACCGAGTATAGAAAATTAATTCCATAGATCAGGTTGACAGGTATAGAAAACGAGGGCTTTCGTGAGACCTCGTGGCGCAACGGTAGCGCGTCTGACTCCAGATCAGAAGGTTGCGTGTTCAAATCACGTCGGGGTCAACTGTTTTAGTGCCTGTCGGGGTTACTAGTCTGTGAAGTGAAATGTAGACGAAGAAAAAGATCCCTTCCCTGCTTTCTCCGACCTTGGATGCCATCCTTATACTGTCTTTGAGAAGTAAATAAATAAATAGGCAGGTATATATAGTAACATATAATATTGTTATTGTATTTGGGGGCTTGTTTCTGGGCCTATAGAGAAGTTTTTCTCTTCAGTTGCAAACATTCTGAATGTCACTCTTCACCAATTCGTCCATATCCCCAACCCTCCCGGCCTTCTCTCCACGCTCGCCTCTGTGCCAACAGATCCATCTCTTCATCCACATCTCTCTCTCCAACCTCCAGAAGCTTAGCAGATCTTCTCAGACAACTAGTCTGGTTCGAGTGGGTGACCTAAACTCATCTGCTTCACACCTGGGTCAGCTTTTCCGTGCCAGAGAGGTTACACAGCAATCACATCCTTGGCTCGCTGCGATTCCCCTCCGCCGGCAAATCACAGAAGGAGTCAGTCCACTTCCAGAGGCAGAAAATCTGAACGCAGGTTTTGTTCGTTTGTTTTTGCCAAATTGAGACTACAGGGAACGAACCATTACATCAGAGAAAGTTAGTCCTCTGGGCTAGAAGTTCCATATACCCCCTAAAACTCTGTGTGAAAAAAAAATGTGCAGGAATATGTGTTTTTTTCTTACCTGGAGCTCAAGACCAACCCCCCACCCCTCCCCCCCAACACATTATGAGCCATCACATTACAGCGTGGAAGAAGCGGAAAGCACATTTATTTCGTCAGAGTCTATTATTTTGTATAGCTT
This sequence comes from Ceratotherium simum simum, assembly GCF_057802395.1. NCBI lineage: Eukaryota > Metazoa > Chordata > Mammalia > Perissodactyla > Rhinocerotidae > Ceratotherium > Ceratotherium simum. The sequence continues at coordinate 24,482,102 of NC_141912.1, read as the reverse complement.
AGAATGACTTGAAAACATGAGATTTGAGATATCAGCACAAATTTCGTTATAGATGTAATGTACACATGCACACTGTACTCAGTAAGGGACTTGATATCTAATCATGCCTTTGTGCACCGGAAGAGTATATACGAAATAATCTTTTTCCATTTCTTGTTAACCGTTTTTTTAGTAATTAGTTCAGGTTCATGGCCATCGCATTACAAAAGACAGATAACTGCTCTGGAAAAAGAGAATATGTTTAGTTCTGCAGATAAAAAAAAAAAAAAAGGCAAACCAGAGACAAGCAGAATACTAACCAAAAGTGATAATACCCGGTAGCAGAGTGGCGCAGCGGAAGCGTGCTGGGCCCATAACCCAGAGGTCGATGGATCGAAACCATCCTCTGCTAGAGTTTATGTGTTGCTTTTCTCCCCTCCAGGAGGTCTACTGAGAAATGAGGAGGAAGCTAGTGAAGTTGCCATGGGGACCTTTGGGGCAGGGAGTGGAGACAGGGAAGAGGCTGTTGGTTTTTGTTACAAATCTTGTGAAATGTTTGATTCTTTAAATTATATGTATGTAAAAAGGATAAAAGTCTAACAAAATTTGCTATCTGCCATCTGTATATTTTCTGTGGTGAGGTGTCTGTTAAGGTCTTTGGCCCATTTTTTTAAGCATATAAAAAGATGCTCTACATCATATGTCATGAGAAAAATGCAAATTAAAACAGCAATGAGATTCCACTACACACCTATTAGCATGTGCAAAATACAGAACATTGACAGCATCAAATGCTGACTAGGATGTGGAGTCACAGGAACTCGCATTCATTGCTGGTGGGAACGCAAAATGGTACAGCCATTTGGAAGACAGTTTGGCAGTTTCTTACAAAACTAAACATATTCTTACCACAGAATCCAGCCATTGCACTCTTTGTTATTTGCTCAAAGGAACTGAAACTTATATGGACACAAAAACCTGCACACGGATGTTTATAGCAACAATAATCATAATTGCCAAAACTTGGAAGCAACCAAGATGCCTTGCAGTGGATGAATGGACAAATAAACTGTAGTACATCCAGACACCAGAATATTATTCAGCATTAAAAAGAAATGAGCTACCAAACCATGGAAAAACATGGAAGAACCTTAAATGTATATTACTAAGTGAAAGCAGCCAATCTGAAAGGCTACATACTGTATAATTCCAACTATATGACATTCTGGAAAAGGAGAAACTATGCAGATGGTAAAATGATCAGTGGTTGCCAGGAGTTCGTTAGAGGAGGAAGGATGAATAGGCAGAGCACAGAAGATTTTTTAGGCAGTGAAAATACTCCGCATGATACTATAGTGATGGATACATGTCATTATGCGTTTGTCCAAACCCATAGAATGTACAACACCAAGAGTGAACTGCAATAAGCACTATGGACTTTGGGTGATTATAATATGTCGATGTAGGTTCATCAATTGTAACAAATGTACCACTATGGTAGTGGATGTTGGTAATGGGGAGGCTTTGCATATGTGAAGGCGTGTGTACTTTCCTCTCAATTTTGCTGTGAACCTATCACTGCTCTAAAAAAAATTAAATCTTAAAAGAGAGAGACAGGGAGAGAAAGGGAAAAAATTGCTATCTAGAAATCTTCTCTTTGTGAAACTCCCAATCTTAACTCTGAAAGAATGATGCATTTGAAAGGTCTTCCCCTATTAAGTTTTTATCATCTAGTGTGAGAATTGGTCAATCAATTTAGCGATGTGATTTAAAGAAAATTTGTGTAAAAGAAGAGTGGTAAACTATAGCTGGAGCCTATGTTATTAACATACCTGTCATTTTGCGTAAAATGATATTATAAAACAAAATTAAAAATATTTTTAAAAGTATATAATACACAGGCCTAGGAAAGGGAAATTTGTGGAATTCCGAAGAACGTAAGCAAAACAACGAGCCAACCAGGAGTCGAACCTGGAATCTTCTGATCCGTAGTCAGACGCGTTATCCATTGCGCCACTGGCCCTACTGCGAATAACATTTGCCTTGAACTTGAGAAAAATGAAGTAGTCTAATTACTTTGTTACTCTAAATATGAATGTGTGAAATCTTTTCTTTCAACTTCCTTTTTTCTGGTCACCAGGACTCGAATCCAAAAACTTCAGAATTGAAAGAAAACAAAGGTCTGCTGGTTCCTTTGTCTTAGTTTACTCATGCAATATGATTCCTTCGTAGTCCATGAGAACTCCATATTGATGTAACTCGTAAAAAAGTCTGAGAACATGTTTAATACTTTGACAAGAAGCTTGTAACTGAACGTCAATTAGACGGCGCATACAAGACCGGACTGCGTAAAAACTAGATCCCGTAGTCGGCAGGATTCGAACCTGCGCGGGGAGACCCCAATGGATTTCTAGTCCATCGCCTTAACCACTCGGCCACGACTACAGATATTGGAGCCTCCTTTCAATATGCTCCATGTTACTATATATCATTTACTCTACGCTACTTCAGGATTTAGTAATAGGAGAGGGCAAGACAAAGGATCCCAGGTCCCATTAATAAAACCGGAGAGGAATCAACCAACTTCAACTCTAGTATGGGGTAAGCTGAAATGTTCTTTGGGTCTTTTTTGGAAAGTAAATCAGTGATATGTTGCAATAACTTTAAAAATCCTCATATTTTTGCCAGAGTAGAAAATTTATCCTCAATAAATAATCTGACAACGATGTTCTTTACAGATACCCTCTGTCTTCAGACACCTAATCCAGCACCTGGAATACAGTAAGAGCTCAACAAATGTCAGCTGCTGTTGTAACCATCACTTTTAAATTCAAGAATGGGGATCCACCAAAATGTTCCCCAGGGAAGCCTATCTCTTGTTTCTTCGTAAATCTCAAAACACTTTAAAGCAGCAGATAGAATATTTTTGAATGAAATAGGAAAGTAGAAAATATTTCTGAGAATCAAGTCCACTTCACTGTGTGGGGCCTTCTCTCACAAGTGGGAGAACAACTGTATTTGATACTCTGTGGATAATGGTTTAAAAATATTTGTGAAGACCACCTCTAAAGCAAGAACAGAGCCCTAGGATCTCCACATTTCTGAAACTACACAACCGTTCCCACAATCTTATCTGTATGTGCGTGTGTGTAGGTGTATTAGAGTGCAAGTAGGGGATTCTGTAATCAATACTTCCATTCTATGAACAGAGGGATAGGGCATGATTGATAAACAACTGCTTATGTGCTAATGGATTAGAAATTATCTCCAACCCAGATCTCTCTTCTGGGCTCCAGAATATACAACTGTCCTAGTTATTTCTTTCTTTTTGTTTTTTTTTTTTGAATTTTTTGTTTATTGCAGTAACATTGGTTTATAACATTGTAAAAATTTCAGGTGTACATCATTATACTTCTATTTCTGCATAGATTACATCATGTTCACCACCAAAATACTAATTACAATCCCTCACTGTCCTAGTTATTTCTTTTTGTATGTCCATGGGCATCTCAAAAGCAATACATCCCAAAATGAATGCTCCATCCTTTCCCCCCAAACTTGAACCTCCTCCGACAACCCAAATTTTTTGACAAGAAAAATACCCAGATACCAACACCAAAGACTTAGAACTCCTCTTATCCTTCTTCCTCTCCCTGACTCTCTCCCTACAGGCCATAGGTTAACCAAGCCTTCAGTTCAACCTCCTAATTATTTCTCAAATCTGGCTCTTCCTCCCAAGCCTCTGGCCCATTTTCTTAGATCAGGTTCTTAAAGTTTCTCATAGGAGTTATCACAACAACTTCATAGAAGTCTTTTGGCCTCCAGTCCCTCATCTCTGAACTGATTCATTCATTTCTTCATTCTTTCAATAATTTTATTCTGAGCACAATCACAGGCCAAGCACTTTGCTAGGTGCTGCTCATTCAACGGAGAGCAAGAAAAATATAGCCACTCCTTTGAGAGATTTCTAGAGTATACAATTACAGAAGTGAACATCTACAATTTAGGATGACAAGAGAGGTCCAGTGTGCCATTGTAGCCCATAGAAGAAGTGGTAGATCCCAATCGTGAACATCTTAGGTGGTTGCCTGGAGAGTCACTCATCAGACTCCAAGCTTCATGAAGAAAGATTCCGGTTCTACCTTCGTTATCTCTGAATGGGTAAATGGGTACTCAATAAATATATGTGGAATGAATCATATTTAAGCTCAGATCTAAAGGATGTGTGGGAGTGAGCTAAATCGGAAAGAGGGATTGTGTTCTAGACCTAAACCTCATAGAATATGAGAGAAACTGAAGAAAGCTCTGTCTTGCTGGAATATTGATTTTTGAAGGGGTACTGGGAGGGACAGCAATGAGAGAGAACACCAGAGATGTAGTTTAGGGCAGATTATGTAGGTAGGGCTATGTCAGCACTAACCTGTGTGTTCCTTGGAGAATGCAAATCTGATTGTGTCTCCTCCCTCCTTTAGTCTTTAAAGGTTCTCCATGACCTACAGGAAAGATCACAAATGGCATAGGAGGCCCTTATCATGGGCATCTATCGAAACTTCTCAGTTCCCTTTCTGGCCACTCTGTCAAGGGATCCTGGGACTCCTCAGGCAAGGAAGGATCTGCCATTCCTCACATGGCGCTGGTTTCTTCATGCTGGCCCTCTGCCTTGTCTCCTTGGAGCCCTGTGCTCTTCCTTCAGGGCCTTTGTTTAAATAGGACAGCCTCTGCCAAGGCTTTTTTAAAAATTCAAACTTTTATTACAAAAAATTTCAAACATACAAAAAAGTTGAAAGAATAGGGAATTACCTGTATACCCACCACCCAGATTCAACAATTGTTAACATTTTGCCAGATTAGTCTTATGTACCTTTTCTACAGAATCATACGAAATTCATTTGCAGACATTCTGACACATCACACCTATATACATCAACAGGTATCGCCTAAACACGTCTTATAAAACCACAATACTGGTATCATAACTAAGAAATCTAACAATTCTTTACAAAAATATCTACTATCCACTCCTTATTTAAATTTCTCTAATATGTCTTTTGGATCCAGTTTTTCTAACCAAGATTCAATCAAAGTTCATTCATTGCGTTTGGTTGTAACGTTTCCTTAATCCCCTTAGAGAAGTCTCCCAGCTTTTTGTTGATGTTGTTGCTTTGACATTGACTTTTTTAAAAGACTAAGCCAATCGTCTTGCAGAGTGTTCCACATTCTGATTTGTCTCACTGTTTCCTCGTGACTTTTAATTTATTCCTCTACTCAATAAACTAGAAGTTAAGTCTAAAGAATTGATTAGCTCCCTTTCATTGGTTAGATTAAATTCAGGTTAAAAATTTTGGGCTTGACACTGTGTACTTGATACAGTACTTCACATCAGGAGACTCTTATCAGGATATCCTACTGATAGGGAAGATAAAGTGGTGGTACTTTGAGACCATGCACATATTATTTCCCAAAAACTTTCCTAAGGGTTTTGAGATCGTTAATACTCTTTGCCTGAGTTTATTATTTCTCCGGGGATTGCAGATGATGAGTCTTCTAATTCTACCATTGTCCTACATTTATTAGAGGGTCCTTTTGTCAAACTTGTTGACAGTTTTCCTGCCTTTCCCTGCCCCCTAGCCTTTCCTAGGCTGCTTCACATTCTCCCTGTTATAACTATCTTGGAATGCAGGTAGGTTGACGTTAAATAGTGAAAGGCTCTGTCCGAGGTGTTTGCACTATCGTCGAGTGGGCAGAAAGAGCTTGAGAGACGTTATGCAACCTATCAGGTCCACAATAGTTCTGACACTCGAGTGTGCATAGGACTTACTTGGATAGCTGGTTGGAACCCAGATTCCTAGGCCCCACCCCTAAAGATTCTAATTTTGTAGTTCGAGGACAGCTCCGAGAGGGAAGGCGGACTGGCTGAGAAAGCTTGCATTTCTAAGAAGCTCCCAGGCGCTGCCGCTGGTTCGCGGACCAAATTTTGAGTAGCGCTGATCCGAATGGACAGTGTGGTGATATTGCGGAGAGACAGAGAGAGAGAAACACTTGGAGGGGAAAAAGAGGAAAACAAAGGAAGGGGTGTGGGGGAGAAATACACGGAGGATGAAACTATTAAGGTGAAAAGGAGATTTCTGATTACCTATTTTAACCGAGAAAATAGAATCATTAAGTGGTAGAATGAACATTCTTGGGCAACGTAGATAAAAATTGAGCAGCCCCAGAGCAACCACGAAGGGATTCGAACCCTCAATCTTCTGATCCGAAGTCAGACGCCTTATCCATTAGGCCACGTGGTCCTTCCACACAGTGGGCACTGCATGTGGAAAATTTGTTGAAAGAAAACAATCTCAGAGCTATAACTTGAACATAGTGAAATTATTATTGTAAATCAAGACATTTCTAACACCTCAAAAATCTTACAGTCTAGTTGGGGAAACAACTTAATGGTCAAAATTACTGTAAAGTTACAACCGAGATAACTACCAAGGAGAGGAATGTGATGCTACAATAACTAATAATAGAGGGCTTTGTCTTTTGATGGGAATCGGGGAGAAAGGCCAGAGCCAGGCAGGAACGCTTGAGCTGAGAGCTGAAGGAGAAGTCAGCGGATTGCTTTAGGTACCCTGGGAAGATCGTGGATTAAACACAAGAATTTACTTTTGCGCACTCCATAAATCCCACTGAAAACAACTCTAAAACGTAAATTCAAATAGGACAAAAGATTCTGGAGAGTTGATAACAGCAACAAAATTTTGTGATCTGGAAAGCCGATTGAAGAGTGATAGTTGATTTGCCAGACACGAGAAAGCTGAATTCTAAACAAGTAGATCGTACATCGCACGATCTCCATCCTTATCCCCTATACCAGGTTCAGGAATTTTCAGCAGTAGCTTCGCCTGGAAACTGCCTGTTATGGAGCTGAATTGTGTCGTCCCCCCAACTTCATATGTTGAAGCTCAGAACGTGACTGTATTTATAGATAAGGCTTTCAAAGAGGTAAAGTAAAATGAGGTCATATGGGTGGGCCCTGGTCCAATATGACTGATGTCCTTATAAAAAGAGATTAAGGCACAGCCACACAGAGGAAAGACCATGTGAAGAAAAGAAGATGGCCATCTACAAACCTGCTGACAGGTTGATCTCAGACTTCTAGCCTCCAGAACTGTGAGAAAATAAATTTGTTGCTTAAGCCACCGCATCTGTGGTACTTTGTTATAGCAGCCCTAGCAAACTAATACATTGCCCCTCCTCCACCCCGGAAGAAGACTGGAAGTGTATTTGCTTCAGAGAGGAAGGTATCCGGTCTCTGGGCTGGAGCAGTGATTCTCAAACTTGTGCCTGCATCACAATCCCCTGGAGGACTTGTTAAAACAGACTGCTGGGACCTCCCCCCAGTTTCTGATTCAGTAGTCCTGGGATGTGGCGGAGGATTTGCATTGCTAACAAGTTCCCAGCTGATACTGATGCTCCCGGTCCAAGGAACACTTTTTGAGAAACACTGGGCTGGAGGAAGATCATGCACAGGGCTAGTAGAAAATGGTAGGAGGGTAAATAAATACTAGCGATTTGCTTTGAGTTGTTAATGGAATGGCGCATGTACGCTGTTAGAGACCAGAAGGCTCACGGATTTCGACTGAGAAGTGAGGGTGTCCGGAAGACACGCATTTACGCTAGGCTTTCACCAGATTGAGAATCCGGAGGGGCGTGCACTGAGAAAGGAGGGCGGTAGGGGGTGGCGAGGCCTGGCACCGCAGGGCAGTGCAAGGCTGGGAGTCTGTTTCAGAAGAAGAAGTCTAGTGAATTTATAGAAAAAGTAGTATTTCAAACTTCAAAGCCATTCTTATTCCTGTTTCACTGCGAATCTAAAGCCAATACGTACACAGTTTTTCTTAAAATAGGAAAATGTCAACAAGTGGAAGGACTGAACGTGAGAAACCACTGAGTTTCCCCATACGGAACATTTGGGTTTTGGGATTAATATTTCATCTGGTCAATTCCTTATCTTTCTCAACGAAGTATTAGCGAAGCTATGGATAGTGCAGAGAAAAATGATCACATCTACCAATAAAAAGATATAAATCTTTAGAACCTGGAGGAGAGGAGAAAGGATTGTTTAAATCCTAATATAAAATAAAAACTGCTTTTACCCATGACCTCGTGGCGCAACGGTAGCGCGTCTGACTCCAGATCAGAAGGTTGCGTGTTCAAATCACGTCGGGGTCAGTTGTAATTTTCTTTTGGGGAGAGAGAGAAATAAAAAGCAGGGCTACTTTCCTCTGAAGTACATGTAGTTGACCTTGAGACCAGTTAAGGCCTCCAAGACCGAGTTGAGGTAAAAAGAACAGATTATCCATTCTTATCAGAATTTCAGTAGGATGCATTTGTGATTCTACTTTTGCCCTTAGCTTGCAATTGGAATTCTAAAACCGGGGATGGGGGGAAGGTGGGGGACGGGCGGGACACGACGAATTCCCCAAACGGACAGCGCATCTTTTGCAATTTTCTTTATCAGAGAGATTTAATTTAAACACTCTCCTCTTTGGCATCAGGGAGTGCATAGTTTTCTGGTTTCCTTTTCTTCTTTGATAGCTTCTTTTCTCATCCTTTAGCTGTTGAGGACACTTCCCTCCACCAAAGCCCTAACATGTTGGCCTTTTCCCTGGCTCATCCTCTGCGCTCTTTGCTTCCTGACTGTTCCTTTGTCTTTCTGCCTACAACAATTCACCCGGCTTCTCAGCTTCATTCCCACCCCTACCCCCACTGAGCCAGGCTCCTGGAACCATCCTGGACACTTCCTCTTCTTCACTTACCAATCTCAGTAGGGAGTTCTGCTGAGGTTTACCTCCTAAAATGTTAAATCCCATTTATCCTCTTCTCTTCGTTATCCCAATGGCCTCCTTCCTTCCATCAGTATCTCTTGCCCCCTGGGAATTAACATGAACCTCCTGACTGCTATTCCGAGATCTCCTCTTGCTCAGTTAAATCAGTGTCCTTATTATGCTTGTTTTAATGAAAATCTTATTTTGATTCCCCCGCTTAAAACAAAACAACCAACTGTGCTGATTAACCCTCTGTCACACGGGCCTTCTTTCATTTCCTGCAAGGCATGTTGCTCCTTCCCTGGGAGGGCCTTTGTCCCAGCCCTTTCTTCTGTGAGGAATGTTCTCTCTTGTTCCCTGCGTGATTCAGACACTCATCCCTCGGTGGTCAACCAAAACAAAATGCCAGTTCCTCAAAGTGAGCCTGTCTTCCATCTCTAGATAAGGCCTTCCAGTTATACACTCCCAGAGCTTTACTTCCCAGACGTTTATCTCATTCCCTTCAACCATCTATACTCTTGCAATGTGCTGTTGATAAAGTTAATTCATATGCTGGGACCTACAAAATGGAGGCTGCCCCTGTGGCCGGCCCACTTCACAAATCTAAACCTAAATCAGCTTACATTTGCAGGAAACACCTGTCAAGGAAACCTAGCATACTCCAATCACAAGCCTCCACTTCAGCTCTACCCAGCTCACCCTACCCTAGAAATAGGACCTGCCAGCCTTATAAGAAAATCCCCATCTCCTAGGCAATCACACCCTTTTCCTGTATTGCCTCTTCTAATGCTCTATAAACTGTGCTGTTGCCCAAAATCCCTCAGGAAGAGCGCTCCACTGCTGTGAGGCACTGTACTCCCCCAATCCATGGATTGGTTTCCCTCGAATAAATGACATCAAACTAATTACTAAATTATTTGAGTTTTGTCGTTTGACATTGTTTATGATTCTTACCCCCTATAATGTATGCTCCCTGAGAGCTGGACCCTAGTGCCTAGCAAAGTGTCTGGCACACAGAAAGCATTCAGTTTCTGAGGAGCGACAGGAGAGGGCAGACTGTATGCTATTAACTTTACCATGGCTTTGCTAAACACTTTCTCAGAGATACCAGGGTTGTATGTCAGCAGCATGCTGGCTGGATAACTCAGTGAACAATGAGTTAAAATCATTCTTTATCATAAATGCCCTTCTTTCTTCATTTCCCATAAAATGAACCTATGCAACTGTAGAGAAGAAGGAAATAGTAGTCCTCTACCCTTCTAGGTTCTTATGGCTGGTCTAAGAATTAAATTGACATGAGACAGAAAAACAAGAGAAAATCAAACAAGTTTAATAGCATGTATACATGGGAGAAACCCAGGAAAACTGAGTAACTCACCAAAATGGTTGATGCCGCCACCTTAAATACCATCTTCAGCTAAAAGAAAAAGAGGACGTGGGGTACTGGTTTGAGACTCCAAAGGGGAGGAAAGCAATTCACATGAAGATGGAAAAGCAAATATTTGGTAAATAAATGTTCATCATGCTTTGCAAAGACAATGAGACGTGGGAAGAACTTTGATCAAATGGGCCTTGCTAGGTTCTTCCCTGTCTACCACACCTAGTTCATATTATACTATAGTTATCTATGGTATTAGCTCCTTTCTGGAACAGGCCTTCTATCTTAGATTCCTTTAGGCAGTTAGAGGAAGGTCAAAGTTTCTTCCTGAGTCTTTTGTTCTTAAAAATAATCAAGCCAGGGGCCGGCCTGTTGGTATAGTGGTTAAGTTTGCACATTCTGCTTCAGCAGCCGGGGTTCGCAGGTTTGCATCCTGGGCGTGGACCTATGCACCACTCATCAAGCCATGCTGTGGCAGGTGTCCCACATATAAAAAAAAAAAATTAGAGGAAGATGGGCATGGATGTTAGCCCAGGGCCAATCTTCCTCTGAAAAAAGAGGAGGATTGGCAACACATGTTAGCTCAGGGCTAATCTTCCTCATCTGGATAGATAGATAGATAGATAGATAGATAGATAGATAGATAGATAGATAGATAGATAATCAAGCCAAAGAAACACATTTTTGAGGTAGTAAATTTTGCTCCCCTAAGCAATGAAAGTGTAAGGCCAGTTACCCTACTAACAATGTACTGGGTTGCAGTGTTTATGCTACTTTTGGGGAGAAGGCAAAATAATTCTCCCTCTACCCATCTAGGTTCTTGGCTGAGACCTTCCTGTAATTAAAGACAGATTAACAGAAGAAAAACAAACAGAAGTTTTATAACACATATACCTCCTGTATACACGGGAGATACCCAGGAAAACTGAGTAATTCCTGGAAATGTCCCAAGCCTCCACCTTAAATACCATCTCCAACTACAGACAGAAGAATATGTTGGGGAATGAGAAGCCAGTTATGGGAGGTTATCAGGCAAAGCTCAGTAAAAGAGGGTATGGTTGTTACGCAGATTTAAGGCATTGCCTTCTCCATCGATAAGAGTTTCTAGAGTTTTAGTCATCCTCCTCCACAGGGATGGAGACAGCCTTATAAATAGAGATTTTCCTTATAAATGTAAATGTCTCTTACAAAAGCATAACTTCTATTCGGTTTTCAGAACTTCTCCTGTGTCTGCTCTTTCTTAAAAATAATCAGCCTAAAATAATCTTTATGCCAAAAAGGCATATTTTGGGGTCACAAATTCTGTTGCTCTTCATCTAGTGCTAAACATATAGTAGGAGATGCTTAAATATCTGTTCAATGGAGTAAGAACAGAATAAAAGAAAGAAGGATGGCATTATGCATGTTACATTGTTTCTTATAATTTATGATTTATCTTTATCATGAAAGATAAAGTGAATAGTTCAACTGTAATTGTTGGGCTTTTGCAACATGACACTGGATAACTTGTAGGAATCACCATTCAAAAATAACCTTGGTACTTCATTAGGCTTTTTCATAATCTGGATGAAATATCCCTTAAGACTACTTGCTTTCTTTACCTGATAGTGTTCAAGAGAAATTGCACTGGACACTCATTAAAAACAGTAAGACAGATTTTATTCGAGCTACTATAGTAGGGGAGAGAGACTTTGGTACATACACAACTGAGCTCAACTCCAAATCATCACAAGGACAGCTGGGGATTTACAGCAAGTGGGCAGAGTGAGGGGGTCAGTGGATGGAAAATGATAAAAAGGAGCTTGATTAGATATCAAAGATGAAGGGATTCTCAATAAACTGGCTTAGCAAGATTCTTGCTAAAACTGGACTCAACAAGCCCAGGTCAAGGGCTAGCTGAGAGGAGGGCTCAGAGGAACCTGACTAAAGTTTGGTCAAAGAAGGAGTCCTTGTCAATGGTAAGTCACCACGTCCCCTTCTTATTACTAAGTCACCCTCTGGAGACTCTCATGATCAGGATCAAGATGATCTGAACTGTGGCTAGGAATATTCCAGTTGGTAAGAAATTTCACATATTGAGGTATATGGGGTAGCTATTCTGGTTTAAACTTGATTTTGTCTGAACTAAAGAAGCCTGACTTATGGCCAAACATACATGGTACGTCTGCTTTAACCATTAAGATAAGGATGCATTAGAGCCAGTCCTGACGGTCTAGTGGTTAAAATTCGGCACTGTAACTGCTTTGGCGGCACAGGTTCAGTTCCTGGTCTCAAAACCACACCACCCATCTGTCAGTTGCCATGCTGTGGCAGCGGCTCACATGGAAGAACTAGAAGGACCTACAACTAGGATATACAACCATGCACTGGGGGGCTTTGGGGAGAAAAAAAAAAAGAGAGAAAGATTGGCAATAGACCTTAGCTCAGGGGAAATCTTTCCCTGAAAGAAAAAGAAAATAAGGATGCATTAAACATTATCTCAAAGTAAAGGAATGCACTCTTTGAAGATAAGAATGCATATTTCCCCTCCTACTACTCTAGTATCAGTACTCCTGAAGATAAGTTTCCTTTCCTGGACATCAAGGTCATGTTGACCTGCTAATCTGTAACAAAATATCTCTTTGATACTTTGATGAATGTGTACCCTGGGTGTGCTTGGTCTATGTTCTTTTTTGTTCTAAAAAGGTATAAAACTGTTTTGAAAACCATGCTTCTCTGGAACACTTTCTTCCTTTGTGGAGACTGTCTTCCCGGGCTATAATCCTCAGCTTGGCTTAAGTAAAATTCACCTTATTTCTCTCTTATCTGAAGAATGGTTATTGGTTATTTGCATCGAAACAGTCTTGAAAAGTTAAAAACTGCTCTCCACTTTAATAAATTATATTCTGATTTATAACATCATGCTCCTGTGAGTCTTACTAGTGAGAATCAGTCCCTAGGGCTTAATTCCCTTCAGGTGATAATTTCACTGGATTTTTCTCTACCAGTAAAGCTGAAGTCCAAACCCTATAACGGGTGACCACAAGGCAGTAATCATGACTTCCATAAATGTCATTTTTATTCTATCTCACTTACACACGGATTTCCCAATTTTAGATTTTCTATATGTATACTCTTCTCTTTTCACTAGATTTATCTTTGAGCCGAGCACCTGGGTCTCATTCCCCATCCCATTCCCAGAATATCTTCTAGTCAGAATATCTGACATACTGATATATTATAACCATATTTATTGACTCCAACATTTGGTAAGGAAATGTTATAATCTCCTCTGTTTCACTGTAGAAGCCAACATATTTCCATAAAATGTCAACCCAAACTTTCTTTAAAAAATTCAGAATACTAGGAAGCTGGCTTTAATTCCCCTTAGCAGGGGGCTCTTGCCCAGGAAGATAAAAGTTGCAAATAACTTTGTTTATTCCAATAATTTTATTGTTTATTCCAGGAATTTCTTGAAAGATCCATCAACTTCTCAGTAGAAGGCATCAAATGACAGTTTATCAGTTTATATATACTCTTTCAACCCCTGTGGTGGTTTCAAAATATGTCCATAAACAGGCTCCTTTCAAGAGATGGAGATGAACTTTCCTCCCTCTTGTGTGGGCTGGACTTAGTGACTTGCTTTGGGTGACTAGAATAATGTGGAAATTGGCAGTGTCGTACTAAGTCCTAAGAGGCTGCAGCTCCTCCTAGCTTTCTGTCTTGGATCACTTGATCTGATGTAAGTCAGCTGCCATGTCAGGAGGACACTCACCTGTAGAGAGGCCCATGTGGTGAAACACTGAAGCTTCCATCCAACAACGAAGTGAATGAGTTTAGAAGAGAATTCTCCTGCAGCTGCAGAATAGTTGACAGTGGTGGGAAGTGCAGGCAAGGCCTGGAGGGGCAGCACTGTGAAAAAACAGTTGATATGAAGAAGAGTAAATCCTATGAAGATGAGGGCTCCAGTGACCTTCAAAAAGAAGTAGAAAATCATTATAAGCTTTCTCTGAGGGAAGATTTCTATCACTTCTGGAAGTTCTGTGAAAAACTTGATCCTGAAAAACCAGTTGATTCACTCTCCAAAAGCCTTAGACTTGGATTAATGGGGCCTTATGATATCGTTGCTGGAAAACATAAAACGAAGAAAAAATCAGCAAGCTTGAATTTTAACCTTAACAGATGTTACTATAATTCTGCTGAGTTCCAGACCATTATTATTGGAGATACTAAAACTCATTACCACATAGGGTATTTCAGGGATTCTTCTGATGAACCTCCTGCATATGTTGGTACAAATGAAGCAAAGAAAAATTGTATAATTATTGAAGAAGAGTGGGGATAAACTGTTTGCTACAGTCAAATAATTTTTGATAAAAAACCTCAAAGAAGTAACAGATATAAAGAAAACTCATCTCTTGAAAAACACAGATGAAAAACTCACATAATCAGCCAGAGAATTGGGGTACTCACTGGAACAGAGAACAGTGGAAGCAGATAAGAAAGTTGTGACAAAGACCTTTTGTGGTACAGGCTTGATTGTCCCTGTAGATAAAAATGATGTTGGGTGCAGAGAGCTCCCTGAAACAGATGCCCACCTCAAGAGAATTTGCAAGACAACTGTTAGGGCGCCAAGTGATGAGGAGATACTAAAAGCTTTTGCTCCCATTCAGGAAATGATGACTTGTATGCATTTTGCTAATGATGAATGTGCTTATGGCATGGGGCTTGAGTTGGGAATGGACCTCTTTTGCTATAGTTCACACTATTTTCATAAAGTTGCTGGCCAGCTTTTACCTCTTGCGTGTAATCTGTTGAAGAGGACTCTCTTGCAGAAATTATTGAAGATCATCTGGCAGACAGAAGTAAAGAGAACATGGACAAACCTGTAGCATGAGTGAGAGTTGGCTTTGTTGGATGTACAATATTTTAAAGCATGGGTATTAAGCTTGTGATTTTTGTTTTGCTTTTAAGGAATACAGAAAAGTAAATTGATGGAAACATCAAAAAAAAAAAAGAAAAAAAAGGAAGAGAATTCTCCAGCCCCAAGTAAACAGATGACTGTAGCTCCTGTCAACATCTTGCTTGCAACCTCATAAGAGACTCTCACCCAGGTAAGCCGTTACTGAATTCCCGACCCACAGAAACTGAGAGAGAGTAAATGTTTGTTGTTTTAAGCCACTAAGTTTTAGGGCAATTTGTTATACAGCAATAGATATTGAATGCAATATTTTACCTCAAAATCATCTCCTAGTTGTGTCTGCCAATCATAAATTATATCATGATCCTTATCCAGTCCTAACCAAGCCTCCACTTTGAAAGACTCACAAAAATCCAGATTGCAAAAATCTCGGTAAATAGCACATCTTTGCCCTATCTCCTCTGAGACACTATTAAGACTCCTGAGATAGTCAATAAACTCAGCTTTGCTCTTTCAATGAGATTTTTGGTGATATTTTGAGGAGGCAGCATTTGACAAATGGTAAATAAAATCTGAGGAAATAGAGTGCACATTATGAAGATTATTTTTACTTCACACACAAAGACTATACTTTGGATTTTTGTTCTAGAATAGCCCATACTGTGCAATCAATTCAGTACAACTAATATGAGCACCAACTATGTGCATTATACTGAAGATTTCTGTTTATAATGGAAATAAGTGAAAATTTCTGATTTTAAGTGGTTCATTAAAAAGTTACATGAAGTAAAAATCAGTAGCTAGTATTTATCTGGCGGTTTTATACTATTTTTCAAGTGGGTTTAATAGGCATCATTTTAATTTACCTTTACAGCCCCTGGAGGAATGCAGATCAACTACTCTAGGCTCCATTTACACATGAGTAAACAAGAACTAATAAATTATGTAACTTGACCAAGTTTATTTATATCTCTCATACTGTCCAGTTCTGTGTTATTCCGTTACTAGGATTTGTAGAAACCTAATTAATGGCCCAAATTCTTCCCGTAAGATTAACATTAATAGCCTCTTAATTTGCTCTTGTGCCTTCCTGCCATTCCTCCCCTGCAAAGCGTATCTGCCAAATACATACTGCAACCTCCCTATTCTGAAGAAGAGGTGAAAAGATAGAGACTAGAGATGGAGGCGTGTGAAAAACCTCTTGGCTTTCACATGCTTTATAATTCAGGGTATCAGAGTCCACTACCTCCCCGAAACCGAAACTCAAGACTCATTTCAGCAGAGATAATTTTTATTGATCGTCAACGGCTTTCTCTGTGTTGGCTTTTTATCCAAACCAACTGAAACGTCCTCAAAAACAGGGGCCATAACTCCTATTTATTTCCAGGCCCCGTTTGGCTTTTGGTTTCAAAGCGCCACAGCGACTACAGCAACTGGTGGTCATCCTCTCCAGGAGCAAGTAATAGGGATGTGTGTAAGGAGCAGGATTCTGGAGAATTCTTACTTTCAGCATTGTCTTTCTTATTATCGCTTCCGGTGACAACACCCTCCTAGCGAAACTTGGATCTCCATAACAGAATGAGAATAGAAGATCTTTTTTCCAAAATGGTAACTTGGTGTTTCAAACTTGAATTGAGCGCTTTGACCTAGTAATTAACTGAATTGGCTTGCATCCTAAATGAGAGATTTTCAGAATTTGTTTTCATTAAAGATTTAAATTGGGGCAGGGATGGAGAAAGATATTTTTATATGTTGGGTAGATATAGGTGTTTTTCACCTTCAGAATGCTCCAAGGGTCACGTATCAGCAGAGTTTCAGTTTCCTTCTAGTTTATAGGTTTTCTCAGAATATTTGGCTATAGTCTTCTTAATTGGATTGTAGGAAAATCCTATGGAAATAAACATATATGCTCATTCTTTTACTGTTAGGGACAATGTAACTATAGCTATATGAGGACAAATAAAGGAAGCAGAGGCTGTCGAGCATTGGTGGTTCAGTGGTAGAATTCTCGCCTGCCACGCGGGAGGCCCGGGTTCGATTCCCGGCCAATGCAGCGTCAGCGTTTTTTTCCCGTTCCAGGGGGAAAAATATTTTAACTGAAAAATCAAACCACAAACAAAAAATATTTTAAAGTAACTTTGTTTCTGGTATCCTGGTATGGCTGAAAAAGGCCAAAGTTAACACTTTTGCAATTTCACCTTTATAAATTACGCCAATTAACATGCGTTTGGTTTTCCAGTAACCTGAAACGTCATCCTGTCTGAGCTGGAGTAAACTCCGACCTCAACTGATTGGAGTCTTTCGGAGGTTAATTCTAAGTCGCTGGTGTCTGGAAGTAGAGTGTAGCCACGTACGGATATCATTGTACTCTTCCAATTCTTAGAGACCCTCGTTGAAAAAGACACATCCGTAAATCTTTTAGAACTAAGAAAAATGCCAAAATTTATCTCCTTGAATTTTGAATTGAAAGTAGCTATTCGGCGTGTGAGCAGAGTGGCGCAGCGGAAGCGTGCTGGGCCCATAACCCAGAGGTCGATGGATCGAAACCATCCTCTGCTATCCACAACACCTTTTGGTTCAAACTCTCGTTTTAGCCAAAGGGATTGAATACAGTCTATTACTGACTATCAGAGAGGGTCTGTGGAGCAGTTCTGGATGTGTAGGAATCCCCAAGGTAATTTGTTAGAAATACCTATTTCCCCGTCTTTAACAGCGGTAAATTTTATTTATTACTTCTGGCGAGTCTGTTGTGAGTCAATCTCTCAGATTTGGGGACCGCTACAACTTCCTAGGGATTGGTATGTGATCCTCGTAAAGTCTGTGGTATCCTGTACGATAGAAAATGTTACAATTTGTGATAACTTCTGTAATCAACATCCGATCTTTAAAATCTCGATCTTTTTACCATGATGAAAGGCACTCCAGAACAGTTGCCAAATGAACAGAAAGACTAATTCGTAACAGGAAAGATATTATTCCTCATGGGAATATATCTCGACCGTCTGAGCAGTCGTGTAGTCGTGGCCGAGTGGTTAAGGCGATGGACTTGAAATCCATTGGGGTCTCCCCGCGCAGGTTCGAATCCTGCCGACTACGGAGTGTAATTTTCTTTCCAGGTATGGTATAACACCTGCTGGACTAACTGGAAATCGTAAAATATTATCTTTATCCGTAAAATTGGAAGCAGGTCGTCCTAGTCCCTTAGTTGGTAGAGAAATTCTTTGAAAATGGTTTTGGGAAAACACTAGGAATATTTGAGACCATTATCAAGATGCTGAAAAAATGCTCAGGCATTAATTCTTTTGGAATTGCTATCTCCTATCCTAAAGCCAGCTCAGGCCTGATTTCCCAAACCTCGCCTGCCTCTAACTTCTTCTGCTTGATGTTCTTCCAAAAATTTGGGTACATCAAGTGCATCAGTACTCTACTCGTGACCGTATTTGACCTTTTGGAATCAATATCTCAAACAGAAATTTCCAATCTTTCCTCCTTCTGGAGCCCTCTTATCACTCCACTTGGGAGGCCAGAACTGTAGAGAGGAAGTACCAGATAGACAATTTTCAAAACTGTTTTTAGATGTTGGCTAAATCATATTTTTAAATTTTGCTCGCTAAAACTCTTTTTAATAAACTCCTTTTGCATATACATATACATACTGTATATGCAGCATAAGAGTAAATATAACAAAAAGTTATCTTTTATTATGCTTATAATTGGTCCTTTA
This sequence comes from Ceratotherium simum simum, assembly GCF_057802395.1. Classification (NCBI taxonomy): domain Eukaryota; kingdom Metazoa; phylum Chordata; class Mammalia; order Perissodactyla; family Rhinocerotidae; genus Ceratotherium; species Ceratotherium simum. The sequence continues at coordinate 24,463,308 of NC_141912.1, read as the reverse complement.
GGAAATTTGGGTAAGCAAAAAGAAGGAAATAAAAATACTTAAAAAGGTAAAATGTTTTTCTTAATCCCCGAAATTACCAGTAAATTCCCATCTTATATTCAACTTTTTTTCTTCTTGCGTTTTCTGTATTCACACACGTCCTAAGAGATTTTTAAGTGTTGACGCTTTCCTCTATAAACCCATATGTAGAGAAGCATTCATGGTCCAGGTTAGGAATTCAGTAAATGCACAATTTTGATTTTGCAAGGAACGCCGATATTCAAACCCTCTGTGGGCCCTAAGAAAAATTCTAAGAAGAAGTGAGCTTTGTTCGATTTTTCGTCTGGCGGAGAAATTTTATCTTCTCAGATTCAGGGAAGATATGCCTTCTTTGCCTGTCCAAGACAGAAATCATTCCAATGAAACTCGTAGTACACACTGCAAATCAGTTTCTAAAAGCTTGTCAGGTGACAGGGCTACTGTCGGCCCCATGGTGTAATGGTTAGCACTCTGGACTTTGAATCCAGCGATCCGAGTTCAAATCTCGGTGGGACCTACCAATATTTTAGTGTCATCCCTCTTCTCTTAAATCACCGTCATACACGGAGGAGACTAGAGACACCTGAGCACTTTCGCACATAAAGACCCCATCCCAGACAACAATGAGACGCTGTTCCGCAGAACAGCATCCCCTACGCTTTCTTTTGAAATTTCTCATCTGCCCCCTCCTGCCCCTCCTCCTTCGTTGGACCACAGAGTCCCCTCAGATCCTCATAAATTAGATTATCTCCTGGATGCCTAAGGGTTCATATTTCACATCCTGGACCTCAGTTCTGGGTTCGGATTCCATCAGTTTCTAACATGAACTGGGTCCTGAGAAGTTTGTGGTGCCTGTGAGCTTTGGTCGTGGTGTTTATTTTGGAGCCTTTGCTGTCTGAGATACAGCAGATTTTCTAGCAATATCTTTAAAATTAAAATCATACTCCACGAAACACTGAACAGAATGACAAACTCTGCAAGGAATATTCATAAATATTCCAGCAAACTTTTGCACAAGGTGGCCCCATGGTGTAATGGTTAGCACTCTGGACTTTGAATCCAGCGATCCGAGTTCAAATCTCGGTGGGACCTACTCTGGTTTTGGTGACCTGTGCCTCGTGCATCCTGGTCTATGGATACAACCTTCCCACTGGCGCTGTCTCCCGAGGAGCATCATATAGTTCCTTACTCTGTTCTTGAACTACTGAAAAGTATCCTGTTTATAATACCTTTGTTTCCTTGTAGGAGATACGCTCTTTCTCTTGGCATCTACTCTTGCATGAGTTCCCAAAGTCAGTCAGATCCTCTTAAGTTATTCGTGTGCTCAGTCAGTGTCTTAAAGGTTCATGTGCCAGAGGCCCTTCCCTGCAAATCTTTTCTTCTCTGAAGCCCTCTCAAAACGTATCGGCCTGATTTAAGAAGATATATAAAAATTGCAAAAGAAAGCTCCTCATGTAAGGACCCTATGGTTAGCACCCTGTACTCTGAATCTGGCAATTCAAGTTCAAATCTCTAGGAGTCAGCAACATCTTGGTGATTTTCCCTCTGTGGTTCTCCTAAATCATTAGCTCACCTTAGAGGTGTACGCATCTGGCTGCAAGCGCTGCCAGTTACTTCCAAATCAACAACCAAACCAACATAGAGCCACTGGCCAAGAGAAAATTGTCTGACTACCTACCTCTGAAATTCTAGCCCTACTCCCCCTTACACTTGATGTCCCTTTTTGCCCAGAGTTCCTCAGATCCTGGTAAGTTAGAATCTTGGCCCCGGTAATCAACAGGGTAGGTTTTACAGTCCCCAATTCAGGTCCTTCCATTCCTTAAAGCCCACTATAAGTAAGCTTCCAGGGCTTCTAAACAATAACATTGTCCTGAAAATTTCCTACTGCACAGCAGTGCAGTTGGCACATACAGCTTAGTGCCTCCACTGTCTGTATGGACTGTAGGCTCCGTTCAAACTCCTTAAGCTAGTATGTTGTCTATACTAGTTTGAAGATAAACTAACTGTTAAGAGAACACATCAGTCTTTCAGTAGAGACCCAACTTCAAGGCCTCAAGATGTAATGGCTAGCACCTGGACTTCAAATCTCAGTGGACTTGTCTCGGTTTTGGTGACCTTGCCCTTTCCCAAACCAGGAGTACACTCTTGTATGTGTAGATGCTCCCTTAGACTTGCACTTCCTCTCCCCCATCCATGTCCAGCTCCTTGCTTTTTCCTCTGGCTACTGAAAATTGCCTTCTCCCCATCATCCTCATGTCCCCCTAGATTCTCTCCTCTTGACGTCTGTTTTTGCTTAGCCTGGTGCTTGAAGTCAGTCAGATCCCCATAAGTTAATTATGTGCTCAGGTGATTAAGAGTTCGTATGTCAGAGGCCCCATCTGTGACTCCTTTTTCTGGAGCTCATGCAAATTCTCTGTAGGCTAACTCTGAACGCAGACCCGAAAATGTCCGGACCATAGAGTAAGACCCCAGCCATCATAGTCATCTGAGAGCTTCCATTATCTCCATACGGGAGGCTGTCTCTTAATGTTCCTTAGATTGAATCTATGCCCAATGATTTTAAAGATCAACTGACCAGATGCAACAGTATACAAGTCCTCCCTTGAAGGTTTGTTATACAAAGGTCCCACGGTGTGATGCTTAACCTTCTGGATTCTGAATGTAGCAATCCCAGCTGTCAGTGGGACACTAAATTCCTTCTGTTCACTCTCTCCATAGTTCAAAAACATATCCTTCAGTACTCTCAGTGACAGCAAAAGAAGGGCCCCCATGAACTCCTCTGGCCCCTGGCATCCAGGAACTGGCATGACTCTATACACAAGCCCAGGTGTGGTCAGAAACTGGCCTGGCACTCACTGCTAGGCCACGGGACTCTTTCACTGAACACAAACAATCTCACAGAACAGGAGCATCAGACAAGGTCATTCTCCTGATGAAATGAGACAAACAAACAAAAACAAACAATAACAACAAAACAGTTCATAATATTGTCTAAGAACAGACAATAGAAGAAGGTCACTGTGCAAACCACAAAAATAACAAACATCTTCTACCAGCTAATATGAGGGACCACTATTTTACAGCTTCAGTTTCCCTCTATTCTTACTTTCTAAATAAAATTTAGATATCCAATCACAGAATTATCCCCTCCCTTCCTGAAAGCAAGACCTCAGCTTATTCAGCTACAGGTGTGCTGCTGGTGGTCTTTGGCTGCAGCACATTGAAATAGGTAATGACAAAAAATGACAATATTAAATTATCATTTTGACCACATCGCCTGTACAAAACAAACAAAACAAATCAAAAACCCCTCAGATGATCCTAAAATTATTTAAGATAAAGTCCACAATCTTTAGTCTGACATTTGGAACCAATCACAATTTGACCTTAACCTATCACTGGCATCCCTTCCCTAGTCACCCACTTGGGCTTCCTAGACAGGAGATGACTATTTCTAAGAGGCCTTAATGTCCCATATAGCAGATATCCTTCTGAGAATCCTGCCAAGGAGTATCCAGTAATGATAAATATAGCATAACTGATTTAATGACAGTTTTAATATATATGGCTTAATAGAAATGACAAAATTCAATCTGATTTTTAAAACAAAAGCAGTCACTAACCATTCTTCCTGTTAGATTCTCCCATTTTCCCTTAGGAAGTGTATTTTGTCATTTTTATTCAGGTCCACATCGTAGCCCCGTCCCTTCCCCCCGCTCCCTCCCCGCACTGTAGTCTTTTCTTTATTTTTTCTTCCTTTATCAAAGCAAGAGGGCCATTTATAGAGAGCAAAGATGTCTTCATACAATATAATAGACATCTCAGAATAGAACTCTGTTGAGTAAAGAAATACAGTATTTATTCAGGAAGCTACACGTAAGCGACGAGGTGGCCGAGTGGTTAAGGCGATGGACTGCTAATCCATTGTGCTCTGCACGCGTGGGTTCGAATCCCATCCTCGTCGTTCAGTTCCCCACCGTATCGTGGGAGTGAGGTTTTAGCGCTTTGTGAACGAGGTGTTTCGCTAGTAAGGGCTGTCGCGGGGGGAAAAAAAGAAAAAACTGACGTGACAAGCAACTTGCACTATCGATAATGTATTACTTATTTAACCCATTTTATAGAGTATTCGGAGGTTAGAGATTCGCGTTGCATCATGTCTCTGGAAGAGTTAAGAATCAAGCTGTGCTCCCTCTGCCCAGGCAGAGATGTGCCCTCCGCTTATCCAGGTTCTCCACCGTTGTCAAAAACGCAGATTCCCGACCCTCTGACTTTCGTTATGCTTGTTAACCCCCTGCCTAAGCAGCCCTCCGCCTCCCTCCTGCCTGCTGTTCAAACAGTGGTTGCAAATTACACGCATCTGGGGAGTTTTCTCAAAATGCTCATGTTTCTTCCGCACCCTCGACACAGTTAAATCAGTATCTCTGTGGGTGGGGTCCAGTCGTCGGTGTGGGTACAGGCGTCACATTACAATGAGTCTCTTGTGTTGACAACCACTGGCCATCCTCTTCACTCACTGCGCACCCTCCTCCCCACCCCCAACACACACACACACACTCCCCAGTCTTGGTTCCCCTGTTTTGGCAATTTTTGTCGAATATTCTTTGCCTTTTAAATTCCAGGCACTTTTCCAGGTCCAAGGCTCCCTCTCTTAACACGTTATCACTGCCTACCCTCCCAACCTCTCCGTCAAACTCCAGCTTTATCTGACCACTGGTCCCTACCTCCAGAAGCAGAAAATGTCCATATGCTCTGCTTTTGCTCATGTAGTTCCTTCCGCCAGGAAAGTCTCTGCCGGCTTCTGGCAACAGCCTTTTCCCACGAGTCTGCAAATGGAGGCATCATTCTCCTCTTTGTATTTTAGTTGAATTAATTCAAATCAAACATTTTTTCCAAACACTCCAGCCTCTATTTCTCCCTTCTTTGATCTTCTGCCACTTACATATTAATTTTAGCACATAATCCCATAAAATCTCACCTGTCAAGTGTTTTCACCTTATAGTAAACTACCGCAATAACAAAATAACAAATGTGAATAACAAAATTTGAAGAGACTGTAGAGATTATCTCTCTGAAAACTTCCCCCCTCTATCACGTCTCTGTTTTACAAATGAGGAGATTGAAGTAGAGACCAGATAAACTAATTGTTAAAAAAAAAAAAAATCATATAACCAACATTTCCTTATTATGGTTCATGGGAAGCAAGTTCTTTTAGATCAAGTGGTTAAGGCATTGACATCTCTCCAACATGTTCAAATCCCGCGACTGGGATTGTGACTTTTGATACCTGGAAAATTCTTCTGAACTACGCGTGTCATAAGCCAGTGGATTTCCCAAAGCCTCATGAGGCCTGAGGCCTAAAAGCATGAATTTTGAAGCAATATCTGTTTTTGAATTTTATCTAACAATATATGGCTGATATGGCATATATGGTTCAAAGATGGTTTACAAACTTTAATCCATTTAATCATGGAAATAAAAACTCAGGAGGTGATGATCCAGATTGGAAGCCAAAGTGGGGTCTTCAGCAATTGGATGTTGTGTTTTTTGTATTTTGCTTTTTCACCAACAAAGAATCAGGGATAATTGATACTATGGATGCTTGACTGGTCTTACTCCTCCTGCTCCTCCCTTCCCTTCTCACTTTACCTTCTTTGAGAATGTGGTTTAAGGAGTACCACCCTTTTATATCCTTGTCTCCTCAACTTTGCACACTGTAAATATTCAACAGATATTTATAAAATAAACACTTGAAGGCATATTCTGTGTGTGTGTGCGTGTGTGTCGTCGTGGTGGTAGGGGAAAGGATTAAAACTTCCTCCAGGCAGAATATACCCAGGGTATTTGTCACTCCTTTTAATACACATCAAAGGATGATTTTAAATGTGTCAATCTCTTGCGTTGTTCCAAAGTAGGGAGGTAGATCTGGGGCACTTTTGCCTCTGCCCCTCACCTCTTTCAAACCCAAAGGGTCCGTTTCTTCTTAACTACTAAAGAGGGAAGGAAAGAGGAATATATTGAGTAGAAAAGAGCTAAGCCTCTTGGTTCTCTCTTTACAATATATCCAGCATCAAATCCTTTCTCACCCCTTCCACCGCTGCCACTGCAGCCCAGGCCACCACGAACCAGCCTCCTGACTCCTCTCCCTGCCTCCTCTCACCTTGCTCTGCTACAATCTATTCTCAAGCCAGCAGCCAGCAAGAGCCTGCTAAAAGCTGCGTCAAACAATGTCACTCATCTGCTCCAAACATTCTACCCTCTCCTCTTTCACTCAGCGTAAAAGCCAAATTTAATTCACGGCCTCAAAGACATGACATGACAGAGAGGTCATGGCCTCTCTGACCTCATGTCCTATCACACTCTCTCTTGCTCAGTCTCCCCCAGCCACCCGGGCTTTCTTGATGTTCCTTGAACACTCCAGGCACAGTCCTACCTCTAGGCCTTCGAACTTGTTATCCCTCTACCTGGAACTCTTCTTGGATATTTACTTGGTTCAAATCCTCACCTCCTTTGATCAAATATCACTTCCACTGGTACTTCCCTGACCACGGCTCCCTATCCCGTTCCCTTGCTCGATTTTTCCCATAGTGCCTATTACCCTTTTTCATCAACTTTTTATTGAACAGCTACTATTTTATTTATTGAACACGTTGAGAATTTTTTTAGTCTGAGAAGTCTCAATGTCTGGGAACCAATGCTCCAGCCCCAACTTTTCCGTACAATTTGGAATCTACAGATGGCTGGAGGAAAGCAGAGTCAGACGGGAGACTAAGAAAGAGGCTGGGGAAGGGATGAGGCAATTATTACCTTGTTTTAATATTCATTGCTCTGACCTAGATTTGAACCAACATTCAGATCTGGAATCAAACATCATATATTTCACTATGAAATTAACAATTGAAAATCACTTTTCTTCACCCTAAATTATTATTAAATTCAGTTATTTAGGCACAAAAATGTTTTTGGGGGCCGGCCCCGTGGTTTAGCGGTTAAGTGCACGCGCTCCACTGCTGGCGGCCTGGGTTCGGATCCCAGGCACACACCGACGCACCCCTTCTCCGGCCATGCTGAGGCCGCGTCCCACATACAGCAACTAGAAGGATGTGCAACTATGACATACAACTATTTACTAGGGCTTTGGGGGGGGGAGAAAAAAAAGGAGGAGGATTGGCAATAGATGTTAGCTCAGAGCCAGTCTTCCTCAGCAAAAAGAGGAGGATTAGCATGGATGTTAGCTCAGGGCTGATCTTCCTCACAAAAACAAAAACAAAAACAAAAAGTGTTTTTGTATATTCTGCACAGCTATCTTCTTTGTCTTCCTGTTTGCATACACACTCTGTAAACAGTTGGGCTCTTTTAATGATCTTATATTTCTGCTCTGTAGGTTTGAACATGAGCTGTTCTCTATACTTTTGATGGCAACAAAACCAAAGTTAAAAAGGAAGTTAAGATGGAAAAGGAGAGGAAGAGTGAAAACCAGTAACATAGACTCCAGCAGCAGCCAGAACCTCGAAGGACACAGACTCACACTAGAAGAGAAACGTGAAGAAGAGACTGTGGCCTAGGGCGAAGCCTGCGGGAAGGAAACGCAACAGGTTTCCCACTGTGCTAGCCACTGGGGCCTGGCGTTAATTTGAGACTCAGCAGTTGGAGAGAGCTCGGTTTACAGATCTGAATACCTTTTTTCAAGAAACTCAGGACAAGCCGAGCCTGTGAGTGAAACTCAGGTGCTCAAAATCCAAATTTTGGGAGAACTTGAGGGCCTCCACATTATTCGATGGCCTTCTTTCAGTTTTGACTTTCAGCCTCTCTTCACCCCTGACACTGGTTCTCCCAAAGCTTTTGAGAATGACGTCTTCAGAGTAGAGCAGGAAGAAGGAAAAGGGTTTTGCAGACATAGGTAAAAGGTGATTCTCCCTCCCTCGTGAGATACCGCAATCACTTTTTACGGGAGTGCTTAAAACTTAACCACGAAGGGATTCGAACCCTCAATCTTCTGATCCGAAGTCAGACGCCTTATCCGTTAGGCCACGTGGTCCTCGAGAAAAACCCTCTGGCTGCAATACTTAGAAAGTGTAATGAGCTTTCTGTCCCGTCCTGAGTCGTACGAGTCAAGTAATGACAAAAAGGCCGCCGCGTCCGCGCCGCCCGCGCTTTTCGTCGTTGGAAAAATGGAAACTCGAGATTACGTGGGTTACTTGGGGCCACGGAGTCCGGCCTTATGAAGGGTAGGGACTGACAGTTACTTCGGTCTTGTGGTATATGGGTGAGAAAAGTTATTTACTCTACGACTCCCGAGCAGAAAAACTGGAGTTTATGGCACCTAAAAGATGTCAAAATATTGCATATTGTCTGCATCGAGAGATATTTTTTAACAAGCCAACTCAGAGTTTCTTCCCTGTTAATACTCACCTACACTCACCACTTTTAGACTCTAGGTACTCGGGATGTCGGCCTGGACAGTAGTCACGGAAACCGCACCCGGAAGGCAGTCTTCCTAAAGGCAGCGTCTGCATGATTGTCTTTCTCGCCATGCTGCGTGGATCTCTGCAGGCCCCCACGTGTGACAACTTCCCCCTTCCCATGCTCTTCTAGTACTTTCTCTGATGGTTATAACATGACATCTGAGCACTTTTCACAGTATGTCTCTGTTTGACCAAAAAGAGGATGCTTTTCCTGGCGTCTCTCAGGGGTTTTGAGAGGTCCACGGCCATTACTATTATTTGAGGCTCCCAAATCTTAAGAAATAAGCACTACAGCAGAATTACAAAAATATTGGCTGTTAATTTTTACATTTAATAGACGAATCAACACAAAACATGTTACAATCAAATCATTCTATGGATGAGATATTTATAGAATTTATAATGTTCTATGGAGTGCTTGGCCCAATAAAGTGATATAGATTTAAAATTATACCTTGGATGGCTTCTTTCAAGCTTGTCAGTGAATCTCTGTGACCTCATGCACCTCCTTTGAAGATGTCAGCAGTCCACACATAAGGCATTTCCTTAATTTTCTTAAATCCTAGACTCTGGGAGCATTGGCCTTCTCGGCTCATTTGTGATGGGTCTTGGCTTTTCTTGACTAGTAAATTAGCAGCTTCTGGAGCACAAAAATGGGGACTTTTACATAGTCTTTCTTTCTCTGGCCACAGAATAACATCTGGCAAATAGTAGCAGCTCAATAAAAATCGACTGAATTTCTCATATACATATTTGTTTGAATTTTGCAATCATCTTTAATGTGGAGATTATTTAACAAAAAGATTCTTCTATCCTGAAAAAATCTGAATATGGACATTTTGTTCTCTCTTTCTTCCTGGAAGCAGGAAGATGGTGGCTGAACCATCTTGGGTAGTGTTGGTGGAAGTGGTGAGAAGTGATTGAATTCTGGATATGTTCTGAAAGATTTGCTGATTGGATTGAAGGTGTGAAAGAAATAGAGAAGTCACACGCATCTCCAAGATTTTTTGCTATAACAACAAAGTTTCCATTTACTGAGATGGAGACCACTGCAGGAGAAGGATTTGAGGGTGGAGTGCGTGTTGAGATCAGAAGTTCTGTTTGGCTATGTTAAGTTTAAGTTGTACATTAAACATCCAAGTGGTGTTGACCAATATGGAGTGGTCAAATTAAGGTGATATACATATATATAGTGAGTAGATATATTGAGGAGAAAAAAAATATATCCTAAACCTCCCATCCCCTCTCTCGCATCTTAGAAGAGAAACGACTTGCTGAAAAATAAAAACCAATCAGGCTCTGTCCACTCACTGGCTTCTCCCTCCTCCCCAGGAGACACAGGAGGGAGGAAGAACGTGGAGATGGCAAAGGAAATAGCCAAGGCTAAGGCATCTGGCTTGATGGAGACATGATCATCTTTGGGAAGATCATCGGCAAGGAAATCCAGCCAAAATCATTTTTGAGGATGACTGGTGTCTTGTTTCCATGACACTTCCCCTCAAGTACCAACATATTTTCTGGTGCTACCCAAGAAACGTGTACCCCAGATATCTGTAGCAGAAGATGATGATGATGAAAGCCTTGGACACTTAATGACTGTTGACAAGAAATGTGCTGCTGATCTGGGCCTGAAGAAGGGTTATGGAATAGCAGTGAATGAAGGTTCAGATGAGAGACAATCTATCACGTTCATCTCCATGTTCTTGTAGGTGGGCAGATGAATTGGCCTCCTGGTTTAGTACGCTTTAGGGATAATTTTCTCTTCTCTAGGCAATGATCAAGTTTGCAAGTTCCAATATGTCAAACAGTACACTTATTTTTGCCTGTGTATGGAGTGATTGAAGAAATAATTTTTAAAAAATCCATACATCATAAAAGACAGTGTTGCATGGTTTACAGTAAAAACAAACAAAAGCAACAAACAATCAAGGACCAGACCACAATCTTGAACACTCCAGAGACTTTTTTCTAACAAGAGAATTTGATCATATTACTCCTTTGATCAAAATTGGTTATAATTTCCTATTGCCCACAGAAAAATGTAATCTAAACTTGTTTGTACCGCATACTTACTTTCTTATGACTGGCCCTTTCCCTATCTCTTCTGCTACAACTCCAGCCTGCATTGTAAGACCTAAAATTTTAGGTGCTCCCTTCACATCTTTGGGCCTCACAGGGCCTCCAAAAGACCTAACCGTGAGTTCTGCTCTCGCCAGATACGCCTTCCACTGGGCCAGCTCCGCTATCAGCCAGACCAGGTGCATCCCACTGGCTCCTCAACCTAATGGATTTCATCTCACTGTCAGCCCTCGAAACTATTAAAATAAGATAATCATATCTTCTGAAGGGAACCAGGGGTCACCCCACCCTCTGGTTACTACAAAGGTTACCTCCCATAGCCCCTGCTGGTTCACGATGCTCGATGCTCTGTAGTGCAACCCCTGTGTGGTCCCGCTTCGCATGCAGTGCCCTCCTCTTCCAGGTGGTGGGTGTATGTGACTAGTAACCTGCTACCAATCTCATCTGTCCAGTGTTGAGTGTTGTGTGTTCAGCCATCTCATATTATTCAGGGCAGAGGATTCCTTCTTCAGCAACAGGGTAAATAGGAGGTGATCAGGACACAGCCACTTTTCTTTTCTCTCCAAATCCCCCTTCTACCAGCTCCCCCACCTCCATGTTCTATCACATTGAATTTTCTGTAGTTCTTGAGAAACTCTTAACTATTATGCCTCCTTGTATTTGTTTCTTCTGCCTAGAATCCTCTTCTTTTTGACTGCCTGGCAAACTCTTACTCATTCAACTTTTGACTCAAAATCTGCCACCTTTCCTGAATTAGGCCATTGCTATGGCAAAGTTAATGAAGCAAATTGATTTCCCTCAGTTTTCACATGTTCTGTAGCCAAGGTGATGACCCTTGGTCAAACTCTGAGAGATAAAATACTAGAATGTTCACATAGTTGCTGGGTAATGATGTTATTCTACACACCTGAAGTAGTGGCTCATTATGAACCAGGTGATCAGCATATTTAAAGTAATCATAAATATTCATGATAAGTATCTGGTGTCTGGTTTGGGGTCCACCCCATGGCTGGTCATGTGGTAGGTATGTGACCACCTCCTTTGAAGAACTTTGGGCTCCAATATTCAAATAGACTTTGGAGGACAAGAAAGCCTTCTCTAGTCTTTGCTTGTGGATATCTTTTTCCTGCTGTGTCTGCACTGTTTCCTTTACTATAATAAATCTTAACCTTGCATATATGTTGAATCACGTGAGTTCTTCCAGAGAATCACCCAACTAGTGAGTGGTCATGGGCCTACCAGAAACAACTATCATTTTCCCTTGTTCCCATTGCACTTAGTGTATAACCTTTTTAAAGAAACATCTCATTCTACTACGCATACTTACATAATTACTTGTTTAAAAGCATATCTAGACTGTAAGCTACTTAATGCCTTTTGTTAGCACCTAGCACAGTATCTGACATAAATCTCTGAATATGAATCCTTTCTGAAAGAAAGAAATATAAAACAGTCGACATATATACTTTAAAAAATAAGCATAGAGAATAGTTCTGTTAGAAATTGTAAAGGAAGGTAGAGGGTGGAGACACATTTTCTAATAGAGACCACAGAAGCGGTTTTCTCAGGTCAGAGTTCAATCGTGGCCACCAAAACTCTGCATTCTGTCTCAAATTGTTACTTATTTACTCCAAAGAGGAAGACTCTCGTAGTTGCAAAGAATCTGTGCCAGGATGGCCCAGTAGATATCTAGTCTAGCGCCTTCACCACATGGCCACAACTACCTAACAAGTAGTGCTTTCTGAATTATGTATAGAAGGAAATACAACTCCATACCTCTGCTTCCACCTCTGTCCTCACCCCTGCACTTAGCTTATTTCAGCATTTTCCCGGCTTCATAGGACAACGAGAACTGTCATAATAACTGGCGGCAACAATAGCACGGTCACTTTGGCAACCAGAAGAAGTCCGGTTTACTAAGAGAGGACATATTAGTTAATGAAAATTGAGTATCCATGAACGACACGTGTAACTGCAGAGAATGTAAACAATTTCAGCTTATTTTCAGGAAACAATTTTAATTTCAGAATTGAAAAAAAAAGACTCCGTTTAATTCTCTTTCCTTATTGTGAAACTAAGCCATAAAATTTTAATCAAAGGGAAAGAAAAAACCGGAAACCTCGTTAGCAGAGGATGGTTTCGATCCATCGACCTCTGGGTTATGGGCCCAGCACGCTTCCGCTGCGCCACTCTGCTCCCCGCAGTGCCCCGTCTTCTAAGAATACCCTTAACTCTACTAAGAGGCGATTTATTCAGACTACCTTTGGTTAAAAAGTCTGCGAGAGATCGCCTATTTATTTTAGCATCTTGGCTACTAAAAGTTACTAATTCTCTTTAGGATAACGTCGCTACCAGAATTAAAGAGAAAACAAAACTAAGAGTAGAGAAGTAAGGATTAACACACTGTTACTGGGCGCAGAGGTCGGGGGGTGGCTAGATATTCAAAAGAGACTTACACGTTTTAATAAACAGGAAAAGAAAAGAAAACAAGCCAGGAAAGGAACCCGGGCTTCTGTGCGGCGGGCGACAATTGTACCAGGGAATCACCAACCACGTATTCACTTTTGGGAAGAAAACTCTTTTAGTCAGGTTTCCCTCGGTTAGTGATGGAGAGTGTGAAGTCTTGCAATGTTTAACTCCTCTGCAGAGGGGTTTCGGCTAGAAGGGGCTTTCCCGCTGGGAGCAGAAACGCCGGAAGCACTGTAAACGTGCGGGCAAAGCAGGACTCCGTATTCCAACGAAGGTTGCTGCAGTTCTGGGCGCGTGGGTCAAGGCTCCTGTGCGGTCGTCCCAAAACATCTGAAGCAGTAAAAGGTAACCAATGAAAAATATTAATTTCTTTGGTCTGACGCAGTCGGGAAAAACTTCCGAAACCTCCTACTTGGGGACGCAGAACGCGCCAGAGACGCCTCCACAGAGGGCACGCTCGGCGTGCGTGCGGACGACTCGTCCGTGACGTCATCTCGAACGGGGCTACGGGGGGGAGGGCCGGCGCGCGGGGTGGGCGGTGCGCAGGGGGGGAGGCGGCGCGCTGGGCGGGATAAGCAGAGGTTCCCGCCTGCGCGCCTTCAGTCTTCAATTAGGTCCGCAATCCTCACATATAAGGGAATTGCGTCCTACTTTCGCTGCTCTCTTAAGTTTGGTTTGAGCTGTGTAGTTATGTCTGGACGCGGTAAAGGCGGAAAGGGGCTGGGAAAGGGGGGTGCTAAGCGCCATCGGAAGGTTCTGCGAGACAATATCCAGGGTATTACTAAACCGGCCATCCGTCGTTTGGCCCGGCGTGGTGGTGTCAAGCGGATATCCGGCCTCATCTATGAGGAGACCCGCGGGGTGCTCAAAGTCTTTCTGGAGAACGTGATCCGGGACGCTGTCACTTATACGGAGCACGCCAAGCGAAAGACGGTCACCGCCATGGACGTGGTCTACGCACTCAAGCGCCAGGGTCGTACACTTTACGGCTTCGGCGGCTAAGTCACCCGTTTTCAGCAGCCTAACAGCTTTTTTTCAATCAAAGGCCCTTTTCAGGGCCGCCCAAGTATTTCCATGAAAGAGCTTAGCATTTTTGTCTCTTTTAAGTTTTGGTCGTTTCAGTGTTTTCCGTGGTGGTTACGACTCAGTTTCAATTCATAAGTTAGTTTTAATCCCACGTTTATCGAAAAGGAGGCATTCAAAATTGTAGTGGTATGTGTGTGTATAACCATTACATGCTGTCGCTGCTTTGATTTGTATTTACATAACAAGGCTTTTTGGATGCTTATATTTTAGGTGCCAGTGAAAGCTCCCGTGGTGGTGGTGACCTGTTTCCTCAAGAAGCTTTTTAGTTTTCGAGTTCTTAAAAGTTCTAAGTCGTGTGTATGCGTGGTTTTCGAGTACTGTAGAGAAGTAGGATTAAACAGCCCGGGAGGTAGGAGGACAGACCCCCCTTTTCCTGCCTGTGTTCCCGTGCTCAAAATGGCGGAGACGGCGAGGAACAAAGAAAGCCCGCGCCCCGGCGGCGGGAAGGGGAGCCCTGGAACAAAGGCGAATTCACGAGCGGAACCGAGCGTCCCCCTAGGCAGGAGCGCTCTCCTGGGCTCAGAGTGCGTGCGCTGTTGCTTTCCTTGCCGAAGAAGCCTCTGTTGTACAAAAGGCGCTTGGGGAAAAATTAAAATGCACACGTGGGGAGAGCTGGCAAGAATTGTTCAGCATAGAGGCTAATTGTGACTTCCTGTTACGAAAATTTAACGTAGGTGGAAGGATGTTGCTTAATAAACAGTATGTAGATGTTACCTAAATTTAAGTAGACATGATAGCATTTTTTTTTAAAGTATACATACAGGCATCAGGCTATTTCACCCCAAATTATCAGGTATGCATTACAAGAAAAAAAAACTCCCATATAATCAGACTTAAATAAAACAAAATTCCCTCATATCTATTACTCAGTTCACATTTAAAAAAATCCCGATTATGCCCCAAATGTCTTAGAGATCAGATTTGCTCAGAGGACGATCCCATCGCCCCTTTGGTTCTGTCTCAGGTCTCTTAATCTGCAACAGTTTTCTCCTCCCCTCCCACCCTTTTTTTTTTTTTTTGACATTGATTTGCTGGAGACCTGACCTACAGAATGTCCTTCTGGTTTGGCTTGTTTCCTCATGGGGTCATTTTACTTGTCTGCTATATACCCTGTCTGCCCAGCAAGGTAGAAGTAATTTCCATAGACGTGATTGAAATCACGTCAACTTTGTTGTCAAGGAACAGTTTATAGACGATGTTATCTGTATGCTACTTGCACCACATCAGGGGCACGTGATGTCAGGCTTATCCAAATTCGAGATGCTAGATGGATCAATCACCGGCTTAGGGTGATTAGTTCCATTATAAAATCAGGTTTTTCCTCCTTGTGGGCAGCAAATCATCTGTAGAGTGTGATACTTTGACTTCAGGAAAATCAATGGAGCCATTTTGAATCTGATCTAGTATTTTAAAGATATGGACTTTAGTGCTTAAATACGAAAAGAATCAGATGTAATTGAAGCTGAGGCACCAGTTTAAGGAGATAAAGTTATATGAGGATAATTTAACAAATAAACAATATTGAGCATATAGCATATGCCAGGTACTGTTCTATGCTCTGGGAATTATAGCAGTGAATAACAGTGAACAAAACAATATTTCTATATTTGTGGAGCTTATATTTTATTGGAGGAGGGCACAAACAAACCAAGTAAAACATATACTATGTCAGATGGTACTAAGTGCTATGCAGATCACTGAAGTAGGGAAAGGCATCAAGTGTGAAGGAAGGAGGCGATGTTTGAAATGTGGTCAGGCAAGGCCTTACTGATAAAGTGATGGTTGGGGAAAAAAGATGGAGAAAGTGAAGTTGCAAATAGAAGGAAGACCAAAATAGAAAGCCTGGAGATAGCAAGGAGTTATTGTGTCTGGGCAGGAGAAGGGCGAGGGAGCGTGGAGGAAAAAGAGATAAGGTCTGAGAGGTAAATGGAGGTCAGCAGTTCCTCTATGGCCTTGTAGGCCAGTGTAATACTTTGACTTTTACTCTGAGTGAGGTAGGAGCCATTGTAGGGTTTTCAGCAGAGGATGGACATGATCTGATTTATATTTTAAAATGATCTGTCTAGCTGCCTGGTGGAGAATAGACTGTGATGGGGCCAGGGTAGGAGTAGGGAGACCAGTTAGGAGGCTGCTATGATAACACAGTTGAGAGATGACAGTGGCTTGGACCAGTGTATTAGTGTAGGAGGCTGTGAAAAGTGGCTGGATTCTGTACATGTTTTGAAGGTAGGGTTGCTAGTTTTTTTCTGAGCTAGTGAATGCAGGGTATGAGAGAAAGACAATTCATGGATGATCTCAGTGATTTTAGCTACAGCAACTGGGATACAGATACCAACTGCTAAAACTGGGAAAAATATGGGAGGTACAAGTTTTGGGGAGAATCATAGGCTTAGGATTGAATATGCAGAGTTTGAGATGATGCTTGTTATATATCTAAGAGGAAGACAGGAAATAGGCAGTTGGGTATATGAGTCTGCAGTTTAGGGAACATAATTGGGAGTTGTCACAGTATAACTGCCATGAGAGGAAAAAATCCACAAGATCTGACAACATCTCTTAGGAAAGAGGGTTGATATTGAAGAGAAGCAGTTCAAGGACTGAACCCTAGGTCAGGTAAATAACGAGGGTTTGCTCTGTATTCGTGACATGTGGATTCATAACTTACAGTTTTACAAGTGCCTTCTGTAATTCTCCCTTCCTCCTGTGATTCTCAGAATAAGCAGAATAAATATTATCCTAAGACAGGAGAGGGGAAATACTCAAGAAATCTGCTTTAACCCTGCCTGCGCCCTCCTCTGATTAGTTGAGCTGATTCAGAGACACTTTTTTCAATTTTGAAACAAAGAGATTTAAACAAATCAGTTCCCAAATGCAATAGTGTTAGTCTATGTCAAAGTTTTCTCTATTCTGTATCAAAAGGAGAAAAATAAAGGCAGTGTAGTAAATTTTTCTTAATATTAAAAGTTAATGCAATTTATTTGGTATAAAGGACCAAATTTATTTGGTATAAAGCTTTCTTGTTTCGAGGTTATCTTTAATACCTTTGAGGTGATAAAAATATAGTTCTTTTATGAAATAAGATTGATAGTAGTCTTCTCAATTGTTGGCAGCCCCACGGCAGTCTTTGGGGTGGCCCTAGCTTTTCCTAGTCTGGGAATGATTGTGGACAGATTTCTTGATTCTCTTTGAGCTTTAAAAGTGTAGCAGCTTTTCTCAAGATGATTCTTCATTCTGGCCAGACACTACAGGGAGGTTAGGCAAAGGGAGCAGGAGGTGTGGGAAGAAAAAAGGGATAAAAAGTTACCAATCAGCTCTTGTGTGAGTTTCCAGAGTCCCTTCCTTATAACCCAACACATCTGACTATTAAACGAGGTACTCTTAGTTCTAGTGAGGGACCAGAAGCTCCCTGGAAAATAAGCCACATGTTACTTGAATTGGCAAGCAAAGGCAGAGAAGTCTGCCAGGCACTAGGTTGTCCTCAAAACAGTTCAGGAGAAAGACATGGTTCTAAAGAGGGTTGTAGACTGTTAAAGGGATTTGCCAGACAAGGAACCATAATTAGTGTCAAATACTAGTAGGCTTTTCCGCCCGCTGCCTTGTTCAAGGCCTCAGGACTCTGAGATTCCAATATGGGCAGGACCAAGGGCACCTTCCCTATCACTTCAATCAGAGGCTTTAGCCACAGCTAATATTTTAGAGAACGTTCTCTGTGCAGGCACCATCCTAAATGCTTTACTTGTGTTCTTTTATTGATCACCCAGCAATGCTATGCGATAGTTACTAATTATTATTCCCATTTTAGAGGTAAGAACATGCTCACAGAGGGTTTGACTAGTTTGCCCAAACTCAGCATTCAAACAGGCAGTCAGGTCTGTGTCATGTCCTGGGGGATTCCCCCTTAATATGCTTGTATATTTCTTTTCATGAATGCACTGTTTTAAAATTTATTTAAAATTAACTCTGGAGAGCAAGAAAGAAATGTCTTAATTATACATGGGGTTTAGGGAATTTTCTTCCTAAGCCCCGTTACAAAATTGAGTCACTTACTTCATGTTCACAGCAATCTGCTATGCAGGCATTTGCAGATAAAGATTTGTAGCTAATAAGTAGAAAATGAGGTTTTTGAGCTCAGGTTTATACTGCCAATGCCCATGGTTTCTCCTCCACACACAGTGCTCAGAAAAGTTAAACTTGCTGCCGGGTGATCCTTGGGTTCCAAGTCTCATTATATATATGTATATATTTTTAAAGAAACTTTGGCTGATAGAAGGATTTTGCTGTGCCTCCAAGAACATGTGTATCTTCTAACCGGTTTTACTTTTGTTCTAATGTTTTATTTTCCCTTTGACCCTAAGTTTCCCCATTCCTATGATTGCAACTAGCCTCTTGCTCTGGAAAAGTCTAACAAATAGTGCGGAAAGAGTCCTTGGAATTAGACAGATGGGGATTCAGATCCCAGTTTTATTTATGTAAGGGGCTAGTTACTTAACCTTCATTCCTCAGGTCATTCAGCTGTAAAATGAGAGATTCCATTTCCCAGGTAACTGCAGGATAAAATCAGTGACATGCTAGGAAGGAACACGTAAATGTTAATTCCTTGTAATCCTTTTCTTTTAAAATCCCAGGGAATAAAGAAGTAACTGGACAAGGTCATTCCAGGACACAGAGGAGAAAGTTTCGGGAGAACTCTGGGAATCCTTGGGGCTGAAAAGTGAAGAGCCTGACAGATTGAGGCAGATCTCGATCCCCTCAGCCCGCAGGAATCACAGGTTGTTGAATTAGCACTGGAGACTCACTTGCTTCCTCCCCTCCCATGTTATCCTGTTGCCTGTAGTGTCTCTTACACCCTTGTATATTAAGCTGAGTAGAAAATTCTAGTGGATGGTGAAACAGTTCCTGACCTGGCCAAGGTAAAATTTAGCTACGTGAAATAATCCAAGAACGATGCATTCAGTGAAAAAATTAGTGGTCTTGAACGACGCAGGTATGAGAACGACTGGGTGAGATCTGCTGTGGTTTACAAACGCAAGCTGCAGAGGTGGTTTCTCTATCAGATGCAGCTCTAACCGCTTGCAAACTAACAGTAGGAAGTTACAAAAAGTAGTTTCGTTTTCTCACGATTGATCTAATCTTCTCATTTTTGTTTAAAAGCCACTCGAAATTATTTAAGACTCCATATTTTCCCCTTGTTACTCCCCATTAAGGGGAATGGGGATGACAAAATGAAACTGAAAACGGGAAAACACACCTCTCGAGGTGGAGACAATTCTAGATGAGCGAGACAAACGAGAACTCCAGGCTACGTTGTTTTTTAGTAGCTAAATGTAGGAGCCAAGTAGAACACACCACAATGTAACTGCCTACAGAGGCACTCTTGGGCCTTCTTTCTGAACTGCAAGACGAAGTAATGTGTCCCGATTTATTACACTGACTACCCTAACCATTTTCACATTTGGAGTTACAGATCTTTGAGACAACGTGGGTGGCTCTTAAGAGAGCCTTTTGTAATCGCTAGCGCTGTTACACACTACGTTTACTTAGAGCTGGTGTACTTGGTGACGGCCTTGGTGCCCTCGGACACGGCGTGCTTGGCCAGCTCCCCGGGCAGCAGCAGGCGCACGGCCGTCTGGATCTCCCTGGACGTGATGGTCGAGCGCTTGTTGTAATGCGCCAGGCGCGACGCCTCGCCCGCGATGCGCTCGAAGATGTCGTTGACGAACGAGTTCATGATGCCCATGGCCTTAGACGAGATGCCGGTGTCCGGGTGGACCTGCTTCAGCACCTTGTACACGTACACGGAGTAGCTCTCCTTGCGGCTGCGCTTGCGCTTCTTGCCATCTTTCTTCTGAGCCTTGGTCACCGCCTTTTTAGAGCCCTTTTTCGGGGCAGGAGCAGACTTCGCTGGTTCAGGCATTGCAAAAACGCACACACCACCTCTCAAATGAACGAAAGCAAAATACACCTACGAACAAACGCCCTTGTTATTTGCTTGATGTATATGCAAATTAGGGATCGCAGAATTATGATTTCTGATTGGCTGTTTCAGTATCTTAACGTCTGATAGGCTCTTTCTTTACTCCAAACTCTCATTGGCTCTTTCCGTAGCTCAACCTTAGATAACTTGACCTTTCAACTATAGACACTCTATGTAAATTAGAAGTGGCGTTGTTTTAGACCTTCCTTTTGATTGGCTGAAGTTTGTGTTCGGTTAATACCATAGGCTGTTTTACCAAACCGGCGCAGAGTATAATAGTCTAGCTTCTTGAGTTCTGGTATGCTTCAATTTCTTTCGTTCTTGTCGTGATCTTGGTATTTCATTATGTCTGGACGAGGCAAGCAGGGTGGTAAGGCTCGTGCTAAAGCCAAAACTCGCTCTTCTCGGGCCGGCCTTCAGTTCCCCGTGGGTCGAGTGCACCGCCTGCTCCGCAAGGGCAACTATGCCGAGCGGGTGGGGGCCGGCGCGCCGGTGTACCTGGCGGCGGTGCTGGAGTACCTGACGGCCGAGATCCTGGAGCTGGCGGGCAACGCGGCCCGCGACAACAAGAAGACGCGCATCATTCCGCGCCACCTGCAGCTGGCCATCCGCAACGACGAGGAGCTCAACAAGCTGCTGGGCCGCGTGACCATCGCGCAGGGCGGCGTCCTGCCCAATATCCAGGCTGTGCTGCTCCCCAAGAAGACCGAGAGTCATCACAAGACCAAGGGCAAGTGAACCAACTGAAATAGTCTGTGCAGCTACCACCTTTTCTATTACCCAAAGGCTCTTTTCAGAGCCATCCACATTTTCACATAAAAAAAGCTTGTAACTCACTGGTTCTAAGTTGTACTGTTACGTTTTATTACAGCCTCTGTTATGTTTTATTACAGCCTCTGTTATGTTTTATTACAGCCTCTGTAGATAGTCACTGCGCATCGTGGCTATTTGTGGCACTATTGTGCTTGAATTATCCAGGGAAACGGGACTTTTACGAGAAAATGTTTAATATGATTAGGAGTTTTAGTATAATTGGAAGGAAGAAAGTTAGTTATAGGAAAGTTTACAAAACCTTTAGTTTTTGGATGGACAGGTTGACTCCATCGATGTTCCTTCATTAGTGCCCAGCACGTAAAGTATTTCTCCACAGAGGAAGGAAACCAAAAGTAAGGAACTAGTCAATTTTGGAGAAAAACTAATATTCTCCCCTGCGGAAAAGGCGGGTGGGCGTGGTAGACTGGAAGGTCATTTAAGGCTTACCGAATAGCAAAACGATAGAACCGTTGACAAATGGAAAATCAGCGCGGGCTTTTCAAATTCTGAACTAAAGCAAAATCCCATCTGGGCTACTATAGGGAAGTCAACCAACATTTGTTGAGCACTGTTGTTTGCTCGTCATCTCCGGGCGGGGCTCATTACCTGTGATTTCCTAGGCACTCCACCCTGGAACCCTGCCATATAGGTCAAAGGCTTCACAGAATGCAGATAGGAAATGGCAGTCCAATGCCATTTTCTGAACTGATTGTAGGTTCAGTTCAGAAAAAGTAACCGTCTGAGAAAACAAAATACAAGTAAATCTGTTCTCAAAGTGTGGCCTTCAGAATCTTAGGCCCCATTACATAGATCCACTGAATCAGAACTGGCATCTTACACCATCCCCAAGTGGTTCCCTATCTACTTTTTGAAATGCTCTGACTACATTAGAAAATCAACTCCTTTGAATTGCAGACTGTAAAAGACGGGATTGGAATGTGGAGTAATTCATCCAATCAGAGTCTCTAGTAATTGACCAATCACCTCGTTGACTCGTCAGCCAATGGTTTTATTGCGCGGGACTTTTGAAAAAGCGCAAGGCCAATCAGAATGTTTTTGAGTATATATAAAGGCAACCTCTTCTGTCTTACATACCTTACTGTTTCTCAGTTTTTCGGAAATGGCTCGGACCAAGCAGACAGCTCGTAAGTCTACTGGGGGGAAGGCCCCGCGCAAACAGCTGGCTACCAAGGCTGCTCGTAAAAGTGCGCCGGCCACTGGCGGCGTGAAGAAGCCCCACCGCTACCGGCCTGGCACGGTCGCGCTGCGCGAGATCCGCCGCTACCAGAAGTCCACCGAGCTGCTGATCCGCAAGCTGCCCTTCCAGCGCTTGGTGCGTGAGATTGCGCAGGACTTCAAGACCGACTTGCGCTTCCAGAGCTCGGCCGTGATGGCGCTGCAGGAGGCGTGTGAGGCCTACCTGGTGGGGCTCTTTGAGGACACCAACCTGTGCGCCATCCACGCTAAGCGCGTCACCATTATGCCCAAAGACATCCAGCTCGCGCGCCGGATTCGTGGGGAGAGGGCATAAAGTTTTTTCAGCACTAATTAATCCAACTCAAAGGCTCTTCTAAGAGCCACCTACTTTTCTCTTAAAATAGCTGTAACTAGACAATTCTATGGAGTTTTTATCAAGTCTTGGTTCTAATGTTTCTTGAAATTTTGTTTGAAATAGTGTGACTTAAGAGGTTTACATCGACATTTGTTATGAATTGCTGAGCAAACTTGGCTGGACTTATTTGCTGAGTATTGTGGAACTGCTGAGTTGAAAACTCCTGATGTTTCTGCCTGCTTAACTCCCTCTGCAGCCTTGTGCATTTTAAGTGGGTAGATCACAGGCAGAAGTTGCCTAAAGATGGGAATTTTGGCTCTGGCAGTGGGATGTAAATTAAGTTAAAAGTGAAGCAGTTTTGGCTTTCTTGTGAAATGTTTGTCTACACATTAAACAGTGAGAGCATTGTTTTGCTGATAGTTGGTTTCTCATATAAAAAAATTAGACTGCTCAATCAGGATTTCTAATGAGCTTATTGGTGGTAGAGCCCTAAGATATTTTACAGTCTTGGGACTCATAAAGTGTGGTCTCTCACCAGCATCATGGGCATCACTTGGGAGGTTGCTAGAAACATTCTCAGACTCCACCCAGGCCTACTGAGTCAGAGTCTATACTCCCAAGTTCACCTCAGGTGATTCTCATGAACACCAGTTAAGAATTGCCTCTATTTTTAAAAATGGTGTTTTTGGTCTCATCAAGAAAAGCAGCCTGTCTGAACTCTCACCAGGAGTAAGCGTTTGGAAACTGAACATTTGTTTATGTAATAAAAGTAAATGTTCTCTAAAGCAATTGCACATAACAAGGTGCACCTAAGATAGTTTTATTTCATTATAGATCAGTGGTCTCGATGTTGAGTGCACATAACAGTCAATTGGAGGTTTCATAGAAATATTTCTGCTTGTGGTCCAATCAGTACCAATTTAATTGTGGGCCCAGGCAATAGTAATTAAAACTCCGGTGCTTCTAACAGGTAGCTAGGGCCAAGACTAGATGCTACATGAGTTCTAATCTTTTTTTTTTTTTTGTGAGGAGATCAGCCCTGAGCTAACATCCATGCCAATCCTCCTCCTTTTGCTGAAGAGGACTGGACCTGAGCTAACATCCGAGCCCAACTTCCTCCACTTTATGTGGCACGCGGCCACAGCATGGCCTGACAAGCGGTGCGTCGTGTCCTCCTGGGATCAGAACCCGGGCCGCCAGCAACGCAGCGCGTGCACTTAACCGCTAAGCCACGGGGCCGGCCCAATGAATTCTAATATTGTGATTAGCTCCTGTTTGATTCCAGGCTTAGCAAGGGGTTGTTTAACGGAATCAGGCTTTCCTTGGAGTTTGCCTCCAGCCAGAATATACTGGTCTTCAAAAGAGGACTTTCTGGCTTTCTTGATGACTGTTTATCTCACTGTAATGAATCAAATAGTCCCTGGCTTTTATAGCAATTTCTTAGGACAGGGCTGATGTGAGCCTATGCTAAGAAATGGAGCAGCTTTCAGTGGTTGACAATACCAGGTTGTCAGGGATGCTACAAGGAGGAACATCCTGGACTTCTTGGCTGACAACCCGTGGAAACTTCTCCGTCATCACATTGGGCCTTTCCTGTACAGAATAGCACAACATCCTGTTTGGGTATTCATCTGGTCTTTCTCCATAGGTTTTTTAAATTCATTTAGCAATTTATCTTTTTTCAGGTATTGTTTTTATTTTTTAAAACTTTTATCATGTGACATTTCAGAATATATGGAAGTAGGAATAATAGTTTTATAAACTCTATATATCCTTCACCCAGCCTCAACATCATCACCACTAACCAAATATGTTTTATCTATAGATATTTTTCACCCCACTGCCTTGATTATTGTAAAGTAAATCATTTCCTCTTTCATTATTTTAATACACATCTACCATTTTAAAACCTAATTATACTGCCATCATTACTCCCCCAAAAGACAACATTTCGTAACGTTGATGAGTTTTAAAATTTATTTACTCCACATGTATTTGTTGAGAGTTCAAAATGTGCCAGATGTTGTTTTGTGCATGGGGGATATACTCAGAGAACAAAACAGACAAAATGCTTCCCTGGAATTTATATTTGAGTCTGGGATAGAGAGACAATACATGAGATAAATAAAGATCACATGTAGTATGTTAGATGTGAGAAAGAGAAAAATAAAGCAAGAATAAGGAGCATTATGGGGAGCTGCAATTTAGATAAGGTGACCAGTGAAGCTGGCGCTAAGATAGTGTTTTGGCAAAGACGTGAAACGAGAGACGCAAGCTGTGGAAAGAGGAGGAAGAGGGCTGAGGGGCCAGGGTGGCTGTGTGGAATGGGCAGGACACAAGAGGAGATGAAGGCAGAGAAAGAAAAGGATGCCAGATCAAGTATGGGCTTTTAGGTCACTATAAGAAATTTGAGGGCCGGCCCCCTGGCTTGGCGGTTAAGTGCGCGCGCTCCGCTACTGGCGGCCCGGGTTCGGATCCCCGGCGCGAACAGACGCACCGCTTCTCCGGCCATGCTGAGGCCGCGTCCCACGTACAACAACTAGAAGGATGTGCAACTATGACATACAACTATCTACTGGGGCTTTGGGGGTAAAAAAAAAAAAAAAAAAGAGGAGGATTGGCAATAGATGTTAGCTCAGGGCCAGTCTTCCTCAGCAAAAAGAGGAGGATTAGCATGGCTGTTAGCTCAGGGTTGATCTTCCTCACAAAAAAAAAAAAAAAAAAGAAAGAAAGAAATTTGGTTTTTGCTCTAAGTGAGATGCAAGGCCTTGAGAGGAGTTTTGTGTCCGTCTCTCATTTAAGCATGTTCTGCTTTATTTTTAGGCAGTCTCAATTGTGCTCCAGTATGAAAACTGGGCCCCAGTTTTCTTTCTGTTTTGTGCTATTCAGACCTTGAAAATAG
Organism: Ceratotherium simum simum; assembly: GCF_057802395.1. NCBI lineage: Eukaryota > Metazoa > Chordata > Mammalia > Perissodactyla > Rhinocerotidae > Ceratotherium > Ceratotherium simum. Next base: position 24,437,953 of record NC_141912.1, on the reverse strand, counting down.
AAGCTGACCTGGAGCATTTTATAGTTAGGGAGAAAAGAGAAAATCTATAAAAGTTAGCTCAGGGTTAAACTTGGTTCATATCATGGCACTTCAATTCACTAGTTATATGGCCACAGGCACAATCTGTACCCTCAGGTAGCAAACTCCATTTATTTGGATTGCAAATTCGAATGTCTTCAGGGACCAGGCAAGAGGTCCTTGTATCAGGGACGGTGTTGAGCTACCCAGCTTTGTCTCACTGGGTCACTCAGTCAGTAGCAGTTCTTCTGGACGAGTCCAAGCCCTCTGACTGTCAGGTGCAAGCTCGGTGTCACACTCTCTGTCAGTGTTATGTCATTTGCCAAATAGAGATATTAACTATACCTGCCTTGAGCACTGTCAAGATGGTAAAAGATTCATGATCTCGTTAGTTCAAAAATCTGTAATTGGTGCCTACAGAGATTATTTTGTTTTATCCGCACAATAACTCTATGGGTTGTGTGCCATTATTAGCCCAAATACAATAATGAAGAAACTGAAGCATAGTGAGGTGAACTACCTTACAAAGGGGCTCATTTGGATAATTCAGTCATGGACCTTATCTCTGGGGCTAAAGAATGGATGGACATAGTGTGTTACATGCATATTTTTATTTTACTTCATCCATCCATCCATTCATCAAAAACCTTTTGAGTGATTACTGTGTGCCCAACAGTGTTCTAGGTGCTGGAAATGGAGCAATGAATAACATGGGCAAAGACCTCTCTCTCTCTATGGAGCTCACTGACATTCTCATTGTGGGAGACAGAAAATAAACAAAAATAAACAAATACGATATTTTGGTAAGTAAAGAAGAAAGGAGATTAAGGAAACAGACCAAGGAGATTAAGGACTGCCAGGGAGTGTGACAGATGGGTGGAGGATAGTTGCAATTTTAAATAGGGTGGGTAAGGAACCATACAGGCTCAACTCAAGGTTGACATAAGGGAAGCCATATTGTAGAAAAGAAACCATGTTGTAACTTTGAATGACCTCTGACTAACTAACCCAGGAGTTAGATCTCCAGGAGATCTAACTGCTCCGTAGATTTTACAACTCCTGCTTGTGTATGTACCTCCCAGCTGCAATGAGATGATAACTTTGTTCTTTTGAGTTCCTTAGGAATGTGATGACCCCCGAACAGAGAGTCTATGCTGACAGCCATCATCAACAAAAACTGAAAGATCTGGTGTGGCACTCCCAGTCTGTAACACCAGAAGGTCAACATTCCTAACCTCCTCCCCTATAACCACCGGCCTATGTAACTGCCGTAGAACTGCTGTAAGATTTTGTGCCCCCTTAAGACCATTCCTTTTTTTTTTTTTTGTGAGGAAGATCAGCCCTGAGCTAGCATCAGGCTCCAATCGTCCTTTTTTTGCTGAGGAAGACTGGCCCTGGGGCAACATCTGTGCCCATCTTCCTCTCCTTTATATGGGATGCCTCCACAGCATGGCTTGACAAGCGGCCGCCGGGGAACCGAACCTGCGAACCTGGGCCGCCAATCGAGCACTTAACCGCTTGCGCCACCAGGGTTAAGATGGTTCTTTAGGACACTAGTCCCCCCCATCTGCTGATTTGCTAGCTTATCGCTTAATAAAATGCCCTTTCTCTGCCTCCATCTTGCCTCTTGGCAATTGGCTTTTGTCTTGCGGCGAGCAGATAGTGCCCCTTGTGGGTAACAGGGAAGACTTCACAACTGAGGCGAGACTGATCAGAGACATGACACAACAAGAGATTTTCACATATTGAGGTATATGGGGTAACTATTTGGGTTCAAAACTGATTCAGCTTGAACTAAAAAGCCTGACTTATGGCCTATCAAACATACATTGTACATCCGCTTTAACCATTAACGTAAAGAATGTACTCTCTTAAGACAAGAATGCATATTTCCCCTCCTATGCCCTCTTGGTAATGCCCTAATGGTAACGCCCTAATGGTAACGCCCGAATTAGTCCCTTTCCCAATGTCAGGGTCATATTGACCTGCTAATTTGCAACTGAATATCTCTTTGAAACTGATGAAAATGTGTCCTGGGTGTGTTTAATATATGTTCTTTGTTCCAAAAAGATATAAGACTGTACTGAAAACCATGCATCTCTGGAATACTTCCTAAGGCCTTCCCGGGTTATAATCCTCCCTCTGGCTAAAGTAAAACTCACCTTATTTCTCTTATCTATGGAATGGTTCTTGGTTATTCTATGTCGACAGGCATGAGGCCTGGAAGGGAGAGAGGTCTTCATATATCTGTAAGAAGGTCAGTCCACAGAGAAGAAACAGTAATTGCACAGATCTTATGTTGGGAGCATAGCTGGGGTCATGGCCACAGGTCTGATAACCAAGTAGATAAAACCAGATTCCTAGCCCTGCTCCGTGGCATAGCGGTTAAGTGCGCGCACTCCACTGCTGGCAGTCTGGGTTCGGATCCCTGGTGCGCACTGAGGCACTGCTTGTCAGGCCATGCTGTGGCAGCGTCCCATATAAAGTGGAGGAAGATGGGCATGGATGTTAGCCCAGGGTCAGTCTTCTTCAGCAAAAAGAGGAGGATGGCATGGACTTTAGCTCAGGGTTGATCTTCCTCACAAAAAATAAATAAATAAATAAAAATAAGAACCAGATTCATCTACTGTTTTCTCAAGCTGGAGTTTGTATCTATACATTTTTAATATTTTTCAAAAGTATTGCTTCAGGTTCCTGAGCATACCCGTTCCGATGGTGAACCAAGAAGCAGGGGCAGCAATAGATAAGTGCAAACCCATGAAGGAGTGCCAGACTGATGCAAGGATGCTGGTAGTTAAAGAAAGAGTTTTCATTATGTGATAATTTATTTAAAATAAAAAGTAAGAGATCTGAGGTTCCAAATAATCACCATCATCATTTTACTTTTCAGAAGAAAGAGAATCCAGGGCCGGCCCCGTGGCTTAGCGGTTAAGTGCACGCGCTCCGCTACTGGCGGCCCGGGTTCAGATCCCGGGCACGTACCGAGGCACCGCTTGTCCGGCCATGCTGAGGCCACGTCCCACATACAGCAACTAGCAGGACGTGCAACTATGGCATACAATTACATACTGGGGCTTTGGGGGGAAAAAAGGAGGAGGATTGGCAATAGATGTTAGCTCAGAGTCTGTCTTCCTCAGCAAAAAGAGGAGGATTAGCATGGATGTTAGCTCAGGGCTGATCTTCCTCACAAAAAAAAAAAAAAAGAAAAGAAAGAGAATCCAAACACAATATTTCTAAAAAGGCTTTATACACTTTAACAAGTACGTTTTCTGAGATTACGTTGGATAATTATGGATGAGTTCCCAAGTACAAATAAAATCGCTCATACTCTGGCCAACAGAACTCTATATTAAAACCTCCGTAATGATGATGATTTGATGGCCGAACTCGTAATTTTTAAAAGAAAACAAAATTAAATTAAAATAAATTATTTACTTATGATGAAGGTGATACGTGTTCCCAAGTGCTGATCCTGAGCCATAGCTGAATCTTGGCATAGAATTGAGAGATCACATCTCTTCTGAACCCTTCCTGTTGTGTGAAACTATAGTCCAAATGCAGGGATTTTCATGGTGGTGTGTAGACTATCAATTACTTTCACTTTTTTGTAAGTGATGTTCAAGGAAAGAATAGGAGACTGGTGTCCTTCAGGATTTGCCCAGATAACTCTGACACTTTTGAGCAGCAACATCAATTCTGAAGTGTCTCTATTTTCTCTATGAGCTTTTCTAATTGAGGGTCCAAGAGGCGACATAATTGACCTCAACTGTCTTGTCTTTATCATTACATCCAACTTTGAAAGATCATTGGGCTGGGGACAGAGGTTCTATTGCTTATAGAGGCAAATTTAGCTTCCTCTCCTCTGGTTACTTCTCGAAGAGAAACTTGACCACCTTTTGCTTTGTCTCTTTATGATACATGAAATCTTATCTTTCTTCTATAGATGAAGTGTCAAGACTTGAAGATTAATGCACAACAAGTGACTAAATTTCCTTTTAGAAAATAGAGATCTGGACTCTGCTTCAGTGGAGGGTATATGAGTTAAGATAAATCCCCAAATCTTAGTGGCTTAACACAATTTTATTCTCTGCTTATATGAGGTCCAAAATGGATGCTCTAGATCACCAGGCAGCTCTTTCTTCCAAGAAGTGGTTCTGGAGCCCAGGTGCCCTTTTATCCTTGTACCTCACCCATCCTGAACACATGGCTTCCAAATGTTACAAAACAAAATTCAACTGAGCAAATTTTAAAGATCTTATTGGCTTTATTCAACAATTCATGAATCAGGCAGTATCCAGTCTAGCAGTTGGAAAGAAGCTCTGAGGAGCTGTACAAAATGAAAGATTTTTTTTTTTTTGAGAAAGATTGGCCCTGAGCTAACATCTGTTGTCAATCTTTCTCCTTTTTTCCTTTTTTCTCCCCAAAGCCCTACTAGATAGTTGTACATCCTTCTAATTGCTCTATGTGGGACGTCGCCTCAGCGTGGCTTCATGAGAGGTGCATTGGTCAGCACCCAGGATCCGAAGCCTGGGCTGCCTAAGCAGAGCCCACAAACTTAATCACTAGGCCACTGGGCCAGCCCCCAAATGAAAGACGTTTATAGGCAGAAGGGAACAGGAACAAGGAGGTTATACTAGACAAAAAAGTGAGTTGGTTATTGCAAGGTTACTATGCTTTAGGGGATGGCAGGGGTCTACCAGGCAGATTACCTAACTAGTGCTGATCAGGTGAGGCCTCATTGACTGCTTTATGATTCCATTTCTGGGAGAGCAGAAACTTTAATTAAGTTAAGTCTCAGTTCGGTGACGTAGGGCTTAGCATTATCTACTCTATTTTGGGCCTGTTTTGTTTTAACACACATTTATCCCAGAAGGAGAAAGAGCATGGAAAAAGAGGATTAAGCCCTAGGCCTGGAAATGTCAAACTTTACTTTTATTTACATTCCGTTGGTAGGAACTCAGCCAGAAGGCCACACCTAACTACAAGGGAAGCTGGGAAATGAGGTCTCAGTGTGAGCCCAGAAGGAAGAAAACCATTAAATTAACAGCCAGTGTGTCTCTACTTCCAAAGGTTTATAGACTTTATCTGTGTGGAACCAGGGCCCCAAAGTTAGTGTCATATATCTGTCATCTCAGATATCCTCCCTTGCTCTAATTCCCTTTCCAGAAAATCTACTTATCTTCTAAAATGACTGCGTGCAAGTTCTCTGTTCTTTCCTGATAGTGGTAGAAAGAGCAGTGAAATAAAAATCAGAGTTCTGGGTTAAGCTCAACTCTAAATAAGCTTGAGCAAGTCGCCTCACCACTATGAGTTACTGTATTATCCCTACAGACGAGGAAATAAGCTGCACGGTTCTCCCGGATGCCCAAGGTCACTCAGCTAGTATATGATGAAACACATTTCAGCCCAGGTAGTGGGCCTCAAAATCTTTCAATTTTAAGCATATTTCATTCCTGTTCTATATTTATGTATGATGTTATTTCTTCTGTGGGACAATGTTTCGTGTCTTAGACAACAGGGACCATGTCTGGTTCACCTTTGTGGTTTGATTGATTGATAGGACTGATAGGCACAGTCAAATGAGATGGGTGTTACAGACATGAAAGGCTTTGAGAAACGTGCAGGGTATGTTGAAGTGAGAGAGCTGAGGTTTTTAGAGCAAAAGGCAAGGCTAAATCTTACCTGGGGGTGGGGAGTGTCAGTGCATAAAGAATATTTACACTAATAGGTATGTCTTCTGAGTGAGTTGAGAAAATCCACCAAGATAAAAGACAATACTGAGGCAGTTAAGATCGGAGTTTATATACCAGATTCTTGGACTTGGAATGTATATTAAAACCAGGAGTGTGTCACTGGACTCCAAACCCAGCTGGACTCATTCATAGAAGGCATTGAGTCTAACCATGTAGGTCTCTGTCCAATTTTTAAGGTATTTTCTTGATTTCCCAAGCCTTGTGCTGATTGCACAGAGCCACATTTGGACTCCTAGTGGTGTCAAGCACTGTTGATCTCAAAGTGAAAATTTAATTCTAACCAGAGTTGTATTGTTTTATTTTATTCCTAACTGAAGCAATTCTTGCCAATATTTACAATTCATTTGTGTTATATTAGCAACACAGTGTCCAGTGTCTTCCTGAAACATAAGAACTCACCATTTTCCCTCTTGTCTTATTTATACTGTCTTCAAGCATGAGCTGTGGCAGGGACTGCCACATAGTTGTCCCCTGAAATTGGTTTTCCTTTCTCATTTAGTAATTAAACTTCGCAAGCTGCCTTTGCAGCTGGGTGTGGCCATTGACTATTTTTGGTCAATGGTATATTAGCAAAGGTGGAATTTTATCATCCTCAGGGTTTCAATAAATGATGGGGGTGTTTTCTTGCCCTTTTCTCCTTCCTTCAGGATAGAATATGAACATGTCACTGTAGCAGACATCTTGGATTACGAGGTGGAAGTGTCATATTAAGAATGACAATTAGAATGACGTGGGAAATTATTTTAATGCAATGGTAGCCTCCAAATACACTATCAGGCAGGCCATTTCCAAGGACGTGGAAAAGAAAGACTCATAGACCTATTTAACTTCCCTGAGTTCCATGATTTATTTAATTTTATTGAATCGATGTTAAACATAGCAAGAAATAAGGGGAAAGAGATTGGACAAGAGATAGGTTGCAAATGGGACAGTCACGACTTGAATCCCTGGTACATGTTTCACATCTTTCTCCTTCCCGTTCCCCGCCCTTTCCCTCTCTCCTTCCTTTTCCTCCTTCCCCTTTCTCCCTCCCCTCCACCTCCCCTCTCCCTGTCCCTCGCCTTTTCACTCTCCCTCGCCCCTCTCCCTCCCTTCCTCCCTGCCCTCTCTCAGAGAAATTCTCTGCTGAGAGGGTGGTTGTGAGAACCAGAGTTGATGATTGCAAAGGGGCCCAGCAGATGGAAGTTATTTGGAGCCAACACATGCTTGCTCTATGGAAGACACGCAGGGCCAAGAACACAGCTTTCCAAATGGGTAGCCAGTGACATCCTGAGCAGCCGTGTCTTTTATGTGCATGTTGTCTGTAGAGGGCAAATGGGGCCAAAATGGGAGTCAACAATGGGTGGTCAATTTAAGACCTCATAAATATTGAGTACCTTATAAATATTTGGCTCTTCTTGGGGCCAGCTCCGTGGCGCAAGCGGTTAAGTGCGCGGGCCCTGCTGCGGCGGCCAGGGGTTGGCTGGTTCAGATCCCGGGCGTGCACCGACGCATTGCTTGTCAAGACATGCTGTGGCGGTGTCCCATATAAAGTGGAGACAGATGGGTATGGATGTTAGCCCAGGGCCAGTCTTCCTCAGCAAAAAGAGGAGGATTGGCAGATGTTAGCTCAGGGCTGATCTCCTCACACACACAAAAACTTGGCTCTTCTTGGGTCTTTCATCTTTTCCTATCTCTGGGTAGCACACACAAGCTCTACTTACTTTCTCCATGTCTCACAAGCCACTAACTTATGATTTACAGTAAATACAGCTTTTGAATTTTGTCTACATCTCACAAACTCCTTGCTTACCTACGTAACACTTCTTATAAGTTTCTTATGAATTAGCTACTTAACACTTAAGAGTTTCATCATTCCAATTTTGGGGGTTGGTCCTCCACAGTAGTATTCAATAGTAGAATATATATGAGACTATTCTCAAATAATAGAGCAAACACACATTACACATAGAAGGAGATGAGTTCCCTAAGGAGAGTGGAGCTCCCATGCCAGCCCTGAGCTACATACCTTTACATTAGAGAGGAATTGACTTTTATTTCATTTAACCAGTGACTATTTTAGGTTGTCTGTCACTTCCAGGGGTATCTAACACTAACACAGGTGCACATAAAAAAAAAAAAACATGAAAAATTTTTTTGAGAAGAATAATGGACGAGATTTGCTATTACAGTTGTATGCTGCATAACAATGTTTCAGTCAAAGATGCTCTGCATATACGATGGTGGTCCCAAAAGATTATAATGGAGCTGAAAAATTCCTACTGCCTAGTGACATCATAGCCATCATAACATCGTAGTGCAATGCATTACTCATGTGTTTGTGGTGATGCTGGTGTAAACAAACCTACTGCGCTGCCAGTCATATGAAAGTATAACACATACAATTAAGAACAGTGCGTATTACTTGATAATGATAATCAATGACTATGCTACTGGTTTGTGCATTTACTATACTATACTTTTTATCGTCATTTTAGAGTGTACTCTTTTTACTTACAGAAAAAATTTACTGTAAAACATTTTAACAGTTTACTCCAGCAGCAGCCTCATACATCTCGTCTTTGACGCGTCTCGACTGCATCATTTTCTCTCATGCTTGATTTAATCTCATGTTGTTTTGCTCATTGTGGCCCCTAAGTGTAAAAAATCCACTGCTAATGTTGCCAGTAAGAATCCATGTCAAGTGATTTACCTGGAAATAAAATTAAAAGTGATTAAGGATTACACAGGTGGAAAATCAGTGGTGGTTATTACTCGCCAGTCAGGCATGTCCCATTCCACCATAACTATGATCTTGAAGAACAAGAACAAAGTGATGGAAGCTGTTAAAGGATCTGCTTCATGGAAGGAAGGGAGACTAACAAAAATTCGACAAGAACCTATATCAGATATGAAGAAACTTCTAATGACCAGACACAGAAGCATATCCCTCTCAGCACCACGACGATCACAATCAAAGCAAAAAGTTTGTTTGCTATGTTGAAAGAAAAGGCTGGACCTGACTACGATGTTGAATTTACCACCAGCTCTGGGTGGTTTAAACAATTCAAGAACTGTTATTTATTACATAATGTGAAAGTGAGAGGTGAGTCTGCCAGTGCTGATGTTAAGGCAGCTGAAGAATTTTTGGAAACTAGATAAGCTGACTGTGGAGGAAAATTACTTGCCAGAGCACATATTCAATATGGGTGAAACCTCCCTATTCTGGAAACGTATGCCTGCAAGGACTTTCATTTATAAGGAGGCCAAGTCAGTGTCAGGTTTCAGGGGTTTTAAGGACAGGATAACAGTCTTGCTTACCAGCAATGTTGCAGGCTACAAGTTGAAACCCTTTGTGATCAGGCACAGGGAGAACCCCAGGGCGGTCGAGCATATCAATAAGCACACACTGCCAGTGTACTACAGGAACAATAAGAAGTCATGGATGACTCAGCTCCTCTTCTAAGATGCCCTCCTGAATTGCTATGCCAGCAAAATTGAGAAGTACTGTTTTTGCTTATTATCGATAATGCTCCGGGAACCCTCTTGTTATTAGTGATCTTCGTCCCGATATCAAAGCTGTATTTCTCCCTCCAAACAACACCTCTTTGATCCCACCAATGGACCAAGGAGTTAAACAGCTTTTAATGGGGGCCAGCCTGGTGGCACAGCAGTTAAGTGCGTGAGCTCCACTGCGGGGTCCCGGAGTTCGCAGGTTCGCATCCCGGGCGCGCACCGACACACTGCTTGCTAGGGCATGCTGTGGCGGCCTCCCATATAAAGTAGAGGAGGATGGGCACGGATGTTAGCCCAGGGCCAGTCTTCCTCAAGAAAAAAGGGGAGGATTGGCATCGGATGTTAACTCAGGGCTAGTCCTCCTCACAAAAAAAAAAAAAAAACAGCTTTTAAGGCCTACTACCTGAGGAGGACCCTAGCCCAGGCTATTCCTGCAACTAAGGAAGACACTGATGCAATTCTGGAAGGATTACAACCCCAAGAACCTCCGTTGGGCTTGGAGTGATGTGACCAAGGAGTATGAATGGCATCTGGAAGAAAACGCTCAAGAGGTTCATCCATGACTTTAAAAGATTAAAAGGATAAACAGGTTGCAAAAATCAACAAGGCTGTGGTTGAGATGGCAAACAACTTTACCGTAGATATAGATGAGGATGACATTGAGGAGCTCCTAGAGGTGATTCCTGAGGAATTGACTAATGAGGAGCTGTTGGGATTGGAACAGGAACGGAGATCTGAAGAAGAGGCAAGAGAAAAGGAAACTGCAGGAGAACTAAAAAAAGAACCTCCAAGATAATTCACAGTGAAGAGTTTAGCAGAAGCTTTTGCAGACCTCTACAAGCTCCTTAAAAAGTTTGAAAGCATGGACCTAAACACCAAAAGGTTTTCATTAACAGAGAGGAATGTTCGTGGTGCATCATCTGCTTACAAGCAAATCTGTGATGAAAAAAAGAAACAAACCAAGAAAACCACCATGGACATATTTCTGAAAAGAGTGACACATCCTTAAGAAGAGCCTCAGGCAGGCCCTTCAGGAGGTATTCCAGAAGGTATGTTTCTCCTAGGAGATGACAGCTCCATGCTTGTTATCGCCCCTGAATGCCTTTCAGTGGAACAAGATGTGGAGGTGGAAGACAGCCACATTGATGAGCCTGACCCTGTGTAGGCCTACACTTATGGATGTGTTTGTGTCTTAGTTTTTAACAAAAAAATTTCAAAAAGTAAAAAAAAAAAAAATTAAAAATAGAAAAAAGCATATAGAATAAAGATATAAAGAAAGAAAATATTTTTGTACCGCTGTACAGTGTGTTTTAAGCTAAGTGTTATTATGAAAGAATCAAAAACTTAAAAAAATAAAAAGTTTATAAAGTAAAAAAGTAACAGTAAGCTAAGGTTAATTTATTATTGAAGAAAGAAAAATCATTTTTATAAATTTAGTGTAGCCTAAGTGTGCAGTGTTTATAAAGTCTACACAGTGTACAGTCATGTCCTAGGCCTTCACATTCACTCACCACTCACTCACTGACTCACCCAGAGCAACTTCCAGTCCTGCAAGCTCCATTCATGGTAAATGCCCTATACAAGTGTACCATTTTTTATCTTTTAAATGGTATTTTTATGTTCAGATACACAAATACCTACCATTGTGTTACAATTGCCTACAGTATTCAGTACAGTAACATGCTGTACAGGTTTGTAGCCTAGGAGCAATAGGGTACACCATAAAGCCTAGGTGTGTAGTAGGCTATACCATCTAAGTTTGTGTAAGTACACTCTATGATGTTTGCACAACGAAGAAATCGCCTAACGACGCATTTCTCAGAAAGTATTCCCATCATTAAGTGACATGACTGTAAAGTAATCCTTTCTATGTTTTAGTAAGGTCCTACATTTTAGTAAGGCACAGCACTAGGACATCTACAAAATCCTTGTGAACCAACAATGAAACATGGTCAGATCAAAGTATAAATATGCTGTAGAGTTTATGTTATTGTCCATAAATACAAACTGGAACTCTGCACATGTTTGTGATTCCTCTCTCTCTCTTGCTGTCTTTTCTACCCTTGTCATCTCTCTTACTTCACATTCCTTCCAGAATTGCCTCCAGGGAACTTGTAAATTTAAGGTTAAGTCAATTCCGCGTTTGGCAATGTAAAAATGACCTTTAGGTTGATGCTTCCCCCTTCTGTTAGTTTGATTACTGTTTAAATATCCATTTTACACTAGAGCCCTATGAGGACAACGATTGTTTCTGTCCTGATTGCTGCTCTTTACCTAGTGCCTGTCACTTTCTGAAACTCAATAGACTCTCAATAAACGAATAAATAAACTGAGAGTCCTAGTCTTCCCTCTCAACACTTCATTTAGGGAGGAATTTTAGGCACATTAAGATCTATGATCTTAGAATACTCTGCACCAACCCTGCCCCAACTCCAAGATCCAACAGAGAAATGCCTGTTAGGAGAGAATTAGAGTGCAACATTACAGGCAGCCTGTCAATGTATGCTTGTTAATCTCAAGATATCTTGAAAATCTCTAGCTGAATTTGCATTTTGTTGATGATTCTTATCAGTCTCTTCAACGGAAGACTGCCACAGCCTGGCTGCCTTGCTGGCTGCCAGCAAAGGACATTACCCCAAAATACAATGAGGCCTTGTTTCCAGGATGTTTAAGGCTTCTTCTCTCCCCTTTCTCTTATAAATCCTACCTGATCGTGTGCTTCAAGTCTAAAATGCCTCAATTACTTGCAAAACCACTAAAAGTTTTTCTTCCATAGGCACTCTTTTGTTTGTCTCCCTCCCAATGTTTTCCATTTACTGCGAAACTAATTTGTCACACTATCAGGGATACAGTATACTGTTGTCTTCCACTCAATGACTCACTTAAAAACAAAAACCACACTATTGCTTTCTAGAACAGCTTGTTTATAAATGATGCTCAATATATACTCAAGCTGTCCCGACATCTGAAATTTGCCAGCTCTAGATCCTGGGGAAAGTGCTGCAAAGTTAATCATCTTCCTAATTCTTACCCAACATTTCAGCAGCTAAAAGTGCTTTCTCGGTTTTTCAAACAGGCCCACTTACTCCTCTGTGCTTTCCAAAGTAATCTGCTCCAGCAAGATAAATAGAATGCCGAAATAGCAAAGATGAGAGTAACACGATGAGTCATATATACAATTTTCAGCCACGCAAGTCTCTCCTACAAACCTTCACAGCATTTAGTATTACGGCCCTTTACATAAAAGAGTGAGTGGCTCTGAAAAGAGCCTTTGGGTTTGATGGCGGCTATAAACATATTCACTTGGAGCTGGTGTACTTGGTGACGGCCTTGGTGCCCTCGGACACGGCGTGCTTGGCCAGCTCCCCGGGCAGCAGCAGGCGCACGGCCGTCTGGATCTCCCTGGACGTGATGGTCGAGCGCTTGTTGTAATGCGCCAGGCGCGACGCCTCGCCCGCGATGCGCTCGAAGATGTCGTTGACGAACGAGTTCATGATGCCCATGGCCTTGGACGAGATGCCGGTGTCGGGGTGGACCTGCTTCAGCACCTTGTACACGTACACGGAGTAGCTCTCCTTGCGGCTGCGCTTGCGCTTCTTGCCATCCTTCTTCTGCGCCTTGGTCACCGCCTTCTTGGAGCCCTTTTTCGGCGCAGGAGCAGATTTAGCTGGCTCAGGCATAATGAACAGTTGTCACTCTGAAACTCAGCAGAAACAATGCTGAGAGCAGAGCTGGCCTATTTTTGTAGAGCTTCTATGCAAATAGATGCTTAATCTGTCTCAATCCTTGATTGGGTCAAATCAACCAGTAGAAACGTTTTATGCAAATAAGGTGAATTCAAATATACGTTTTGATTGGCTGGTTGTGTGGGACCAATGCTAGATTCCTTTCTCCTTCCTCAGAAAAAGTAGTTTTCGTTTTCAAAGCAATGCAAAAAGTTAAGTCTTACCAACAGTATCTATTTATGAACCTTGTCTCTCCCTAGAGTAGGAACTAAAGAGACAAAAGCCTGATATAAACTTATGACGTTTCCTGCCAAATTGCAGTTACCCAGTTATTAGTTCTAGGAAGGAGAAATAGAAATTAGCTATTTAAATATCTTGAAAATTATGCCATTGACATTTGCAGTTTGTTCTGATCAAAGTTGGCAACATTCTTTTTCAAGAATCAAAGGATCGTCACATTTCAACAGCGGTGCAATTATTGTGTTCCCTAGGGAGAGCGTGTCTCGAAGCGATGCCAGTATTTGTAGGAGGGTACGGAATTATGGTTTAGGGTGCCTGCACTGCTAAAATAAACATTTCTTCAAAGTCAGAAGCTTTAATAAAAGAATAAAACTGAACTGAATCAATTACCTTCAAACGTGGAGTTTTTGAAACAGCTCAGGAACTGTGGAACGTTCATTTTCGCCTCTTCCCAAACATAATCACAAACAAGGGGATTAAAACAAAACCAAGGAACATGTAAAACATAACACACAAGGTCAATAAAGGGCGGAAAGGTATAAGTGAAGAGATAGAGCACATTCCATTAAGTCAAGGTTTACCTAGGGTGAGACCTGGTAGCCAATCACAAGACCTATCGAGTTACTTAATTCACGGCGCGGAATTTGAAGATTTGGACCAATCAGGAGGAGTTTGCCTTTATAAATAAGAGCGGGAACTGGTGCGCTTCCATTTCTGAACTCTGTTTGCAACCCCTTGTCATGGCTCGTACTAAGCAAACTGCTCGTAAGTCCACCGGTGGGAAGGCCCCGCGCAAACAGCTGGCCACCAAGGCGGCCCGTAAGAGTGCGCCGGCCACCGGCGGCGTGAAGAAGCCCCATCGCTACCGGCCCGGCACGGTGGCGCTGCGCGAGATCCGCCGCTACCAGAAGTCCACCGAGCTGCTGATCCGCAAGCTGCCCTTCCAGCGTCTGGTGCGCGAGATCGCGCAGGACTTCAAGACCGACCTGCGCTTCCAGAGTTCGGCCGTGATGGCGCTGCAGGAGGCATGCGAGGCCTACCTGGTGGGGCTCTTCGAGGACACCAACCTGTGCGCCATCCACGCCAAGCGTGTCACCATCATGCCCAAGGACATCCAGCTCGCGCGCCGCATCCGCGGAGAGAGGGCCTAAGTGTTAATTACAAACGAATGAGGATTTAAAACCCAAAGGCTCTTTTCAGAGCCACCTACAATTTCAATCTGAAAAGCTGTACACGGGTGTATGCAATCTATCTCCAAAACAGTGGTGGAGGAGCAGTTGGCGGCAGCTGTCGCTCCGGCTGCGGAGGAGTGGCGCTGGTAGACTGCTCAGCTCCGTACTCGGGCCTCTATCGGAGAACAGGCCAAGCGTTGAGACCCTTTCCCCGTTGGGCAAGGCGTGCCCTCTTGGCTTAAGCATTGTCTACTCACTTCTTTGGCTGAGGCCTGTTGTGGCATTTCTTGCCTCATTCTCCTTTCTCGGTGACGCTACAAACAAGTGTAGTGAAAACTTTCGGTTCTTAGAAAGCGGCCTTGGTTAACCTGTGGCAAGTTTCTTTTCCTGGACACCCTCGATGTGGGTGTCCTTGTAGAGGGCTTCCATAATTTGAAAGCTTGGGTTTGAGTATATTTCAACTCGGAAAAAGTCATGCGGCTGTAATTTATGTCCAATGCCGAACTGATGGCCATCGATATGGGAAATTAGCAGGCTGTCAAAGCCTGACAAGCTAGGGTCAACCCCCAAATGCAGTGACTAATACACCAGAAATTATATTAATCCTTATATAATTGATAAACGCTAGAATTTGTAGGGAATCCAATCTTGCAGGAAAAGAAAAGGATGTAACCTTGAGCAACCTGGGAAGCATTCTAGGGGGATATGATGCTTTATTGGGCATGTACAAACACTGATGTTCAAGAACCCAAGCTGAGTGCTGTATCAGAGTAGTTTGGTGGTAATCCATTTGCTTCTCTACTGAGCAATAATATATCCTAAAGTGAAGTTAGTCAACTTTTCTGCACACAAAGTAGAGATGTTACCCAAAACATGGGTTCCACAGGCTTTCCAGTTCAACTTCCAGCATCACCACCAGCAGAGTGGGTGGCAGTGCTGTCAGTGACACAGCTGGGCAGAGCACTACTGCACCAAATATGGGGCCTGAGGTAGTAGCTAAGTAAATGCAGCACATCCGGCATTCAGAGCTTGTTTGAGCAAGTAACTGAAAACTCACTGTGTGGAATGTGTCTGCATCCTGCATGAGAAATATGATATAGTCACAAAGGCAGAACTGGGACCTCGCATAGATAATGTTGAATAATCCCCTATTTGCTGGAAATCCCCAAGAGCCAATGAGACAACAGCTCTCAACTTTCCTCCAACAAATGTAGAATCCTATGACAAACCCTAGAGCAATGCAGGGTTTGTGGATTCAGTTAGGTTTCACAAACATTAGCAATGGGAGCTTCCAGCCTTATCCCAGGGTTTACTCCTAGCCTGGGGTGGATTAGTAAACAAACACTGGAGGCTCTTCAGGGACTAAGTAATTAGCTTTGCACATAAATGAAAACACGAGCCCTGTGGCAGGAACCACAGAACCTGGATGCCAGCAGTTTACTCAACAAACACTGCAGACTCATGCTGGAGTAAATCTTCAACTACAGAAGTCAGATTGCAGAAATAACTGGAACAGCTCAGGGCAATGTTTTTGAGCCTTGAAGCAAACTTGCAAGCGATAATAGGAACACAGTGTGATTTCTATGTGGCCATTGACAGGGTTGATAGGCTCCCAGTCATTATAGCAGCATTTCTCCGTCTTAAAAAAAATGTACTTTTAAGGTGGAATGCAGTAAATACGAAACAAAATACACCAAGACTGGAGGATGGGGTTGGGGGAGAAACAAAACCAAAACCCTCTACGTGGAAGTTTGTAACAGCTTTATTTGTAATAGATCTAAAGTGAAAAAGTCAATGTCTTTCAACTGACGATTGGTTGAACAAATTCTCGTATATCCATACAATTGAATCTCACTCAAAATAAAAAGGGAGGCTACTTATATATTCAACGGCCTGGATGGATCCCAAAGGCGTAATGCTTAGTGAAAAAAAGCCAATCTCAAAAGGTTACACATTGTATTATTCCATTTATATAACATTCTCAAAATGACAAAACTACAGATGGAGAACAGATTGCCCCAAGACAGGGATGAGGTGGGTGGATGTGACTATTGTTGGGCCAGGGGAAATTGCCCCCCACCCACCCTTCTGCATTCTTTTGGCTGGTCTAATAGTTAAATTGATCCAAGACAGGTTAACAGGAGGAAAAAACAAGTTGAATTTGTGTGTATGGAGGTCTTATAGAAATGGGACCTGAAAAAAATGACCAAAGCAAGCAGGTGTTATACATTTTAGAGAAAGGAATAATAAATTTGTGAGGAATTGACAAGACAAAGAAATTTAGGCTTAATTAGTAAAGAAGTAACAAGGTTTGTTTACTAATTAAACACTTTCCTAATTAGTGCTCAATTAGTAAAGAGGTTTGTTTATACAGACTTTGCCCTGAATTCCCTATCTCTGGCCATAAGGATGCCTCCACCTCCTGGTACAGCAAGGGCACCTTTCACATGGGAGATTTACTTCCTGCTTTCAGGGAACAGAGAGGGTCAAAGTGCCCTTTTTGCATCTGCTGCTTCTCAAGTAACTGTAATTCAAAATAATCAGTATGCCATTGTGGGATATTTTGGGGCAGCCTACTCTGAGCCTCAACAGTACAAAGGGGTAACATAAGGAGTTCCTTAGTGATGATGGACAAGTTTGTATTGGCATTGTGGTGGTGGTTACATAAATCTATAATGGGACAAAATTGCACAGGGGTATCCTCACACACATACACACAGACATGCAGAGGAGTGCATGGAAAAACTGGTGAGAACCGAATAAGGCCTGTAGTTAACAGTATTTTGCAAAAGTCAATTGCCTGGTTTTGATATTATAATATAGTTATATGGGATGCCACCATTAGGGGAAACCAGGTTCAAGGGACTCTATTTCAAAATAAGGTAAAAAAAAGCTGTCACAGTTCTATAGCAGTTGCTACTTTGTATGCTTGGGATTCCATGGCTTAACAAATTGATGTGACTTTTTTCATATAAACAGCAATTATTTGTTTTCTTCTGGCTGTTCTAGTGGTGACATATCCATTGGTCCGAGGTTTGGTTCATTTATGTTGGTACATAATTTTGTAGATATTGCTGCCTCTACCTCAAAAGTACCTCAAAAGTAAATTGAGTTTCAAATTTTGATATTTGTTATCTCAATTTACAAATTTACTATTGGGTTGCTTGGCAATACTATTTTTAGGAATTCCTTTGTTTCTTGGGATTTGGGCTTGTTTCATTTCTAGTGTGGCAAATGATCCAAGAATATATACGGGATGGATAAGTCTTTAAACACACATACACATACACAAACGAGGTAATTTCTTTTGTGTACATGTTTGACACTTCTGTTTAGAGTTTCTTATTTTCTAAATAGCAGTAAATCTCCCTATCCGGTGTTTACTTTAGGCCTTAGCAGCAAGGGGCGGGGACTCAGGGAGGTTTCCCGCCTTTTCCGGTCTTTCAGTTTTCAAAAAGGTCCGCACAATTGTTACATAAAACGCTGCAGGGAAGTTCCGTTTAATTGTTCTGACTGTAGTACTCGCTTGTATTCACTATGTCTGGCCGTGGCAAAGGCGGAAAGGGTCTGGGTAAAGGAGGCGCCAAGCGCCACCGCAAAGTTCTGCGCGACAACATCCAGGGCATCACCAAGCCCGCCATCCGGCGCCTGGCCCGGCGCGGCGGCGTCAAGCGCATCTCCGGCCTCATCTACGAGGAGACCCGCGGGGTGCTCAAGGTCTTCCTGGAGAACGTGATCCGGGACGCCGTCACCTACACCGAGCACGCCAAGCGCAAGACGGTCACCGCCATGGACGTGGTCTACGCGCTCAAGCGCCAGGGCCGCACCCTCTACGGCTTCGGCGGCTAAGCTTAAACTGCAAGCTGTTTCCAATAGCAGCGCTAAAGGCCCTTTTCAGGGCCACCTACATTTTCTACGAAAGGGCTCACACTTGCTATTGGGTGCTGCTCTGGGGGTGGCTTGGTCGCGCAAAATGCTGTCCATATATAGTTAAGTGAAGTCGCTAAAACGATTTTTACACTGCTATAGGCGTTTGTGTTGGCTGTTTTCTAAGGTAACACTTTCAAGACCAATAGGAGCGTACTGGTTAAATATTGCAACCAAGCTGGTAAGTGAAAAATCAATAGTTTTTGGATTAGAAATTTTATGGGATGTCTCGGCATCAGATTTTAATAGTTGTATTGCCTTTTCAAGGCATCTATACTAAATATTCTTAGTAATAGTAAGGTAATATAGGATGAAAGTTTTCCAGTTATGTTTAAGTTTATTTTTTAAATTTGTTTTGGGGGTGGTGGTAGTGTGGGGTATCCCATCCGTATTTCATACTGCTTAATCAAATCTATTAGATAACGATAGAATAAACAGTAACTAGCATGAACATTACCGTATGCCATTCTGAACGCATTTGTTGCACGCGAATTTTCTCGTGTGTTAAACCTATTTTTGATGAGATGATCAAAACATTAGGAAATCATTCTGCACCACCAATGAAATAATTGATTCAGTCAAAGGTTATCAATGAATGTTAAAATCTTTAGGAAAAAAGTTGGGCAACAGTATATTCACGTGCCCAGCATCCACACACACGGCTATTTGCAAATGGAAAAATGTATGTACAGTAGAGCGATGGCCCCCCCACGTTAGCTAAGTGATTCAATTTAGCACCGTTATAATTGATCAATGTCAAATTAATGTGCCTCCCCTTGCAGATTGTATAGAACATCACCTTTGACTATGGTGTAACTGGAATCTCATGGCGCCTCAGCCTGCTGATTACAGAGAGCATAAGGGATAAAGGAGCTAGTTAAACACTTATTTTCTTCATAAGAAGGAAAATCAGAATCCAGAATGTGGGACAGTTTGTTTCTTCAAAAAGTCATTGTCACAAAAAAAAGTTGGGATTGTTAAAGATTAAAAGAGACTCAAGCAGTATAACAACTAAACACAAGGTGTTAATTGAATCCTGGCTCTAAAAATAAAGCTATAAAGGGCATTTTGGAGACAATTGAGGAAACTCGAATGTGGACTGGACAGTAGATCATTTTATGAATTTATTTTTTTTTAGGTTTGATAATGTTGAGATTATGTGGAGAATTCCCTTGGTCTTATGAGTTAGACATTGAGATATTTAGGGGTAAAGTCTCATGATGTCTGCGATTTACTTTCAAATGGTTCAAAAAATTGGACCAAAAAATTTCCTTTCAAATAAATGTATATACATGTAGACATATACACAACAAGTGGTAAATTCTGCTCAGTTATTGAATCTAGGTGGTGATTATAAGGATGATTGACCAATGCATCTTTTATCTTTGTAGTTTGAATATTTTTTAAAATAATAATTTGGGAAAAATTAAACAGGTGACAAAATGTGTTGAAAACTGATCTGTATCATTATGAGAGGTCGTCTGGACAGGTGAGTGTAAAGATCTGCCTGCCTGCAGAGAGGGGTTGGAAGCAGCAGGACATATAGCTCCATAAAAAAGTTACAACTTATCTTCTGACCACAGAGAAGATGGGAGAGGGTGCGAGAGACACACACCAGCATTTTATTCCAGGAAGAGCCTCACTAGCTGACTGCCCCTCAGGGTGGCACTATCAGGCCCAGAGTCAATGCTAGACTTTTCAACCTCAGAATCTCTTTTGTTTTACTTCCTCTACGAGTACTCAGGCTCTTGAGGGAATGGATTCAATTTAAACTGCACTCCAGATAATTAATAAATAAGAATCCTAGTGTGTTTAAACTAAAATGAACGTTATATCTGGAATTGTGAACTTAAGGAGCTGAGGACTTCAGAGACCTGTACAAGAGCCGTAGAGAGAGATTAAGTGACTTGTCTGAGGTCACCTAGTCGCTTAGGACTGAAAGTTGAGTTTTCTGAGAGAATGCTGTGTTCTTTTTTTACTAAATGTCTGCTTAATTGGTAACCATCCATTTGTTTACAGATTGTGGTTGAATCAGACTAATAGTAAGGATTTAAAACTTACATTTCTCCACAGCTAATGGTTTTCCTCTTAACTGCTATATATGCTACACTGATATTCTTGGTCAGATACTTGGTCGTAATCTGATCACAACCATGTAGGTAGGAGATATTAAGAGGAAAAGGAATAGGGTCTCCTCTAGGGATATTTCCTCTACTTTTATTCATCACACACAGATGTCCTGAGCACCCACTGTGTGTCGGGTACTGTGCTAGGTACTGGTGTTATAGTGACAAACTAGAAGAGGCCTGCTCACAGGGAGCTTATGTTCTCATGACAGGAGACAGAAAATACAAGGTTGCATAGAGATGGTAATTTCAGATGGTGAACATGGCTGAGAAAGAAATAAACTGGGTGATGTCATAGCCAGTAACGGGGGAGTGGGCTGTTACTTTAGAAAGGACAGCCAGGAAAGGCCTCTTGGAGGAGCTGGCATTGTATTTAAGATCTGAAGTTTGAGAGGGAGCCAAACTAAGGGTGCTCCAGGCTAGAGGAACTGAAAGAGGAACTCTCAAGGTGAGGACAGCTTTGTGTGTTCCAGAAACAAAAGGGCAGTCAGTGTAGCTGAAGAAAAGGGAGCAAGAGTTGCTGACTGAGCAAATTGAGATCCTACCAGGAACTAACTAAGAAAGGTAGCCAGGGTCTACTGCTTACAGGATCTTGCAGATGCTGATCAGGATTTTGGATTTTATTCACACAGAGGAGGAACATAATCCGGTTTACTTTTCACGTGTCAAAAGATTCACCCTGGAGAAGCGACCTCAGTACTTTAGTGGAGGTTGGAGTGGACGTAAATGCAGAGCAGTGTGGAGGGTATTGCAGAAGGGCAGGCAAGAGTGGAATCTGCCTCAGATTAAGGTGATGCAGGGGGTGGGGGTGGGGGTGAGGCATGGGAAAGTGGAGGGAGAAACCTAGTTTCACTGTGGGATTATTTCCCTTGGAGAGCCAACGAATCCTTAGACTCATTGCACTCTTTTCTCCCCAAAATGCTGGATACCCATTGAAAGGTTCTTTTCATCTCCTTTTAAAATAAGCCTCACGAGTCTTCTAGTAACCTCTGTCTTCATGTTGATACACAGTTTAAGGGTCAACGTTTATTTATTTCTTCATTTATTGAACAAATATTTCTTGAGCACCTACTGGGAGCTAGGCACTGGGTATAAATACAAACATGACAGGCACAAGCCTCACAGCAGTTCCCATGTATTACAGGGTAAAGAAGGAAGTGCATGACTAAGCACAACACTGCTTCACCAGGACAGAAGAGCCAGGTGTGCCCCTTTCTTTCTAATGTATATGAGTTGGTCTCTCTGTAGGCACACACATTCAGTTATGAATACTAGCAGCTATACATGTTTATTGAATGCCTCTCATAGAGAAGTCAAAATCATTTTCTCTCTACCCTTCTGAGTTCTTAGCTGAGATCCCTGTAATAAAAGATAGATTAACAAGAAAAAGATAAACAGTTTATTAACATGTATACCTCATGTATGCGTGGGAGATATCTAGGGAAAAATTAGTAACTCTTTGAAGTGGCTTAGAATTGAGGCTTAAACATCATCTTAATAGGGAAGGGGAGGGAAGGATGTAGGCCTCTTAGGGGAGAGATGATTTTTAGAAAAGATGAATGGGCCCTTAGAGTAGATGGGAGGTAGGATAGTTTGTGACAAGGTTTATCTGGATATGGCGTCGACCGTTAGTCTCCTCTCCTGTGATAAGAGTCAATCCTCTCTGGTTGATGGAACTCCCAGGGAAAGGGTTTATGACAATTGGGTTCCTTTTGGAGGCTCTGTCTTTAGGCAAATATGGAGAGTTCACAGAAAGCATCTCCCTGCCTTTGCTGTTTTTCAAGTGCTTATAGTTCAAAATAATCCATATACCAAAGCAGCATATTTTGAGGTGGCATGTCCTGAACACCTAGAGTCCTTTTTTAGGGTGGCATGTTATGCTATCCTTCACTCTTTTTTTTTTTTTTTCTGTGAGGAAGATCAGCCCTGAGCTAACATCCATGCCAATCCTCCTCTTTTTGCTGGGGAAGACCAGCTATGAGCTAACATCTGTTGCCAGTCCTCCTCCTTTTTCTCCCCAAAGCCCCAGTGGATAGTTGTATGTCATAGTTGCACATCCTTCCACTTGCTGTATGTGGGACGCAGCCTCAGTATGGCCGGAGAAGCGGTGCGTCGGTGCGCGCCCGGGAGCCGAACCCGGGCCGCCAGTATCGGAGCGCTTGCACTTAACTGCTAAGCCACAGGGCCGGCCCAGTCCTTCACTCTTAATACCCTCTAAAGCTCAGAGATCCAGACAGGGCTTGTGGCTACATAGATGCTTTGTCTCAGCGTTACTTAGCACTTTTAGACAGTGTTCAAGTCACATTGCTAAATTATCTCACATTTTATAACATGATTTTGGAAATATTCCTATATGGTTTTCTGTTATTACATTTTCCAAGTGTGAAATACACAGTAATAATGTGTATAAAACAGGCACACAGAATATATGCTAACAATGGTGATAGAGTGGATACCCATCAGCCACCTTTCTGGTTAGGAAATCAGAGGTTGCCACTTCCTCGCTATCTTAGAAGCTTCCTGTATGGCTTTCAGTTTTCCATCCCCTTTCTCTTCATAGACATGAGTATTTTCTTGTTTTTGTGATAAGGATTCTCTTGCCTTTCTTTACAACCCTACGTTCTGTGCGTGCATTCCTCAGTGATATATTGTTTAATATTGTCTGTTATTAAACTTCATATAAGTTGAGGCACACTGAATATTCTTTTGTGACTTTCTCTTCTGCTTCACATACGCATTGCTGAATAATATTCTGCTTAATGAATATACCACAATTTATCCAATCTACTGGTGGTAGACATTCTTTCAGCTTTTGGCCATTTCAAATAATCCTGCTACCAACATTGTCTGACATGTCTTTTGACATATGACCACGGATCCTGGGTTATGGTGTACCAATGATCATTTTAGGTAAATGCCAACTGTTTTCTGAAATAATTGTATAAATTTATGCTCCCACCAGCCAGGAGTGCCTGGGACAGCCTGTTCTTCCATATCTTCAACAATACTTGCTCTCGTCAAGAGTTCTTAATTTTTGCCACACTGCTGGGTATATAAGAGTATCCCATTGGGTTTTAAATTTGCATTTACTTGATTACTAAGATGTTGAGGATGTTTTAACATATTTTTTGATCATTTGGTTTTTCTCATCTATAAAGTTCCTGGTAAAGTCTTCTGTCCAATTTCTAAATCATTTTTCCCTTTTTGTTATTGATTTCAATCAATATTGATTTATATATTCTGGTTCCTAGCACTTTGCCAGTTTTATATTTACGTCTTTTTCAGTTTTGTGGCTTGTACTTTTGTTCTTTATATAGTGGCTTATATAAACTGTACTTCTTGATTTTAATATAGTCACATTTACCATTCTTTTACTTTATGTTTTTTATTTCTTTTTAATGTCTTGTTTCTAAAAATTTCTTCTCTAATCCAAGATCATGATGATATATTTAGTTGTATGATTTTTTGAAAGCTTTATGTTTTGCCTTTCACATTTCAATCTTTAATCCTCTTGGTGTAGGCTTTAATTTCATTTGTTTTTCCTTGTGGCCGTCCAACTGTCCAAGTACCATTTATGGAAGACATCATGTTTTCCTTGCAGGTCTGTCATGCCATCTTTATCCCATAATAAGTGCCCCCATGTGTGAAGGTTGGTTTCTGGGTTCTCTACTATATTTCACTACGTTGTCTGGACCTTTATCAAGGTATTATTTTACCCATTATACAGATCTTCTTCAACTTACCATGGGGTTACATCCAGATAAACCCACCATAAATTGAAAATATTGTAAGTTGAAAATACATTAGTAGGGCCGGTCCCGTGGCTTAGCGGTTAAGTGCGTGCGCTCCGCTACTGGAGGCATGGGTTCAGATCCCGGGCACGCACCGACGCACCGCTTCTCCAGCCACACTGAGGCCGCTTCCCACATACAGCAAATAGAAGGATGTGCAACTATGACAGACAACTATCTACTGGGGCTTTGGGGGAAGAAAAAAAGGAGGAGGATTGGCAATAGATGTTAGCTCAGAGCCGGTGTTCCTCAGCAAAAAAAAAGAGGAGGATTAGCACGGATGTTAGCTCAGGGCTGATCTTCCTCACAAAAAAAAAAAAAAGAAAGAAAAAGAAAACACATTAGTACACCTAACCTACCGAACATCACAGCTTAGCCTAGCCTATCCTAAACCTGCTCAGAACGCTTACATTAGCTTACAGTTAAGCAAAATCATCTAACACAAAGTCTGTTTTATAATAAAGTGTTGAATATCTCATTTATTGAATACTGCACTGAAAGTGAAGAACAGAATGGGTACAGAATGATTGTAAGTGTATCAGTTGTTTACTCTCATGATCTCGTGGCTGACTGGGAGCTGCAGTTCCAAGCCACTGCCCAGCATCACGAGATAGTATCATAAGGGCATATTGCTAGCCTGGGAAAAGATCAAAATTTTAAATACGGTTTCTACTGAATGCTTATTGCTTTTGCACCATCGTAAAGTCGACAAATCGTGGTTGGGGACGGTCTGAGGCTCAATGTTCTTTAATATCTGACTGTAGCGTCCTCCATCTCACTGCTTGTCACCTAGAAGGAGATTAAGTATTGATTTGATTAAGAATCCAAACTAGGCATCTTAAAGATAAAATAATTATGCTTTTTACTCTGGGAACTAGGTTTCACCATAGAAAACTTAGGTTAAGTTCTCAGGTAAAATCACAGTCAAATTTTCACAATAAGACAAAGGAAGATTAAGGCTAGTCTAATTAGGGTATATTAATATTGTATTAATTTTGTATGGCTGCTGCAACAAAGTAACACAAACTTAGTTCCTTAAAAAAACAGAAATTTATCATCTTACACTTCTGGAGGTCATATGTCCAAAATGCGTCTAACAAGCCAAATCAGTGTATTGTTAGAGTTTCCTTTCTTTCTGAAGGTTCTAGGGGAGAATTCGTTTTCTTTCCTTATTCAGCTTCTGGAGGCTGCCCACATTTCTTGGCTCATAGCCTCTTCCCCCATCTTTAAAGTACATCACTTCAATCTCTGCTTCCATTGTCACATCTCTTCTCTGACTCTGACTCTTATGCCGCCCTTTTATAAGGACCCTTATGATTGCATTCATCCCACTCGGATAATCCAGAATCATCTCCTAATCTCCAAATCTTGAATTTAATCTCACCTACAAAGTCCCTTTTAACATCTAAGGTAAGATATTCACAGGTTCTGGGAATTAGAATGTGGACATCTGTGAGGTGGCAGGTGTACTATTTTGTCTCCCATGACTATAATAAGGCGTGCCACCCCTAAATATGCCACTTTGATGCTCATGTGAAAGGAGCCCTCCCTATAGCAGGAGGAAGAAACATTCTTATCAACAGAACTGGGGAGTCAAGACTGAGAGAAATCTGTACAAATAGACCTTTTTAAAATAAGCCTTATCTTCCTTTAGTCTTCCCATATATTTTAGTTACTTTTCCACAATTACCACTCTTCGTTCAACCTAGTATATAAGCACTTAGGCCTAGCCACCTTTTGGGTCTTCATTTTCTTGTGAAGACTCCCATGTACATGTAAAATAAAATTTGTTTGCTTTTTTCCTGTTACTTTTACCTCCGCTACACATCACCTTTGTGAAACAACTACAAATACCTGAAATACACAAAACTCTACCAGAAAGTACTTAAAACCATTTTTTGTATTCAAAGTTCTTAATTGTAAACAAGAAAGGCTGACTCTGGTTGATCATACATTAAAGGTGATGTTTAAAGGGATAGATAGGGCCGGCCCCGTGGTTTAGCGGTTAAGTGCACGCGCTCTGCAGCTGGCGGCCCACGTTCAGATCCCCGGCGCGCACCAACACACTGCTTGTCCGGCCATGCTGAGGCTGCATCCCACATACAGCAACTAGAAGGATGTGCAGCTATGACATATAACCATCTACCGGGGCTTTGGGGGAAAAAATAAATAAATAAAATTAAAAAAAAAATAAAGCATATGTATTGTAACGTTTAAAAAAAATAAAATAAAAAATAAAGAGATAGATAATAGCATTCTTGGGAGGGCTGAGAAACACGCATGAAGACACGTCTAGGACAAACCCCAAAACCATAATGCAGAATTGGCCTTGTGCTGCTGTGTTCCAACCACCCTTGCTGAGCCAGTTGAAAACCCTGGCTGCTGCCACTACCAAAGCTGGATGCTTGACATCTACCCTAGCAGACATGGAAGCTCCAAGCAGAGTCTCTGCTCTCTTGTCATCTATGTTTGGAGAAGAGTCTTTTAAAGATGTTGACTGATTGGTGAAGCCTAGGCCACATATCTGCATTCTAGCTTTGATGGAGGCTAAGAGTTGTTCTGAAGCCTAGGTAAATAAAGCCAAGTTCCAACCTGGAATTGCACAAGTTTATAAAGGAAATAAATGGACCAGTATTTTTCAAACTTGTCCTCTAATTTTCTCAGTAAAAACAAAACAAAGCAAAAACACATATACTTGATACTAAAATTTTATGACACAATATTTTTACTTATTACATGAGCTGGTACCTTCATAGTTTCTATATATTATATTCCATTCTTTTTTTTTTTTTTAGTCCACATCAATGGATATAGATATACCCAAATTTTAGTCTTGGATTCTGAAGCGCAGCCAATAACACTTTATTAAACATTACCATTTTTATTCAAAGTAAATTAATTTGGATGATTAAATCTTTTCCATAAAAGATCTGTTACAATAACTATTTTTCATCCTGTATAAATGAAAATGCTAAAACAATAATACCGCACAGTTTTTAGAAATTTTACATTGTGGAGAAGGCTAATCCTAGTTACAGAACTAAGGAAACAATCTTTTTGGCATCACATTTAAGAAACCAAATATGGAAGAAAAAATGGTACTAACTTGTCTTTTATGTTCTTTCTTTTATAACTCACGCCAGTAAAATGAAGTTTAGGAATTCTATAGCAACAATGGCTTTCCATTACATAGTGATAGAAATCTGGCTCACTTTGATTATATATCAGCTTATGAAAGTGTTATTTTATGAGAAAATTTTGAGTAAAATATCTTCTTTTAAAGAGGCCATTTTAGATCTGCCTGTAAGAATAGAAAATATGAGGGCCGGCCCCGTGGCTTAGCAGTTAAGTGCGTGCACTCCGCTGCTCGAGGCCCGGGTTCGGATCCTGGGCAAGCACCTACGCACCGCTTCTCTGGCCATGCTGAGGCCGCGTCCCAAATACAGCAACTAGAAGGATGTGCAACTATGACATACAACTATCTACTGGGGCTTTGGGGGAGAAAAATAAGTAAATAAAAATTAGAAAAAAAAAGAATAGAAAATATGAGACATTTACTTTTTATATGCTGGTTGGGACGCATCAAATTGTTTTCATTATCAGTTAAGGATTCACACTCTGCATTTTCAAAAGTCTGCAATAGTGGATTGGCAGCCACAAATCTGATATTTGTGTAAAGGAAAATGGTAAGAGAAGACAATTCTGGGGGAACAGATATTACTGTTAAAGGGGGACAATTTGTATAAAAGTTTATTAGAGGCCCTGATTGCTTATTCATTTCATTGATTCATTTAGCCATCGCACAAATATTGACTAAGTGAATAATATATGCTATGTAATTTTTCTATGCCCTGAGGATACCAAAATGAAGATATTGTCCAAGGCTTTAAGACATCTAGAGAGGAAAACAAGCCTTAATCATCACCAACAACTCTTTGTGAAGTGTCAGGAAATCTTAGGTACTGATTTTGCCTGGAAGAATCAGGTAAAGTTCTCCTGAAGGAAACTCTTAAAGGAGTGAAGGGGATCAGGATATGCTACTCCAAAATATGCTGCTTTATGTAAATACTTACATAAAGGCATGAGAATTATCTTGTGCTGAAGCATCTGAGTTCCTGAAATCCTTATTTGCCTAAAGTCAGAGCCTCTCAAAAGAACTCACTTATCGTAAATCCCATCCTCAGGAGCAACCCTAGTCTCTTCTTGGAAATGAGATGTTGGCATCACCCCCACACAGACACTATCACAAACTATCATCTCTCTCATCTATTCTCTTAAGGGCCTATTTATCTTTCCAAGAAGTCACTTGCTTTTCCTTCCCTCGTTCCGTTTCCCCTACCAAATTAGGTATATAGACCCTAAATTCTAACCACCCCTTTACTCATCACTGAGTGCTCCCATGTGTATGTGTGATGTGCACACTAAACTTCTGTTTGTTTTCGTCTTGTTAGTCTCTCTTTTGTTTGTCTAATTTACAGGGCCCAGCCAAAGAACTTAAGAGTGGAGGAAAACAATTTTTTTCTTTCCTCCCCTACCGGATGAAATCTCCAAAAGATCTGAAGGCTATTTGTGGACAAAGAAACAGTGTATATAAAAGATACTGTTGAGGGGCCGGCCCGGTGGCGCAAGCGGTTAAGTGCGCGCGCTCCGCTGCGGCGGCCCGGGGTTCGCTGGTTCGGATCCCGGGCGCGCACCGACGCACTGCTTGGCAAGCCATGCTGTGGCGGCGTCCCATATAAAGTGGAGGAAGATGGGCACAGATGTTAGCCCAGGGCCGTCTTCCTCAGCAAAAAAAGAGGAGGATTGGCGGATGTTAGCACAGGGCTGATCTCCTCACAAAAAAAAAAAAAAAAAAAAAAGATACTGTTGACAAGAACCTTCCCAGTATGACAAGTTGTTCAGTACATTCAGCTGTGGAAATCAGTGGCGGCTGGGGAGAGGGGCTTGGAGATGAGCTTTTGCAGGTGGGCAGATGTCAGAAAAGCACAGGAATTGGGGTTTTATTCTGCAGATATTAGGAGAACCACTGAAGGTTTTTTATTTTATTTTTGCCTAGATGGGATGATGAAATTTGCAAGTCACTCAGATCTCTGATTGCAGTGGGATGGAGTGATTGTAGGGTGGGAAGAATGAAGGTAGAGAACTGTCAGGAATCTGTGGTCACTCTAGGGAATTGATAATAGGATTGCAAGGCTGTGTAAGAGAGGCAAAATTTTACTCTACCGTTTCAGAGTCTCTGGCTAGGCCTAAGAATTAAGTTGACACGAAACAGATTAATAGGAGAAAAGCATACAAATTATATTTAATAGTTTTACATAGGAGTCTTCACAGGAACAGGAAGACCAACAAAGTGGTTAGGCCCAAGTGCATATACACTAGGATGAACAACGAGTAGTAATTGTGAAATAATTAAAATATATGGCAAGACTAAAGGAAAGTAACTTATTTTAACGAGGTCTGTTTGTACAGATTTCTCTCAGCCTTGACTCCTCATGTCTGGTGGTAAGAATGTTCCTTTATTCCTAGTATAGAAAAGGGATTTATATCTCTTTTACATGGGATAACTATCTGCTTTCAGAAAGAAAAAGAGGGGCCGGCCCCATGGCTTAGCGGTTAAGCGTGCACGCTCCGCTACTGGCAGCCCAGGGTTCGGATCCCGGGCGCGCACCGATGCACTGCTTCTCCAGCCATGCTGAGGCCGCGTCCCACATACAGCAACTAGAAGGATGTGCAACTATGACACACAACTATCTACTGGGGCTTGGGGGGGCGGGGAAGGAGGAGGATTGGCAATAGATGTTAGCTCAGAGCCGGCCTTCCTCAGCAAAAAAAACAGGCTTCAGCAGGATGTTAGCTCAAGGCTGATCTTCCTCACAAAAAAAAAAAAGACAGAAAAAGAGAAGTCAGAGCCCCATTCTTGCATCTGCTGTTTTTCAATTACCTTTAGCTCAAAATAATCCTTATGCCAAAGTGGAATATTTTTGGGTGGCGTGTTCTGCTACCTTTCAGCTGATATTCTGTTCTTTTCTGGGTGCGTGGATGATGTCTTACTATTTATGGTACACTCTAAAGAACTGGCTTAACGAAGATCTATGAAGTTATGAGAAGAAAGTGTAAGAAATAATTCATTGGGAAGAATTACAAACAGAAGAATAGGACCCAAAAAAGCAAATTGAGAAGAATCATGGAGAATATTGTATCTGTGTCAGGAAGAAAGGTACCACAAAACCTTGTGATATTTTGAAGGTAGGAGTAATAAACAGGGTCAGATGTAGCAGAGATTAAATTCTTAAGTGTGATTTTGGATTGGGCAATTAGGTCACTGGTGACCATGGCAAGGGTACTTTTTGTGAGTAACTGGTGCAGAAGTCATAATTATGAAGAGTGACTGAGACTTGGAGATAGTGAGTCCAGATTACTTGGTCTTGAAGATTTGATAAAATGGGATGGATTTAGTAATTGACAGGGGTATGGATTGAGAGACAGTAAAGTGTGTTTATATGTAGATGGGAAGGAGACAGTAGAAAGAATTTTAAGATTTTAAACTGGGATATCACTGTGGTTCGATTAGGATGACCAACTAATTTATTGTCCAATCAAGCTACTGATAGTGGAAGGTAGCTCCATTAATAATTATTCTAAAACAGGTATAAACTGAAACTAACCCGGTAAACGGGGGTGTCTTCACTCTAGGTTTAAGATAAATCCAAAAGACAATTCAGAACACAGGTGGCAGAGTGAGTATAGGATGGCCTGAAAGCCACCTCTTCTGCCTGGTGGAAAAATGGAGAGATAAGAACGCAGACAGTCACAGTGGAAAGCCATAGGTTGACAGAACACAAGAAGAAACATTTAAGTTGAATTCCCAAAATCTTAGAAATAAAGCGGTAAGACAATCCATGAGCTTTTAAAGTTACATTAGAGTCCCAATAAGTCCTCATATTTGACTAAGTTTACTAGCCATGGCTCCATATATCCACAGCTATCCATATTTCCTGTAGGAGGGACGAGTTAAAAGCCCCACCTGGCCTGTATAGGACACTAGGTACTGGGGCAGAACATTTTGGGGAAATTAATTCCAAATGCTCCTGGAGTAGAATGATATTATTAACATCTAAATTTGGAAATTGCTGCCGTTCTCCAAATGCAGTATGCTCCAGCTGGCTAACCCACCCAGCAGTTTCCAACCGCATAACACTTTCAGTCTCTTTGCTTTCTTAGAGTACATTTGATAGACGCCATTTTTAGAAGATGACTGCTAACTACATAATACCTTAAGAAGCAAACTACCAGATTTAAGAGAAGAAAACCCAAGTCTTAAATTAGAATTGCAACAAAACACTAACAAAAAGCTTTAATGTTAACCTTTGCACTCTAGTTAACAGCCCTTCGTGTGACCAAGTGGGTGGCCCTGAGAAGGACCTTTTATGAGCGAGCTGAAGCTACCGACCTGATAACTGCGGTGAGGCTTTAGCCGCCGAAGCCATACAGGGTGCGGCCCTGGCGCTTGAGCGCGTAGACCACGTCCATGGCGGTGACCGTCTTGCGCTTGGCGTGCTCGGTGTAAGTGACGGCGTCCCGGATCACGTTCTCCAGGAACACCTTCAGCACCCCGCGAGTTTCCTCGTAAATCAACCCAGAGATACGTTTGACACCACCACGCCGAGCTAAGCGCCGGATAGCAGGCTTGGTAATGCCCTGGATATTGTCGCGCAACACCTTGCGGTGACGCTTAGCACCTCCTTTGCCCAGTCCCTTTCCACCTTTACCTCGACCAGACATGATCACGAGCAAGTGCTTACCGCCCTCCAGAACCTGTTTGCTGCAGCACTTTATATATCAACGCTGCGGACCTTTTAGGAAACTGAACCCGCGGGGGCGGGAACGAGACCTCTACCCCCCGCCCCTTCCCTAACTTACTGGGCGTCTACTATTGCCTAGCAAGGGAAGGGGGCGGGGAAATGCAATTCAGTATCTGACTCGTTCCTGTTCCCTTGCAGAGGTCCGGAGTCTTTGGTTTTTGTGCTCTCTAGTCCTGTTCCTGTGGGTTGTCTCAAACAATAGATATTGTGCAAGTCTCCTAACCACTTTTATCATTTATAAAAAGGAGGCAGTGATGCTACACTTGTCTACAAAACGGAGAGATACCAGAATAAAATTAATTGTAGAATGTAAATATTCTTCTAAATATAAAAGCATTAACTCTTACATCTCCTGCAATATTTACATTATTAAATTTGGTTGGTCATGGAACGTTCCCTTTTGGCAGGACATATACATTTAAATCATTTTCAGCATTCCTAATAAAGAAGGAGCTCCAGGAAGGGCAGCCAATATTAATTGGATTTCTTCTTTTTGCTCCCAAATTTATAAAGCATTATTTGCATCGTAAGGATGAAGAATCCCAGGCTTGGAGACCTAATTTTGTTTTCATAAGTGGTATTGTTGGGGTTAGAACTGAGGCCTGATTCTGGAGTCTTATGACCTTGCCATCTACCACTGATCTATGCCAGTAAAGAATAGAAGGCACATCATGGTGAATAGAAGTTTGCGAATTAACAGAATTAACAAAAATAACACCAACAAACTCTGAAATACTGGCCAAGTAAAAAGAGAAACTGAAGTCATGTTCTACATACAGATGATAGGTTGATATGTTTAATAGACAAATGCCAACATTTGCTCACGCTGCACATATTCACACTGAGGGCCTTCTAAGTACTACAGATGTCATTTTTAAAAATCTCCTCTCTGCCGGTGCTTAGGGTATAGGTAGTCAGAAGACTATTCATTTCCTTGAGTCAGACACTATTGAGATTTAGCTCAAGTACAGGGAGCAGACTCAGACAGTGATCTCTCGTGCTCTCCGTTTTGAGAAAGACATGAAACAAGAATCATTAATTCATTCATTCAACAATTTAGGTCTATTATATGCCAAGAATGGTGTACAAATACCAGGTTCACAAAGACAATCGCACATGTTCTTTTAAAGAACTCAATGTCTAGCTGAGGGAAGAGAAAAGTAAATTAAGGGTGTGGGGTCAGACACCAGTCCAGAATACTCCTACTTTTGGCCTAGTAGCTATGGGTAGAGCAGCCATATTCCTGCAACATTAGCAACACCGAGGAGCTTGTTACACGTGCAGAATTTCAGGACCAGCCCCAAATCTACTGAATTGATATTGCATTTAAAAAAAAAAAATCTCCAAGTGCATGATATCCTCATTGAAGTTTCAGAAGAGTTGTTTTAAAGCTCTGCTGGACTACATTAGCCACTAGCCACATGTGCTCATTTAAATTTAATTAAAATTTAAAAAATTAATTTCTTCAGTTGCTCTAGCCACATTTAAGTGCTCAATAACCACATGTAGGTAGTGGCTATCTATTCAACAGTACAGATACAGAACATTTCCATCATTGCAATGAATTCTATTGGGCTGAGCTGTGATAGTGAATTTCTTTTGAAGAACTTCTAGTCTAGATTGGGAAAGGGAGTGTGGCAGATATTTGAGAATGAGGCTTACTGCAAGAAGTAAGGATTGGTGTATTTTTGAAGTATAATAGATGTTAGCCAACTTCTGGGTGTACCAGATATTACAGATGGAGAGAGGGACATACAAAAAGAAAATTGGAAGTTGGACGGTAGTAGTGCCCTTTTTAGGAAATAAAATCAATAAGATATAGTTGTGTAGGAGCAGAGTTTTAAGTGGAAGTGTCCTCAGGTGAGACTATCTGATAGGAAATTAAAATAGATGTGATTTTTCATGGCCCTTCTGAATACATTTGACCCTAACACAATGCTCCATCTGCTATACGGCTCTTATTTTTTCTTTGCCCTTTTTGGTATTTATTCAACATAATCACTATTCTCCTTTAACCTTTGAAATTCACTGAAGTTTGGAATACTGAAGCACAGTCCCTGTGGACTGACCCGGTGAGCACTACCTATATCTCTCACAGTCATTTACTATGGTAAGAGGAGGGTTAACACCAAAATTGAGAGAACATGAAGTCATAAGTGAGATATCCATCACTTATCTAACTGTAGTTTTTCTCAGTTATTTTTTACATCTCTAAAATAAAGGGTTCAAGTCTCAGTCTAGTGGAAAACCCACTGTTTTAGGATATATACAGATTTAGAATTCAAAATTAATAAACACAACTTTTTTGTGGGCTATCAAAATCATAGGTGAAACTTTCCAGTTTACAGTCCCATGGGGTGATCCAGCTTTCAAGAACATTGTCCATATTACAGTTACAGAGAGGACAGGTATCTGGGTCTCAAGCAGTAACAGTAGCTATGTGCAGCACAGCCCCATCCTTCTACATCTGGAGAAGAACTTTTCAGATGAAATCGAGTCTCAACTCTTGCCCTCCAGGAAGGGCAGAGATTACCTAGATGCAATTAAGGAAATGGCCCTTAGCCCCACTGTGTTCTTACTTATTTGGAACCTAAATAGCCATGGGAACCAGTAAGAGATGCACAGAATGAATTGGGTCACATCTGCTGGAGAAAGAACTTTTCACCTATCTTAAATTGAGTATATATAACTCAGGAAACTCCAACAATTATTAAACAACTGATATTATGACTACAATGATGACCAAAATAGTAAACTTTTAAAAGCATGAGTTTTAATTGTATGTTTAGGTCTAGATAATATTAGGCTTTAGGCTGAAAAGGAAAAGGACATATATGGTGTTTGTGACCATTGCTATTGACAATGATGCTACTGAGGGTGACAAACAGCCCCTTTCTCTAGACACCCATAACATGCCTGCCTAGGGAGAATTAGATGCTGCAGATCCAACCCTAGAAGCTTACCTCTTTATACACAGTATTTGTATTTGGTATATAACATAGTCTCAAGTCCGAGACACTTGGTTTCAGTCAGTGCCAGCCAATAAATGACTATTTAAAAACAAAACAAGTGATTTTTACGGAATTAAAGTGTGGAGAGATGACATCTTTACAGTTGATTATACTATCTTGTATTTATATGAGAAAATTCTCAAATTGCCATTGATAGTAGGCCAGAATAACTAGGTTTTTGGAAATAGGGTTATTTCCCAGAAGAAAAACAACTCCAGAATACTTTTCTTCTTCATTTGTTTTAATACATGTGGTGTTAAATTCCAGTATGTGATTATTTGGTGGATAATATTAATTTTGTGCTTAATTATGCAATATTTACCTAATTCCATTAGCTCTATTGTGTTGCAAACTAAGAGAGGGAGAGTAGTAAAATGAGTCACATTTGCTACGAAATGTTTGTTCAGCTCCCTAGGTGGACATATTCAGCCAATTAATTTAGGTTGTGACAGCCTAGTTCATATTTTGTTAGGAAAAAAGCCCAGGGAGAATTATGAACATTCAGAAAGTGATTTAAGTGAGAATCTTTTCTTTCTAATCCTGTGTCCCTACTTGCAATGTTGAAAAGAAGTCAAATCAAATTTGTATTTTAAACACAATTTTGAAACATGGGAAATATGTACAAAATTCTATGTTAAATATTGGAGGATAAAAATCTTATGGACATGGTGTTGGTCATTAAGTACTTCACAATTTTAACAAAGATAGAATATATTCTAAACATATGATCTCACAGTGTTCTTCAGCTCACAGCTGGTAAAATGATGTAGAACTGCCATTCTATTGCTTCTCGATTCACTTTGCTTCTGTGTTGATGGGGTGGTTGATCTCTAATGCTCATTCTAGGTCTGAAAAATCTAGGAGACTAATTTTTTAAGAGGATTGGTGACTCTATTTAGAACTGTTTATCTAGAATACGAATGGAGCGACCTCACCCCCCATTCTTCCTAAAATGTTTAAATCACCAAAACACGGGGCTCAAAGCCAATTTACACACTGGTCACTCAAATACTTTTTTAAAAAAATCTACCTTTTATAAAATAGTTATCCATCTTGTACGTAGAATTTTCTACCCCAGTGCCAATTCCCAGTGCTTAGTGCAAAGAACTTGCGGGAGAGCTGTGCT
This sequence comes from Ceratotherium simum simum, assembly GCF_057802395.1. Lineage (NCBI taxonomy): Eukaryota > Metazoa > Chordata > Mammalia > Perissodactyla > Rhinocerotidae > Ceratotherium > Ceratotherium simum. Next base: position 24,401,707 of record NC_141912.1, on the reverse strand, counting down.
ATTGCTCTCGCGAAAAATCCGATTTTCCTTGTTTATCTGAATAAAAAGGAGTTTATTTATATAAAGTTACAAAGAAAAGAATGTGCAGAACAATTTCCCGGAAGAAAGATTTGCAAAGGAAAGAGAGAGAAATAGTATTTTTAAGGAAAATCTGAAAGTTGTCTCAATTTGACCGAAGTTTTAAAGAGAGTTGGGGGAATCAGGAAAGTTTCAGGGTGCCAGTTTTGAAACTAGGTATAGCAAATGAGGCAGGAATGAAGCCTGAAGACTCTCGGATCCGTTTCCCCCAAATCCCTAATTATTTCGTGCCCAGATTTCGTATATTTTTCTTCTTTTTTAAGGGGCAAGAAACACAGCCACACAGCAGAGCCGAGGAGCCCTTCTAGGCTGCGCGGCGCACGGAGCAGGAACCAATCATCATTCAGCGACTCTCTATATAAACCCCCAGCCACCAGCGCCCGCGCTACGCCATTCTGACAGTTTGTGCTTACTTTTTGTCTGTCTTGGCAAAACAGAAAAATGTCGGAGACTGCTCCAGTTGCTCCCACTGCTCCCGCACCTGCGGAGAAAGCACCTGTTAAGAAGAAAGCGAAGAAAACAGGCGCAGCTGCTGGGAAACGCAAAGCGTCCGGCCCCCCCGTGTCCGAGCTCATCACTAAGGCTGTGGCTGCTTCCAAGGAGCGCAGCGGTGTGTCTCTGGCTGCGCTGAAGAAGGCGCTGGCGGCCGCTGGCTACGATGTGGAGAAGAACAACAGCCGCATCAAGTTGGGTTTGAAGAGCCTGGTAAGCAAGGGCACTTTGGTGCAGACCAAGGGCACTGGGGCTTCCGGTTCTTTTAAGCTCAACAAGAAAGCAGCTACCGGCGAGGCCAAGCCCAAGGCGAAAAAGGCGGGCGCGGCCAAACCCAAGAAGGCTGCTGGGGCGGCTAAGAAGCCCAAGAAGGCGACGGGCGCGGCCACCCCAAAGAAGAGCGTCAAGAAGACCCCGAAGAAGGCGAAGAAACCGGCGGCGGCTGCGGGGGCCAAGAAAGTAACGAAGAGCCCGAAAAAGGTGAAGGCAGCCAAACCGAAGAAGGCGGCTAAGAGTCCCGCCAAGGCCAAAGCACCTAAGCCCAAGGCAGCCAAACCTAAATCTGCCAAACCCAAGGCTACGAAAGCAAAGAAGGCGGCGCCAAAGAAGAAGTAAAGGTGTAGCGCAAGTCCTGATCTGAAAGTCTCAAAGGCTCTTTTCAGAGCCACCCACTAATGTCAGGTAAAAGAGCTTAACTGAATATATTTTGGGAAACCACCAGAAAAACAAGTTGAAATTAACTATTACTTGCGTATTTCTTAAAGTTACCGCCGTTATGTGATTGGCCAGCCGACTCGCTTAGTGGGGACAGGGTAAAATCATGCGCGCGCACCGCCGGGTGTCCGGAACTTAGAAGTATATGAATGAATGATGATTCATTGGCTACAGTCCTCCTGCTGATAATTTGGTGGCTCTGAAAAGAGCCTTGGGCTTCTGCTGCACAGGTCTTAAACCTCACTTGCCCTTGGCCTTGTGATGGCTCTCGGTCTTCTTGGGCAGCAGCACGGCCTGGATGTTGGGCAGGACGCCGCCCTGCGCGATGGTCACGCGGCCCAGCAGCTTGTTGAGCTCCTCGTCGTTGCGGATGGCCAGCTGCAGGTGGCGCGGGATGATGCGCGTCTTCTTGTTGTCGCGGGCCGCGTTGCCCGCCAGCTCCAGGATCTCGGCCGTCAGGTACTCCAGCACCGCCGCCAGGTACACCGGCGCGCCGGCCCCGACCCGCTCGGCATAGTTGCCCTTGCGGAGCAGGCGGTGCACTCGGCCCACGGGGAACTGCAGCCCGGCCCGCGAAGAGCGGGTCTTGGCCTTGGCGCGAGCTTTGCCGCCCTGCTTGCCACGTCCGGACATATTAAAAAAGACAGTACAATTCTCTAACAAGCCAGTCTGGGGAAGGGATTGTTATAGCCTCCGGATGTTTCGTAAAATGTCCGTTCCCATTGGTTTGCAGAGGCTATTCAGGGTTAGCCAATCAGAACGTACCCCTGGACCTATTTGCGTGTGCGTCAGAGAGAGAAAATACGTACCGCACCAATCAGGGTTTGAGATATTAAAACTTGTGCATAACTGTGAAACAATGGAAAAGCTTGGATTTTTTTCCTTGAGATCAATGATGTCCTCTTTTGGAGGACTATTCACAGTATGGTTATTCTGCCTAAATCTGTATAATTATTGCTACCACTCTGATGCTAAACGATAGTAAAAAGTGTAAAAGTAATCTCTGGCGGTTTATAAATTACCCTCTTTGCCAAATTCCTTCCCTACAAATCGTTGAGAGACCCAGGGAGTCATGATTGGCTGTCTAACAGCTCTTCCGTGAATGGGCAAGGAATAGGGAAGGAGGGGAAAAAAAAAAAAAAAAAAAAGAACGTTTGGGAAGGCAGCATGGCTGGTCAGAGAGCTCCTGGAGATGGGGTAACCAAGGGAAAATAAATGGGCTCTAGAAAGATAGGTCGACCTGATGTTCTACCATTTCCACTTTATCCCCAGGGCTGAGGTTTTTGATGTTTGTTTTGGGGGTGTGTGTGTGTGGTTCTGCTTTATTTTTTTATTTTTTCGGATTTCAGGGAAGTCCACTTACTTTTACTGGCAAATTTGACAAAAATCTGAGTTCTGCAGACCATTGTGGGGCTATAAACCTAGACGGGGAAAAATTATGTCTTTATTTTCACAAACTCTAAATGCAATTTAGCATTTCCTTCAACTATGCCTGTAGGCAACTAATCACAATGGACTTTGGCAGTACCTGTGATGTTTCAACAATGGCAACCACAGATGTTTTCTTATGACTTTGCAGTTATTTCAGAGACCTTGAAATAAAGTTTCTACTCATTCTGAGTTGTTGAAACTGACATTTGTTATTCCACGTGCTGCTCCTTGTTGATGTCACTAATGAAACATTGTTATGTTAATAGTGTTACTAATGAAACATATACATACTTCAAAGAAATGCACTTTGATAACTATTTTTTTTTTTTTTTTGGTGAAGAAAATTAGCCCTGAGCTACCATCTGTTGCCAATCCTCCTCTTTTCGCTGAGGAAGATTGGCCCTGAGCTAACATCTGTGGCCATCTTCCTCCACTCTATACGTGGGACGCCTGCCACAGCATGGCTCGATGTGGTAGGTCTGTGCCCAGGATCCAAATCTCTGAACCCCAGGCCACTGAAGCAGAGCATGCAAACTTAACCGCTACACCACCAGTCTAGCCCATGTGTTTTACTGCTGCTTTCTCATTCTGTATGCTTTATGTATTTAAAAACATCATTTTGAGAAGGTGTCTATAGGTTTCCCCAGACTATCCGTGGAGTCCACAGTACAAAACAAGTCATGAACCCCGGAGCAGATCTCCAGTGGACACAAATACCTCCTGGTTGAAACGCCTCTTCACTTTCTTTTTTTACAGCACTCGGCCACTTATTGGTTAATAGTTTATTACATTTTACTGTCTAAACTTAAAGAAAAAAAAGGTATGTAGCCTCTCAGTGTCTTTCTTGCTCATCTAAGCAGGTATTCACTTTTTCCCCGTCACGGCTGCATCCCATAATTTCTTCCTTCTGGGAAGAGCTAAAAAACTTCCTTTTATGAGAGTGGCTTGGTTGAGAAGGAGATCTGGATAAATGGGAGAATGTGAAATAGTTACTCAAAAGAATCTTTTTGAAAATAAGAGATTGCTTCGAATGGGAAAGATAAGGAGGAAGAGATCTGTGAGGTCTTTAATATCCAAAATAAGAGGGTTAGGCTTTTGATGAAGAGTGATGAGGAATAAGAATTATGCAAGAATGCGATGTTCAATAAGAGTGGTCAAAATAACTATATAAGATCTCTGTAGTTCCTTACAGTTTACAAAGCACTTCTATAACCACCTCACCATAAAGTATTTGCATTAGGTAGGTATAGTTAAAATGCTTGTTTTACAGTTTAAAAAATTGTGGCTTAGAAAGAGGAAAAGACCAGAATCACCTTATCAATAAATAGTGGAGCTGGGTCTCAAGCACAACTTTTCTTATTCCTAGTGTCGTTTTCTTTACATGTTCCCCATCAATAATCAATAAAAGGAGTGGAGTTCATGTATTTCTATTTTAGGCCCTTTGTGAACCCTCCAATTCACAAGCCATTTGGAATGAATCAGAATCAGTTAAACATGATTCAATCAAGGACCTTCTAGAGTTTTACTCCGGTTTATGTAAATTAATATTTATATTCCTTTCCCTTGGACAAGCCCTAGTTATCAAGGGAATCAGAACTTCTTTAAATCTTCCTCCATCTCCCCCAATTCTTTTGCAGTTAAATCAGATTAACATGAACATCTTGGGATAGGAAAAGAAGACGAGAGACATCTTAATGTCCTGCATTAGGAAGATGAGGGAGTAAGATGTTCACTCCCAGTCCCTATATTTCATCACTAACCCACATCCCCAGGATGGTCTCCCTGGGAGGGTCTCCTAAAATGCTCATGCTTGGGTTTCTCATGCTCTTTTGCTGAACAAAAATGGTCTGTCAATTATAGTGGCAAAAACCCAGGTTTAGAAATACTCAACAGATTGACATTTAAAGATGGCAAATATCAGACAGACAGGAGCCTGTGTGAGTAGCTGTCCCCAAAACACACAGTCAAAAAAATAAGAATTAAAAAAGATGTCTTAGCATGGAAAGTGGGAGGGGCATGTTCATATTTTTTTAACTGCAGGAGGGTACTTATGCATATGGCATAAGTGTGAGTCAAAGTAATTTTTAGGACCAGTCTGAAGTTACTACTTTCTCCCTTCTACTTAGTAATTGCCTGGCTCCTTTTAACTGAAGGAGGCAGATTAAGTTCATGTCACTGTGTGGAGGCCTTGATTATTCCTGTCACTCAGTCACTAAATCAGGTTGATGTTTAAAGAAGTCTCGGTAACTATTTTCTCCCTTCTCACGTTTTCTCCTTATCCTCTCATATCTGGGATGATTCCATTGTTTCCAAACCAGCATCCTAATTCTAGTTTCTCCAGCCGCTAATTCCTAAATTCTGGTCATTCTGCTATATGTCCTATGAAAAAGGTCACTGGCTCCCCATTGCCTTATGTTCAAATGAGGGCTTCCTGGCCTTTTTTCATAACAATGCTTCACACTAACTAGCACTAATAGCAACTCAGATTACCGTTCTATTCCTTCTTTTTTTGTTCTTTTTTTTTTGACAACTTTGTCCACATACAGTTCCTTCTTCTCTCCTCTCTACCTGGGAGAATCTTTCCAATTCCATCTCAAGTTCCATCTCTGTGAATAAAATTCCCTAATCTAAAAGTCTAGTTTCTCTAACAATGTGCTTTGATGGCATTTAATAATTGGGTGCCATTATTATCAATGGAAAATTTATAATACATCTATTTTTTTTTTAGTTAAACTAAACCCTAGGGCATTAGCCTTCTTTGTCTTGTTTTCCAACTACTCTGTGTGTGTGTTTTTAACTGACTGTGTTTTTAGTCCTGTCAAATGAGTGGGATTATCCCTAGATGTTAATCAGATTCAGCGATTTCATTTTCTGTTTTTCTGTGTAGGAAGTCAAAGGTAATAAATCTCTCTGCCCCTTTTATGATCCATCTCCTCATGGCTTGACTTAGGCAATAACTCCCTTATTTTCTGAAGTATGTCATCCAAGGTGTTGGGGCTACTGCAAAAACGAAACCAAAAATATTTATAACACTTCTGCAGTAAAAAAGTTTCCAGGTGTAAAATATCAATATTTACCTCTGATGGGGTAGAGAGGGGGTGGAGAAAAGATAAAATGGAATTTCTTAATTGTCTTGATATTTTTCTATCATTTCCATAAGATAAAACTACTGGTCATTCAGAGATTATATACTCGTTTTTTAAAAAATTGTATATACTTGTAGACAACTATATAAGCCTGAAATAGATATACAACTTAATGTACCAAAAGGTATATATAAAATGTGACATGAGTTAGATTTGTCATCCTTCCCCAATAAAATGAAAATTCATTTAAAAAACATCTGATATTAAGCACTACTGTTTCAATGTATGCCTTTTAAATTTTAAAAAAACTTACTTTGGATGTGTGTGTCAACCATCAAGATTATTGTTTGAATGGTGGGCAGAAAGGCTAAAAATTGTCCACTTTAATGTCATATTTTTATTAATGTTCATCAGTTATATTTCTGTGCAGTTGGCTGTAATAATTATCATATAATAGAACTTCACAATCATATAGCATCCTGTAAATTTTCAAAACCCATCCATTTCCTTTAACGTATATCAAAGAATTAAGGTAAGCCTGTCAGTCTTCCTATGACAGCTTTCTCAAGGAATAAAGCCCTCAGGGGTAACTGATGAGGATTATATTGATGCTGTTGTTTAATACAGTAATACCTAATGGGAAAAGTTTTGGCTCTACTACTTATTATCTGAAACTTTCTTAGTTTCAGTTTCTTTATCTGTAAAGTACTAATAGAATAATAATGTGTAATAGGTAATTTTAGTAAATAACTATTGAATTTACCTTATATTTTGGAGCCTTCATAGAATATTACATGACTGCTGGCCCTTTGCAATCACTCAATAAATGTTGATTATTTTTACTTAGGAAAACTATATATTGAAATTACATGAACTCTTAGTCAGCCCTGCTGGCCTAGTGGTTAAGTTTGGTGTGCTCTGCTTCGGGGGCCGGGTTCAGTTCCCGGGAGTGGAACTATACCACTCTGTTAGTGGCCATGCTGTGCTGGCGGCCCACATACTAAAAAATATAGGAAGATTGACATGGATCTTAGCTCAGGGCAAATCTTTCTCAGCAAAAAAAAGAAAAGAAAAGAAAAGAAAAAATTACTTGAACCCTAAGAATCTCTTATTTCTGTAACCAGCAGTGCACTAAATGGTAATTTCCGTTCCCTCAATGATTTTTTATTTTACATTCCAATTTGACTGAATAGTTTCCTTAGGGTTTGTTTTAGGGAAAGGACCATTCTAGATGTTCTGATGGATTTAGTGATATAACAAGATCCGACTCCGACTCCTCAGTTCTCAGCACCCAAGTCTCAATGTTTGACAGACTTCCAAGAATAAAGATTTCTTCTATAAAACCTCCAGGACTCTACTATGGCTAACTTGGCCTGTGTATTAATTTACAGCTTTGTCACTGTTAAATTTAGACCTTGACTAACCTCTTTCCTTAGTGATTATTGAGGAGAAACAGCCTATTAAAAATAATAATAATAATAACAGAAACCTCTCAATTCTGTAGTTAAGGATATCTTGCCCATCTTGAAACTGGAATTCCATGAAGCGTTTAGACATAAAATCCTTTCAAACATCATACAGTAATCCAATTAGTAAACAACTTTCTACATTTTCAAATAACAGCCCGTATGGTTTCAGAACAGAATTTTTGATTGCCCCTCTCATCAGCTACCAGTTTAAAAATAGTGAGGAATCTGTTACTTCCATGGGAAAGGAATATCTGTTTAATACAAATAGCATAAAACTGTTCTTTTGTATGAATAAGAGAGCAAGGACAGAATATTTCCTGCGAGAGAACACTCAAACTTCCAAGGACTTTATTTTAGTAACAAATATGAACTACTTTCATGGGATTGGATTTAGAGACTAAGAGAATTTAGGAAAACCAGATTAGATCTCTTGAAGGGTGTTAGCTGAAAACTCTCTTGGTGGATTTGGCCCTTGTGGAGGTGATCCGAGTAAAGACCGCTGTCAAGATGTCCACAGGGGCTGTCAAAGCCAACAGTCTTTCCTTTCGGTGCCCCAGCTAATAACCTAAGCCATGGCACCTTGTAAGGAGCGCAGGAGTGTATCCCTACCCACTGTCAGCAAGGTTCTAGTGGTTGCTAGATGAGTTGGGCCTCAAAATTCTGGTGAGGCAGGGCACCGTGGCGCAGGGTTTTCTGGACCCTTGGTCTCGGTTCAAGCTCAACAAGGTGGCCTCTCGGAAATACAACCACGGAACTGAAGGCTCAATTAAGCCTAAGAGATAACTTGCACTCCTTTGAACGGCGCCAAGTAGTCACATAAGTTACGGAAGCTACCGATGGTGGGACACGCAGGGGCCGAGAAAGCAGCCAAGTTCAGGGCAGTCAAGGACACCGTCAGAGAACCTATCAGGCCTGTATCAGATACGATTTCGTGCCCTATCGGTGATCCTTACTTGTAAAGTATCACGGCGTCTTTCAGAGAAAAAGTGGTTGGCTCTGAAAAGAGCCTTTGGGAGTTAAAAAGTAGGTACTCAAATCACGAAACTTATGCCCTCTCTCCACGGATACGGCGAGCGAGCTGGATGTCTTTGGGCATGATGGTGACGCGCTTGGCGTGGATGGCGCACAGGTTGGTGTCCTCGAAGAGCCCCACCAGGTAGGCCTCGCATGCCTCCTGCAGCGCCATCACGGCCGAGCTCTGGAAGCGCAGGTCGGTCTTGAAGTCCTGCGCGATCTCGCGCACCAGGCGCTGGAAGGGCAGCTTGCGGATCAGCAGCTCGGTGGACTTCTGGTAGCGGCGGATCTCGCGCAGCGCCACCGTGCCGGGCCGGTAGCGGTGCGGCTTCTTCACGCCGCCGGTGGCCGGCGCGCTCTTACGAGCCGCCTTGGTGGCCAGCTGTTTGCGTGGCGCCTTCCCGCCGGTTGATTTACGAGCAGTTTGCTTAGTACGCGCCATATCTTAGCCGTAAAACCAGCAGATTAGAGAAAGTGATTTACTCCTGTATTTATACAGGAACAGAATCACTCTGATTGGATTGTGAGCAATTCCTTTTAGTCATCGGTTGCTACATTCCGGAAGTGCTCCGGGAGCTTTAGGATTGGTTTATCTGCTCGGTACAAGTTTCTGATTGGTTAATTTCAATTAGCAGACGTCTTCCCAGCCGTTTTTAACAAGTCATTTTCTAAGTTATTTGTTTCACTGATAATGCTTCACACACACAAGTAAGATCCATAAGCACATTACAGTAGTCATTTAATATTCTTGAACTTTTCTCTTGTTTGGATATACAAAATAGAATGTGTTTAAAGTTGAATGTGCTTTAGAATTTCTCTTTTAAAAAACACCCGCCATTTTCAGGACAGTTAAACCTTTTTCATCCTGGTCAAATTCCCCGTCCTTATTCCCTATTTAAAAGTCCATTGTCTAAGCATCTCTAGTCCTATTTTATTATATTTATAGTAAATATCTAGTTCACTGTAGCATAATCTTCTAGGATATACTGTTTAGACGTAAAGAATTTTGTATTTCATTCAGGGTACACGCAGCAAAATTCCAATATGCTGGAATCCCTGGGTTTTTAATACCAGGTTTGTCTCAAACTGGTAATTTGACTCTGCTGTTTGGTTTTGATGTATTTAAAATGTCAGCCCGGGTCAGTCTAATGGCAAGAGCCGACAAAAAACGTTTGTTATGCGGAACCTGGAAAAAGATGGCGGCGATCGAGAGTCTTCTGAGACTATTTCCTTACAATACTGCAATGGCCTAGCATTTCGGGATTCTTACCCAAGAGACCCGAAGTGTCGTGGACAATTTAAGACAAATCCAGCGGAGCTGCAGTCAGGAGTGGACTCGGCTAGATAACAGGATTTCCTTCCTTGGTTTTCGTAACCAAACGCGAAGGTGTCTACTTATTCTCAAAGTTTAAAAAAAAAATGTTGTGCCGAGATTTTTTTTTTTTTTTTTAGTGAATTTCTAGTAATGTAATAGTATTGTAAATCAACCTATTGGATTCCCAGAGGGTTTGGTTGTTTATCCAATAAAAAAAGCAATTTTGGAATCCCTCATTTACATACTATTATTCTATTGGCCGGTTTTGGTCCAATCAAAGATTAGATTTGTTAATCTTCATTTGTATATACGTGCTATAAATACTCGGGATTTTATTGTGTTTTCCCCCGTTAGTCTTCCGATTTTTGTGGTGTGGTAATTCTTTGCCATGCCAGAGCCTGCCAAATCCGCTCCAGCCCCCAAAAAGGGCTCTAAAAAAGCAGTGACTAAGGTACAGAAGAAAGATGGCAAGAAACGCAAACGCGGCCGTAAAGAGAGTTATTCTATTTATGTCTATAAGGTGCTGAAGCAGGTCCACCCCGACACCGGCATCTCGTCCAAGGCCATGGGCATCATGAACTCGTTCGTCAACGACATCTTCGAGCGCATCGCGGGCGAGGCGTCGCGCCTGGCGCATTACAACAAGCGCTCGACCATCACGTCCAGGGAGATCCAGACGGCCGTGCGCCTGCTGCTGCCCGGGGAGCTGGCCAAGCACGCCGTGTCCGAGGGCACCAAGGCCGTCACCAAGTACACCAGCTCCAAGTAAAAGTTTCTCTATATCTCGCTTCCCCCAAAGGCTCTTTTCAGAGCCACTCACTTTTCCATGATGAGAGTTGTAATATCAAGATTTGTTAGCAGGTTTTTGAAAGTATGTTTTGTTCTTCACAGGCAGCCTTTTTTTCTTTTAAGTGTAAGAAACATAGTGTGAAACTTTTGAACTTTCGTTAAAATCTTTAGTGCAACAAGGAATTTGAGAAATAATTGTATACAGTAGGAATAGTGTTAAAGCTGTATAATCTTCTAGTATCCCAATTTCTGTGTTTTTATTCCTTAAAATCTAAACGATTGGACAAACTTAAAAACAACATTTTAGAGTAATTTTATAGTGGTTATCCGTGGAGCTTTGTTGTATAATGCTTAAGTACTTATTGGGTTGTTTTAAATAAAATGCTCACAGCGTAAGAATATTGTATGTGCTAGACAAATATTAATTCATGCTATGAGGAATTATCTGTATTACAAAGGATACCAAGGCTCAAAATGTCAGTTACACAATAGAGACTGGGCTAGTCCTGGGGAAGTCACTGGACCCCAGAGTTGACTGTAGACTGTAGACTGTTTCAAAGGTAATTCTTCAAATATACATTAAAAAGAAACTTTATTACTGACCGTATTTTGCCTTGAGGCTGTTATTGATATAATCAATCCTAAATGGTGCTGAAGCAGGTTCTGAAGCCCTAATTTTTCTTTTATATGTCATTTTTGTTTTTTCTGCCTTCAGTGTTTGGTTCTGTATTTATTTAGACAGAAAAAAATGAACAAAAAACAGGAATAAGAGTAGATCTAGAAGTGTAGGAAGCACAGGGGATATGGATGGAAATCCATGTTTCATGTGTTAATGTTTTGGAAGTAGACCATTCTTTTTGTACTGTTCAAAACAAAATGACATAGATGAATTTCTTTTGAGGACACGTGATGGCTTATAGACTTGCTATTAGGAAGCTAGCAAAGCATGACCAATGTATGGGTCAGTTCAGAACTGGGTATATGTGTGGAGGGTTACGTAGTTGTAAAACAGAATGGTCACACTATAGTTTTTTGTTGTTGTTGTTTTTTTAATGTAAGTCTTCCATTAGATAAAGATTGCAATTTCAGTTCATCATATCTGTTATTGTAGATGGAACATGGATTAGTGAAGATGCGAAGTTGTTAGCTAAGTGTATTAGTTTTCTATTGCTGCATAACTGATTACCTCAAATATACTAGCTTCAAATAACATCCACGTATTACCTGGCAGTCCTGTGGGTCTGAGCATGATTTAGCTGGGTCCTCTGTAAGAATGCTACCTAGATGTTAGCTGGGATCGAGGGTCTCTTGGATGCTTGAGAAGGGAAAAATCAGCTTTCAAACTCACTAGTGGTTGGCCAAATTTGTTTCCTTGGGGTTGTAAGACTGAGAGTCTCATTTTCTTGTTGGCTGTTGGCTTAAAGCCCTTGTTGGCTTTAGTTGGAGGCCTCCCTCACTTCATAAAGAGCCCTCTGAGTTTCTTGTCATTTGGGCCTACCAACGTGGATACTGGATCCATCAAAGCCACCATGCAAGGGTCAAGGAAGACAGATATTACAATCTTACATAACAATTATATACACAAAATTATTTACATCTTGTCACCTTTGCTGTACTCTATGGGTTAGAAAGCCAGCCCTGGTGGTCTAGTGGTTAAGATTTGGCACTCTCACCACCAAGCTCAGGTTCATTTCCCAACCAGGGAAGCACACCACAACTCTGTCAGTTCTCATATTGTGGTGGCTGCGTGTTGCTATGAAAGCTATGCCACCGGTATTTCAAATAACAGCAAGGTCATCCACGGTGGACAGGTTTCAGTAGAGCTTCCAGACAAAGACTAAGAAAAAGAATCTGGCATCCACTTCCGAAAAAACTGGCCATGAAAATCTTCTGAATAGTAGCAAAGCACTGGCTGAAGTGCTGGTAGGTGAGAGGATGGCACAAAAAGACCAGGCAACGTTCTACTCTGCTGTACACAGGATCATTAGGAGTCAGAATCGACTTGATGGCACTAACAATGGGTTAGAAGCAGGTCACAGGTCATGTCCACACTCAAGGGGTTGGATCACAAAAGGGTGAACCTCAAGAGGGGGAATCCTGGGGGCCACCTTAAGACGCCATCACAGGACCCATCAGGAAAAACAAAAGTGTAAGAACCAAAAGAAAGTTACATAACATAAATGCTCCCCTCCTTCCCACTGACCCCACAGTACTCTGGTCAGTTAGCCTGCTGGCAGGAATCTGTGATAAGAGGTAAGAAGGGCATCAAATACCTTGAAGAGCATTTAAATAGGCCACTGCCAGTGACTTTTTTTGAAGGCAAGACACAGAAGACAGTTATTACTTTGGGGACATTTTTTTCCTTTTCCTTTGCAAGTACTGGCACATGAGAAGACATTCGGTGTGGCTGAGTCCCAGCACAGGGGTAATGTGTTTGTGTAGCTCCCTTTCTGGCAGTTATAGCTGGAAAAAAAAGCTAAAGGGTTTGTTAGATGAATTAAAGTTGTTACTTTTTTTTTTTTTTTTTGTGAGGAAGATCAGCCCTGAGATAACATCCATGCCAATTGTCCTCTTGTGGTGAGGAAGATTGGCCCTGGGCTAACATCTTTGCCTATCTACCTCCATTTTATATGGGACGCCGCCACAGCATGGCCTGACGAGCGGTGCATGGGTGCGCGCCCAGGATCCGAACCCAGGCCGCCAGCAGCAGAGCGCGAGCACTTAACTGCTACCCCACGGGGCAAGCCCCAAAGTTGTTGCTTTTATTGTATGAGGGAAAAGATGTGACATGAGACAAATCCCAAATTCTTTGTGGGTTAAAAAACATTTTACTGGTGATAAATTTAGATAATCCAAATATAGGTGCTTGAGAGAAGTCCCCCATGAGCCACCGAGGCTGGTGTCTTCACTTTCTAGTCTGGGCGACTGTCATTGCTCCCTTTCCCTTCCAGTTGCCAGCTAGTGGCTGAGTATTTAAATTTTACCAATTTTTCTCAAAATTTGAGTAGGCTAATAAAGCATTACCTACATATTTTTTAACATTTAAACTTCCAGATAAATGGTAACTAGATTTAAAAAAATCTGTGTTAACAAATTGACTACAAAGTTAATTGGATTGTGTAACTCGATGGGATAAAGAAATCCTAAGAATGAATAAATGCTACTGGAAGTGAGACATTTGGTCCTCAGGGACTCTACCTATATTGGAAAAGCCATCAGGGAGCCCCAAGCCCGTAACGCCACACTAACATTTAACACATTCAGAGTTAAGTTTAAGCTATGATAAAGCAGTCGAACCCAGAACCACAAAAATTCAGTTCATGCCCATTTCTAAATAAACGTACAACGTAACACGAACTCAATGTCACAAGTTTTTTGAAGTGAGTGGATAGGTGGCCCTGAGAAGGGCCTTGACTATGACTGCAAAATTCGAGTTTGTGAATTCAGATTCAGCCTCCGAAGCCGTACAAGGTGCGGCCCTGGCCCTTGAGCGCATAGACCACGTCCATGGCGGGGACTGTCTTGCACTTGGCGTGCTCGGTGTAGGTGACAGCGTCGCGGATCACGTTCTCCAGAAAGACCTTGAGCACCCCACGGGTCTCCTCGTAGATAAGGCCGGAGATGCGCTTGACACCCCCATGCCGGGCCAGTCGCCTGATGGCGGGCTTGGTGATGCCCTGGATGTTGTCGGGCAAAATCTTGCGGTGGCGCTTAGCACCACCCTTACCGAGACCCTTACCGCCTTTACCCCGACCAGACATAGCTACCACTAAATCACAATCTACCAACTAAAGACTGTTGGCGTTAAAAACAGCCGAAATTTTTATTTATAACCCTATAGCGGACCTGTTTGAAAACTACCAGTGAGGATGGTTGGGCAGGCGGGAGGGGCTAGTATGAAATTGAATTTATCCCCGCCCATAAATTCCTATGAGTCTGTGGGACGTAGCCGGGAGGAGATAAACACAGCTTTGTGAGTCCCTGCTAGTTCCCTGACTTCTCTTCAACATGCCCTGTTGAAGGGCATTTAAAGAATTCTCTGGTTTATCAAGTGACTGAAATGATTGTACCTATCAAGCTAATATCTTTCAAGTTTGAATTATTAGAATCCTTACACACCATGGGCACGTCATCAACCAAGATTTATACATTTCCTCGCATTTTAAATGCAGACTTGACATGTAAACGAGTCCATGACTTCTTTCTTTCCCAAGAAGCATTTTTGTACATTTTAAATGGAGGTAAAACAGTTAGCGATATTGGTAAAATAGTCTAAGAAAGCAAGGAAAGAGCTGAAATCCGTTGGGCAACAGGAACACGAGTCTTATGGGCTGGGATGTTTGTTATTGGGAGACATACTCGGTGTTTTGGACCCTCGGCACTCTCTACACTTCCCCTTCGGAGGTCCAGGACGTGTTTTGTGACGTGTTCCCTCATTTTCACTTTAGTTTCTCTATCTGTAAAATGGAAATGTTAATCCTGATATCACAAAGATGGTGTTTTGAAAATTAAAAGGTAAATTTTTGGTCAAATGTTCCACACAGTCAATCAGTGAGGACTACTGTAATTACCTGAGGAAATTCTATCTTCATGCCCCACAGATTGACTTCCTCCTGTGGGAGATCAAAATTGGCCACCCTGAAATATGTCTCTTTACCTTGATTATCTTCTCTGATGGACATTCGACCTCCCTCAAACTGCCTAAAGAATTTAACATGGAAGACCTGTTTCAGGAAGGAGCCACTACCATATGATGGCTGTAATATAATGTAAAATAGATGTTATAATAAGAAAGGCACCAACAAGCCCAGCTTATCAAAAATTTTGTCTCTCCCAAGCCACATTCTCTAGGTGGCCCTGTAAAAGGGTTGTCAGACAAACATTTATATTTATAAGGGAAATCTCCATTTATAAAGGTATCTCCTTCTCTGTACTGGGAAGAGGTAGGGATGACGTTATCTCTGAAAACTCTTTCCAGCATGGAAGGAGAGGCCTTAAATCTGCCTAATAACCTTACTCTTATTTACTGTGTTTTTCTGGTAATCTCCCGTAACTGATTCCCCCCAACATCCTCCTTTGTCTTTAGCTGGAGATGTTATTTAAGATGAAAACCTCAGCCATGTGTTGAGAAACTCAGTTTCCCTGGTTTCTCCCATGTATACATGTTATTAAACTTGGTATTATTTTCTCCTGCTAACCTGTCTTTTAACTATTTGGCCATCCATAAGAACCTTAAGGGAAAGGGCAGAGGGGGATTCTCCCTCTTCCCCAACACTCCCCAATATTCTGAAATCTCTCCATCTGGTATTTTGCAATCCAGTCCTATGTTCTGTTGCTTTCATAATCTCCATATCTCTATATGGGCAAATCTTTGATTTTAAAAGCGCTAAATTTACATGACTACATTTAACTTTATATATTCCCTCAATTTAGCCAGCAGTCTCCATCACCATCCCCACACCCCCAAGACAGCTCCCCCTGGGATTGAATTGTCTGATAAAGTAGTCAGTAACCATTTTTGAGCGTTTGGAATGTGGCTGATGCTGCTGAGGTACTGAAGTTTATTTAATTTATTTATTTGTGTAGACTTCATCATGTTCACCACCCAAAGTCTAATTACCATCTGTCACCATACACATGTGGCCTATTACCTCTATTAAAAGCTGATACTCAGGGCCAGCCCAGTGGCCGAGTGGTTAAAGTTATGCACGCTCTAGAGTCCCAGGTTTGCAGGTTCGGATCCTGGATGCAGACCTACTCTACTCATCAGCCATGCTGTGGAGGCAAAATAGAGGAAGATTGGCATAGATGTTACCTCAGGGCCAGTACTCCTCAAGCAAAAGATGAGGAAGATTGCCAACAGATATTAGCTCAGGGAGAATCTTCCTCACCAAAAAAAAAAACCTTTTTAGGTATGTTTGAACAACTTGGGCATGTGAACTTAATTTTTCAACAGTAAAGTTATGGAATTTGAGTCCAAATCAACTTATTTCCAATAGAATTTAGTATCAGTTTGAATAAAATATATACTCAGTTTGGAAAATTTAGCCTGAAAAAAGGAGTGTAAAATATTGCATTAATAATGTCTTTATCTTGATTACATGTTGAAATGAAAATATTTTGGGTTAAATAAAATATATTATTAAAATAATTGCATCTTTTCAATTTTTAAAATGTGGTTACTGGAAAATTTAAAATTACATATGTGACTTGTGTTATTTCCCATTGGCAGTGCTGCTCCAAGATTCTTCCTTTCCCCTCTCTGTTTCTTGATCTCTACCAAGCCTTGCTACCATGAGCTTTGGAATTCAGTGGACATTCAGTGTGTTTCTAAGAAGCTCGGCTACAGAGACTTGCCTCAATCTAGAATGAAGCATTGGAAAAAAATAAAAGTAAAATGAAATCATGTTAGGGAACTATGGGAGCCTTGTCAAATTAACCATTACTCATCAAGGCAAGAATAGATGGCTACTAGAAAAGTTGTTGACCTTAGAATTCTTCAAGGGCAGGATATTAGGAGATGGAGATTATCTGAAAATCTATGCTAATATTTTTTTTCCAAAAGTGTGTTTTTTTGAGAAAGAGCATCCAAAATGGATTGCTAAAACAATTAGTGTCCAAAAGAGCTTAAGCTTCTGTGCAATAGAATGTACACTCTGGTGGTTTAAAAACAAAAAACAAAAAGAAGAAAAAGAAAAGAAATCATTTAGTGGAAGTACAAAAGCGTTTAGGTAAAGACCAAGACAGACTGAGATAATAAAATCAGGTCAATTACTTTGGAATCTAGAAAGAATAAAAAGTTAAAGTGTCTAGTACTTGATCAACGAGTAAAATAAGAATGTCAAGGATTTATACCATGAAGTTTCACAGAAATTTATCTTGCAGGTTCTACATATTTATTTTTTTCTAGTAAGGATTTACAGTTGAGAAAATTTTTCTGAGACTTGGAAGTAAGCAAAAAAGGAGGGGCCATGATTTCCAATATCATAAAAGGTTAAAGGCCCCACAAGTATTTTATGAAAATGTACTTTGATCATCTCACTGTTTACTATTGATTAAAGGTACGAAACTTAGTGAAGTTAATCATTAACTTGCAAGGTTTTATTTGGTAGAGATGCAAATAATTTCTGTCCAGTGGAACATATATAACTCCAAAGATGTATGGCCTCTTGGACATTAATTAATTTTGTTTTAACCTAATTTAACAATCCTATCTTAATATTTCTTTGTTAAATTTTCTACAAATACCCTAATTTCTTAAATGTTCTTTGAACCTATCATATCGTTTTACCTGTTGCTTCATTCACTGATGAGTTCGATACACTCTTAGGCACGTGTTCACTTTAGATTTGCTGAATCATGATTTTATCTTTTTGAAAAAAGATAAACAGGAGGTGTCATGTGACTTTGACTTGATTGGCGGTTAAGTGGGTCTAGGAGAGGTGCTGGTCCTTTCCTCTTCTTCTTTAGGACTGGGAAAGTGAATACTTGTCCCACAAAGTCATGGCAAATCATCATTGGTACATACAATACAGGAAGGTGGAAAGTGTGGACAGAAAAGCAGAGTCTTCATCAGGCATGGGCTCACTGAGGACAAGAGAAGGACTTTGGTCACTGTAGGACAGCTCTGAAACCTGTTAAGAAATATCCGAATATTGAATTAAGGCAAAGGGATGGACTGCACTTCCTTTCGTTGTCATATGAGAGCATAGTCTAAAAGCCTTGCCTGAGTATATTTTGATTATTCTACGGGAATGTGCTTCTGTTTGACTATTTATTAGGGTCCAGTATCTATGAAATGTCTGTGAATTTAGACATTAACTTGTAGGATGTTGATAATTTCAATGATTTTTGTCCATTATAGATGAAAATTCTCTCTATCCAGTAGAAAAGACAACCTAAAAGTTATAATTGTGTCACAGGACTGGAACATTTTTTATCTAAATTTGCTCTTTTAATTTCATTTCAATCTTCTTTCTATTGTAGGAGAGGCAAATTTTTCCTCCATCCAACTTGGTTTCTGGTCTGGGACCCCTGTAACAAAACACAAATTGACAAAAGAAAAACCTACAGAAGTTCAACAACATGTGTATTTCATATATATATAGGAGACACACAGGAAAGAGTAATTCAAAGAGGTGGCTTAGAACTCTAACTTATATAGCATCTTCAACAAAGAACAATAGATTTGTAGAGAAATGAGAGGAGAAAAGAAAGCAGTTTCAGGCTTCTAAAGGCGGTAACCTCTGGAAAGGTAAATATATGAGAGAAATAACAGAGTAGGGCTTGTTTGCAGATTCCTCTGGTGCCTCTCTGGGCTGATAAGGGTCTAGAATGGTCTCCAGTACAGAATTATATCTTGTCTTAAGGCAGTAAAGGGGGAAGTTAGAGAGAGCTTTTCCTGACATTGCTGCTTCTTAACTTCCTTGAGCCCAACATAATTTTTATTCCAGACAGGCATATTTTGGGGGTGACTATTCTGGTTTCCTTCACCTTAATGAACTGTATGTAGTCTTGATAATCTCCTGTACTCCTTTGAACTAGGTTTATCTTCCTGACGGTTCCCTTAAGGATGAGTTATATATTAAAAACATGTATTATATATTTATGAGACTTGGTTTGTTGTTTTGAATTTTAAACTTTGATAACTGTCATAAGGTAATGGCACAAAGACCAATTTCTTCATGTGAAAAGTCAGGTCTGTATTTGCTTTATAGGCTGCCAGTGGATTGGAGACCCATTAAGATACTTTGATTGATTTTCCTAGATTTTGACCCCACTGATTATAAGTAATTTTCTTTCACGCTCCATGTAGACATAAGGCTGCATGTTAAGAGGCAAGTCGTTTTATTTAAGAGGGTATCCTTTTTGATCTTTCATACCTAGAGGCCATTCCATACACACCTCCGGGCCCTTCTCATCAAATACAACTGTAGTTGGAAAGATCCTGAGCAGTGAGAAGTGAAAAGATTTTCTAAAATTAAGTAATAATTTATACTCCATTACACACCACAAATTATTATGAATCTTATAAATAAAATTCTTGTAGAAAATCCAGTGTGTACTACTACTTCCAGTTTTTAAGAATTTCTGAAAAACTACTTTTGCCAAGGAAGGTAAAATAAAGGAAAGCGTTACAACTGTTCTTGTTGACAAAGCAAGTGGCTCTGAAAAGAGCCTTTTTCAGTACCGAGGAAACAGCAGCCTTGGGTTACGCCCTCTCTCCTCGGATGCGGCGCGCAAGCTGGATGTCCTTGGGCATGATGGTGACACGCTTGGCGTGGATGGCGCAGAGGTTGGTGTCCTCGAAGAGCCCCACCAGGTAGGCCTCGCACGCCTCCTGCAGCGCCGTCACGGCCGAGCTCTGGAAGCGCAGGTCGGTCTTGAAGTCCTGCGCGATCTCGCGCACCAGGCGCTGGAAGGGCAGCTTGCGGATCAGCAGCTCGGTGGACTTCTGGTAGCGGCGGATCTCGCGCAGCGCCACCGTGCCGGGCCGGTAGCGGTGGGGCTTCTTCACGCCGCCGGTGGCCGGCGCGCTCTTGCGGGCCGCCTTGGTGGCCAGCTGCTTGCGCGGCGCCTTCCCGCCAGTGGACTTAACGAGCAGTTTGTTTAGTGCGAGCCTTAACGATAACACGGAAAAAGAAACCGGCTGGAGAGTAGTAGGAAGCCTGTCCTGACCTTATTTATAATAGGAGCAGATCAGTCTGGTTCGTAGGTTCCGCGCTGCGGTCTAACTGGTTCTCAGATTGCTTTCAGAGAAATATGATTGGATTTCCATTAAATATTGAATATATAATCAAAATGTTTTTCGAGTGTATAGTGCACTTTGAATTCATAAAAGCGAAGTTTCATTTAGTGTTGATTCTAGTGTAGCTCATTGTTTTTTTCTGAAGAGAAATAACCAATGGGCTAAAAAATTGTAAGAATGACATCATTAGTAAAATTTAAAAAGCCCGCCCTGACTTGTCATTGGTCATTCATCCTTCCTTTCTTCTCTTGTTTTATTGCTATTTTAGACTGTCTGACAGGAAGTTTATTCGAACATACAGCATATATATAATTACGTATACATGTATATACACAGTGCATATACAAAGTAATCTGTGAACGTTATGACATTATGACCTCGATTGCTACCATTCTCTGCCATTTCCATAGCGTACATCCTTAACTAGGGTCCTGACGCAGAATTCCAATTCCTTGTAACAGATGCTTTTTGTGTGTTTATAAACGTACTTCAGTAAAAGGGGATGCCCGAAATCTAGTTACACGAATATTTCAAAGGTTTTATGCTGCATAAAATTAAAATGAACCTACTCCTTTGTGGCAAGGATGGGAACACGCGTTTTCCACTTTAAAGTTTTAAGCCAAAAAGTAATATGAAAAAAATTTAAGTGAAACTTTTTAAGATTTAAAAACCTCTCCTAGGCTTAAGTATTGCAGCGCTTTCCAGAATAAGTAGGTGGCTCTGAAAAGAGCCTTTTATTTCCCGAATTGAGACTACAACACCGTAAAACGCTTCACTTGCCCTTAGCCTTGTGATGGCTCTCAGTCTTTTTGGGCAACAACACTGCCTGAATATTTGGCAGAACACCGCCTTGAGCGATGGTCACGCGGCCCAGCAGCTTGTTGAGCTCCTCGTCGTTGCGGATGGCCAGCTGCAGGTGGCGCGGGATGATGCGCGTCTTCTTGTTGTCGCGGGCCGCGTTGCCCGCCAGCTCCAGGATCTCGGCCGTCAGGTACTCCAGCACCGCCGCCAGGTACACCGGCGCGCCAGCCCCCACCCGCTCGGCATAGTTGCCCTTGCGGAGCAGACGATGAACTCTGCCCACGGGAAACTGCAGACCAGCTCGAGAAGAGCGCGTCTTGGCCTTTGCGCGAGCTTTGCCTCCTTGCTTTCCACGTCCGGACATAATGAATGAAACCAAGAAGGCAACGACGACAGGACAAACAGAAAAGAACTGTGGTGAAAAAAGCAATAAGGTGCCAGTTATAGTGGTGGATGGAATTGTAAAACGCGAGATGGGATTGGTTAAAATCATCTTTTGACTAGCCAACCAATAAGAAAAGAGATATGACGCCAACAAATGTGCATATTCCCCGTTACTAGCATAATACCAAATCAGATGTCGACATTCTTGAATACCTTATTTGCATAGATCCTCTATAAAAGGCGAGACTCTGCAAATAAGCAAACACTTCAGTATTTGATTTTGTTTGTTTTCCGTCGATATGCCTGAGCCGGCGAAGTCTGCTCCAGCCCCGAAGAAGGGCTCTAAGAAGGCGGTGACCAAGGCGCAGAAGAAGGACGGCAAGAAGCGCAAGCGCAGCCGCAAGGAGAGCTACTCCGTGTACGTGTACAAGGTGCTGAAGCAGGTCCACCCCGACACCGGCATCTCGTCCAAGGCCATGGGCATCATGAACTCGTTCGTCAACGACATCTTCGAGCGCATCGCGGGCGAGGCGTCGCGCCTGGCGCATTACAACAAGCGCTCGACCATCACGTCCAGGGAGATCCAGACGGCCGTGCGCCTGCTGCTGCCCGGGGAGCTGGCCAAGCACGCCGTGTCCGAGGGCACCAAGGCCGTCACCAAGTACACCAGCTCCAAGTAAATATGTTTACAGCCGCCATCAAACCCAAAGGCTCTTTTCAGAGCCGCTTAAATTCTCATTAAAGAGTTGGAATGCATTCGAGTTGAATTTGAATTTTAAGCGTTTGCTGGGGAATTGTCTTAAGCACAACTTGTTGCTTAGAATTTACTACTCCTGTAAAAAAGAATCACGTAGAGAGACTCATGTGCTCAGTAAAGTGACTTCCTCCCTGCACCTTTGTATCTTAACATTGTAATGAGGCTGCAGTTCTGCACACTACACTTTATTCTCAGTTATGAAAAAAGAACGCTAGAGAGGGAACTCTTAAAGTATTACTTTAGCAATGGTTTTTCACTTTGGTATAGTAGCAATTGATCCCAGTTTCAGGTGTCCCCCCCCCCCCCCCCCGCCCACTCTGGATTCTACTAGAATCATCACCCTCAACCCGGAATCATTACCACCATCCCCGAGTTTCAAGCCTTACATTAGCAGGCCTCCTCTACGGATTTCTAGATTGTAATACCTCGACTTTTTCTCTTTGTGCCCAGACCCCTGCATATGGATCCTGTTTCCTTCAGTTGTCGTTAGAATACCTTAGATCTGCTTTTGCTTTTCAGTATTCCAAAACCTGTGTAACTTTAAATAACCAATAGTTTTTTGTTTTCCTGACTGGACACGCATTGTGCCAAGCCTCCCTTGATTGAAAGGGTCATTTCTACTTTACATTTTGAAGCGTTTGCGTTTTGCACTTTCTCTCATTATCGGGGTCTTTGATAATCATATAAGAGATTTTCCTTGTTTTCAAGGAACTCACAGTCTCAGAGGGTTTATCACCATCAGTTCTCCCAGCCAGGTAAAGCATTTATTCCAGGAGACAAAAGTGAGTTGAATTTCAGCGGAGCCTACAGGCCTCTGGGATAGGGCGCTTCCCCTTTTAGCCTCACCAAGCCTTTTTGGCCTACTCAGGATGTTTCATGAAAGATGAATAAGAAATGCACCAAGAAGAGATGTAGCCTAGTGCTCGGGAGAGGAATAATCTATGTAAAAGTAGTTTCTAAAGTGTTGAGAAATCTGTAGATGTGAAGTGTTCTTGAGTTCTATGTAGACATTTTTGAAAGAGCATAGAATCAGAAGGTAATTGGTTGAAATTTCAGTTCTGCCAGGTAAGCGAACTTTGGTTCTCAGACCCTTTGTTTCTTACTTATAAAATAAGAATATTACTAAAATCAACTCCATTGACACTTTTGTGAAAACAAATGCAATGATTATAACAAAAATAAACATTTTAGTGGGATTTACAATTATGAAATTATCGACATTAGGAGATAAATTTGTTCCGTTACTCTTATACTTTACATATAATGAAGGCAAGCTTTTTGAAGTTGTGTTATAATCAGAAGTAATAATACTACAATGAGAGCAGGAACTGCTGCTCCATGATATTAGACTTTCTGCTGTTAAAATCAGACACCTTAGACACTAGCAGAACAGGAAATGCAATTTGCTGCTGTTAAAATTAGAGCAATTTCAAAATTATGTAACCCTACAATATTTAGGAAAAATTAGCATGCCTTTACAGTAATTTTGATAATATTTACACATTTAAATATATAGTTATAGGGCCTGCCCCGTGGGTTAGCGGTTAAGTGCGCACGCTCCACTACTGGCGGCCCTGGTTCGGATCCTGGGCGCGCACCGACGCACTGCTTCTGCAGCCATGCTGAGGCCGCGTCCCACATACAGCAACTAGAAGGATGTGCAACTATGACATACAACTATCTACTGGGGCTTTGGGGAAACAAAGTAGTAGGACTGGCAATAGATGTTAGCTCAGAGCTGGTCTTCCTCAGCAAAAAGAGGAGGATCAGCATGGATGTTAGCTCAGGGCTGATTTTCCTCACAAAAATAAATAAATAAATAAATATATAGTTATAATCTTAAAGTTATTGAATACATTAATAATTCTTAAACTTCTGTGGGTGCATTAATTTCCTATTGTGGTCTAATTATCACAAATTTAGTGGCTTAGAACAATACACATTTATAATATTATAGTTCTGTAGATCAGCATTTGGACGCGAATCTCACTGAGCTAAAATCAAAGTGTCAGAAGGCTGCATTCCTTTCTGGGGCCTCTACAAGTGAATCTGTTTCCTTGTCTTTCCCGGCTCCTAGAGCCATCCTCCTTCCTTGGCTCATTGCCCCATTCCTAGATTTTCAAAGCCAGCGATGACTGGCCAAATTCTTCTCATGCTGCCATCTCTCTGGTTCTATGTTCTGATTCCCTATTCCATTGTTAAGGACCCTTTCGATTACATTGGGTTTGCTTGGATAATCCAGGATCATCCTCTTATTTTAAAGACAGGTGATTAGCAACCTTAATTCCACCCACAACCTTAATTGCCCTTTGTCATGTAACCAAACACATTCACAGATTCCAGAAGTTAGGAGGTAGACGTAATTGGGGTGACATTATTCTGCCTAGCACAGTATGTGACAATACTTTTAGAATTTGATGGAAAGCTATATAGTTTCTACTCTAGGAGGCGGAAGAACATATGGACACACTGTTATATATATTTTCAAGAAGTTCATGTACTCCCCTGAAGCTCAAGGACCTTTGTTGGATATGTACTTCTGCGACTACAGAAAGCAAAAATTAACTATAACAATATAAACTCTCTTATACAATTATGTTATTTTTAGTTTTCATTCTTTTACATTTTTCTTATTGCTGCTTTTGTTCTTTATGTGTTTTGTTTGAATGTTTATGTATTATTTGTGTGTGTTGTGTTGTGTGTGTGTGTCCATTTATGCGTTGTGTACGGAGTGAGAAGCTTGTTATTCATGAAAGAAATTATGCAAGAATATATATATAACTTTTTTCTTACCTGGGTTGAAATCGTAATAATATTTTGTACATACATTCTTAACGTTGATTCTATGTGGGATGCCATTCACGGTGGTTTATAACCTGAAGTAGGTTTGTAATTACCAGGAGAAAACGGTCAATTTTCATTATCATAAGTCTACATAGGAAAGGACAGTTGTGGTGTTGTAACTGGAATGACGTATGAATTTTTTTTTTTCACTTAAAAAGAATTTTAACCAAGCAGGATAAAAATAAACTGCTATAAAATCCACTCTGGAAGAAAATAATTAAGGGAGAGGCACCCCTATATTTTAAGAGTGTTTCTTTCCTAGACTACCAGTATGGTCTAACCTTTCAGTAGACAAGCCTGGGGAGATTTCTCATTACAATTAAATGACCCTATCCTGGAGCTGGTAATGTTCGTTTTTCAACTTTCATGCACACTAATTGTCCTGGGCCCATTAATATTTAAAAGAGATATATTGCTTTAAAAACATAAATCTACTAAATGTGTACAAAGCGGTAATGACTAAACCATAATTAATTGTTGTTACAATACACTACTAACAAAGGAGATATTACTAAATTTCTTAGATCTCTTTCACTTTTCAAGAAATCAGTGTGTAAGGCACACATCACAGCAGTGTAAGTGAATCTTGCATGGCAGCACCTGGG
Source organism: Ceratotherium simum simum (assembly GCF_057802395.1). Taxonomy (NCBI): domain Eukaryota; kingdom Metazoa; phylum Chordata; class Mammalia; order Perissodactyla; family Rhinocerotidae; genus Ceratotherium; species Ceratotherium simum. Next base: position 24,376,180 of record NC_141912.1, on the reverse strand, counting down.
CCAGCCTTGCAGCCAAAATGAGCAGTGGAAGCGACACATGCTACCACTAACCTATAATTAAGTACATATTTTGGTGTCAACCGGTCAAAAGGTCTTCTGTATTTCAAGGTGCTAGCATCTCACAAGCACTAGCCTAATATTTTTCACAGTGATTAAAACAAAACCTGTTTAGCAGACATATAGTCCTTACAACCCTTATGCTGAAAAGGTGGGTGGCTCTGAAAACAGCCTTTGGGTTGTGGGTAGCTGCGGGCCGGCTCACTTGGAGCTTGTGTACTTGGTGACGGCCTTGGTGCCCTCGGACACGGCGTGCTTGGCCAGCTCCCCGGGCAGCAGCAGGCGCACGGCCGTCTGGATCTCCCTGGAGGTGATGGTCGAGCGCTTGTTGTAATGCGCCAGGCGCGACGCCTCGCCCGCGATGCGCTCGAAGATGTCGTTGACGAACGAGTTCATGATGCCCATGGCCTTGGACGAGATGCCGGTGTCGGGGTGGACCTGCTTCAGCACCTTGTACACATACACGGAGTAGCTCTCCTTGCGGCTGCGCTTGCGCTTCTTGCCGTCCTTCTTCTGCGCCTTGGTCACCGCCTTGGAGCCCTCCTTCGGGGCTGGAGCAGACTGCGCGAGCTCAGGCATGACGAATAAACCCTATCTTTCCAAAAAAAAAAACAAAAAAGTGTGGTCCAGTTAAAACGCTCATAATATTTGTAGCGCTCCTATGCAAATATGGTATTAAAAATTTAGATTTTGATTGGATAATTAGTTCAGGTTGCATGGTGGTATGCAAATTATGTGACTCTAGTTCTCCTTTGTAATTGGTTGCCAACCTCAAGCTTGCTTTAGCCAATCAAATAGCTTAATTTACAATTCTGCTTGCAAGTATAATTGCTTCTCATCTGCTAAGAGATTTTACTCATTTTTCTTTTTTCTTGTTGACCATTGGGCTTAGACAGCATTAAGATGTCGGGACGCGGAAAACAAGGTGGTAAGGCCCGCGCCAAAGCTAAGACGCGTTCCTCGAGGGCTGGCCTTCAGTTCCCCGTGGGCCGTGTGCATCGCCTTCTCCGCAAGGGAAATTACTCTGAGCGGGTCGGTGCCGGCGCGCCGGTGTACCTGGCGGCGGTGCTGGAGTACCTGACGGCTGAGATCCTGGAGTTGGCGGGTAACGCGGCCCGCGACAACAAGAAGACGCGCATCATCCCGCGCCATTTGCAGCTGGCCATCCGCAACGACGAAGAGCTGAATAAGTTGTTGGGCAAAGTCACCATCGCTCAGGGCGGCGTGCTGCCTAACATCCAGGCCGTGTTGCTGCCCAAGAAGACCGAGAGCCACCACAAGGCCAAGGGGAAGTAAACTGGTGTATTAAAATCTTAGATTCTTGAGTATCTTAACCAAAGGCTCTTTTAAGAGCCACCCACGTATTCATTAAAAGAGCTTACCTTTTCTTTATCTAACCAGCTGATTGAAAATGATCTTTAGCGTAATTTATCAATCTAAGAAGTAAATGTCAGTACTTAAACTCTTAAAAAACGCGAAATTAACCATCTATTTCAAAGTTATAAAACTAAAAATTAGCATCTGCTAAATATAACAGATATAGAGATTTTGTGTCACAGGTAATTCAAGTCGATCAATGCAGCAGACTCCCAGGATTTGTAACTGAGGAAAAGATAATGGGAAGAATAACAATCCTTGGTCAATGTTATATTTATATGCAAATCTAGTTAGTGACCTAGAGAGCAATAAAACCACACCTTTAGTACTATCTCATGTGTAAAGGAATTGTTTTGCATCCTAAAGGGACAAAATTATCTGCAATTCATGCTTTTTTTTTTTAATAGTCCACCTCCAACTCTATTGAGCTGGGCTCTGATCAACTGAAAAAAGGAATGCAATACTACATACCCTGGAGTCAGATGTCTTTTATGCAGAGCTTCGTAACACTGGGTTCAGCATGACTTGAAAAGGGCGCACCATAATCTCTGTAGCATTTACAAGTTTGATTGTTTTTTCTTAACACCATTTCACACAAACCTCGGTTGAAACTAAAACGTAGTGGGGTGCTTTTATATAACGATGATATAGTTAGAAGCTTGTGTGTTAATGTAGTTATAATATCGAGTGTGAAATTACTTCAGAGTTAATGATCTTGGTGCATTCAGAAAAAGTCTATAAAGAAAGAAAAATCTCTGAGTTTAAGTAGAGAAATCAAGAAATTGATGTGAAATTAGCCTTCCTAAACTCGAATGAGGGTAAAAAAATCCCTTGGCCAATCACATCCAGCGCGCGCCTTGTCAAAATGCTGATTAAAATAAAGCCAGTTTCAGGTGCCAAAATTTTAAATTCTTATTCAGCAAACAAGCCATATCATTGCAATAACTTGCGTTAAATTCTGCCGAGAGAAGCCAAAGATCACTTACAGAAACGATATAAAGACAGAAGAGGCGAGAAAGGGCTGAAAACACCAGCAGTTAAAAGGATGGGTTGGAGGAAGACGTTCATTTCTGCTGTAAATGAACCGGAGGCTCATGTGATCTGGGGCTGACCATCTCTACCAATACCTTCACTGCGAGCCAGAGGGGAACAAATGCCTTGTCCAATCAGAACGAGACTCTCTTTATATATACTGGTAGAAAGTGACACGCTTTCATTTTTCCTTCAGATAGCTGCTTTTGGGAAATTTGTCATGGCTCGTACTAAGCAGACAGCTCGCAAGTCCACCGGCGGCAAGGCCCCGCGCAAGCAGCTGGCCACCAAGGCGGCCCGCAAGAGCGCGCCGGCCACCGGCGGCGTGAAGAAGCCCCACCGCTACCGGCCCGGCACGGTGGCGCTGCGCGAGATCCGCCGCTACCAGAAGTCCACCGAGCTGCTGATCCGCAAGCTGCCCTTCCAGCGCCTGGTGCGCGAGATCGCGCAGGACTTCAAGACCGACCTGCGCTTCCAGAGCTCGGCCGTGATGGCGCTGCAGGAGGCATGCGAGGCCTACCTGGTGGGGCTCTTCGAGGACACCAACCTGTGCGCCATCCACGCCAAGCGCGTCACCATTATGCCCAAGGACATCCAGCTCGCACGGCGTATTCGTGGGGAGAGGGCGTAAACTGTTTCTTAACCTTATACCCAAAGGCTCTTTTAAGAGCCACCCAGAGTTTCTATGAAAGATTGCTGTGTACTTGTAGCGTCGAAGCATTCTCATCTGCCTGCCATCCCCTTCTTCCCAAAGCGGTATCACAGCTCTTTGAGATCAATTGGGTGGCTCTGAAAAGAGCCTTTAGGGTATTCTCAACTAGTCTTTAATTCTGTTACTTCTTTTTGGGGACCGTCTTCTTTGGCTTGGCTGCCTTGGGCTTAGGTGCTTTGGCCTTAGCTGGATTCTTAGTCGCCTTCTTCGGCTTGGCTACCTTCACCTTTTTCGGGCTCTTGGCCACTTTCTTGGCCCCAGCAGCCGCCGCCGGTTTCTTCGCCTTCCTCGGGGTCTTTGTGACGCTCTTCTTCGGGGTGGCCGCGCCCGTCTTGGGTTTCTTGGCCACCCCAGCAGCCTTCTTCGGCTTGGCTGCGCCCGCCTTTTTTGGCTTGGGTTTGGCTTCCTCGGGGGCCGCCTTCTTGTTGAGCTTGAAAGAGCCGGAGGCGCCGGTGCCCTTAGTCTGCACCAGGATTCCTTTGCTCACCAAACTCTTAAGGCCCAGTTTGATGCGGCTGTTGTTTTTCTCCACGTCGTAGCCGGCGGCCGCCAGCGCCTTCTTCAACGCGGCCAAGGACACGCCGTTGCGCTCCTTGGAGGCGGCGACAGCCTTGGTGATGAGCTCCGACACCGGGGGCCCGGACGCCTTGCGCTTCGCGGCACCTGCGGAGTTGCGGGCCTTCTTCACAGGCGTCTTTTCCGCGGGAAAAGGAGCAGGAGGCGCAGCAGGTGCGGTTTCGGACATGGTTTAGATTTGGATACCTAACAATAAAAGATAAAGTCTCCCAGTTGAGTTGCCAGGCCTGACAGTGTGTGTGTGTGTATATATAGACACACAGCGACGCTGCACGCTGATTGGTTCTTAGCTTAGTCTTCCAGCTTGACAGCAACCTAGTCTCAGCTCTGTCCCGGAATTGTGTTTGTTACAATTCAGGAAAGCAAAAAAATTAAAATTTCCTGTGGAGAAATAGCACCAATTATATTCTATAATGAACCGGGACAGCTCAAGCTTTCAGATCTTCATATTTCCTTCCTCCAGTTTTTATCACGTCGGTCTCAGCCTTTTTCAAAAGCCCCTGACACTCTGAGAAATTCACAGGTCAGGGAGACAACTTTTTGATTTTTGTTTAAAATATAAACTCTTCCCTTTGTGTCTTCAATATCTTACTCTCTGGTAATATTCTATACATTCTTGACTTCTCATACGTTCAAAAACTGCTTGATTCTCATTGAGATTTACCCAGAAAATCTATTTCATATGAGGAGAAATAACACAGGCTCTTTCTGGATTTCTCTACAAGAACTATAGTAAAGGATGCTTGGCATAGCAGCAATTTCTGATAAGAAAAATCATTATTTTGTTTGAAAAAGCTTTATCATAGCTTCTTGTTACTATTTGGAAGGTAAATTTGGGGGCTTCAAGCATTCAACATTTGTCTAGGAAAATGGAAAATGAAATAATCAACGATGCTCTTGACATGGTAGTTGGGACTGTGTTGCAATAGCTGTTGGCAGAGGAGATCCAGAAAAAGGGGTAAAAGAGAGTTGGACCCCTTTATGAGTTTTTAAAAAATCTTTTATTTACATTGATTTAATTAGGGAGGGTCAATTATTAAAATGTTCACAAGATTTTGGGTACAAAGTCTGTCATGCTTGGAGAGGACAAACTTTGGCAAAGTATTCAAGTAACAGAATTAAGGAATATACACACACAACACACACGCATACAGATTTAAGAGAGGGAACTTTAAAAACAAGCATGATTTATATTCCTGTCTACATTTCTTATTTAAGCAAAGACATAAGTTTATGGGAAACATATTACAGCTTATGCTTAATGTTGAGAAGTAAGTTGATGTTAGAAAGTGGTTTGATTTTCTTCACTCTTCAAACTATGTTTGTCTTTAACACTTTATGTTTATTTTGAAGCATATACAAGTCTGTGTTTCACTAGGACTTTGAAAGAAAAAAAATACTGGGAACAGACAGAGCAAAGCTCAACAGGTGAGAGTTTCATACTCCTCCTTGAGCCCATAAAAATCAAGGAATGACTGATTACTTCATGCAGCACATCCAACTTAAACACAAAAAAAATGTTAACAAAAATTAAAAATATGATTCAAAGGATTCAAGTATTCACTTGTTATGGAGTTCATGTATTGCTAACCTTCTTAAAATGGTTTTGACTCATTATAGTTGGTTTTCTGCAGCATCAGAAAAGGAAGAGCTGTCTCTTAGCCATCTAAATGTGGGAAATCTCCAAGGTGCTGCCCCATTCGCCTTCACTGGTTCTTGAGTCTGTCCTCTTGCCTAAATGCCAAACTTGCATTTCTGGGAGCTTGCTGAGTATCTGCTCCTATATCTACCTATACAAGACTCTCAACATGACCAACATCATCTAAGTATGTAGTTTCCAATCAAAAGATAACCTTCCCGTTGACATCATTATAAGTTCTATTAACAACAACACCATTCTTTTATTAACTGGCACAAAAAATTTCAGTTCTTCCATTTCCTTTCTCACCAAATCCAATCTGTCACCAAGTTTGGTGAATTTTTCCTAAATTCATCTCTTCTGTTATTTCCCCCATCATAGTTGTAATTCTGGCTCTTCTCTTCCATGTCTGGACTAGTTATTCTCACAGCTTTCTTATGGGCCTCTTCTCACTTTCTGTAATCCATCCTCCTCACTAATCTCAATGAAATATTCTTTAAGTGAGCTTCAAATTTATATGGCCCATCTTCCTGTAGCTTTCTAATTTAAAAATAAGCATTGTAGCATAGCATTCAAAGCCTTTTATATGCTGCTAAATCACCGTTCTGGCAGTGTGGTTTAGCAGAAGAAGCATGAATTTGCAAACACCCTGACTTGTATTTGAGTCTGTTTCTGCAGCTTGGAAGCTACATGATCTTGGTCAAATCGTCTAACCTTTCACAGTGTCTTTTTCCAGTTTCTTCTTCCCTTTTCCCTCTCCTCACCCTATTTTACAGTCAAGGCATACATCAAACTAATCTAATGACATACTTCAAAATATTTATATATGTCATTCTCAATCTCTTGAACTGGATGAGATCTCTGCCTCTTTTGAACTCCTACATTGATTTCTGTACTGGCCATTATAATCTGCTTCATATTATCTGCATACTTATCCTCTTTTAAATCTTCCTAGTAGACTGTAAACAACCCAGAGTGTGGTTGGCCTTATAGATGTGGCATATAGTCATTTATAGAAATATAAATAAATAAAAAAAATATATATATATATATATATATATCTAAACTTGCACAAATACATATAGGGAGTCCATATGGAACCAGAACTCAAGAATGAATCCCTTTCCATTGCTTTATTCTGCTGTCACAGCTACTGCCCAAATGCTTGTTTTCTATGCCACCATGTTCTGCGCAGTACTGTTAAGATAGTAGATCTTGACTCTTGTTACTTATTTTAAATTGAATGAAAGTCACACATGACCAGTTGGGGCCTTATACTCCATTGAAGGTATAGAGCAATTATAAAATTAGTGGCCTGTTCCAATTTCTATCACTGAGCTCTGAGTGGCCCAACTATGCCTCTCCTTAGAGAGTTTTAATCCTCACATCAACATAAGCAGAGAATTCACATTTCAGCATCCATATTCCTATTAGATATGCTAAAGGAATATGAAATGTATGGGGCTTTTTGTCCCCTTTATATGTTGGAGAAGTGAAACAATTCTGTCAACAAAATGACCTTTCTGTATCAATATAGACGAAAAAACATAATTTATTACACAGTAAGCATTAACAAATTTACTTACATGTAAGTTAGCACAAAAACGACTACAGTTAGGGAAAAAATCTTACACTTCTTATACAGCAAAGCATAAGAAACTTCTCTTTATCTCCTCAAGACACAGGGTCTATACCTTGTGACAATCTCCTGTATATCTTGTGAGAGACTACTAAACTAATTCCAGAAGTACGTTTTTATTTATTTAGAGATTATTTGGCCCACAATCTAGGCGATATCTCTGCATTGTAAAAACTGGAGTCCAGGCTTAATCCCCAGAAAAATTTCTCCCTATTCCTAAGGGAAAAGTAAAAACTCAAACTCACTATTTCTCCAAGAAAACTCTCTAAGAAAAGGAGAGGAAATGACCTCTTCACTGTTTATAAGTAGAGAAAATCATTGCCATTTACCCTTACACACCTCAATTCTTACCAACTTATGATTTTCATTCCAACATTCATGAAATTTCCCAATGCTCCTCTCTGCACATTTTTGAAACCTAGAGTCTTTCAAGGCTTTCAGGATCCCATAGAAGAGGGATTCTTAACCATTTCTGTGTCATGGATTTCTTTGTATAGTTGATAAATCTTAAGGGCTCCTCAGTGATTTTTAACCTGATTTGACCTCTAAACTTGTAATCTATATACTTTTAGTTCGTGCAGTAGGGTTATCCAGCCTTCAAACCAAAGGGCCCTGTTAGTTAACCAGACATCCATAAATCAATAAAACTAATAGAAATTAAAGCAATAAAGATATGATTTGCTTAAAATCGCATGTACAGCGTCTTATAGGGGAAAACTGCATGAATTAACTAATTATTTTATACTCTACGAAATCTGAACGACAGTGCCAGGCTTCTTTGTGGCAAGTGTATGAATTGCTGCCCCACTTAATGGCTGCAAGTATTGGATGCAGACACAGACACACATCCATATATAGGAGCATTTATTAAATCTCACTTCCAGGATCCATTGTCGCTTCAGGCCCCCCGCCTGGTCTCCACAGCTCTTAGCAAGGGACAAATAAGCGAAGGGCGGGAACTGAGTGGTTACCGCCCTCGATCTTGAGGTTTTCAAACAGGTCCGTCATGTTACTATAAAAGGGCTGAGTGGCGCTACCGAAGGTATTGCTTTACAGGCTTAACCACTGTATTGTCACGATGTCTGGGAGAGGTAAAGGCGGAAAGGGGCTCGGGAAGGGGGGCGCTAAGCGCCACCGAAAAGTTCTGCGTGACAACATCCAGGGCATCACCAAGCCCGCCATCCGGCGCCTGGCCAGGCGCGGCGGCGTCAAGCGCATCTCCGGCCTCATCTACGAGGAGACCCGAGGGGTGCTCAAGGTCTTCCTGGAGAATGTGATCCGGGACGCCGTCACCTACACCGAGCACGCCAAGCGCAAGACGGTCACCGCCATGGACGTGGTCTACGCGCTCAAGCGCCAGGGCCGCACCCTCTACGGCTTCGGAGGCTAATTAGTCGTCTTTCTCATCTGCAGCGAAACCAAAGGCCCTTTTCAGGGCCACCTATCCATTCACTCCAAAGAGTTTGACGCTTTAAGAAAGCGGATTTCGGCATGAGATCTGAAGATGTGAAGGCTAGTATCGCGTCTTAGGAACTGTAAGTTAGATTGTCTTAACTGTTTCTTGTTTCGGTTTCCAACTACTCAAGTCGTTCAGTCTTGGTAACAGCAGGTCAGTCTGCCATGCGTTTGGTGCATTTTGGCTAGGAGATTGACTTTTAGAGTGATGAACAGCATCTTTTATTCTATGCAAGTCAGTGAAGGGAGCTTGTGGCAGAGGTCTAGAGAGCATCACAGAGAAGGAACGAGGTAAAATCGAGTGCTGCTAGTAAAACGGAAAAGAAAAGTGTCCGGTCCATAAGATGTCTAGACACTCTGAGCTGAAAACAAAACAGCATGCCTTAGACATCACATGTTAAGGGATAGAGGAAAAAGGGATGGCTGACTAACTTGAACATGTTGGAGGCAGTAAGTCCTACAGGGGAAACAGCAGTGAGAAATAACAGTTAAGAGTACCTAGGGTTCCCTCTTGAGCTTTGAAGGTGGAGTAGAGACAGGCCACCTTGTTGGGCTCTTTGCTTCTCTGAGCTGCCCTTCATCCCTCCAAAGCTACTGATTTCTCTTACTGAATCCAAAAAAAAACCTTTATTAATGTACCCACGGCTGATACAAATATACAGATTTATGTTTACCAAGTTACATTGGCTCTTTATTGTGAATAATCTTAGACTTGATTACAAACCGATTCACCTTAAGTTACAGAGGAGGGTACTATTTGCATGCCACGCCTCCTGACAAAAAGTGCTGGACTGGGCCTTTCCAACCCAGGTCTTCGTGATTCAAATCCTACCTTTCTACACATCAGGGAAATGAGACAAGATAAGCAAGAAGTTCTCAAGCAGGTTACCCATTTCTTCTTTTTACCTTCTGTAAACCTACAGTCTCGCAGGACTGTCAGCACGCCACTGTATTCTTTGGTGTCCTCACAATGGGTTTTATTTTGTAAAGAATCTTGGCAGATTATTGTGATATAGACTGGCATTTTTCCAATGAAATGTGTTAACTTTATCATAATAAATTTGAAGTTGGACAGGTGGCTCCCTAGACAGAGGCAACATTTCCTGATTTTTCTGTCGGCAGAGGTATGCGGCTAAGTGCTCTCCAACAAGCATGAGTAGAAGTCATTCCCATGTCTAGGCTTTAAAACCTTCTTTCCTCTTCCCACCAGTTATGATGGTGTTGGTCTTGTCTGACCAAATAGAGAACATCAGGCCATAGGGATGGCAGAACAACGATTTGTAAGAAGCATGAGTCACTGATTGATCAGGAGGAGCAGAGCTGCCCCACAGAGCTGGACTAATCACAATGGATCTGTCCCATGAGAGAAGAATAACTGTCTTGAAGCTAATTTACTGTTAAGTCTCTTTGTTATAGCAATTTAACGTTAACATATCATATACAATTTTGTTTTATCAACTTATTTAGCAGTGTGGACTGTTCTTCTATTGGCCTGAGAGCTCTTTTAAAGAAAGCTGATGCCAAATGAACCTCTTTCTTTGGTATCTCTTGCATTGTGTTCCATGCTGTTCAGAACACAGAGTAGGGGCTCATTACACATTAGAGATGAATGAATGAACTGTCCATATGTCTTAGACAGTTGTAATCTGGACGTTTCAAAGTACTGTGTCCCCTTAGGAGAGTAGTTCTTAACAATATATGGATCAAAAACTCCTTTGAGAATCTGTTTAAAAATACACATATGGACACAGATATTTCTTGGGGCTCATTTATCCCCCTAGGCTCATTCAAGGAACTCCCAGTGCTCCATGGAGTCCTGTCAACAACCTGGAGTCTAGGATTTCAGAGTCTGAGGTGTAGAGATGCAAAATTTAAGGATAGAGAGGAAAGGGCAGACATAATACATGAAGAACACATTGAACAAGAGTAAATTTGTCACCATTTATTTGCTGTGTGCAATAGACCTATATATTGTTGAGAAATTAGATCAGGTCTTAATATTTATTTTATAACTCAGAATGCAAGATAGATAGCCCATTCTGAAAAACTTTGATTCTCAAAGGCCTGAAGGCTCAAACTGACTGAATCTCACTTTGAACTTGTCCTCCATCGATAGTAAATATGTTTAACAAGGCCTAAATATTTAGTAGTCTATGTCATTGAGCAAATCATATATTAAGTTTGTAAGAAACATTCCCAATACCCCTCTTCAGAGATAAAAAGGAACTAGAAACCTCGTAAAGAGGGATGCTTACTCTTTGTCTTTGTGTCTTTGGTTAAGTCACTTAACATCTCTGTGCCTCTGTTTCCTCATATGTAAAATGGAGATAACAGTAGTACCTATCTTATAGATTTGGGGGTGAATAAAATTAAGTATTTGTTATGCATTTTGACCAGTGCATGGCACATGGTAAACGCTCTATGTTTTGGCTATTGTTGTTATTGCTATTGCTATTATTATTTCTCATGATATTAGAGAGGCCCAGAGAAAAAGAATGTGGCATTTGAACCATGAAGACATACAGTTGAAGTTCCAAACTGCCATTTTCTATCTTTGTGGACTGTGCAAATTACTAAGCACTGTTCCCTCATCCGTAATGTGGAAGAAACTTCATATTTTTGTGAGGACATCATATTTATAGGATAAATAATATGAGCATAGTATGTGTTCAACAAATATAAGTTTACGTATATTCTTAAGAAGTTGCAAGTATATTAATGAAAATTCTTTTGGAAGAAAATATAAAAAACCAATTCCAGATAATTTAAGCAAAATTAAAAACTCTCTTGAAAGATAAGTTTACTGATCAACTTAAGGAATTGCTGACCACTCAGGTCTATCTTTCCCTTCAGACCCTTTTCCCAATTTCTAGGAAAGCAAATCTGATTGATCTAGCTGAGCTGGTGCCTGCATCAAACAGATATGATAGCCCAAGAGAGAGGGTAACAACATAATGGGGACATTTGGGGCATAGCCCTAAGTGGACTTTTTCCCAGGAAAGGGAATAATCGTGAGTCCTGAAGCTGTCCCACAGGATGTCTGGGTTGCCCGTTAGTACCCATAACCCAAATTCCCGGTGCGCTCCATTTACCATATCCAAAGCTCACGTCTGCTCTCATCCTACTAGACCTCACACCAGCCTGGTCACGTCCTCCTTCTTGAAACATTTTATTTTCTTGACTTCTCTAACTCCAGTCTCCTGGTTTTCTTCCAAGCTCACTTGTCACTATTTAGAATCTTTCGCTGTCTTCTTTCTCTCTCAAGTTTGGAGTGCTTCCAGGATAAATTCACTTTATTCTTTCTCCATGGGTAATTTCCAATCTCATGCCATGCTGACAACATTAAAATATCTATTTCCAAAATTTTCAAAATTTCTATGTCCAGTCCCCATGTTGCCTTTGAATTCCAGACTCACATATACAACTACCCACTTGACATCTCCAACGGAACGCTCAAGAAAATTTAAAAATGGTCATGTCCCCGTCTCGGAAACTTCATCCTCTCCCAGAATTCTTGATCATCCATCCAGGAACTTTAGCAGCACTGTAGGGTAATGGATATGCATACAACCTCTGGAGGCACACTGCCTGGGGCTAACCCCAGCCCCACACTGCTCACTTCCTAGTCAGTTAGAAGGGGAGGATAGTTGTATCTCTATAACGTAGATGTTGAAAGGATGAAGTAAGTTAACCTTTGTAAAGAGCGTGGCACAGTTTCCTAAACGTAGAAAGAGCTCAACAAATGTTAAGCTACTTGTTTCTTCACTCATAAAATCCAATCCATCAATAAATTATTTTTCTAATTATAATAAATTCTTCTCCTAAATCTAACTCTAATAATTTCACCAGCATTATTATAATCACCTTTCAATTCTTTCCCCTGCTTCTTTCCACTTTTAATCCCATAAAATCCATTCTCCACAAAGCAGCCACGGTGCTTAAAAATTCTAATAGTTTCCCATGACCCAAAAAGTATACGGGTGCCATCTTCTGGCCTATAAGGTCTAACGTGTTCAGACACCTGCTTAATCTTCAGCCTTATCTCATAACACTTTACTTTTGCTTACTAATCTCCCAGCACACAACGTCTTCTATTTCTTGAGAACAAACTTCCTGCTCTAGAGTTTTTGTATGAATAGTTCACTTGGCCTGGAACTTTTATTCCCTAGGTTGTTGTTTCTCTTATCTAAAGCATCACTTAGTCCCTATCATGGCACCTGGTTTTATTTCAAATAATTTCATAGCACCCAAAACTCCTCTCTATTTGAAGTTATCCTGCTGAGTTATCAATGTGTTTATTTTCTCTTTTCTCCCACTAGGAAACCAGCTCCAGAAGAACAGACTCTTGACTATATCTTCTGCTATATACTCACGCCTTGCACAGAGGAAATCCAATTAATACTTGACAAAATACTGAATGGAACAGCTTCAATTGCTCTCTGATTTGTTTTTTGTATCTACTGCTCCATTTTTGCTGCCATTTCTTTGACTGGGGGCTTTATTCACTTCCGTCACTATATTTACCTCCAACCCATGTAGTCTCCTGCCGCCAGAGGCATTTTCCTAACACCGGAGCCAATTATGTCAGGCCCTGCTCAGAAGCTTTCTACAACTTTTTGTTGTCTGCCAAATAAATCTAAACCTCATTGTTTGACATCCAGGCCCTTCAGCATCTTATACCATAAACACATCTTTATTACAAGGAAAGTTCCACATGGGCAAGGGCTTTGGTTAGCTTGTTCTTCACCATATATCAGATGTCCTCAAAGCATAGTACCATCTGTATCTGCTGGGAACATTTTAGAAAGCCAGGTTCTCAATTTCCCCCAGAGCTAATGAAAGAGAAACTCTGGGAGTGGGACCAGCAATTTGTCCTCTAACAAACCCTCCAGGTGATTCTGATGCACCCTCAAGTTTGAGAACGACTGTCTATATCCTCAAAATGTAGTTCAGTGATTGGCACTTGAATATGAATGAACCCAGTGGATGCTCCTTCTGTCTGCCTGGAAGGCCCTTGTATCAGGCAGTCCAGGTGCCTTCCCAAAGGTCATTTCCCCACCTTCCTTTCTAATACAGACTCAATTTTGTTCAGGTCTCCCTTTCCTTCCTGCCTTGTGCTCCAGGGAAGGCAGAGATCCTCTCTGGTCTCAGGGATCCAGTCCTGATTCAACCACACCAGGCGTAAGGGTCCCCTGTTGCTTAGTAATGATTAGTTTGGGGCTGGGCATACAGCCGGTGTCCCAGTTCTTTGGGACTGTGAGAGCCTTTAACAGTGGAGACCAGCTTCCCCAAGAACATGATGAAGCTGAAATGGGAGTTGTTGATAAGTAAACTCTGTGTGTGTGTGTGTGTGTGTGTGTGTGTGTGTGTGTGTGTGTGTGTGTGTTGGAGATGGATTTGGAATCAGGGGCATTTCAGGCAGAGAAAAACTATAAAGGCCTGGAAGCTGGAGACGTTCACAGTTCACAGTTTTTCCAAAAACTGTGAAGGAAAAAAAACACTCCCAAACCAAAAAACAATGGAGAAACAAAAAGCAAAAAACGAGAAAAAGAATCTCTGAGGCTGGGTTGGAGAGTTAGGTGAGGGTCAGACTTTGCAGGGCTTGAGGTCATAGCACAGATTTCTGATTTTGAGCAGTGGAGGATCATTGAAAGGCTCTGAGCAGGGATAATCAGACGTGCTTTTTAAAAAATCATGGTGACTCTGGAATGGAAACTAGATTCATTATGGATGGAGGAGTTAAAGTATTATCTCAAACTAAAATCAAGGTGATCATAAAAAGTTGAAATGCAATTAATTGTAATGTGGTAACCTGAAAATAAATACTTGTTTGTATCTTTGTACTTCTTTTCCTTTTTTGAGAGGATAAAGGGAAAACCAGATAGACTGGCTGGGAAGGCTGGCTGGGAGTGTTTCTCAAGGACAGTGATAGCAATTCTTGGGTGGATTGGGTAGTTGCCTTTATGGGTGAGGTGCCACCAACCAAACCTCTCTCATCTAACTTCCGGAAGGAAGCCTCTACCTTACAGTTTCCAGAGAAATGAGGCAAGAAGAGAAGTTCTGCTGTTTATTTTTCAGGGTTTAGTCTTTTTGACATTATGTGGTCACAATCGTAAGCTTCCAGACTCCAGTGTCCAGCATCCAAACGTTAAAAAGCATCTCCTACTTCCACAATTCGTCTTCGTCTCTAAGTACTGACCCGCCCTGGGTCCCTCTCTCTTCTTCCTCACTAGCATGGATTCATAGTTGCCTAACTGAGCAGGGTGAAGAGAGCTGGAGATAGGCTAGGGGCGAGGGCTCGGAAGGGAACTTGCAAGTGAAGGAAAAGGACAGTTGAGAGGCCGCAGAGCCAATCTTTATATATTATGAGGTCACACTAGCGAGGAGACTGAGCAGGCTGAATACTGAGAATCCTGTTTTTGCAGGTCTTGTTTGTGAAATCAGTCAGGAAGAGAGTGGGGAGACGATTGTATCATCCATTAAAAAAAAAAAAAAAAAAGGAAGAAAAAAAACCTAATGACCAGCGCCTTTTTAAAGCCTAGGAAACAGAGAAAAAGCAAAATTAAAAATTAGTAACTATTGTTCCCTTTCTGGAGAGTGGCAGCCACCCAATTTCATACATTTGTAAAGAACTTCAGGTAATAATGCTTAACCAGGTCTCTAAAAGCCCGGCGCAAAGGGCTGGGGGATGGGCGAGTTGAGAGGAAAGAATTAGACCCACACAAAAGAACCTGGGGCGGAGATCTGAGGCATCACACAAAGAGGAAGTTCCGCTTTTAGAAACCGGGATTTTCAAATGTTCCTGTGGCCTTTTAGACGCTAAGATGACGCTTTACATAAAACGGACACTGCAAATTTCACAGCCGTTTTGGAAGCTTCAGGAAGCGCCGCCACCAGCCCACCCAGCACTTCGGCAAATTTTTAAAAGGTGAGCAGGAGCTCCACGGGCTTGGGGGGTTAGCACTGGCTGTTTCCCGTCCCAGTTCGCATCTGCTGCCGTACAGGGCACGATTCTCAGAACTATATGCAGTGGGTCTACCACTCGAGAATCAGTAACTGGTAACGCTTTCCCAAGTGTTACTCTTAACACTAATTATGTGCAGTTTCCAAGAACAGCATATGCTAGTGCGCAGCTCTGACTGTGAAAGCTTGAGTGGCTCTGAAAAGAGCCTTTGGGGTTAGATGTGAAGACGCTTACTCGGTAACCTTACTTGGAGCTGGTGTACTTGGTGACGGCCTTGGTGCCCTCAGACACGGCGTGCTTGGCCAGCTCCCCGGGCAGCAACAGGCGCACGGCCGTCTGGATCTCCCTGGACGTGATGGTCGAGCGCTTGTTGTAATGCGCCAGGCGCGACGCCTCGCCCGCGATGCGCTCGAAGATGTCGTTGACGAACGAGTTCATGATGCCCATGGCCTTGGATGAGATGCCGGTGTCGGGGTGGACCTGCTTCAGCACCTTGTACACGTACACGGAGTAGCTCTCCTTGCGGCTGCGCTTGCGCTTCTTGCCGTCCTTCTTCTGCGCCTTGGTCACCGCCTTCTTAGAGCCCTTCTTCGGAGCTGGAGCAGACTTCGCCGGCTCAGGCATATTAACTCCGATTTTCTGGGACAGGAAAAAAAAAAAATGGAGTCGAAGAGCTCCGGATCCTGCTTATTTGTAGACAATGTTATGCAAATGAGGACTTGGTTTTGCAACCGCTGATTCGTTCATTTTTCGTGAGGTCATGACCTACTTTCCCATTGGTTATATTCTGAGAGCAGAGTTCCAGCGATCAAACCAGCTTCTTTAATCCAGTACCTATTTTATAGTAAATTCTGATTAATGTATAACAATTCAGATTACTTTGTTGATTAATTTTAAAAACTAGGAGTCGCTCTCTCCTGTACATTCAAATACCAAGGAGGCAAAGCTCGTGACACCATTACGTCTCCGATTTTCAAGGCCAGTTTACAACAACTGTAAGAGCTGTATCTTTACATTTGAAGCTAGATTCTCCCCCAGTGAGAGAGAAAGGAAGAACTAAGAAGAAATAGGCGATCTGCGGTTGTCCAGACAATTCCGAGAGCAGTGTTTCCCACTGTAAATAGAATGCAGAAATATAGCGTGAAAATAAAGGGCAGGGAATAAAACCTCTGGAGAAAGCAAAAATAACATCGCTTGAAGGGAGATAAGAAAGGAAAGAATTTTCTTAGCCAATATGGCTACGATCCCTTGTATTGGAAAGGATCAAATCACACCCAGTTTAGCCACAGAGGAGGATCAGAAATAGTTCCTCAGTCTAACTAGTGAAAAGATTAAAAAATAATCATAATAGAATGGAGGAACCCGGTGTTTAACAGCTTTATTTTTTATTTATTATTATTGTTATCATCATCATCATCTTTGACTGACACCGGCTTCTTAGCCAGTTCTTCCATTCTCATCTTTCCTTTCTGCAGAGAGAAGTGTCCTCCCTGAATTTGTCTTTTTTTCTAACACTCCCCTGCCACCTCCCCATCCTCCACCCTCCCTTACCCCCTCCCTCCCCCTAGTCGTCCCAGAGCAGTAAATCCCCTGCAGCAAGTTGCACATGGCAGGCGGGCAACCAACAAGAGTGCACTCCTGAATTTATTATGTCTTATCTTTGTTTCACAAAATAGTTCATTTGTTTACCTCTGCAGTATTGAGGAGGAAATCTGAAGACCTTTTCGACTTCTTTATTTCTTCCTTATTCCCAGTTTAGCCAATGTAGCAATGTGCAGAATAATAGCTAATGTGCTTTATATGTATTTGTTTATTTAACCATAAAAACACTACCTGATTATTTCTTTTTTCTTTTTTCCATTTTACAGAAAAGAAAATGAGAAAACCGAGGCAAGGCGTCTTGCTCCAAATCCCATCACATGTCAATTGTGGAGCCAGGGTGATAATTTAGGCCGAATCTGGCTTGAGTCTGGACCCTTCAGAAGACCGCAGTTGCCCTGGTGGGCTGCTGTTTTAGAAAAAATAAAAAGTCTGTTGTTGTTTCTTCTAATTTTAAAATCATGGGAAATAGAGCATTTCTTTAATGACTAATAGAGATTGTTAAAAACAAAAAAGCTTTGGTTCTAGAATATACCCAGTCCATGGAGAAAGGAAAATGAGAAAAAAAAAAATTAAAACCGGATTAAGGGAAAAGTGGCAGAGGGAGAGGAAAAAAAATAGACACAATAGAAGAAAAGGCAGAGGGGAAGAGTGGGATAAAAAGAGAAAGAAATTTACCTAAAAAGGATGAGCTAGTATCTTGGAGAGACACAAAATGTATGTGCAGAAAGGAAACCAAAGAGCAGGAATCTAGGGATACAATCTTCAATGACAAGAAGACCCAGGAAGAAAAAGGCAGATTAACAAGAACTAGACATATCAGATGTTCAACTGGCAAAATAGGAGGATTGAGACCCGTAATTGATTTTAATGAATTCATATTGCTATTCATAAGTTTAAGATTCCTGATAAAAACTTTAAAATTTCTGCACTTTTATATCGATATGAACAAAAATGGTGATATGGCAGATAAAGAGAAAAAAGACAAAGGAAATTTTTTAAATGGCAAAACTACACAGCAGACCTGAGATTCCTTATCTCTAATTAAAGAGGTATTTAAAATTTTTATAATAAAATACTTCATCCATACAAAAGGGTTTTGCAACACAAACAAGAATTATAAGACACATACTTGGTACTCAAAATCCAATTTAAGAACTAGTATGTCATTAGTAACTTACTAGGCCCAGTATAACTCTCCCCAATTCCATCTCTCCACCCACCCACGCACACTTTCAGAGATAAACCACTATCCTACGCTTTGTGTTAATCTTTTACTTTTCTTTATAGTTTCCATATTTAGGTATAGATCCATAAATTGAACATTGTTTAATTTTACCTATTTTTGTCTTCACACAAATAGAATCACAATCTGTATATTATTATTTTTTTCATTCAAACTGATGTTTTTAAAATTTATTCGTGTTGATACATGTTACTCCAGTACCATCATTTTTACTGCTCAATAGTGACATTGGTTTACCTAATTTATTGTAATAGACGTCTGTGTTGTGTCTCTGAGATTATTGAGATCAATATTGTTGTGAACTTTCTTGCACATGTTTCTTGGTGTAGATATGCATACATATCTCTAGGATATATGGAAAAGGTGTCGCTGACCAATTGCTCCTAGGAACTTCAGGGCGGGTTGGGAAGCATTTAACTGTTTAAGAGACGCAATCACCAACCACCCTGAATGCAACTAAGCCCACAAGAGCAAAGCCTATGACCTTTGCCTCGTTTTTAATGCTAAGATCTCCTCTCTAGGAGGAGCTTAGGCCTTGTTACCATAAACTGCAGTGTATGTGGCACATGTTTTCAAACTCAGCCTGCACAATGGAATACTCACCTCTCCCTTTTGAATATTCATTCCCCAGCCGAAATAAAAGGCCCCTGCTTTCCAGTATCCAGCGACAGCCACAACTTTGGAAATGATTCCACATGGTCTCCTATTTGCTGCAAATATACCCTGCTTTGTGTGACAACTACTTCTGGTGGCTAGTCTGATTTTCACTCTCCAGGAGGCGAACCCACTTTGGTTCGGTAGCAAAGGCACTTTCTTAAAAATTTATCTTCCATAGCGGTTGATTCATAGCTCTCTTTTGACAAGATATTTTTTCTTGTGTTACTGTATAATTATTTGATCCTTTTCAGACCAGACATAGAGCCATCTTATCTTTGTCTCCAAACAGGAGCCTGGTAGACTGCCCTGCATTTAGTAGCCACTTAGCATATGAGTGAATGGGTAATTGAATGAAGCTAAGGCATATAATCAGTGAGAATGGGAAATTCCATTGAGGGAATTGGTGTACAGCTGGCCTAACTGAGCTGAAGGTGCTGATGGAAGGATATTGGCACATATTACAGAGAGAACCTGTCCTACAACTGCACCGTAAGCTTGCAGAGCCTTTTGGGGAAACTATAACAACTGTAATTGTTTTCTAAGGCAGGCTGATTAATCCTCCCAAAACGCACAAAACAAGATGTGCTCTTCCCAGTCTCTCTGTTTTTTCCTCCATTGCTCTACTAAAATCTATGTTGACCTTTTTTTTACTGACAATCTAAGTGTTGTCTCCATTTATGTGAGTAAAATTTGCGAGTAGATAATTAGTTAAGATTTCTTAGTAATTATTTGACAATAACTATTTTATTTGTCCATTTGACAAATTTATTTTAATCTCTGAGGTGCTGAATTTACAAATTAAAGTAGGAATGATTTGTGAATTCAAGTTTATAGACTAGAGCTGAGCCATGCAATATAGTTCCCACTAGCCACATGTGGCTGTTGAGCACTTGAAGTGTGACTAATGCTAGTGAAAAATGAAAATTTTTAATTCTAATTCATTCAAAATTAATTTTAAAAATTGATATTTATTTCAGTTATCAGAAAAATTTTAAGTTAATATGGTACAACTTAGTTATCTTTTATAAACTCAAGTCATATACATCATTGCTTTGCTCAAAACTCTGCGATAGCTTCCTAACTCCTTTAAACCAAAAGCCAAGGTACTTGCAGTGGCCTGCAAAGCTGTGCATGATCTGGGTTCCTGTTACCTCTCTGACCGCTGTCCTCCTTGCTGCTCCTCAAAATGCCAGCCATTTCCTACTTTAGAGCTTTTGCACTTGTTTTCTGTCCCTGGAATATTCTTCCCTAACATTTCTCTCATAGGCTTTCACAATGTCACTCTCTTTAGCGTGCTGAGCAGATTTCATCTTACCAGAGTCACCATGTGTGTACATAGCCTTTCTTGGCCACCTTATGGAAAGCAGTACACACTCCCCCTCACTCCCATCCCCCACCTCCATCCCAACACACATACAATAGCCTTCTTACTCTTCTTATTCACCACCTTATGAATCAAATCCTGGCATACTAGATGTTTTACTTCTGTATTTTTTTTTTTCCTGTTTATCTTCATTAGAATGTTCCTTGTGGGCAGGGACTTAGTCTGGTTTTATACATTGCTCTCTACCCATAACTAGAATAGTGTAGACTCCAAAGGATTTTTTGTTAGGAGAATGAAAGAATGAGAAAGTACTACTTCTCTTGAGCAAAGCCACTTTCTTTTTTGTTTTTTTGTGAGGAAGCTCGGCCCTGAGCTAACATCTGCCAATCCTCCTTTTTTTTTTTTTTTGCTAAGGAAGACTGGCCCTGGGCTAACATCCATGCCCATCTTCCTCTACTTTATATGGGACGCCGCCACAACACGGCTTGACAAGCGGTGTGTCGGTGCGCACCCAGGATCCGAACCAGCGAACCCTGGGCTGCGGCAGGAGCAAAGCCACTTTCTCAGCCTCATTTCCTCTTAGCATTTCTGAAAGCTAGTCCTACCATTTAGCTCTCCCTTTCTCCAGGATTTTACTTTCTCTCTCTTCACTGACTCCCCCTTTTAAGGCTATAAACATGTCATAGTTCCTGATATATTATTCAAATGTTTCCCCTCAAATCTGCACCTGCTCCTTATTTCCCTCCCTTCATATCACGCAGCCAAGCCTCGTTCAGGTAGAAGTCTATATTCACTGCCTCAACGTTCACTCATCGACTCTCTTCCAATCACTGTTTCTTTCCCCATCATTCAATTGAATCTATCATTACTAAGGTTGTTAATTACCTTATAATTTGTGATTCAAATCTCAACTGAATCCTCAGTAAAATGTGATACTGTGAGCAATATGTGAGAGAATATATGTAAAATCCTTGGCTTAGTAGCAGGCACATAGCAAGCACTCAGTACTTGTTAATTTTCCCTTAATTATCCCTCCTCCCTATCAATTCCCACCACTTTCTTACTTCCTGGCTTGACTCTCTCCAGCCAGGACTAATGCAGTAAATTCCCAGATAGTCTCCTCTCTGCCGTCAGACTCCACCGGAATCCATCCTCTCTTCTCAAGTCAAAATGATCTTTCTTGATCCTGTGACCTACCTAAGCCCATTCATTACTTTGCCTTTAGCTGTGAAAGTTCTATACCTCCCAGCCCCACTCCACACACTGAGGCACACACGATGAAAGGATGATGTGAGCAAAGCAGGAGGAGTACAGAACAACTCCGGCTAGTCACAGTTTTTCCAAGGACAGATTCTGAGGACAGCTAAGCAGGAGATAGCGCACAGTCATTGCATGTATTTTACCAAACTGTAGTATTGGAGCAAACTGATCCCAAGTGTTGGAAGTACAAAGGAGAAAGGCTGTAATTTCAGAGAACAGTTAGGAAATAAACTTTACCTACAGGATTTAGAACTTGTCTCTAGATTCTTGGGTCAACAAAGATATAAGAGGTTTAGGAGAACATAATTTTTCAAATTTTGATATATTTGCTTTCTTTAGAGAACTTTGATAAATATGTTCTTATCTTTTGGTGAACCATAGGCACTTTCTTGTCTTAATTGGGAAATTCTGAAACCCCTAAAAAATAATTTAACATCTGTATCATTTGAACAACAGTAAAGAAAATTCCACTATAATCATTAGCTTTAGTATGGGGCCTATGAGTGTTTTTGCCTCTGATCAGTTTTTACCCAGTAGGATAAACTTTAAGTGACCTCATGTCATCTAGCGTGGCTATTGTGAGGTGATTACTCCACAGATTCTCATCTTGGCCTTTTGGGTGTTGCTTGTGTCACACACATATGAAATATATTATGTGCCTGTCATCTTTTCAGAAATGGCTTTCTCATGGTATTGCTAGTTACCTCGCCGAGATCCTCAATTAGCTGAATACTTTCTGTAGCAGACAATAGTAGGCTCCATGAAACATCCCCATCAGTCTCTGATTTCAGCCACAGCTGATGTGGACAGTTCCATGTTCACTCACAACATCTCATCTCAAAGACTCACCACATCTCTCCTTTACTTTCTGCCTTAGCCTTTCTCTAGAGACACAGAAACTCCCTCATGGACCCAGCAATGCTTAGAGAGAAGATGTCAACATAAAAGAAAACTGTTATGAGTTTTTAAACAAGTGTTAATGGAAACTTAAGAAAAGTGACTCACCTTTCACAGCAAACGTCTGATTCCCATCTATGAAGGAAATCAAAGGGCTTTTTAAATAAAAAGAGCAATAACAATATAATAATATAAAAATAGATAATGTACATAAATGTGTAATATTTATAAATAGATTTATAATATATGTTATATATATATAACATAAGGTTATACTCAGGTTCCAGAAGGAAAAACATGGCTTGCTCAAAAGGGGTGTATCACAGCTGAGGTTCTCCAGGAGGCAGACACTGAGACAGTTAGGACTACACTAGAGTCACTGGGAATTGACACCTAAAAAGGAAGATGGAGGACTCAAGGTTAGGCAAGCAGATCTGATGAAGTCTCCACCAGCCCAATAGGGAGCTCTGTGACAGACTGCCCATCAAACAAGTTCTGAACTGGAGGGAAATGACCAGACCCTTGACCACTGCCTTGCTCAGTCACTGAGCAGGAGCTGCCCTAAGAAAAGGGTGACCTTAGATTGGAGGCTGAGGAGGATCCTGATGAAGCTCACCACTAGAGGCTATTGGACAGCCACACTCCTCACAGTTGGACAGCACATCTTTTCTTGAAGGGAGATCTCATCTCTGTGTCCGCAATAGTATGATTTAAGACAGTTAATAAAAGGACTATTTACAAAGTAGTGAGCAGGGTTAAGGGATGGTGAAGGACCTTGGGCCATTACTCCCTCTAGTTTAGAAGAGTCAAGAGAAAGGCAGACTCTGAAGAGAGCAGTAACCATAGGAGAGGCTGCCCAACAGGAGCTGTGGCTTTTATTAGAGAAATGTAGTCACTACCCACTTTTTTGCAGGGAGAGAACCAAGCAGAATAAATACTTTGCTCTCCTTTTCCCTCCACCCTCAGATCTCCTGCTGGTGCCTCCCATTAACCAACAAAAAGCCAGAGGGTAAAGAAACTTGGCTGATGTAACGCAAAAGTCAGTCATCTATGATGCAGAACAGGTGCCAAAGGCAGAGGATGCATCTGAATGAGCAAATAAAGATGAATGAGCAGAGGAGGTAAGGTAGTGGCAGTGAAGGACGGATGGGGAAGGTAGCTCAGAGATTGTGAATTAGTTTTAAGCACTTGTTCTCGACTAGTCTGAGAAATTTGATCTGATCAGAGTTTGGTCTGTTGTTTTTTACTTAATGGCTTCATTTTTTTTCTAGAATTGAAATTATTAGACCTAATGAATAAAGAAAACAATTTCACACCTAGACATTGCAATGGAACTACATAATACATTTTTTTTTCCGAGGAAGATTCACCCTGAGCTAACATCTCTGCCAATTTTCCTCTGTTTTATGTGTGGGTTGCCACCACAGCATGACTGACAAGTGGTGCAGGTCCACGCCTGGGATCCAAACCAGCGAACCCAGGCCACCAAAGTGGAGCACGCTGAACTTAACCACTACACCACACGGCTGGTCCCCATAATACATATTTCTAAAAATAAAAGAAAATCTTAAAGCTAACAGAGAGAAAAATAGAGATAATATACAATGGAAAGTCAATTAGAATGGCAACAGTAACAATAGATTCCAGAAAACAATGAATAATATCTCCAGAGTGCTGAGAGAAAATATTTTCAACCCTGAGTTTTAGGATCAGCATAATCAGAATTCAAAAGCAAGGAAGAGATAAAGACATTTTCAGATATATAAGTTGTCAGAGATTTTGCATCTCACACACCCTCAAACAAACAAACAAAGGAATTAAAGACGAAAACTGAACCAAAAGTACAGTATTAAAGGCAAGAAAAAAGAGTAACAAAGAAATTAGTGAAATATGTTTGTAAATATAAATAGTAATGCATATAAGGCATCTATCCCTAGCTCTGTCTTGATACACATTTTTTTTTTTTTTTTGGTGAGGAAGATCGGCCCTGAGCTAACATCTGACAATCTTCCTCTTTTTTTGTTGAGGAACACTGGCCCTGGGCTAACATCCATGCCCGTCTTCCTCCACTTTATACGGGACGCCTGCCACAGCATGGCCTGACAAGTGGTGCATGCCCAGGATCCGAACTGGCGAACACCAGGCCACCACAACAGAGTGCATGCACTTAACCACTTGTGCCACTGGGCCGGCTCCTTGATACACATTTTAAAATGGCCTTTTCCTACCACCAACAGCCTTCTATATCTATGTCAGAGAAATTCTCTTTAAATAAGTGAATTAACTCAGTTTCTTTACTCATCATAATCATTAATCTTTTAAAATGATTTTAATTGCTATTGTTGATATAATCTTCAGGGGACAAATCTTTATATGAATTAAGTCAATCTACTTACTCATTCCAGTTACTTAGAGATGGGATAGTGAATTCCAAAAACCCTATTAAATTAGTTTAGTTGTTTTCACTGAGAGGACAAATTGTATGTAATAAACAAGCCATGATTAAGGAAATATGGCAGTTTAAAAAAAATCTCTCCTGTACTTTTCAACCCAAATAATACCAAGCGCAGTTGAGTTTTACAAGTTCTAGTGAAATTTAAGGAATTGGTAATCCCTATTTTACAGAAGCAGTTTCAATAGAAAAAACAGCTTTCCTCCTTCTTTTCTTTTGAAATTGTATAACCTTATCTAAACCGGACAGGAACAATATCAAAAAAAATGAAAAAAAGAGAGAGAGAAACAAAGAAAGAGACAAGATAGAAAATTATACTCTCATCTTACTTATGAAGATTCATTAAAAAAAGCTCTATTTAAAATACAAGCAAATGGAAACGAAGAGGCCATATTATTTTTAACATATTATTTTTAAAATAATGATATATCATGTAGGGTTTATTTCAGAAATGGAAGAAAAGTTTAACATCATAAATCTGCCAGTGTAAGATATTAATAAAGAAAAGCTATTATCATCTCCATAGATACTGGGAGAGTATTTGCTAGAATATAACACTCCCTCATCATAAACATTTTCAACAGACTAGAATGAGAAGGAGTAGCTACTTACTTCATAGGGAGAATCTTCAGTGAGCATAACATTTAATGGTGCAATTTTAAAAGGATTCCTAAAGAGTCAAAAGAAAGACAAAAGTTCTGTGGTATTATTCCTATTCAACATGGCACCAAGGGCCCAGCCAATACCGTGAGACAAGGACTAGAATTAAGAATAAAGATTCAATAAGAAAAGATGTTGTCTTTATTGTTTGAAAATAATATCTCATTGTAAAAATCCATTAGAATCTATAAACAAACAATTAGATCTAACAGAGCTCAACAGGGTTGATGGATACATGAGCACCACATAAAAATTCATGGCCTTTCTAGACATTAGCAATGACCTATCTGGGACTGAAATGGAAAAATCAGACATCATTCACAGCAGTACAACACATTCTAAGGATTCTAAGTCCAAGAAAATATATTCCAAATCTATATGAATAAAACTATGAAATGTCATTGAAGGATACAAAACAAGATCCACTTAAATTAAGAGATAGATATACACTGTACTGTGCTTATGTTTTGTGATGACTCAATATGCTCAAGTGTTCATAAATTCCAAAATAACCTAAAAATTCAATATTATGCTACAAAACCCCACTAGATTTTTGGTAAAGCATTGTAAAATGCATGTTGATAAACAAAAATAGTAAGTATAATTCAAAAAAAAGAAAGAAAGAAAAAAGGAGTGGTGGGTCTTGACTTGGTGGGTCTTAGGGCAGGCACTTTAAGAGGGGCTAGGGTCATCCTAGGGATACAGCCTCAAGCTGTTAGAGACTATGTTAGTGTTTGTTCAAGTCTTCATAGGCCAAGTCAAGAAGAAGGCGCAGAGGAGCCTGGCTAGAGTTTGGTCTAAATTTTATCTGCTGTTAATTGGATTAATTGCTTAGAGCTATTAAGAGATAATGTCTTTAGTGTAATGGTTTGGAGCAGGTACCCTGTAGCTAAACTGCCTGGATCAGAATCCCCTCTGCCATTTATTAACTGTATGACTTTGGGCAAATCATTTTAAGCTTTGGGTGATTTAACATATTCCTTGGTAAAACTGGGTTAACGATAGTTCACAGGTGTGTTACCAGGATTAAATGAGTAATCATCTGGAAAACAGGTGACAATGTGTCTGGGTATTTGCCAAAAAAAAAAAAGAAGTAAATAAAAATAACTGGGAAAGGCTATGTGCTACCTGCAAACCAGGCTGCACTGTCTTTCGTGGGCCCTATGCACTTTTGCCTTCGTGGGTCCCTTCCTCCATTAAAAATATAACACAAATAATAACCTTATTAAAATTATATGAAGATTAATATATTAATATTATATATCAGAACGTTTTCTGTCCACCTAAAAGTTCATTTTTTTCTTCAGATTTTACAAGAAATTAAAATATTTTCGTAAGCCTCTACAAGTACTGTGGGCCCTGGGCCCTGTGCCTATTGTGCCTGACGGATGTTGGCCCTGTGAGCTTCTGAAGACACAGTTTAAAAACATAGTTATTCAAGTAGGAAATAATGATTATCCATACACATACATATTCACACACACTTAATCCTCACACAAAGTGCCCGGTAAATGTGAGGACAATAAACAGGGGTGGTGCAAGCAAGGTGTCCTGGAGAATTAGTGATGAGGGGTCTTCAGCCACTGGGGATGACGGGAAGCGCCAGCTCAGATAAACAGTCGGGAGAGAAAGGCAAAGACCAATAGAGAGCTGTTGCTCTGCTTCTCGGTCTTCAAACTGCTCGGTTCTGTTTTTATCTGCGAAGGACGCAGTGGATTGTTCCGACTCTCGGGGTGAAGGGGTAGCTGCCTGAAGACAGACGCCGGGTCGGCAAGGTCTGCGCACCAGCAGGGGGCGGCCACGGGGAAACTTCCCGGGCACAAGCGACTGGCGGACGTAAGCGCACCCGCGGCCCCTTAGGGGAGCCGGAGTAGCGTAACGTGGCGTATGCGTAACGTGAGGCTCTGTGGCGAAAAGGGGGACGTAAGGCCCGGCGACACTGCCCAATGAGGGAGCCGGCGTGGAGGGGCGGGGAGGGGCGGGACGGCCCATTGGGAGAGCCGGCGTTGAGGGGCGTGGCTACAGGGGGTCGGCAGAGGCGGGGCGTGGAGGTTCCTGATAGACTTTCCACCCCTGCGTGGCTGCGCCGGCAAGAGAACGGCGTCTGCCAATTTTCAGGACTTCTCACCTTCCGCTTTAAACCTCAGTGTGATTTTTCGGTTTTGTGTGGCTAATTGGTAGAAGCATTTCAGAGAAATCCAATGTCCTATTTAAATCACAGTTCTCCAAGTGTGGTCCCCACCAGCAGCATCAGCACCTGTATAATTGAGAAATGCAAATTACTGGATCCTATTCCAGATATAGTGAATCAGAAACTTCTGGGTGGGTGAGGCCCAGCAATCTGTGTTTTTAAAACCGACTGAAGATTCAGAATTTTTCAGGTGATTTTGGTGCACACTTAAGTTTGAGAATGCTTCAAAGTATTGTGTTTCCCTTAATTCAGATGTTGAAAGTGACCTCTCAAATGTCAGCTTAACTAAACTAAGTTGTTTACCTTCAAGATCGTTACCAAAGCCGAAACAATGCTTAGGCCTTACCCACTCAGACCTTGATGCCAGAAAATAAAGTGAAAAATAAATAAATTGTATCTCTAGAAAGGGGAGATCTTAGGAGAAGGACTTGAATCAACAATGAGTGCAGAATTCCAATTATCCACAGATTTTATTAATCATAACATCTCATTTACAAATGTTTTGCCATCCTCTCATTTTGACTTCTCCCAGCAAAGGTAGTCCATGGTAAACAATGAATTCCCAGTAACTAGGCCTGTAACAGAAGTAAATTCTATTTTTATAATTCAAACAAAAAATAAAATGAAAAAGCTAAAACACCTTGTTTAGGCTCTCCCACTCAGGTAATGATCTCCTTTTGATGAACCAATGTGCAGCCAGCCAGGATGGGTTGGATTTGGATGGGATATACACACTAATCAATCATTCTCAGGCAGATCAGACTTCATACTTCATAACTTCTATGGGTAGATTCACATTTTCAGTTATTGTTTGCATTCATTTCTTCTCTGCACTTATATCTCTCCCTGATTGAAGAAATAAAAAGGGTTTATTTGTTAGGTGCCATTTTGCCATAATGCCATATAGCATTAATATTTGCTATACAAAGAGGGTTCTGTTTACACGTGCTTGTATAATGTGCAGTGAGGACTCTCTGCTCCAGAATTACCTACACCTTAGTCATTATTAGCCTTAACAGATAATGCGTCAAATCATGCTTAGTCAAGAAATATTCCTGAATAATATGATCTTTGATCCAAATTCCCCAGCTACCTTTCTTGAGGTGGGATTCAAATAGTTCAAAAGCTTATATTCTTTCCCTTTAGTTGTTGACCAGAAGAGAATTAGCCACTTTGATTTTCATTTTAATTCAGTGACTAAGGGAAATATAATAATTGCTAACAATTGCCAAGTGCTTACTAAATGTCCATATGTGTTTTAAGAGCTTTACGTGAATTATCTCACTTAATCCTTAAAATAACTCTAAGAAGTATTGTACTGTTATTACTCTTGTTACATAGATTTGGAAAGTGAGACCCAGAAAGACTGAGTCACTCATTCAGTTGAACCTTTTTGACAACTCAGCTCTGGCCTCTATTCCTGTCGTTATAGATTTATGTGTACCTCAACTAATTAATTATATCATACCACAAATACTTGTTGAGAGCCTACTGTGTGTCTGGAACAGCCTTAGGCATTAGGGAGTCAGCAAAAAAGACTAACCCTGTCCCAGTGGAGCTTATAGTCTTGAGAATGGGGAGAGAAAACAAACAATAAGCAAATAAATTTATATCCGTTAGGGCTAACTGATGAATAAAGCAAGTTAAAAATGAATATAGAAGGGTGCCATTTTACATCTGCTGGTCAAAGTCTCCCAAATATAGTGACATTTTAATCAATTCGCTCAACCCCAAACCCAAGAAATGTGGGGAGTATTGCAGATATGTAACTGGTATTATACCCAGCTGAAATATCAAATGTACGACAAAGTCTATCTACTCATCTCCCTCTTTTTTTCTTTCTGCCTTTCTCCTACTACAGTCTGCTGTAGGCTTCTCTTTGGTCTCTACCTTCTTTCTCTCCCTTTTGTAGTAGCAGTCTGCTTCTTCCATTCCTTTTCTGAGTCCTTCTCAATTTTGCTCACGTTTGTTCTTGTTCTCCTCATGCTCCTCCTCCTCCTTTCCTAAAAAATAGCCATAATTTGGCTGTGATATTTACATTGTTTTGTATTTATGAAATACAGCTTAACACTCACTGTTAAAGTTTTAAACAAAATTCTAAAGCGTAATTCTTTTACTTTTCTACAAGTCCTGTTCCCTGTCCGTGGTAGCAAATCTCATAGTTTATGAAAGGAAAAGCCACTCAACTGCCGCTGTGCATGTAAAGAAAAGGAACATTTTTTTTTTCTATTTAGCACTGAATGCCCATGCTACCACAATGAATTTCAAGAACTCTGAACTTGCTCCCAAAATGATCTCTACATCTCCTAAATCTTCTTTTCCTGCAGCCAGGGTTTGGAGGGCAGTTGGGAGCATAAATCAAGGAGGAGGCTGCTGAAGTTGTTCATTTGATTCAAGCATAAAAAAGTCTTCAATAAGAAATCTCTTTATAATTTCTGGGTCCACAGTCAATCTAAATGTCCAAAACTATGTGGCAGAACAATCATAAAAAGCAAATAATTCTAGAACTCAAGCTATGGTCAATGATAGATATCTAATTCAAAATTGTAAAAATATAGTTTTTGTAATGACTATATGTGTGGTATAGGGTTAACCCCATGCAAAGAGAGGCGTGGCCTTTTCCCTTTGCTGGGAGGTGATCTCTAGGCTCTTGGAATGTCCTGCATGATAAGAATATCTTTGTTTACCAGGAGGTCTTGGGCTACACTGGATAGTCTAATACCATCATTTCTGCTGGGGGCTTTGAGCCACATGGTATCTGCACTACATCCAGAAGGACTGAACACTAAAGATCAGCCACTCAGGCAGTCAGTCATGTCTATATGATAAAGCTCCAGTAAAAGCCTGGACACCAAGACTTGGTTGAGTCTCTCTAGTTGGCAATATGTATTGTGTTGTCACACATTGTTGCAGGGAGGCATTAACACTCTCCATGACTCCCCTGGGAAAGGACTACTAGAAGCTCCAGTTTGGAACCCTCCTAGGCTCTGCTCCATGTGTGTCTTCCCTTGGCTGATTTTCATTTATATCCTTTCGGTGTAATTAACCCTAACGTTGACTATAGTAGCTTTTAGTGAGCTCTGTGAGTCCTTCTAGTGAATTATCAAATCTGAGGGTGGTTTTGGAGACCCCTGCACTCTGCAGTTGGTATCAGATGTGAGGTCAGTCTCACGGACTGTTCCTTAATTTCGCACTGTGTCACAATGGTATTAATGTTACTATATTTTGTTTATTACCCAAAAATCGGGATGAATATTTTTGCCTTAATTTAATGAATTTGGTAGTTCTCATATGAGCCAAGTCTGTTCACCTGCCTGCAGATTTCCAAAGAGTGATAAACACTTTTTAGGCCTACTGAAAGATAAAGAAAAAGGAATGCAATTAGCTGTAAGCTTCCTTGACAGTCTACAAAACTGAGGGCTCCAGAGGTCAAGGTCAACCTTATCTCTCTTTGTATCTCCAGTGCCCATACCAGTGACTGGTCCAGAGTCATTCAATGACTATCCCTTTTTTGTGTGAGGAAGATTGGCCCTGAGTTAACACCTGCCAATCCTCCTCTTTTTGCTGAGGAAGATTGGCCCTGAGCTAACATCCGTGCCCATCTTCCTCCACTTTATATGGGACGCCGCCACTGCATGGCTTGACAAGTGGTGTGTCAGTGCGTGCCCAGGAACCGAACCCGTGAACCCCAGGCCGCTGCAGTGGAGTGCGCGCACTTAACCACCTGTGCCACCAGGCAGGCCCCCAATGACTATCTCTTAAATGAACTGATTTATAAATAAATACTCTGAACTATAGCCACGGTACAATTTACTAGGGCATTTTGACACATGTCAAGAATCTCCTTATAAGCCTTCATGACTAAATTCTTCTCCTTTTCCTCTTTCTGCTAACTCTTAATCTATTACCTTACACTTTAAACATTGTATTTTTTATAATGTTACTCAATCATTAATCTTAACTTCTATATTTTAAATAAATTATTAAATTAGCTTTAACTTCTTGTCAATTTTAAATTAATTTGTTTTTTTCCATATGGTTATTTTCTTATATTTTCATATGCCACAGTATATGGGATTTTAACTTTTTATTGTATTTATTTCCTCCTTTAATTTGTTTTCTTGCAAAAAGCAAAACCTATTAGTTTGTTGAACATTCCAACAATGATCATCTACCAGAGATTTGCTTTACTGATTGCAGTTCAGGATTTCTTAGATGAATTAATTAAATTCATTCAATACTATTTTTAAGTGCCTGCTGTGTGCTGAGCTAATGTTTTATTTAACTGTAGAGGCCACTGTTTTGTCCTTTACAACCTCAGGGAAAAGTCCATCAGGATCTCATGTGGGAGTTTTATGGACCTTTGTCTCTGTGGGTAGTGGTCAATTATAATCTAAGTTGCTGCAATTCTTAAAAGTCTAACAGTTAAAAGACGTTAGGCTCAGGTGATTTTACCGTTGATTTTTATCTAACTGTTAAAAGACAAATACTTTTTACATTCAAGTATTTAAAACATAAAAATTATATGTGGTGACTTTAAAATATGTCCACAAATTCTTTTGCTATCCTTACCTCAAAAGATGGAGCCTAATTCCCCTTCTGAAATATGCCAGATTTAAATGATTTGCTTCTAATGAATAGAAAGTGGTAGAAGTGTCAGTGTGTGACGTTCAAAACTAGGTCATAAAAGACATTGTGGCTTATTTCTCCTGCTCTGTCTCTGATTTCTCTTTCTAGGGAATGACGGTTACCATGTTTTGAAGACAGTCAATCAGCCTTCCAGAGAGGTCTATGCAGCAATGAACCGAGGTCTTCCTGCCAACAGCCAACAGGAGCTTGTCTGGCATGGGAGTGAGCCGTCTTGGAAGAGAATCCTCCAGCTACAGTCAAGCCTTCAGATGCCTGCAGCCTATGCTTACATCTTGACTGTAGTCTCATGAGAGAACTTGAGCCATAACCATCTAGCTAAGTCCCTTCTGGATTCCTGATCCACAGATACTAAATGAGATAATAAATGTTCACTGATTTGAGCTGCTCAGTTTGGGAATAATTTGTTATACAGCAATAGATAATTAATAGAGGAGAGCCCCACAATTAAGTTTTTGAAGGTAGCATAATCTTAATGACAAAATCTGATAAAGGTACACCCAAAAAAGAAAATTATGGAATGATTTTATGTATGATTAGAAATGGAAAAAAATCCACATAAAATATTAAAATTTATCCAGCCATTGTTTATGATAATAATACAACATGACCAAAGAAGTTTTGGACTAGGAATGCAAGAATGGATCCACATTAGGAAATCTACCTGTACTTCACTGCAATAGGTTAAAAGATAAAAAGCACATGATTTCATCAGATGCCAAAAATTCATAAATCATTCTTGGTAAAAACTCTTAAAATAGAATTAGAAGGAAATTACATCAACACAATAAAGACTACCCCACGCACATACACACACACAAGCAAGCATTGTTATAAATCATGAACTACCAAATCCATGTCCATCAACATGAGGAAAAAGATGGTGATGCCTGCTAGCATGTCTAATATGGGATAGTTTATGATTTTAGCTAACACAATAACATGATAAAAGCAATTAACAGAAACAGTTATTGGAAAGAATGTCAAACATTTTTATTTGCTAGTGATAGTATTATATGCAATGAAAATCAAGATGCCATTAAATATTGATTCGAATTAACAGAATTTGGTAATTAACTAGGTACAAAATGCACATAAATAATCAATTACTCAATTATCCTGCCCCTCCACAGAACTGCAAACAGTGCTTCTTCAGTCTGACGCCGCCATCTGTCAATACAGATTAGAAGGCAAAACCCTGTAAAAATCAGCATTTCATGTTGTAAGAATTTATAGGGCTTAGTTCAGTGTCACACAGTGACCCCCCCTTTTTTGTTGTATCATTTTTCACTCTATTGAATTTATTTTTAATTATGAGTAATCCATCAATTCTAAAAAATTCTCTGCCATGATCTTTTAAATCTCACTTCTGCATCATTCTCTCTGGTTGCACTTCCAGTACTAGGAGCAGATGCATGTCAGACAATTTCACTACTAATTCCAGATCTCTTACACTCCCTTTTACATTTTCTATCTGCATTTTGGATAATTCCTTAAGATCTGGTTATATAGTTCATTAAAATTCTTCAGCTGGGTCCAATTGGCTAATAAAACCCATCTAGTAAGCTTTTAATTTTAATTCTGTTATAATTAATTGTATAAATATATGTATATCTATACATTTATTTCTAGAATTTCTATTTGGTTCTTTTATCAAATCTGTGTGGTCCTACTTTGTATTCTTAGTCCCTTAACATATTTCAAAGTTTTTTTTTTTTTTTTTTTTAAGATATTAAAGTTAGTCACAAATCTGTATCTGTTCATTGCCTCTTTTTACTCTTTTTGTGTCTGTTGTCTGCTACTCTTGTTATTCTTGGTCATGGTGTCTTGTTTCACGGTATGTTTGGTTAATTTTGCTTGTGAAGCTGCTCATTCATTTTCTTTGATATTTTATCTGCCGGGATTTATTGAGACCTAAAATGAAGCTTATTCCTCCAGAGAGGATTTGTATTTGCTTTTACCAGGTGCTCAGGGGCACAAACCCAGCTTGGAACATCCCTAAGTTAAATTCTCAGCCTAGAATCTCTGTGATATTAATGCCAGGCACAAGTCAAATGTGAAGGCTGGCTTGTAGTACACAGTTCTCAGTGGCGGAATCTTCCCTGCTCAGCACCTAGGTGCAGGGCAGGCTCTTTGCAATCATCTGTGGTGAGTGTGTGTGTGTCTATTTCTAGTTCATCCTTCTACCCTAAGGACATGGCTTTTGATCTGGTCTCTCAGCTTCACAGGGAAAGATTTCTTATAAGCCTCCCTACCATGGACAGGCTTCACATAACACCCTAAAAACCAAAGCTCAGGTTTGGGTGAAAGGCAGTTGTGGCCCTTGGGGTTTCACACAGGCCAAGCCCCTGGGCCTGAGAGTTCCTTACTTTCTTAGTGGCTCTTCCTTGCTTTTAAGAATTTAAAAAAATATTATTCTAGATTTTAATTGTCCATTCAGGTACCCAGCTTGCCATATTGTGGAAAATCTATCCTCATAATCTATGAATCTGTGTTTGTTTGGGAAATCGTGAGGAGACTAGAATTTCTAAATTCATTCCTCCCTCACCAAATACCATCCACATAAATTCTCTATCTCAACCAGCACTTCACTCCCAGCCCAGCCTCATCTACCTTGCAATTTTTTTAGTCAACTCTGAACCGTTGATTCCTTTCCTCATGGCCACTCCCTCCCAGCTTCCAGCCCCTTTTCAGAGATTTATTTTCTCCACAATAATCCGTTCCCCAGAAGCGAAAATCTTAAGCCATTCTTCCAGAAGGGGCTTCCCTTCCCTTTCTACCTCCCCTCCATGCTTGACACTCGGGGACACCCGGGAAAGGGTATAGGGTACTGAAAAGGGGGCCTCAGTCCTGAGATAACTACTGCCTACCTAATCAGCCATCTTAACGGACTGAGTATTGGGCTTCTCTTTTGTGACCCAGAGGACAATACAGCTGAATACTGCCAAAAGGCTGTAAATTAAATAGGACTTTCTGGGAAAAAAGATGTAGTAACTGAGAGGATTTGAAGGCGTCTCAAAAGCGGCTTCCCTTTCCTCTCCCTCGGTGCCTTCAGGACACAGCATAAGCTCCTCCTCTACCTCCCCCACTCGCTGTTCAGAGCCTCAAGCAAAAATTAGACCAATTGCAAAGCAAGCAAACCAGAAAAACCTCAGTAGTGTTTCCGTGAAAACTCATTGTCTTCAGTCTTTTTTCAGTAATATACATCTGTATGTTAAGAAAGAAAGAAGAAAAGAAATTCTGAGCAGAACAAAGTTATCAGAAAATGCTCTTTCGTGCTCTGGATGAGCAGTCATCGCCAAGTCCCGGATCAACATCAGGATCAGCTTGGAGACCTACACACGGAAACGAAAGCTGTACACTTGAAATGGCATTTCCAGTTCAAATTACTTATCTAGTTATGCGACAGTAAATGATGAATAGCTTTATGGAATTCTATTTGCCCATAATGAGCGCGCAACTTACATGTTTTGTTATTGTCTAGGTACCCTACAAGTATTTCCTACGCAGCTGTAATACAGCATTCAAGAATGGTAGCATAGCTTTAAATTTGGTATGAGAAATCCGAGAATAGCCTTTGGAATAAAAGGATTACAACTCACTTGTTGAAAGCATGCGTGGCTCTTAAAAGAGCCTTTGGGGTTAGATGTAAAGACGCTTACTTGACAAGTTTACTTGGAGCTGGTGTACTTGGTGACGGCCTTGGTGCCCTCGGACACGGCGTGCTTGGCCAGCTCCCCGGGCAGCAGCAGGCGCACGGCCGTCTGGATCTCCCTGGACGTGATGGTCGAGCGCTTGTTGTAATGCGCTAGGCGCGACGCCTCGCCCGCGATGCGCTCGAAGATGTCGTTGACGAACGAGTTCATGATGCCCATGGCCTTGGACGAGATGCCGGTGTCGGGGTGGACCTGCTTCAGCACCTTGTACACGTACACGGAGTAGCTCTCCTTGCGGCTGCGCTTGCGCTTCTTGCCGTCTTTCTTCTGCGCCTTGGTCACCGCCTTCTTGGAGCCCTTCTTCGGGGCTGGAGCAGACTTGGTAGGTTCAGGCATTGCAGCGTTAAAAAATCACGACACTATCGCTAACACCTGGGAAAATAGTCACCCCCAGCGAGGCCACATTTATTTATAGATGCGGTATTCAAATTAGGTTAGTAAGATTTCGCTCATGATTGGATTAATTTTAGTGTCGTCACAAATACGAATGTAAATGATAGTTGCACGTCTACCTTTTCATTGGCTATTTGGTCACTTTGCTTCGACCCAATCAGAAGGCCTATACTAGTCTACCCAAAGCTACTATAAATGGCCTCTTCAAGCAACGGGGCTGCACATCTCGGAGAAGAGACGGAACTTTTATTTCGAAGAGGCCAGTTTTAGGTTTGTGAGTGGAAGCAACTCCGTGCTCGCCATAATAACTTTGTGCATTGGGTCCCGGCCCCACACCAGTGGACACCTAGTGGCTGTGCTGATGTCCTAGCTGCTAGAGCTGGTGGGCCAGCGGTTGTTGAGTAGCTCATTTTCCCCGCAGCAGCTAACCAAATCCCAACCACTAGAAGCTCAGCAATAACGCTGGGCTGCGTGACCCTTTCAAGTTTGCATTCCCTTATCTCTTTCTCTACCAAAAACTCTGCGAACTTGTTTTACCATAAACCATTATGGTTAAAATACTCAGAACGTCTTCACCCAAATCTGCCAATTTTGCCTTTTGGTTTGTTCTGAACACAAGTGTCCCATACAACTGTAAATCTTGAACGCAATGGGTAAATACTGAGTACATCTGATAATTTTGGGTGAAACATTAAAATCTCCTAACACCTACATAACATAGGTCCTGCAACAACACTTGAAATCACTTTCGCCCCCAAATCTGTGCTCTTCCATATGGCACCCTAGGTGGGAGTCAGGGATGGGTATTACGAGCTACCTATTTACAACCGGCGTACTCCTAAATGGTTGCAGAACTTTCTCTCTGCGCTCTGGAGACAGAATGGACAGGTACCCAAACCCGGCATCCCTGTCCCGCTCAGGCCTCAGTCAGCAGTTCTCCAAGGACACAGGCGTGTTCAACCGGAGGACGGTAGTACTCATTACTGCAACCCATCCCCCATCCCCCATCCCTGGGGGCCCGCCCCGCGCTTCAGGCCTTACAGCCACGCCCCCTTAAAATGTGCCATAGCTCTTTTTATGATACCTGTGGGTGGCTCTGAAAAGAGCCTTTGGGTTGTGTTGAGCTCATAAGCAGTTGGCCAAAGAAACTTCTTACTTTTTCTTGGCTGCCGCCTTCTTTGGCTTGGCTGCCTTCGGTTTGGCGGTCTTTGGTTTAGCCGCCTTGGGTTTCACCGCTTTGGCCTTCGCTGGGCTTTTGGGCGCCTTCTTGGGCCTGGCTGCTTTAGCCTTTTTGGGGCTCTTTGCTTTTTTGGCTCCCGCAGCCGCAGCAGGTTTCTTGGCCTTCTTTGGGGTCTTTTTAGCGCTCTTCTTTGGGGTGGCCGCCCCCGTGGTCTTCTTGGGCTTCTTAGCCGCTCCCGCAGGCTTCTTGGGCTTGGCCGCGCCCGCCTTCTTGGCCTTGGGCTTGGCTTCGCCAGTGGCTGCCTTCTTGTTGAGCTTGAAAGAACCCGACGCACCAGTGCCCTTGGTCTGCACCAGAGTGCCCTTGCTCACCAGGCTCTTCAAACCCAACTTGATGCGACTGTTGTTCTTCTCCACGTCGTAACCAGCGGCCGCCAGCGCCTTCTTGAGCGCAGCCAAGGACACGCCACTGCGCTCTTTAGAGGCAGCGACAGCCTTGGTGATGAGCTCGGACACTGGGGGTCCCGACGCTTTGCGCTTCCCGGCACCTGCGGCCTTGCGGGCTTTTTTCTTCACTGGCGTTTTTTCGGCAGGGGCCGGAGCAGCGGGCGCGGCGGGCGCAGTCTCAGACATATTGAAGGCGGGTTTGGAGAGAGCAATTCGAGCCGGAAGCAGAGGCACTGGCCGGGACTCGGGCCGCGCCGCTGCGCCCGCCCGTTTATATAGGGCGGAGCTGCGCCGTGATTGGTGCGCTGTCCAGCCCGCCTAGCTGGCAGCCGCAGAGTGTCCTCTCGGATCCCGAGTTGTGTTTGTTACACCTCAAAAAATGTCAAAAATATCAAAATTCTCTACACCGAATTGCCTGATTTTTCTCAAAAAATGATCCCCGAAGCCTCAGGCTTCACGCAGGTCTCAAATTATGAGGAAAGCACAAAACCTTATGCCAAAAACCAGCAATATTTCTCGCCGTGCTCGCCAAATTTCAACTGAGAGAAACAAAACTTTCTATTTTCTTCGCA
Organism: Ceratotherium simum simum; assembly: GCF_057802395.1. Lineage (NCBI taxonomy): Eukaryota > Metazoa > Chordata > Mammalia > Perissodactyla > Rhinocerotidae > Ceratotherium > Ceratotherium simum. The sequence goes on along the minus strand of NC_141912.1, from coordinate 24,337,489 downwards.
AATTATAAATCGACCTTTAACTGTGGAGTTTTCTGACCTCTCAAATATGATTCTCCAAGTTGTTAGCTTCTTATATGTCCAAAAACCATGCCACTGGCATTAAGATTTTTATTACAAATCTGCGCTTAAGTGAGGGAAGTAACACAGGCTCCTCGGAGAGTCCTGCCTATTGAGCCGAGGGCATTTGAGTTCATCAAACTGGTTTAGTTTAATGCCAAACAAATTATTGCCCATGTGGGGTTAAATTTTAGACCCCTGGGACATCAGCCTATACAGCCATGGTTTGTTTCTGTCTGCTGCATCTGGGATTTTTAACAATTCCTTAGGATAATTCTTTTCCTTTCTGCTCCCAAGGGTTGGGGGCGGGGCTGTTGCTTCTCTTCCTCTGGACAACTGCTTCATGAGTTTAGATAACTTGAATTCAGGATATTTGGGAAGGAAGGGGAGTCCAACACATAGGGTACAAGATGGAAAAAGATTAATTTTCAAATAACACGCAGATGATGTCCATAAAGTCACTGGAAGTGGAGGTGCTCTTTGAAGAATTTGTCTGCAGTCTTGCTGAATTCTTTCGATATGTGCTTCAGGATCAGATTGTAATATACTAGCTAGAATTGAAATTCAAGCATCGATAGTAAAGGGAAATAAATGAGAAGTGTAGATTATAACATACCTATTTCCATTACTAGAGAACCCCAGACCCTGTTATTGCTGAATAGCTGATGAATGACTAGTCTACACACCAAATATGGCTTCAGTCATGAAGATTATGGCTCTATGCTTCCCGGAGCTCCATAAAAAAGAAAATGAATTACATGTATGATTGAATGACAAGTTCAAATTTCTATCTCAGAAGCAGAGCTTTGATGGACTATCCAAGTTAAGTTATTGCCCTCTGAAGACATCCTTTGCAAGGTCTCTGAACTAATGGGTTTGTTTAGGCAGTTACCCAATCAACAAAGAGTACATCTTGGCAATGCAAACCCAACTAAAAGAACTATTCCTGGAAAATGGTCTGGATAGAATTGTCTTAAAAACTGCAAGTCATGTACTTGACAGACAAAATAAAATTTTGGTCAGTGCTATAAGGTGATATGATACTATTCTGCAGGTGTGGCTGGTTGTAACATAGCATTGAACATCACATCAATTTTTAGTTCCATTGCTCCAAATCTTCTCTACACTCAACAGACCGACCCTACTACTACTGAAATAAAAGAGAATACAGATCTTTGATACATGGTGCAATGTTTCAAAATAGTCTTATTTAAATTAATGTTGAATCCAGTATAAAAGTGATGTAGATTATCAATATATTTTAAGCCTTATGCTAGTGAAAAATAAATGTGCCCTTTGGTATAGTTTAAAATAAAAAGGGAGGGGATAAGGTTCCAAAACCAACCAATTGATAGTTACTAGGGAAACCGATTTTACGGGCAATTGATCCCAGAACAGTGGGGTTATACTCACTTTCAGTAACAAACAAAACCACTCCCACAGCTAGCTGAAATTTGCACAACACATTGAAGTTTTCTCTCAAATGCCTTACTCTATTATATGTGTTCCTTACTACTTCCGACTTGGAGGGACGTAAACTCTCCAAATCCTGTGATCTTTCAACTCACCTATGTTCATCTCCCATGGTACAGTGTGTTTTCTTATAAATGTGACAAATTTGAAGATATTGAGGATCTGCCACTGTTAAATCAAGCATTTATTTGAAATAAGAGTAACACCAAAGGACTCCATTTTCCTGTTGATCTGTCAGCTATATCAGAACTGTGTGTGTGTGTGTGTTGTGCACGTGTTTTAAATATAGATTCCAAAGTCTTGTTCTAGATGCTTCTGAACCAACGACTTCAGTGGGTCTCAGAACCTGAATATTTCACAACTTCTTCAGATTCTCCTGATGCCCAGCCAAGTGTGGGAACCACTGCCACTCTCACTGGAGGTGATTGACAGGTCAAAAGTGTTTCCTGTGATCTGAGTGTTCCTGTGGATTTCTGGACTTGCCTTCAAGATCTTCGAAAAGAAGTCCGTGCTGGATATGACCACAGGTTGGGAGGATGGGGGCAGCAGGAATCCAATCCTGACTTCCTTGGATTAACACCTGACTGGGCACTAGAGTGGGTTCGAGAAAGAGAAGGGAGAGTAACGATAAAGGATCTTCTGCTTCATTATTTTCCATCCACAGAGGGTGGTCTGGACTGGTTGCCTGTGGACTACCAGAATTCCCTAGTACAGCATCTCCACTTCTTGTCCCATTTTATCATTCTTAATAAAAGTTACCCTTTCCATTTATTGACTACTGTACTGTGTGCTACCTGCATTCTTAGTCAATGCAACAATCCGCGCTATAGATAGCACCCCCATTTTACATAGGAGGAAATGGGCTTTCACAGGTTGAGAAATTCTCCTGAGAAGACTGCTGGTAAGAGGTGCATCCTGGGTTCCAGCTCACATCTGTCTGATTTCAAAGCATGTGCTCTTAAAAACAGTGTTTTTCATACTACAGGTCTGAATGATCATTAAAGGTGGTGAAATCAATATAGTAGCACAAGGCTAAAATGTTTCTTTGTTAACAAACTAGAATAGAATATAAAATACCAGAGCTCAATGCATGTAGTTTCAGTTATCTACACAGCTCCTTGACTGTGTGCTGGATGCCCCGGTGTAAAATGTATTTCTCTCTGTACAGGCTAATGTAGCCAGAGTGGAGGAGTCTTCCTCATGCAATTTCTTGAACTTTTGTAGTTATAAAATATTCTCAAGTTTATTAATCTCTAATGAGCTAAAAAAATAATTTCCTATTTTTGACTTTTTTTTTAAGCCTCTATAGAACTCCGACTGATGGAAAGTAGGGAGCACTCTGTAAACATTTCTATTTTGGACCTGATAGCAACTAAGCTAAGAGGAACAATGTGATTTGCAGAAAAACTGAAAGAAAAGAGAGGCTTGTACTTGGTTCCTTCTACTCCACAACTCTGGGCTCCAAGCACTTGATTCTGGACTTTGCTATTTTAATATGTTACCCTGATAGTTTTATTGAAGACAGAGCTTGGGGAAAAGGTGTTTTTTGCTAGACAAATTAGCACCTCCCCAGCTCCCTCATAGGAGGTGTGCTATATAAGCACAGACATAGCGACACTCTGAAGACGACCTGCAGAACTCTATATGTTGAGACAAACTTCCCTTTGTGGACTCTTAATAGGTACTGTATCTTGGCTTTTGATGTAGAGCATTTCTGGAAAACTTTTCTTAAAAAGGGCCATATATTTTCTTAGAAATTGTTATTTCTTTTGTTTAATTTTACAATGAACACTGTGGGTTGCATAGCCCAGGTTATTCATTGTAGCGTTGTTTGGAACTGTAAAATATTGGAAAGCATTTTAATATCCACATGTAAGAGAGGGGTTGAATAAACTAGGGCACATATGCATAGTTGAGTAATATCAGCTACAACAATGAATGAAGAAGATCTCTATGAACTAATCAGGAGCAAACCCAGGGATATAGGATTAAGTTAAAAAGCCAAGTGCAAAAGACTATCCATAGTATGATATCCTCCATAAGCGAAAGAAGAGGATATAAGAAAACACATTTTTCTGCTCATTTGTGCAAAAGATATACTGGAAGGATAAACCAAAAATGAACGAGATTGGTTATCCATGGGGGGTAGGTTAGAAAGGAATGGAAAGAAGGCAGGAATGGGAGCAGAGTAGCAGGGATGAGGAGGGAGTGACAGTTTCCTGAGTCTGTCTTTTTGTATAACTCTGACTCTTACAACTCCAGTAATGTTTCACATACTAGCAAAATAAACTATTAAAAGCAATACTTATCGGGGGCTGGTCCAGTGGCGAAGTGGTTAAGTTCTTGTTCTCCACTTCTGCAGCCCAGGGTTCGAGGGTTCAGATCCTTGGCGCAGAGATACACACCACACATCAAGCCATGCTGCGGTGGCATCCCACATACAAAATAGAGGAAGACTATCACAGGTGTTAGCTCAGGGACAATCTTCCTCAAGCAAAAAGAAAAGAGCGATAGGGATGGGAACATATACCCAAAACGGAATACAATCACTAATAAATTAACCAAACTGTATTAAATTAACAACAATGACACCGAAGGGATTGAAGAAGATAAAAATTAACTTAAGTAACTGTGGAAGATAGTATCTTGATTGGATACTGTAAGGCTAAAGGCAAAGTAACTATATATAAAGGCCATAATCTAATAAAAATATTTCTCTCTGGGATATAGATTAATAATTCTGAAACTACTTATGTGTCTACTAGAATTGAACAAAGAAGTAAATATGTTGCAGAAAGTGAGATCCAGTGTTCTCACTGGTGGAAAAAGAAGTATTTGGCTAAAATGAACCTTGTGGTGCTAGATTAGAATCAGAAGTATTAACATAAGCTCATATTGTAAAATATATCTACAATTATATAGATACAGAAACAAAGATGTGTGTGTGTATGTGTGGGTTAATTACACATATATTTCTTTTTTTTTTTTTTTTGTGAGGAAGATCAAACATGAGCTAACATCCATGCTAACCCTCCTCTTTTTGCTGAGGAAGACCAACTCTGAGCTAACATCTATTGCCAATCCTCCTCCTTTTTCCTTTCCCCCAAAGCCCCAGTAGATAGTTGTATGTCATAGTTGAACATCCTTCTAGCTGCTGTATATGGGATGCGGCCTCAGCAGGGCCGGACAAGCAGTGTGTCGGTGGGCGCCTGGGATCCAAACCCGGCCGCCAGTAGCAGAGCCCGCGCACTTAACCGCTAAGCCACAGGGCCGGCCCCTACACATATATTTCTTTGCTCGCTCAGCTGCAAGGACTTACAAGCAGTGACATCCCAGGAGCAATTAGCACACCCCACACACAATCTTTGTTTTTTAAGCATCATTCTCCAATAAAAGGAACTAGGGCTCCTTGGAGAGGTAGTTGATTCCAAGGCTGGAGCAGGGAAAATATCAGATGGGCCTGGAACATCTTGTGGTGCCAGAAAATAAAACATTTAAAAAAAGATGGAAACGTTGAAAAAACATGCAACCCAGTCTCAAGGAGCTACCAGTAGCCAAAGCTGGAACCATTTGGCAACAAAATAAAAAAAACTGATAATACAGCATTTAATTCATAGAATAAAATATATATCCATAAATAAATACATAAGGAGAAAGGACAACTCTTTCTTATTGCAGATAAAATTCATAGATGGATGCTAAAATTATTGGGTGAAATTTTAAGGAGAAGCAGGATTCACATAGTCTCAAGGTATCCTCCCCAAGATATCTATCAACTACAAAGGGAAAGGTAATAACTTTACAGTGGAGAAACCCAGCAGACCCCTCCTTAACTAAGTGAGCAAGGTAACATCACAAGTAATGAGATATAACGTCATGAACTCCTTGCACTTAAAAGGACACTTCATCATTTTTGTCATATTTTCTGGCAAAAATACATAAACTCATTCCAACAGTGAGAAAACATCAGACAAATTCAAATGGAGGAATATTGTTTAACTGATCAGTACTTTTCAAAAGTGTGAAGGTCATGAAAGACCAGGACAGACTAAAGAACTATTATAGACTGGAAGAGATTAAGGAGAAAAAATAAGTAAATGCAATGTGGGATCCTGAATAAGATCCTGGACTAGAAAAAAGACATTGGTGGAAAAATTTGTAAAATTTGAATAAAGTTTAAAGTTTAGTTAATAATATTGTACCAATGTCCATTTCTTGTTCTTTATAATTGTATAATGGTTATGTAAGACATTAACATTGGGGGAAGCCAGTTGAGGGAACTTTATAAGGGAACTTTTTGTACTATTATTGCAACTTTCATAAATCTATAATTAGTTCAAAATAAAAAAGTTTTCTAAAAAAAATAAGTTTCTCTTTGTATCCCACAATGTTATAACACTTTTCGTAGAAGGGAAAAATACACCTAAATGTGACATAAGTTCTTCATAGTGGTGGAAATATAGATGATTTTTATTCTTGTTTCCAAACTTTTATGTGTTTTCTGTTACTACTGTAAGTATTGATTACTTTATTATTAACAAACAACATGTTTCTTCTAAAAATATAATACAGTTTATTTGAAAAAAGAAAGGTGTACTGAGTTTCCCAGTCATTCAGGTACTCTCTGTGCCCTTCTTTGCTCTTTATCTGGACTTTCATTGAAATTATTTCCTTGTTTTTTTACTTATAGATTAATCATTTATATATGTATCCATGAACAATATGGTTTAGTTTTTCCTGTTTTTGAAGTGTATATACGCAAAATCATAGTGCATTTATTCTTTTGTGTCTTGCTTGTTTCCACATTTACAAGATCCATACCTCTGTATTGTATTGGTGCAGAGAACTCTAGTTTGTTGATTTGCGTTGCCGTTTAATATTTAATTTATAAACATAGTCCAATGTATTTACTTATCTAGTCTATTGCTCATGGACTTTCTCGTGGTTGCATTATGTAGCAAATTTAATTTTCCAAAGATGATCGCAACAATTTCTCCTGACGCACATTCCCTTCTCCCATGTGTCTTGTTTGCTCCCCCATCCAGTCTAATTCATATCCCTTTGAATCTGAGTGAGCTTATGACAGCTTGCAACAATAGAGCGTGGAGGAAGTGAAGCTGTGTGGCTTCCAAGTCCAGGTCCTAAAAAACAATGCGTCTTCTGCCTTATTTGCTGGAACTCTCAGCCTTTGAATGCTGAGCTATCTATCTCATAAAAATTTTGGTGATTCTGAGGCCACCATGCTGTGAGAAAGCTGCATGTGGAGACCATGTTTGGCACTGTGGTTAGCTGTCCTAGTCTTTGAACCATCAAAGGTTCAAAGGACCTTTGTTCAAGGAACAGAAATGTCAGAGAAGGAGTCTCCAGCTGATTCCAGCTTCCAGTGGTCAAGTCTTTTCAGCTGAAGTCTCAAACATCATGGCATGGGGACAAGCCAACTACACTCTGCTCTTTCTGAATTCCTGACCCACAGAATCTGTAGGCATGACCAAATGGTTGTTGTTTTAAGCAACTAAGTTTGAGGGTATTTTGTAACCTCAACAATAGTTTCAGTTTATTTTCATGTTTATTAGCTGACCAGTTATTTTCTTAAGAAATCTTTTTGACTATAACCTACATTAAGAAATGTATTTTACATCATATACTCACTCTCACATACACTCATGCATGATGCCCTAACTGAAACAAAACTTTAAGGAAGTAATAGATATCTCTTTTAAATGTAACTTGCTCTGCTATCTTCTCTTTCTCTTCTCTTCTCTTCTCTTCTCTTCTCTTCTCTTCTCTTCTCTTCTCTTCCCTTCTCTTCTCTTAATTTCAATAAAGCTGATCACAACCAGCTAAACTGATTTCATAAATAGTGGGTCTCAATCAGCAGATTGAAGGAACAGTGTGTTGTAGGCTTAAGTTTAAGAGGTGATCTTAAACTCTTTATTTTTATACCTTGGAAAGTGTATATTTCTACATCTTATATATTTTACATGGTGTATGTATATATATGTGCATACATATATTTTAAGCTCTAAACTCAGAGGTAAATTGTTCTGCATTGGCCTCAGGCTAAATAAATCAGTAAAACAAAAATGAGAAATATGAAGAGAGTAAATATAATAAATCTAAACTTAATTTGGATGTTGAAGCATATGGAAACCCCAAGAACCCATTACTATTTCAAGATGAAATCCTGAGAGAGGTTAGTGACTTGCCCTCTGGGTTGCCAGGAAGGGAATCCTTTGGAATCTGGAGGCAAGAACATTCTTTGCAAAAAGTTCAAGTGGAGAGTAGTTTGGATCTGGAGATGAGATGGAGGATTGGGATGTCCCTTCTTGGCCTAGAAGGGTTTAAGAATATAAAACGTAAGTGTCTACATATATACTCCTTTTTTTTTTTTTTTTTTTTTGTGAGGAAGATTCACCCCGAGCTTGAGGAAGATTAGCCCTGAGTTAACATCTATGCCAGTCGTCCTCTATTTTTGTATGTGGGATGCCTCCACAGCATCGCTGATGAGTGGAGTAGGTCCACACCCAGGATCCAAACCCACGAACCCGGACCACCAAAGCAGAGCACGTGGAAATTTTACCACTCGGCCACAGGGCTGGCCCCTATATATACACTCTTAAGAGTCAAAACACAGATCCTTTAATCCTGGCAAGAGTCTAGAAAATACTTCCATCAGTCTGGAAAGAGAGCCCTGTGAGAAACAATGGCTTCAGAGATATTAACTATCTTTCCATTAACCTTAATATTGAATTCATGATCATTTTCCTAATCAATCTCTTCAGCATATATTTATTCAAACATGTTGCAGGTAGCTTTAGAAGTGATGGTTCAATGAACAGGAACAGATTGCATTTGGCCTTCTTGTGTATCTTTTCTCGGTTCTTCCCTTTCTCTCTTGGTCTAACATACTTCTATAGTTATTTTCTCAGCATCCCTTATACTTTTCCCTCTCCACTCCCCCTAAATTATAAGCATTTACTGGTTTGTAAACGTAAGGTCTATCCATTTACACAAGATTGTTAATTCATACACGATGTCAGTTTGGCATAATGGTTAAACACAGAGACTCTTGTATAGTTATCTATCGCTGCATAACAAATTATCCCAACATTTAGTTGCTTACAGTAATAATAAACATTTATTATCTCACACAGCTTCCATGAGTCAGGAATTTAAGGGTGACTTAACTAGGTGATTTTGACTCTGGATTTCTAGTGAGATTGGAGTCAAGATGTTAGCTGGGGCTGCAGTCATCTGAAGACTTGACTAGGGCTGGAAGATCCTATTCCCAGACGGCTCATATGGCTTACGTGGATGAAAAGTCAGTGTTAGCTATAGGGAGAAGGCCTTAGTTCCTTGGCTTATGTACTTCTCCATAGGGCAGCTCAACGGCTCACTAGATAGCAGCTGGCTTCCCCAAGAGTGAGTGACCCAACAAAGAGCAAAACAGAAGTCACAATATCTTTTGTGACCTAACTTCAGAGGTCACAATATTCTATTAGTTACATAGTTCAGTCCTGTCCAGTATGGGAGGGAACTACACAAGTGTGTGCAAACCAGGAGGTAAGAATTACTGGGGCCATCTTGGAGTCCGGCTATCACAACTTTGGAGAAAGACTACTCCATTTCATACCCCAATCCTATCACTTACTAGGTTGGTGACTTTAAGAAATTTACTAAACTCTATTTCTCGATTTTCTTGTGTCTAAAATTTGGATGAGAATAGTATGATAGATTGTACTATTACTCCTATTGTTTCCTGCTACTCATGGGAGGATTATACATCACTGCCCATTGATATATATTTATAATATACCTCCCTATGTGAGGAGTACACTTCCCCATCATGTTGACAAAAGTCATCACCATGTGAGTTGCTTTGGTCAATAAAATATAAGTAGAAGTGACACGTGCCCACCTTCCAGCAGAATCATTAAGAGCAATAAGATCTTTTTATGTTATGTTCATTTAGCCTGAGTCTATCCACAAAGAAACTGTGGAACAGAGCCATGGCTGATCCACAAAGAAATGCAATGTGAGCCTGAAATAACACTTGCTATTATCCTACACCAGGATTTGGAGGGTGTTTGTTATATAATTTAGGAAAATCTAACTGACACAACTATTATCTACTCATTAGGAGTGTTGCTAGGTTAAGATGAGATAATTTTTTTGAAATGCTTATAACACTGACACATAGTAAGTAACCTTACATGTAAGCTAGTAGTATGATTATAGAAACCTAAATCACATGATATGAGTTTATAAGCCATGTCATTAATTAATTTATAATAAAAGATACACTTGATATTAAAAATAAGTATCAGAGGTGTGATTACTTTCTGGTCAGGAGACCAAAACACAGATTAGAAGATATGTTCTGAGCATAAAGTTTTAATAAAGGATAGTTTCATCATGTGGTAGCTTCCCAATCAATCAGCTCCTCCAGCCTGGGGACACTCGTGTACTGCATTCTGCTCTGTGGAAAAGACACACTGAACAAGTCACCACTGTACAAACACTTCTTTTTCTGTATGACCACCAATCTTCCTTTTCTCACAGTTGCTTTTACCTGAACTCTCCAGACTTATATTAACCATAATATGCCAGTATAATTTATATCAGTTACAATATAAATATAGTCACTTACGATTTAAACTATTGCAACATATTTATGAGGTTTACCATAGAGCAAATACTATGTGCCAGGCACTGTTGTAAGCACTTTACAAACACTTACTCACTTAATCCTGGTAATAACCCTTTGTACTATTATTATCAGCATTTTCCAGAACACACAACTGCACCCAAAGATGTTAAGTAACTTGCTCAGGGTCTGAAGCTAAGAGAGCTTACTTATACTGTTTCTTCTCTTCGTAAGATTATTCCAGTGACAAATTCCGCCACCTTTTATCAATTATTGTTATCCTGAGTACAGTGAAATGTTATTTTCATATTTTTAAACTTTATTCCTAAGCACTCTTTTTGATTTGGAGATGGGGTAGAAAGCAGGGGATAGACTAAGAAACAGGGAGCAATTTGCAGGACAATATTTTTAGTTTATGGAGTCCTGGTGTGATCCATGTTAGCTTCCCCCACGATCTCCACCACTGATACTTCCCTTCTGTGATGTGGACAACTCAGGGTTTTGAGGTTTTGTTTGTTTTCTTTTCTTTCTCTATGCCCCCACCCCCAACTCTTCGGTTTCATAAAGTGCTCCCACCCACTTCCCAGCCAGAATGTGGTTCCTAAACTTTGCCTATGGAGGAATTCTGGAGCCCCCAATATTCATGGATTTAAGAGACCACAGATGTCACAAAGCTTCCCATTTTATAAAACAGGAAATTTGAGCCCAGAGTGGTGACGCTACATATTGAGGAAGCAACCACTCTCTGAACTTCCAGCAGCATGACGACTAGGGCAGATATTTAGGACTAGAGAACGCTGCAAACACTGCTCTGCACAGGAGTTGCTCAGGAAATACCAATGTATATCAGTTGTGTTCAGTCCCACTGTTTGTCAGTGTGTTAGTACAGCCAGCAAAAAAAGAGAAACTGGTCCAGGGACTTCATATAAAAGGAATTTAATAGAAGTAATTAGATAAATAGATGATGAAAGAATTGAGAAACCAGAAGAGGGATGAGGAATAACCCAAAGATAAGCAGGATTAGGAAGTTGCCACCTCTCCAAGGGCTAAAGGAACAAAAGGAAGAAGAGGTGATACCATCTTCTAGGAGTTGGGGCTGGAACTGCCAGTGAAGCTGGAACAGCACAAGCTGGTAAGGTGGGAGCTGAGATCACCAGGAGAAGGGCTATCTGATGGGACTAGAGCCAAAGAATACTAAGGATGCTGGAGAAACCCCAAGAAGCAAAGAGGGAAGGGGCGAAATACCCTGGTCCCACTATGTTCTGCCAATGTCTCCTATTAGTCAAATCTAATGGAAACCAGAGGGCAAGGAAGTCTGGGAAATGTAGTTTCCAGTGGCATACAGCAGCATCAGAGAGTAAACAGGCAAATATTAGAAACAGTCAGAAATTTAAACAAACATTTCTGCAATTTCTGATGCCTGAGCCTATGACCCTGTACCTGCACTTGACAAGGCTCCCTAGAAAACACAGAGATGCACTTCATTTTTTGTGTGTGTGTGTGAGAAAGATTGGCTCTGAGCTAATATCCATTGAGGATCCTCCTCTTTTTGCTGAGGAAGATTAGCCCTGAGCTAACATCTGTGCATGCCCATCTTCCTCTATTTTATATGCGGGACTCTGCCACAACACGGCTTGATGAGCAGTGCATAGGTCCGCACCAGAGATCAAACCTGGGAACCCCGGGCTGCCAAAACAGAGTGTGTGAACTTAACCACTATGCCGCTGGGCTAGCCCTGGCCTTCCCTTTTTAAAGACGCTGGATCAGGAAGACAGTTTCACCTTGTTTTAAGCAGGTTGTGATATATGTGGTGTGGTAGATAGGCATCCTCTCAGATGACCCCCAGTGATTCCTGCCCTGAGGGTTCATACCCTTGGGTTATCCCTTTCCTTGAACATGTGCTGCATCTAGTGACTTGCTTCTAACAAATAGAATTTGTCAAAATGGATGGTGTGTCACTTTTGAGATTAAGTCACAAAAGGTTGTGGCTTCTGTCTTTGGCCCCTCTTGATCTCTCTCCTTTGCTCATTCCCTAAGAAGGAAGCCAGCTGCCTTGTTGGAAGGCCCACATGACAAGAAACAACCAAGGACTTGAGGCCTTCAGTCTAACAGCCCCTGAGGAACTGAATCCTGCCAACAACTATGTGCATGGATTTGGAAGGAATCAATTCCACATGGATCCTTGAGATGACAGCCATCCTGGCCACGTCTTAAATGCAGCCTTGTGAGAGATCCAGAGGACCCAGCTTGGCCGAGCTTAGATCCTGAAGCTGCTAAGTTTGGGGATAATTTGTGACACAGTAATAAATAACAAATACATCCAGAGATGAACCAAACACATATATAAGGGGAAAATGAAGGGAAGAGAGGGCATAGTTTTTGGTGTTTATTATATGTCAAGTACATTATCCCCCACTGAATCTTGACATTTATCCTCTGAGGTAGGTTATCATGACTGGTTCCATTTTCCAGACCAGGAGACTGAGGATGAAAAGGGAAAATAATTTGCTCAAGGTCACATAATACTGTAAAGTAGGGTCTGATGGATGGCCAAACCGGTGTTTTTATTTCCATTATCTCACACTGTGCCAGAAATGAAAACAACCTGCCTTCAACATTGCTGTTACAAATTATAAGAACAAATTTTTTAAATCAAATGTCTTCTCGCTTTCTTAAAATCCAATTCCTATTTCTCTCACTCCTAGAATATCATAACTCACCTGAAAATAAAAACTGAGTAGGGCCATATTTCTGGTGTTTCTCAGTTAAAGACTAAAGTACAAGGAACAATATGCAGTTGGAGTAACAACCAGATTGAACCAAACAAAACCTCCAAAGAGACAGACAGTTCTTAGTTCTTTGGGCTGCTGGACCACTGGTATCATTGTATAATAAAACAACAATGATTATGATGATAACAGCAGCAAACAACAACAACTCGCATTCATTGAAGGCTCCCTTTGTGTTTGGTGCTCTTCTGAGGTCTTTACACGTATCGTCTCATTTGCCTTCTTATTGACACCATGAACCTGATTCCCTGTGATGTAGTCTCATCTGCACACCTCCCCTCTACCCTTCCATTTTACTAGGTGTATCATCTGGGCAAATAACTTAATCGCTCTGTGCCTTGGTCTCCTAAGCTACAATATGGTACAATAATAGCACCTACCTCATAAACTTATTATGCAGAGTAAATAAATTAGTGCTTGGCACACAGTGACCATTATAATGTAATTAATGAAATGAGGTAGGAACTACATTCTTCCCAATCCAATTCCAGTTCGGATAGCAGTATACAGGCAACAAGGAATACTTGTCTGCCCCTGAGCCACAGGTTAGATGGAGCACTGTGGTTCCTAACGATGGAGCCAGAGGACCGTTCTGCATGTGCTGCTGCACAACTCAGATGAGGGCACCCAAAACCTGAGCCGAGCTCTCAGGTCCAGCGTGACTGAGTCCCACTGGGACATCCATGGAGCACAGCGGTGGTAGGGTCCCCACATATTTCCACACTGACCACCTGGTATGGAAACAAGAAAGATACTTTTTTAGAGTGCTTCTTAGAAAATAGTTGATGTTAAATGGAAAGAGAGATAGTGGGAAAAGGATGGACAATAAAAAGGGGGCATACAAGTGGATACATGGAAAATTACAAAAAGAGCTATTGGTTTGTAGCTTTTGAGCATTTGAGAAGATGAGACACAAGGTGATTAGAGTAATGATTAAAAAGTTAGATCCCAGGTCCTTAATGAAAGCTTATATCCACTCCTTTTCACTGACTACCACTTCTAGAGGTCAATTAACTCCTCCTAAGAGGTCTTCTCACTTTGGGCTTCTCTCTGTGTTGTCAGCAGGCACAGTGTCACTTGTGTCTACTGGGACTTGTGGGCACAAGTCAGCAGACGTGCAGTGCTTGTGTCTTGCAGCCCTCAGTGCCATGTGCCCAGGAAGCGGGCAGCCTGATGCACAGAGGGGCTGTGCTCCAGAAGAGGACCCACTGTCTATGCAGTTCCCTTTCATGGAGAAAGCATGAGAGCAGACTTGAACAAGGAGGAAAAACATGTTCTGTGTGGGTGTCAGCTCGGAACACCAGCCTCCCAGCACCTGGGAACATTGGCTGATCCTCCCACAGGGAGAGAAGCAGCGCTGTTCCCTGTTCATTGCCAGGCAACCCAGAGGAAGTCCCTGGGGTCATTGGTTTAACAGCCCCACTTGTGTCCTTGCAGTGCTTTTGCTTGTGGCATTCCTAGCCACGCCGTGCTGACAGGCCACACTCCCAGCATCACCATCAGCCAGACCACGGCCACCCTCTCAGAAGGCATCCCTCCCACTCTGGGAGTAGGAGAATGGTCAGGGAGGGCCTCATTGAGAAGGTGACATTCCAGCAAAAGCATGAAGGAAGTGAGGGGTGAGGCAGGTTAGTATCTGCCTGAAGAGTGTTCTGGGCTTCCTCATAAAATTTGGAAAGTAGATATGAAAACACAGTAGATGGAGAACAATACAGAAATATACGCTATGGGTGCAGATCATAGGAGTGTAGGACTTAACCCAGAAGCATGGGGGTCATTTGAGAGTGAGACAGGACCCTTCTAGGTGGGAACACAGCACAATAGTGGGAGCCAACATGTGTGTGCATGACAGAGAGACAGAGACAGAGAGAGACAGGCGGACAGACAGAGAAAGATGAGAGAACCTTTACTGGGCAGGAGCAAAGAGGGTTTAAAGCAGTGTTGTGCTGAGTAAATGTTTAACAACTGGCTCTCCAGGAAAAACAAAAAAAATCCTGATTTGTAGCATTTGCTGATTCCCATGGTGTGAATACCGCCACTATGGCCAATTTCAGGTTGCCAAAGTTATACTGAACACAGAGTAGAAAGGAAGGAAAGAAGGATTCAAACTGACATGTAGATTTTCCATTGGAGGCCTGAGAGGATGGAGATGCCAAGGGCAGAAATATAACTCAGTGTGTGGACATGTACAAACCACTGATCTATTTTGTGATCATACGCAAGACCAACTGATTTGGAGCCCATTCTCTTCATCCACAACCTAAAGGGACTGAGCTAAAGGAAATAGAAGTTTCCTTCTGTGCTCTACCCTTCATTTATTCTCTTCTCCCACAGGACCAATGTACCTAGGGCCCTTCTCTGTAACTGCCTTCCTCATTTTTCTTTTCTCTGCCAAGGTTGCTCAGGTACCCGGTAGAGGTAATTCTCCATACCCAGGGAGTCGAGTTGAGCCAAAAACGGAGTGGGCAGAGTGTAGGGCATCCCTGTCTTGGAAGTCTCTGCTCTTGGAAAGGGGGCTCAGCTGAGTTTGAAATGCTCACTCACTCCACTGGGGCTTCTGCTTCTGTACCTGGAGGAGACCCTGTGGGAGTGAATGAGTGCATCCACTGCCACTTTAACACTGCGTGTCTGCCAGGCCCACACCTCCACGAGCTTACTCTTGCTGTGGGGGCCAGTCGCTGCCAGAAGCAAGCAGTGCTCTGGCTTAGCATCACCCTCGTTACTTCAATCTCTGTAGGTAGAAGCCAGTAAAACCCTGAGGGAAACCCCAACGTTCTCTCTTCCTTTCACTTTTCCACATTTGGAGACAGATTGATAGATAGATGGATGGATAGATAGATAGATAGATAGATAGATAGATAGATAGATAGATAGACAATTTCTCTCTATCTAAGATAGATAATTTCTCTCTATCTATATAGTCTTTATACTATCTTGGAAATGTTTGTATTAGTTTTTACAAAGAACAAAGTGCTTTCTCATGTGCCATCTCATTTAATTGGTTTTCAAAACTCTGGGAGGTGCTATTATCCCATTTTACAGATGAAAAGCTTCATCTCAGGAATGGCAGATGAGACTCACCCCCAGATACTTGGTAAGTGGCAGTATTTTAGCTCCAGATTCCCATGTCTTTCCAGAACATCTCACTGTGTGTCTGTGCTGTGTGCATATATATGTGTGTGTGTGCACACACACAAACCACTTTGTATAGACTTATTGCATAGGTATTTCTTAAGATTAAGTTGACGTCTCCTCTTACAGCCCAGCCTTATGAATTCATCAGATATTTCTAGAGTGACTAGCACATGCCAGGCACCGTCAGGAGCCATGCTGAGAGCTGGCAACACAACAGTGTTGCCAAACAGACCCCCAGCCCCCAACACACTCAGAGTTTACAAAGTAGCAGACACATTCTTAAAACCTAAACTTGATTGCAGGGGAAAGACAAGAAAGGGCAAGGGGGCAGGTAGATTGAGAGGGTGTGTTTTCTGACTCCAATGTGAGGAGGGCAGAAAACGGCCATTTAGTCAGGGAGGTGTCCTAAACAGGTAAGTAATGAAGCTGCCTTCCTCCCTCTTTGTACTATCTTTATTTCCTCATGCCAGGCTGGAATTTGGGGGGGAATCTCTTCTTATTACAATATAGTATATATAACTGTCACAAAAGAAATGGTGTTGAAAATTAAATAATTTTATTTGTGCCTGTTCTTTAGAGCTCCAAACAATTCATATGCATTATCTTCTTTCATTCTCATTGTTACTTAACGAAGTATTACCTCCATTTTGCAGATGAAGAAACTGAGGTTCAAAATGACTAATTTGGCTAAGGCCACAATTTTTAAGGGGAAGAACCTTGAGTTCTGCCCAACAGTGACTTGAATTTCTGTCCACTTTCCACTATTTCAGCAGAATATGAGAACAATTTCAATTTTGCTGTAAATAAAGATTTACCATTCCTGAATTATCTTATGTGCATGCCAACAGGGGATAGGTTACATAAACTACAATACATTCATGCAGTACAATACCATGTGACAGTATACAGGAAGCTCCCTGTGTTCATGTCTGGAAAGTTCTCCAAGATGTATTTTTATAGAAAAGAGCAAAATAAGTCAGAAGGAGAAGGTCAAATACCTTATGATTTCCTTCATTAAGTAGCAGATAATAACAACAATAAACAAACACACAGAGACAGAGATTGGATTGGTGGTTACCAGAGGGGAAGGGGAGAGGGAGGAGGGCGAAAGGGATAATTCGCCATATGTGTGTGGTGATGGGTTGTAATTAGTATTTGGGTGGTGAACATGATGTAATCTATGCAGAAATAGAAGTATAATAATGTACACCTGAAACTTATACAGTGTTATAAACCAATGTTACTGCAATAAACAAAAAAAATTAAAAAAAAAAAGTAAGTACAGAACAGTGTATACAGTCTGCTATCTTTTGAGAATGAGTTGGAATGGGGAGGGAGGTAAAACGTATTCATTCTTGACTCATATCTGCATGAATTATCAATGGGCAGATACACAAGAAAAAAATGATTACCTAGGCAGCAGTAGAATAATTCAGTGAAGAAGCAGGTTCTCAGTATATACCTTGTCGCTTCAATTTGCTTGAGCCCTCTGAATGTAACAGTTGTTCAAAAGACTAGACACATTTTATACTAAAGAGAGTTTCCCCTTAATAACATTTTCTTCCCCCTTTACTCTTCTCATCCCCAAGGCACACAGGTACACACAAAGAAATACACCCAGGGTAAGTTTTTTTTTTTTTTTTTTTTTTTTCTTCTACTTTCTTGTTTATTGCAGTAACATTGGTTTATAACATTGTAAAAATTTCAGGTGTACATCATTGTACTTCTATTTCTGCATGGACTACATCATGTTCACCACCAAAATACTAATTACAACCCATCACCACACACATGTACCGAATTATCCCTTTCACCCTCCTCCCTCCCCCCTTCCCCTCTGGTAACCACCAAGAAACCAGTGTTACAAGAAATGTTAAAGGGACTGATTTAAGGGGAAAAGAGAAGACCACAAATAGGAAAAATTATCTATTTCCACGATGAGAACGTAATGGATACAAATGCACAAAAAAGAAGTTGGATATGATATCAAAAACAAAAGGAGGGAGGAGGGTAGTTAAAGAGTACAGCTTTCAGACAGAGGTCAAACTAAAGTGACCATCAATTCTGTATAGAAGAAGTAAGGAACAGAGAAGGACTACTAAAACACTGAGGGAAAAAAAAAAAAAAGTTAAAAAATGGCAGTAAGTACATACTTATCAATAGCTACTTTAAACGTAAGTTTTTATTAGGAAAAAATTTGCAGGTGCAGAATCAATCAGTGATACCAGAACATTGACACCATCCATCCATTTATTTCTGAGAACTGATGGGTTTGACAGATACTCTGTATCCAGGCATCTCTTTGGAGTGAGAAACTTTTGAAATCTAAGGTGAGAGAAGAAACCAAAGTAAATGAAACTTCATTCTCAGTCTTCATCAACACAAGCAGAAAAACTTACAGATTCATTTCCTCATAATGAATCAGCTTCTCTCTGGGTATCAGCCCTTCTCAATCCTTCACATAAAAAATCCCTGGTGGTGTAGCGGTTAAGTTCGCACACTCCGCTTTGGCACCCTGCGGTTCGCAGGTTCGGACCCCGGGCGCGCACAAATGCATCACTTGTCAAGCCATGCTGTGGCAGCATCCCATATAAAGTGGGGGAAGATGGGCATGGATGTTAGCCCAGGGCCAGTCTTTCTCAGCAAAAAGAAGAGGATCGGCATAGGATGTTAGCTCAGGGCTAATCTTCCCCTCAAAAAAAAGAAACAGACAAACAAAAGCCTCCCCATGGTAAGAGGACTCAGCCTTCCAGGAAGATGCTGTAATTCTACTCTTCAGGTAGGGTTGTCAGATTTGGCAAATAAAAATACAAGGTTCTCAGTTAAATCTGAATTTCAGATAAACAACAATTTTTGTTTTCATATAGAATGTCTCATGCAATATTTGGGGGCATACTTATACTAAAACAATTATTTGTTGCTTATCTGAAATTCAAATTTACCTAAGCATCCTGTATTTTATCTGGCAACTGTATCCTCAGATGCCACCTGGAGGAAGCTGGTTAAGTGCACTTGAACACCTCAGTTCAAGAAGTACCTGGCTCAGTGCTACCAACAGAACTTTCCGCAATGAAAGATGTGTTCTATATCTTGGCTGTCCAATACAGTAGTCATCAGCAGCTTGAAACGTGGTTACTGCAACCGAGGACCTGAATTTTTAATTTATTTTATTTAAATTTAAAATGTCACATGTAGCTAATGGCTACTGTATTGGACAGAGCAGCTCTAGAAGCAGTTACATATCTCCCTCCAAATTTAGCAACTGGAATTTCAGACCAGGTGATGGCTAAAATGGTACATAACCCAGGAACAAACTTACAAGTCCCTGCAGTTTACTGAGTATTTCATTTCTGTACAAATATAAGTTTTATTGTCAACATATTCATTCTGAGTATTTCTTCTGAGTATTTACTGAAGATCTATTGTATGGGGAAAATGTGAAGTGCCAAGGTATAGAGATGAGTGTGATAAAATTCTTCAGCAAACTCACCTCCTAGATGAGAAAGTTAACTGGATAATCCCAGCATTAGAATGTAAAGGCCAGCGAGGTGCGCTTATGTGCAGAGCAGACATTGTAAGTGGAAGAAACAGCATCGATTTGGTCACACACATCAGCTGTGTGACTCTTTTCTTTCCATGATTCTAAGCAAACCTTTAGTAACCACAGACCCAGTAGCATACGGAAGAGGATTCTTTTATGCACAATATCAGCCAGCAGAGAACAGGCCCTTAAAGAAATTAAGGGCTTCCCTAGCGTTATCATGAAACATTAAGTCTGGAGAGGTTAGTGGAGAAACCTGGAAAAAGGTGGAGCGTGGAAAGCAAGTGAGGTGTACTTCCAAACTTCACTGCATTCCTGATAGCTGGGTAGGGTGAGTAGGCAATGTATTATCAATGGTTAGTGAGCAGACGTTTTTATATAGAAGTTCAGATAACCATGTGTTGGGCTCTGAGAGGGCTGTCTGGGCTACAATACCCATTCCCCCGTTCATTCACCAGGGAGTTGAGGGGCCACTATGTGCCAGGTCCTCTGCTAGATGCTGGGATGTCATAGTGAGTATAGACCAGGTCCCTACTCTGTGGAGCAGAGAGCATAATGGGGAGAGGCATATAACAAAGGATCTGATCAATAACATCTTAGACCGTATTTTAAAGAATCTAAACAGAATGATTGATAGACAGTGATTTGGAGTCAGAAGTGAGCAGAGGGAGGTTACTTTTTTATTTTACCTTTTAGACTTTAAGTTACAAACTTAGTACATGCTCATTTTAACACTTTCCACACAGATGTTTATAAAGGTTAATAATTTCTCTTTATATAATCTTACATAGTAGGGCTTTTATTTCTAGATGGGAGACACCTTCTCTTCTCAAGTATTTTTTTTTCCTTTTTGATTTACTTATTTAGTTATCTAATAACACTTTGTTATACAAAAGGCAGTCTATTAATAAATTTTAATAGATAGTGCCAGGACAATTTCTCAAAAGGTTACATGACAGTGGCAATTCTTCCTCATCCTCAGCAGTCCTGAGTATTATTAGTTTTAGTGGTTGTCTACCCATAGATGAGAACGGTATCTTCCTACTACTAGAAGGGTTAGCAGGGGTTTTTCCCTCATACATATTGGCCATTTGAATTTAATAAAAGATATAAAATATCTTGTTTAGTCATTTTTTTCTATTACTGTTTGCCTTTTTCCTGGCAGTTGGCAGGTCTTGCCTGTAAATTAAGGTCATTAACCTTTTGTGTATACTGTTTTGCAAATCCTTTATCCCAATGTGTTGCCTATTTTCTACTCTCTTTATGACATATTGTGTCTTAAATTCTTCTTGGCCTACGTTGCCTGTCTTTTCCTATACGGTTTTGTGTTTCCTGCTTTGTTTAATAATGACACCTCCCCCTCAAAACACACATACACAAAACTTAGGTTTTACAAAATGTTTCCTAAAATTTCATCTGATATTTGTATTTTGTATTCAGATCTTAATCCATCTGGGTAGGTCTAGTTCACATAGACCTGTCTGAAGAAGAGCTGAGAACAGAAGGATGAGAATGAGCTTGCAGAAGAAAAGTCAGGTGACAGGCATTTCAGAGAAAGAGAGTAGCAATGCAAATGCCTTGAAGCAGTTGTAGGGGAGGAAGACCTATTCCTCTACCCTTCTAGGTTCTTCTGGCTAGTCTAAGAATTACATTGACATGAGACAGAATAACAGGAGAAAATCAAACAAAGTTTAATAACATATATACATGAGAGAAACCCTGGAAAACTGAGTAACTCACCTAAATGGCTGAAGCCACCACCTTAAATACTATCGGAGCCAGCCCTGATAGCTTAGTGGTTAAAGTTTGGCAAGCTCTGCTTCAGTGGCCCAGGTTCCGTTCCCGGATGTGGAACCACACCACTCATCTATCAGTAGCCATGCTGTGGTGGCAGCTCACATAGAAGAACTAGAAGGACTTACAACTAGAATACACAACTATGTACTGGGGCTTTAGGGAGGGGAGAAAAAAGAGAAAGAGGAAGATTGGCAACAGGTGTTAGCTTGGGGCAAATCTTTCCCAGCAAAATAAATAAATAAATAAATAAATAAATACCATCTTCAGCTAAAGACAAAGGATGATGTTGGAAATAGTCGTTTGGGACTTCAAGGGGAGGAAGGTAATTTACATAGTAATGGAAAAGCAAAAGTTTGGTAAACAAACGTTTGCTGGGCCATCTAGAGACAATGGGACGCTAGAGAGAACTTTGGTAAAAATAGGCCTGGCTGGGTACCTTCTTGTCTACCATGCCTAGAGTTATCTATGGTGATAGCTCCTTCCCGGGACAGGCCTTGTATCTTAAATTTTTTTAGGCAGTTAGGAGGGAGCTCAAAGTTTCTTTCTCAATCTTTTGTTCTTAAACATAATCAAGCCAAAGAGGACATATTTTGGAGTGGCAAATTCTGATCCCCAACACAGCAAAGAGCTTAGCAGGTAGGAAGAGAGACGTGTGTGGCTGGAACAGAGAGATGGAGATGAAGTTGGGAAAGTGGGCAGAGGCCAAAGGTGGTCAAGGAGGGCGCCTCAGGAGCATAGTGAATAAATTAAGATATGTATTGAAGGTGTAGGTGAGATGACTTACAGATAGTCTGGATTTGTGGAGATGAAGGAAAGGGAGGAAGGCTCACTCCTAGAATTTTGGCTTGAGTAAATGGATTTATGGTAGTATCATTTACTGACTTACTTGGGGAGGACTGGAGGGAATAACAGGCTTAGGGACCACAATGTGAATTCTTGTCTCTTGGAGGTATTTGGGTTATGAGGCTTGTTAGAGTTCCAAGCGACGGTGTCAAGTAGAAATTTGCATACACATATTTGCATTTCAGGGAAGAGGTCAAGGCTGGAGATATAAAATTGGAAGTTTATTGCATATAGATAGCCTTTGAAACTGCAGTATTGATGGAATCATCAAGGGGATAGAGTAAAGAATAGGGGCCAGTACCAATCTCCAAGGTGCTAAAATTTAGAGCACATGAGAGTCTGGGGGTTTTGAGAAAGATCTTTAATGAAAGGACAATTTATTGTGATATAAAGTCCAGCCTTGTACTTTCAGCTCTGGCTATCACTAAATATAGGAAAGAATGGACATACTTACCTGCCACTGCCTGGTGTACCTGAGAGTGAGGAATGTGGTAAAGGTTTAAGCTCCAATGGACAAACAACATATAACAAAGTCTGAAGCTTAGTACGCTTGCTTCTTTCAGAAAGAACCTCAACTATAAGTAACGTACATAAGTCCTGAGTCCTAAGAGATGTTGGTTCCATCACTCTGCCCAAACTACAACTCAGACAACCAACTGTAAGATAAGGAAGTCCAATGAAGTTCTGATATTTTTTCAATATGAGTACACTAATTCCACTAATTCACTTTATTCACTTTATTTTGAAGTCTACATGTCATATTCCAAATCCTCTTGGTATTACAATGATTACGCTTAGTTTTTTTTCATAGACTTGTCTATTTATTAATGATATGGTTTTCCAGGTGTAAATACAGAGGACACTTGTCTTTCAGTAGATCCTCTGATGATGCTAATCTTAGTCTAGGACCATAATAAAGTACTGGAATAAAATAGAGAAGAATTCTGGGACTACATATGAGCCCTTATTCTCATTTTCAGTGTGCATTGGGAATCCTCAATTAAATTCCTAATATCTTCTAATAATACACACACACGATACTTAATAGGAATATTTACATTCATAATTACAACTTAGGATCAACAGATGACAAATTCTTCCAAGGTAACCTAATTCTAACTTTAAAATAGATATAATTTTTTACAATTGATTATAAAATTTATCATACTTGTAAAAAAAGAGTTCAAAGGATACGTAAAAAAAATAGGAAGTGAGTGGATGGTGGATGGAGTAAAGGAAAGGACATTGCTGCATAGATTATTTGGAAATTTAAAAAGGGATTTTCTAATTGGTGATACTGTGTCAAACTGATCTGCTTTGTCTGGAATGCCCTATATAACCAAATAATGATTCGGTCTCAGCTTCACATCTCAGTAAATCCCTCAGATTAACTTAGTCCCTGGTGCCTCAGTGCCTTTAGTAATTGGAAGGCCTGGGTTTATCACTCTCATCAACTTGCCCCAATTTAAATGGTCCTCTCCAGGACTCTTGAGGATGGTAGGTAGAGAACTGCTCAAGGGCTGGAAACCAACTGAAGCTACTGAGAGTTTATTGCCCACTAGAGAATTTTCCCAAGAAGTAACTAGGGCTTTTGGATATAAACAGTGACATTTCAAAGCAGAAGGTAAAGAAGCGTGTTTGGGGAAAAGGAGCTAGCAGACAGAGTTGTGAGGAATGTCCCCTGCTTAGGGAACAGCCTCTTAGCGGTACGTCTTAGGTAAGAGCTGGTCAGGTGGCGCTTTCTGTATTTCTTTGAAGCTCTCCAAATAAGCTGCCAATGCAAATTAGATTTTCAGAGGGGATTTTCTACTGGAAACTGAAGATATTACTACCAGTGTGTTAGTCTGGTGTGTAATGAATGTCTCCTCTGGTAATAAACTGACCCTCTAGAACAAAGTGCTTCCTGATGGCCCAGCCACTGACTCAGCTCAGCATTTACTCAATGCCCAGTTATCAAGTGTTTATTGTATGCCAGGGTCTATGCTATTAACAATTTAACAAGATGGGGTCCTTGACCTTAAGGAGGTCTTGCTGAAGATGAAAGAAACAAACAAAATTAACACAATGTATCATTCACTACTAAATAATCAAATACAAAGTTTTGTTATGGGGGGCGGGGAGGAGAATTCCAATTCAAGTCTTCTCTAACTCCTTTCCTCACTTACCACAATAAATTAATTTATCAAGTCCTGTAGCTCTTTACCAAACCACATCCCCACTTGTTCCCTTGTTTCACTTCTTACTAAATCAAAAGTGTATTGGCTTTTTTTTCCTGCGTTCACAGTGCTAACACATTGTCAAGATTTACTTCTCTCCCTTTATATAGATTCTGGGGCGATCTCTCTTCCCTTCCTTAAATTCTTCACAGAGTTTAGGATGCAATTAGTAACATTCTGGTATGTGGACAAAGTTAACTCATTATGTATTGAGTTTTTACTGGTTTCATTTTTCTGACAATAATCTCTTAAGGAGCAGTGGTTATACAATAGCCAGTGGTTAGAAGTACCGCCTTCCTGATCTTGGGACTCAGACAAGTTGTTTATGCTCTGTTCCTGTTTCCTCATCTTGAAAATCCAGATAGGGATAGTACTTACCTCTAAGATTGTTGGGTTAAATGAATTAACATACTGGAAGCATGGAGAAACATGCGAGACACAGTAAGTGCTTAGTAAGTGTTAGCTATTACTCTTGAGCACACTGTGTTCTAATTTCAGAACCCACACTGCT
Organism: Ceratotherium simum simum; assembly: GCF_057802395.1. NCBI lineage: Eukaryota > Metazoa > Chordata > Mammalia > Perissodactyla > Rhinocerotidae > Ceratotherium > Ceratotherium simum. The sequence goes on along the minus strand of NC_141912.1, from coordinate 24,312,480 downwards.
GAGCCTTTTCTTTTATCACAAGGCCAGCAAAGGCATACAGGAAGAAATGGAGGCTGGGAGAGGTTAAGCACCTAATCCAAGGTCACACACCTAGTAAGTGTTGGACGTGGGTTCCAGACAACCTGGAAAGTTATTGAAAAGGATCCCAAGGCTCATATAAAGCAATTCCGGCCTAAGGATCCAAGTTCTCCAACATACAATAAATGCTGGGCTGAAAGAACCCGGTCATGTCAGAGGACCTGGCCTCAAATACTTTGAGGCCGGACCTTGCCCCAGTCTGATGACTCAGTCCGTCTGCCCATTAGAATCATTAAAAACTCCTCAGGAAATTCAAACGTGTAGCCATCAAGGTGCTTACTCCTTTTTCTGCCGCTTTGCCTTCACCAAACTCCCACTCTAGCCGCTTCTTCCGCTGGTGGCTGCAAGACCGGTGGGAGGCGGGAGGAGTAAGGAGGAGAGAGGGCTGGAGGCTGCCTCAAAACCTCCCGACTGTGTCAATATCTAGGAAGTGGGAGGCGCGCTCGCGGGAACCAGTTTTTTCTTAGATTATCTCTGCCTGCACACACTCGAATTTGAATGCTTCAAACGAAACAATTCCATGCAAAATGCTTCAGTGCAGCTCCAGGACCATTTGAGTAAGAGGCTGTCTCCTTGGGCTTCCGGAGTCGCTGTGCATCAAATCTTGGGCAAGCCTTGGCCCACTCAGTCTCTTTGCCTGCCCATTCCCCTATCAAAGCACAAACCGACGCAACCAGAAAATAAACTTGGTGAGACATAATCCTGGAAAATAGGGTCCTAAAGATTTTTGCACAGTCCCAGATCGCTACTTTTTGGGGTTGGAGCAGCTATGTTACCAGATTCCTGGTAGCGACTGTTTTGGGGAGGCCTACGGCCCTATTCTATCCTTTTTTGGGCTCCGTTGGGAACCTAGGCGTTAGTCTCTAAAAATATAGTATTAATATATTAGTATAAATATAGTATAATATAGTTCGTTGAATGTCAGCCATCTGTCTAGGTTAGGGGCATTAAGTGGTTTAATTGGCACAAGAATCTAATAAAGACGCCATCAATCTACCCTAAATCTACGGATGACAAAATTGAGTACGAGATTAGAAGGTAGTCCCCAATCTCAAAATCAGCAAATAAAGTCTAGATTGTGTATTCTGAGCTACCATGTATTACTAACTCCGGGGGAATCAATTTTTCAGAGGCCCCTTTCAACGCTCTGGTAAGTTTCAGACGGTACTTCGAACGTTAACGTGAGCGGGAGAGATTAACTCCTTTACAGGTCTGCAGCCCGAAACGTGGCTTTCTAAAATGGTCTGGTCAGGAAATAAGACAGGGAGGTTACCATTATGCACCGAAAGTTTGTCTTCAAGAACATCCGAGTACTTTGCAAGGCAACCTTAAGGTTAGAGACCGCAGTATATCTCTGCAGTTAAACAGCATCTGGGCGTGACTGACCATAGGCGGGATCAGTCGACTGTCTTAAATTCGTATTCGTGAGAGTATCAAAGTACATATAAACATTAGATCATTAAGGGGTTTACCCTTTTTTGCAGAGGTAGACCCATTTCTAGCTCTCCCTGAACCTGTTCTTAAATAAAACCCGTGTTTCTTTCTTACTTATCTAGCTTAGAAAAGACAGGCTTACCTTCGCATCTTTTTTCTTTTAACCTAGAGTGATACTAGCTCTTTCACTGAAACGGTGGGGGCTCTGAAAAGAGCCTTTGGGTTTGAAAGCGTTTCCGGAACCTCAAGCGCCTGTCCAATCACTTGCCCTTGGCCTTGTGATGACTCTCGGTCTTCTTGGGCAACAGCACGGCCTGGATGTTGGGCAGGACGCCGCCCTGCGCGATGGTCACGCGGCCCAGCAGCTTGTTGAGCTCCTCGTCGTTGCGGATGGCCAGCTGCAGGTGGCGCGGGATGATGCGCGTCTTCTTGTTGTCGCGGGCCGCGTTGCCCGCCAGCTCCAGGATCTCGGCCGTCAGGTACTCCAGCACCGCCGCCAGGTACACCGGCGCGCCAGCCCCCACCCGCTCGGCATAGTTGCCCTTGCGGAGCAGGCGGTGCACTCGGCCCACGGGGAACTGAAGACCAGCGCGAGAAGAACGAGATTTCGCTTTAGCGCGCGCTTTACCTCCTTGCTTTCCTCGGCCAGACATCGCAAAACAGAAACACACCAAAAACACGAAACCACGTAGTTGCCAAGACAGACCAAGTAAAGAAGTAGGTAAAACACTGCTGCTTTTATAGGCATTTCCTGGGGAGTAAATGGAGTTGTCTGATTGGTTATAACGAGACTCAGGTAAGTAACCAATAGAAAAGCCTTATTTCCATACTTCATTTGCATAGTTCTGCCCATGGATGACAGCCTTGCTGTTTGTCTTCCAATTAACTAAGACGCACTCTGCATCCCTCATTAGCATAAAAGCCCTATAAGTAGCAGAAATCCGGTTCCTGCTTTCATTTTAGTTCTGCTGTTTTGAGGTTCTAAAATGCCTGAGCCAGCGAAGTCTGCCCCAGCCCCGAAGAAGGGCTCCAAGAAGGCGGTGACCAAGGCGCAGAAGAAGGACGGCAAGAAGCGCAAGCGCAGCCGCAAGGAGAGCTACTCCGTGTACGTGTACAAGGTGCTGAAGCAGGTCCACCCCGACACCGGCATCTCGTCCAAGGCCATGGGCATCATGAACTCGTTCGTCAACGACATCTTCGAGCGCATCGCGGGCGAGGCGTCGCGCCTGGCGCATTACAACAAGCGCTCGACCATCACGTCCAGGGAGATCCAGACGGCCGTGCGCCTGCTGCTGCCCGGGGAGCTGGCCAAGCACGCCGTGTCCGAGGGCACCAAGGCCGTCACCAAGTACACCAGCTCCAAGTAAACTTGTCAAGTAAGCGTCTTTACACCTAACCCCAAAGGCTCTTTTAAGAGCCACCCATATATCCACAAAGAGAGCTGTAATCAAACACGTGGCTATGCATGATGGCGTTGGCAAATTATTGTATCTTAACTAAAAAAAAAGACAGCAGTTCGTACCCTATTCTCATGTGATTAAAACAGGACAGACATAAAATTGTGAGCACTACGGATTGCAGCCTTTGACGGCTTGTACCAAATGTTATTCTTTTACTCTAATTTGGGCTCATCTCAATTGAAACCCACGCTCTTTTTGGAGTTCTAGTGCTCAGTCTGCTGTAGTTCGTCTTGTGTGATTTGAGTGTGGAAACTTAAAAACTTGCGTGGGAAGCCGATGGGTTGTAACATGCAGTCAGGATTGAAAAGCTCTGCTTTCTTTAGAAGGTGCCTGCTCAAAATTGCTAGTTAACTTGACAAGTCTCCACGAGGGGCAAAACTGAAAGCAAGTAGTAGCGCCGGGAAAAGAGGGAAGCCACTGAGCTAGGCATATCCAAAGTCTCCTTTAGGGAACTTTCCCTTACCAGACAACCACAGGCAGAATGTGGGCTGGGAAATTCCACCTTCCCTTAAGCATGTATGATCTTTGCTCCAGGCAAAGATTTTAAGGTGAAAAAGAAGCACTGTCTCCGTTTATTTTATCCAAGTCTAGAACACATTTTGAGCCCTAGGGATGAAGTTTGCTTTCTCCGTGAAAAGCATGGGAAAGTACAGGAAATAAAAATTAAAAAAAAAAAAAAAAGTACAGTTTCGGATAAAATGCTTTGTGATTTAGATTACAAAGTTATTTAACATAAGGGCCTTGTGATCTTAAATCTGCAATTTTCTTTGACACCTGGGAAGAATACTAAGGCGTATCTGGCACTAGACAGGCCTCCATTTGAACACAGCTCTGCAATCACTGGCTGCCTGACCGGCAAGAGTTACCTGAGAAATGGTGTAGCCCTGGACTAATTAAGGAGGAAGCGCACATGTAGGACACTGGCGGATGCTTGTCACACAAGCTCCTCAGCCAAACTCTTTATGTTTTCTTGAGTCCTTCAACTGAAATCGGGTTTTTTCTATGCCCCCCAGTGAGCCTGCTCAAGGACTGATGGTCTAATCCAGACTGACTGCTCCTAACTGCCAACTAATCAATTTACCCCAAAAATGTGCAAACGGATTCACTATTCCCAGGCTGACTACAGATTTTTTTCCTTCTTCCCTTTTTCTCTTATATAAATTCTGGCTTTGCCTTTGTTGGATGAAATAATTCTATTGCTTGTTCTCCCATGAATACAAGAGCAGGCTAATTATTAACTCCTTGACCATTTAAATATTTCTGAAGCTTCCACCACTAAGACATTGTTTACCTGAGTCCCACCATAGGAATCAATAGAAATGTGTGACCTGAAAATGTGCCTTGTCCCGCCCTGGGCACTTTGAGCTCTCTGCTTATCTTCCCTTGGCTCTTGCATGCTACAATTTGTTTTTGCCCAAGTTGGTTTCTTATTTTGGCTCTTGTTCTGATTATACTCTGTCAGTTGGGTGCACATGAGTGGTTTTATAGTCTGATCATTCAGTGATTAGTTGGTGGCAGAAGACAGGGAAACTGAAATCTGGTTCATTTGTTAATATTTTCTGGGCTGTTTGTGTTTGTCTGGGGATTCTGATATTCTCTGGCATCTGAGAACTCAAGATCAGGAAGGGGATGTTTTTCTTTCTGGCCTTTGATGGGATCCATTATGTTTGGTGTTACGTGTTTATATGCTGTGGGTTCCTGCACCTAAAGATCAGAGTCTCTTTCTTCCTTTCAAAACTTTTTTCGTGTTTACTCATTATGAGTCCAAATAGCTGTCAATGTCTACAAAAATAGCATTCCTGCTTCAAAGATAATACCAATATAGAATGACCACCTATAATAACTTTCAACTTTAATCAAGTGTTAGGCCTAACAGGAGACTTAGGCCAAGAAAGGAAACTGCATCTCCAACATGCCATGGCCTGTCTCTTGCTACGCTGAAGCCTCCAAAGCTTGTGATTCAATAATTCCAAATTATTGTCCCTTCAGTCTCTTTAAGTAAGATTAGAGAGGAGAGAGAAGAAACATGTCATTATAAATCTGACTGAGACAGAAAAAAAAAGAAGGCTTCCAATACCAGTATAAAACAAACATTTAATAGTTTCTAAACCTTAATGTGTTTATTGTGAGGGACATGGCACTGGAAACTAGAATTTCCCACCAAATTTAATAGGGTATCAGAGAATTTACTCATATTCTCAGCATTGGTGCTCCCTGAGGGATCTCTCATCTTAATTATTACATTTGTTTCTTAATTATCTTTCTTTCTTTAACTAATCAACATACTTAAATCTGTGGCTCTGTTTTCACCTACTTTAAATTTTGTTCCAGTTCCACAATTAGCTCCTCGAACTTGCACAACAATTGAGAATATTTTCTATTTTATGAACATAAATAATTTTAAGGAAATTGTCTACCTCAGCAGGAAATTAATAAATTATAATGTAAACTTAAATTTTTTTTTTTTTACAATTTTATTTATTTATTTTTTCCCCCAAAGCCCCAGTAGATAGTTTTATGGTCATAGCTGCACATCCTTCCAGTTGCTGTACGTGGGACGCGGCCACAGCATGGCCAGAGAAGCGGGGGGGTTGGTGCGCGCCCGGGAGTGAACCCGGGCTGCCAGTAGCGGAGCGCGCACACTTAACCAATAAGCCACAGGGCCGGCCCCTGTAAACTTAAATTTTAAATGGCTTATATAAAGACTAAAAGATATATCAATTTAAAATAAGAGAAACTCAAATCAAAATCAAAATTCTCCTAATGCTTCAAATGTGCTGCCTCTTTGGATTGTAACTCAGAGAAAAAAAGAAAGTTTAACCGAGTTTAATTATTGGTCTCTGTTAACAGGTTACAAGGTAAGAAACAAAAGAGAATTACTCTATTATTTTAAAGAACTTAAATATTTTAATTCATGGTATGTAATTTTACAGGAAATTAATCACATATCTCTAATCAAGATAACTTTTTGGACAAATTCACTGGTTTAATAATTTTGTTTTAAAAACTTTATGTCTTTTTCTTTCTGATTGTTATAGTGTAAAAATCATGTTAGCACAATATTCTAGTTTACATAATTCTAAAGTTTAGTTTCTAAAGTAAATTTTAAAAAAATTTTTAAAAGCCCTAATTAATTTGAACTTACTAAATTTCTTCCACTAGGTTTACTGGTTAGATGAGTAATATCAGTTTATGTAAAATCTTACAATTGTAAATTATACATTGAACGAAATTAAATCATAATAGATTGTTATTTTTAAAATGGAGTTAATTTTTCTAATGTTACAAATCATAAGGACTCGATATGTCAGCTTAAATACTGAATTCACAATCTATAGATAACTTTAGGAATTTAGATAAATATTAAATTGAGTAAATTAATGCATGATCTTTGGATATGTAGACAATTTCTAAACTGGAGGGTACAAAATATGCATCACTAAAAAAAATTTGATCTATGCAAGTGTCTTATTTTTGCACAGTTTATAATGACCCTAGATTAACAGGTTAGAGAACATATAGATGCCTTAGGGGAATGGAAATAGATATGCTTGGTTTTGCCACTTTAAATTTTTAAAAGGGATATGTAATATGTATGTATGAGCCCAGAGGACCAGGCAGGTTTTGGATGTTTCCTTATTTTCTTAAGCCTGTGAGGGAACACAATTGCCTGCTTTTTTTGAGGGTTGTCATTAACACAAACAGCTCGGACTCTACCATGTACAATAGCTACAGAGAAACACAAATATGCATACAAGATAATGGCTATATTTAGTCTATTTATTAGGAAGTTGTTACTGTTTGTTAATGTAGTAAATTCAATTTAATATGTATTGTTTTATTTATGCTGATAAAGTAAATATACTTTAGAGCTGAAGTTAAAGGCTTTGAAGTTAGCATTATATGAATTTATTATTGTATTTATCTATGGTTTGTTTATTTGTCTATATCTAAACACACATACATAAAAGTTTACTAGGATTGGTTAAAAAACAGACAAAAAACACTACAAGGAAGAGAAAAATTCAGAATTCGAATGGGAATTTTTGATATATTGTTGTGTCTTTGCCAAGCTTTAAAGCATTTTTGACGAAAGTCTTCACCTCAAAGAACTTGCTACTATCACTTTTTGTTGTGTTTTAAATGACACTCTAAAATAAAACTGTGACCATTTTCTTGTTTTTATATACTCCTGATTTATGCTCATATCTTTATGTAATAACCAGTTTTCTCTGACAACTTTACTTTTTACCTATCCTAAATTCAAGCTCTAAATCCAAAATAGTAAAACTGTTAAGATGTCTTTTACACCAAAAAACTATCTCAGGGTTTCCTTGATGGCCATTGGGTAACCAATGATTTATTCCCACACCTTAAAGAAAGGAGGGATGATAAAATAATTAGGTATATTTGGTATTTTTCAAATATCAGCTATAAAATCACTGTTTAGTCTGCTTTAGATAAACTCTTAAATATTGTTCCAATGTAAATCCAACTTCCCGACCTCCTTCTCTTTATAAAGGTGAATCCCACGACTTTCTAACGTATCTTCTCACACTAAACTTGATTTATTCTGGTTTGTCTGATGTTCCACCCTACTTACAATCTTGACATAATATTATTTGGAGATTAACTGTCTCTGAAGAATAATCCAAATGTACTTTTTACTGTTATATTCGAACATAATTATTCTATAATCAATAACTCAGTCTACTTAATAGCTCAGATACGAGAGTGTCCCTTTGTTCAAAGCTTAAGAGTTAACATACACACTTAGAGTAGATATGCCTGGGGATTGTTCATTACTTTCACTTGTATGCAAACAAAAGCGTTTTCTAACTTATTCAGACAGCTCAATCAACATAGGGGCAGGAGTAGGGGGAGGATAAGTACTGGTGACAAAGGAACAACTAAAGAAAATCTCAGTGGTTAAAATTAAAGGCAACGTTAAAGAAAATACCCCAACTGCAATGCAAAAGATAGCCCTTAATCACTTCATCACTGTCAATACTATAATCACAATTGTGTAGTCTGCTTTCTAAAATAGAAAAAAATAAAATCAAATACAACCACCCCATCAATAAAAATTGACTGTCTCAAATCTCTCATACTGCTTGTGTAGCCAACCATCTCCAGACTTTATAATCATGTAACAAAAAATAACTCCAACTACAATCACAAACTAGTTCAAATTTTGCAAAAATGTTGATTAGCCTAAAGACTTAGGTGATTGAATCTTGCCTTATCTATAATTAGTATAAATTGAAAAACTGTAAAGGTGGGGCAGTGCTTTAACCCACACCTCAAGAACCATAACGTTAACAAATCAATTTCATGTTACTGTTTCAAAATATATGATTTTTTTTCTACATCTGGGAATACTTTAATCAATACTTTTAAATGATAAAAGATGTGATCATAGGTCAAATACTTCTTAAAATCTATGTAAAAGTATTCTTCTTAGACAGATCACATCAGTCCATATCATCTCCTAAACTGCAGAGAAGATAATACAAGATAATTTAAAGTAAAACTACCAAAAAGAACTTAAATTTACTGTGCCAGAATTTTACTCCTAACCCTAATTATAATGATAATATGGTCTACACCTAAGGATTCCCAGAAATTCTCATCATTTGAAATTGTACCCCAAAATCCATGTGACTTGGTTTTTCTTTTCTTGTGAGTTTCACTTTGGGGCATTCTGATATTGTCAGATATTATCAATAACTAATGTTAGCTACACTATCATACATCCAACAAATGCAAGCTACTTTTCAAAAAAAGATGCCAACAGACATCCCTCTACATAGTATACAATTAAGGACTATATTAAAAGAGACTCCAAGAAATGTTAACTTTATAACAATGCTGGAAAGGGCCATTTTCAGGACTTTTAACTACAAATATTGCTTTGCAGCTTCAGACAAATGGATATTTGAGTCCCAGTGTAAAGACATTTAGAATCCCACCACTTGGATATACACCCTCATTGGAAACCCAATCCTGAGACTCATTAAAAGATCTCCAGAATTCTGGAGTAGGAAGCTTCCTCCTAAGATTCTCCACATCAAGATGAGATCTAGAATAGACAGCTTCTTCTTTCTTTTTCCTGTTCTATTACTGTTTTTTCCTTTTCTCCATTATTAGTCTTTCCAATGATTAGATTTCGGATCTGGTCTTCCCAAGTATTAAAAAAGGAAAAAAAAGTCCTCAGAGCCTGGCATACTAATTTTTACATGTTTTTAACAAGGACCTTTCCACTTTGACTAAAATTTCCTAAACAGAATGTGTGCAATATAATTTATCTCTGACTATGGCTCAAATTAGAGTTGAAACGATCAATTAGTAAAAATGACACTTGTTTAACCAAAGTCTATCAAACTGATCTTTGAGACCTATTCTTCTTATTAAGAAAAGTCAATTAAATACTTGGAGACAGGGCCGGCCCCATGGCTTAGCGGTTAAGTGCATGCGCTCTGCTACTGGCGGCTCGGGTTTGGATCCGGGCGCGTACCGACGCACCGCTCGTCTGGCCATGCTGAGGCTGTGTCCCACACGCAGCAACTAGAAGGATGTGCAACTATGACATACAACTGTCTACTGGGGCTTTGGGGAAAAAAAAAAAGGAGGAGGACTGGCAATAGATGTTAGCTCAGAGCTGGTCTTCCTCAGCAAAAAGAGGAGGATTAGCATGGATGTTAGCTCGGGGCTGATCTTCCTCACAAAAAAAAAAAAAAAATACTTGGAGACAATACAGATTTCAAATATCTCTTATTAGATTTGTGATTGCCCTTATAACTTTTTCCCCTCTTCTTCTGTCTAATATGAAGATGGCTAAATGTTACAGAGAAAATGTAAAAACCCACATAGTTAGACTCACTCTTTTATGAGACTCTTTTGACCAAATGGGGGAGTTGAGAAGCTCTTATGCTGGAAATTGTGAAGATAATGGCCCACCTAAGATGGAAGTGCTGATTGAAGTTCACTTGAAAATGTTATGTGAAGCCTGTCGCATGTGCTCCATAGCCAATCTTGACAGTTTCTAGAGAATGACTGTTTTCTTTGAAAGTCCTCCTTGGTCTATGCAAGAACATATTGTTTATATGGAGATCTTTTCTACTGAAAATAATGTACAAACATGATGTCTTGTTCCTAGACAATCTGAAGACTCTTTCTCCCCTCTTTCTGTTACATAAATTATCTTTTTTGACTTTGTTGGATGAAATCAATCTATTGCTTGACATACCTTGTACACAAGTACACAATGTGCTAATAATTAACCTTGTACACAAGTACACAATGTGCTAATAATTAACTAAATTTCTGAGTTACTGTTTGACAAACCTACCACTCTGAGCCTGTAGGGTGGTAATAATTACCTACTCATGAAGATGGGGTGAGGATTAAATAAAATAGCAAATATAAAATACTTGTCCCAGAAATGGTATCATGCCAGTAAAGTGGCTGCACAGCATTGCTCCATGATGAAAAAAGTGTTGCCTCTAGAGACAGAACTTCCAAGTTTGACTCCCAGCTTGCCACTTATTAGCTGTGAGACTTAGAGGCAAGTCATCTAATCTCTCTTTGCCTTAGTGTCCTTATCTGTATCTTGAGGATGATGGTAATATCACCTACCTTCTAGATGTTTGTGAAGATTAAAGATCTTTAATGCATGCAAAGTACTTTGAGGAGTGCCTGGCACATGGTAGGTGCTCAGTGTCTGCTGATGTTTGACAGATTTCATTTAAAACCTCCCTTATACCCCTAAAAGGACCTAAGGCAGCTTATCACTGAAGACCTTGGTAGAGGCTGGCCTTACAAAAATGATGAGAATTTCACAAGTGATTTGATGTAAAAAGAATGCCAACTGATTCCATTGTATTTACCTTGGGGAAACAGATTGGAAAAAAATGCATTTTTTTTCACACATACTTAACTAACTTTCTAGGCATATTCCTAAGGACATAAAGAATGATAGCTATCATTTATCTTGAATATTCCAGATTTGGAAGAGTGTGTAGATTCAGCACTATGCCAGGTAATACAAGCAGTTTTAAAATAAAAGGCATTAAAAATTAGCTGGCTTTTCCAAACTTTCACCCAGTGCAATCCTGGATGACTAAGCATAAAAATAAATTGGGGCAAATACACAGTTGCCTGTGACCTTTCCTGTAACACAGGCTAGGCTCTGACTAAATTCTCTGCACTCTGAATATCAGCTTGATATATCTTTAGGTACTACGGGTTCATTATAAATTAGGAAATAGAGAGTAAATCTGGAGAATGAGCAACTTTCTTGGTCTCCCACCTCAGTTCTGGGGCTGGGGGGGGTGGGCGGGAAGTGGGGCTTTTGTTGGCTCATGTAAAGACTTGCGTAGCCTTATCATCCAATAAACAATTTGCACAGTAATTAAGAGAAAGTGTTGGCTTCATCTTGCTATGGATATTCATGCCCTGGTATTAGATCCCCCAGCTGTAGGCTCAGAAGGGATGAAGGAGCGGAAATGATGGTGCTTGTCTGATTCTGTGAGGAGATATACCTCCCTAGAGGAGGCCATACTGGGGGTAAAACCTTGACCTCATCACTTACAGTCCTAAGCTTGTGTTCTGACCGTATCATATTCTCCAACAGTAAAAGAATTGGCTTCTAAAGCAATAAAGATAAAACTTGGTTCTCATTCTTTTCTCCCTCGTCTCCTCCCTTTCTCCCTTCCTTTATCTTCTTTTATTGGCCCCAACTTAGCTATAGGACAGAAAATAAAAATACTGAAGATTAAAAAGCACCCCTTTTTTGTTGAATTTGCTTAAACAATTAGGGTAATAGATGTTGGGACCTAGATTTAAAACACACACATTTGGGCTTTAACGCATTTAAATAAATATGTTCTTAAAATTTGAAAAAATAAATAAATAAAATTGTGTGTTTAAGAATGCTATATAATGATACACGTTCTGAGATCTTAAATGAAAGAAAACCTGCTAGTCTAAGAGAGGAAGAAAATTTCCTCTACCCTCTGGCTTCTTCTGGATGGTCTAAGAATTAAATTGATATGAGACAGATTAATAGGAGAAATTCAAATTTAATTAATTCCGTATGTACAGGAACCCCACATACATAAGAGAATCAGAGACCCCACATACACAAGAGGTTGAGAGACAGAAAGATAAAGTGAGGTCTATATGCCATCTTGAGCTAAGGAATGAGATAGGGGCCTGAGGCTTCAGAGGGGAGGAGGGTAATTCATGGGATGTTAAAAAGAGCAGATGTTCACTAATTAAAGGCTTGCTCTGCCATACAGATAGGTCATAAAAAGTTATTTCCAATAATAACTCTTATTATGGGCAAGGCCCTCAATTTAAATTCTTTAAGGGACAGGTAAAATTTTTTAGAGCACACAGGGTCTTGATTGCCTTTAGCTCAAAATATTTCACATGCTAAAGTGGCACGTCTTGCAGAGGTCTGTTATGAACCCCTTCACTAGCCTCAAGGGTAGGTCAAGGATGTGCAGCAGCCATCAGAGTAAGGGCTTTTTGAAGGGTTTGGAGAGTGCTCAGAGTTCTTGACTTTAAGCATCAGAGACTGAATCAGGTCCAGTTAATTCTACACACAAATAAGGCTGAGTGGATTCAAATTTTTTTTTTCCTATATTCTTCTTTTAAGATTTAATTTTTTAAGAGCAGTTTTAGGTTTACAACAAAACTGAGAGGGAGGTACAGAGATTTCCCGTATACCACCCCCCCTGCTACACACGCATAGCCACCCCCATGATCAACATCACTCACCAGAATAGTACATTTATTTATTTGCTAAGGATGAACCTATTTTGACACATCATAATCATCCAGAGACCATAGTTTACATTATGGTTCACTCTTGGTGTTGTACATACTATGGGTTTGGGCAAGTGTATAATGACATATATCCATCATTCTAGTATCATACAGAGTTTTTTCACTGCCCTAAAACGATCAGAAATTTTAATCAACTGGAAATGAAGAGAGGAGTCAATGGGACTTCAGTCTACTAGCATGTGAACTGGAGTGTCATGGATGGTCTGGAATGGGCTCAAAAGAGCTTTATCTTGCCTCTTGGATACTCCGAATACCTGAAACACACTTTGAGAGGATCTTCCCCTGCCCACTTTCTGCTTCTCCTCTCTCTCTCATGTTCTGCACTACAGCCAGATTTGCCCACACCCTGCTTTTCCTGGTTTCCTGCCTCCCAGATATGCTGGACCTCCATCTGTGAATTTTTTCCCTCCTTCCTGCCTGGCAAACTCCTACTCATCCTGCAGGCATCTGCTTGGCCATCACCTTCCCCAGGAGGTTTCTCTGACCACTCTCTACCAATTGTTCTGTGTAACGGTTGCACAGTTTGCCCTTAATTGTCATTACTTGTCTACTTGTCACCCCCCAATAGGCCCTGAACTCTGATTTGGTTACCACGGTATCTGTAGGGGCTATTACCGAGCCTGGTACACAGTACGCACACACAAATGATTGAATTAATCAATTCATTTATAAATTTTTTTGAATGCCTACTATGTACCAGGTACACATATGCATATATCAGTGAAGAAAATCATAAAATGCCTTCCCTCAGAGAGCTAGGAGTTTAGTAGAATAAGACAGGAAAACATAATAAGTAAGTAAAATAGCTGATCTGTTAGAAGGTGAGTGTCACAGAGAGGAAAAACAACAGAGCAGGATTAGGGAGATGAGGACTAAGGGGGTGGGGGAATTGTGATGATGAGTCAATGAATAAAATGCTGAGCTGAGCACGAGACCCTGATATCTGATGGGCTCAATGGAGTCAGCTTATGTGGTGAAACTTTGAGATGCTGGATGTTTGCTGGAGGATATTTATTAATCATTCGGAGACTAGATCTAGGATTAAGGAGACTAGATCTAGGATTAAGGCCTGGGCGTGATGGGCTAGTGGGAGTCTATGCTGGTGTGAATGGCAATGTTGAGTTTGCTTAATAGAAAAATCTCAGGTCAAAACAAGGTAAGTAATATTGTTCTATAAAACAGATCCCCAAAACATAGTGGCTAAACATTATAGAAGTTCATTACTCCATTATACAATGTCTTATCACAATAAGGGGATGGGGCTTGGCTCCACAGTCTTTCAGGGACAAAGTCTCCTTCCATCATGTGCCTCAGACATCCTTGGCTCTTAGAGATCTCTGCTGGAGCCTCAACACCAGGTCAGCAGATAGAAGAAGAAAGAAAAATGCCTCTGTGAGGGAGATTTTCATGGGCCAGGCCTGGAAGTGGCATACATCACTCCTGCCCACATTCTTTTGTCCAAAACTCAGTCTCAGTACCACCTACCTGCCAGGGAAGCACAGAAATGTAGACTGGCTGTGTGACCAGGCAGAAAAACAATGTCGATGGATGCAGAACAGGCAAATTCTCAGTCATCATGTCCAATTCTCTTTTGTCCTCCCCTCTGCTCCTTTCCCTTTTCCCTCTTCCTCTTACCCTTCTGTCCTTTTTAAGATGCCCCACAATGGCTTCTTGTTGGCCAGTGACCACAGCCAGCACAAAGGGAGTGAGGACAGAGTCTTGAGACGCTCTAAGCAGGGCTTTTCTTCCCTTTTTCCCCTCGCCCTGAAGGACCATCTTCTGGCTCTTGTTCCTCCAGCTGCTAAGGAGCCATCTTCGGTGATTATCTCCTTGGAAAAGGACAGTCAGTACCCTTTCAGAGTTTACATCGCAGCTGGGGAAGACAGACAGCAAACGATAGTTATTATAAGTAATTATAGAGACTATGAGAAAGGAATAAATGCTGTGGAACAGAAAAAGGGAGAGTAAGGAAAGGGGGTCAGGAGTAGCAGCAGATATAATTTTCATACTAAAATGCTTAATGTGACAACAGTAGCTAACATTGGTGTTAGTATGTGCCAAGCACTATTCTAAACACTTTACTATATTAATTCAATTCTCAAACAATAAAACATTAGCTGCAAAACACATATGAAGACCTTGGAGGGAGAACCAGTAAGGAAGAAGAGAAATCAAAGCCCTGTTGGTTATCCCTTTGAAGTGTTTTGAGTGTCTATCCCTCCTTCTCTACTGCCATCGTCACTGCCCTCATTCAGGGTGTGAGCTGTGCAGGTCGGTGTGAGTGTGAGCACACAGAGGGGGAGCTGCGGTTCCCTCCAGCACGGTCCTTGAATGTGGTGCCTTTACAACAGTGTGGAAGATAACATGTCGCATTTGCAATGGTTGCGACTACTACATTTGAAGCAACAGGGAGTCTGAAAAATGCAATATTGGAACATCAGAGTGGCACCTTGAGTCAGTAGAGATGGTCAATGGTTTGTGGACAAGACTGTGCCCCTCACCAGCTAAAGACAGAGGACTGCCTCCCCATTGCCCACCCTGCACTTCCACCAGGCTCTGCTTCCAGGCAGATCTTTCTTAAAACCTACATAAATGTAACTGTGACCACGCTTTTACAAATACATACAAAACATGTAGCAAAAGCCTCTGTCTTTGTAAAGTGAAGTCATGGCTTGGGTGTTAGATGTGTGAAGCATGGGTTATAATTACAAGTCCTCAGATTACACGAATGTTTAAACACTTGTCACAGAAACCCATATCTCCCTGCCACACTAATGTGTCAGCCCACAGGTATTAAAGGGGATTCCCATATAAACAAACCTGCCTTCATTTCCCTACACTGGATTTGGACACCTGAAGAGCATAAAATCAGGCTTGCCTTTGCTTACTTGTCAAGAGAAGGAGGAAAAAAACCTTCCATAACACCTCAAGAAACAGACTAAGCATTTATTTGGGTACATTTCCATTAGATATGTTTCATTTGACTTATTTTAAAGTGGGGGAATGACTTCATCAGCTAGCAGCCCAGAAGGATGAGCACTTGGGAGAAGGGAGGCTTCTGGGAACTGTTACAACTGCTCCACGTGGGAATAACAAGTTTGAACTCTTCAATCGGTCATCATGCAAGGGCCTTCCTCATCCCTCATAGGCAGTTCCACAAGGCTCACCCCCAAGCACCTCACCTTAGACAATCTCCACCACCTGGCCTTTGTCATCATGTCTCCTTTGTGAAAAGCCCTAACACCTTTTCCTCACCTGACAAATTCCTACTTACCCTTTGAGACTTAGCTCAAATGTAATTTACAGGACAATGACTAGATCATATTTATGCTTTACATAAGAGTATACATGGACTCAAATGCTAAAAGGTGTGGGTTTACTACACAGGACCACCATCCAACAGCTGTGTCAGCTGGGAAACTCAACCTCTCCTAGCTTTAATTTCCTCTATAAAGCAGGGAGAATGATAGTAGGTACCTCATAAGGTTGTTGCAAGATTAAATGCATTGGTGTCTATAAAGTGCTTAGAAGACTGCCTGGCACAGAACAAACCCCCAGTAAACCTTAGCCATTGCCATTATTATTATTGTTCTCAGAGTCATGTACAACATTAGGTATCTGATGAATTATAGAAGTGAATTAATCAATCACTCTTTTTACAGCAGGAGCAAACGGGCTATATACATGTCTATTCCCACCATTGGTCACTGCTGGACACTGTTGCATCTCACAACTAAACCAATGAAAATGAGTGACACTAGAAGATAAATAGAAGTATTTTTAATGATCATGGAAGGATCAATAAAAACCTGGCTAAAACATCTTTTATTCAGAGAATAAAAATATTAAATGTTCATTGTAGAAATATGTAAAGAGAGAAATATATAAAGAAGAAAATTAAAATAATTCCTAGCATCTCCTTTTTATATGTATATAAGATATGTGTATATATGAGTATGAATATATATGATATATCTATAAAAAATATATAACATATAAAGCAAATTTAGGTATCACACTATATATATACATATATATAAATTTCCCAGGTAATATGCTTAGAAACACAATTTTTATGGATGTATCATTACTTATGTAATTAGTCCTCTGTTGTTGGCTGAGATTGAGTTCCATTTTTATGCATTATAGAGCATATGGATAATACATCTTTGTACACAAATCTTTGTTTAAATATTTATTTCCTTAGGATAGACTTCTAGAAGTAGAAATACTAAATCGCAAGAAAAAAAACATTTTTTAAGGCTCTTAATA
This sequence comes from Ceratotherium simum simum, assembly GCF_057802395.1. Lineage (NCBI taxonomy): Eukaryota > Metazoa > Chordata > Mammalia > Perissodactyla > Rhinocerotidae > Ceratotherium > Ceratotherium simum. The sequence goes on along the minus strand of NC_141912.1, from coordinate 24,295,381 downwards.
TATATATTGCTAAATTTCCATACAGAAAAACCATGCCAATTTATGATCCCAACATAATACGAAAATTCCTGTTTTACAGCACTCATATTTACACTGAAAATTTTTTTAAAGCATTGTTAACCTGATAGGCCAAAAAAAAAATTCATTGAAATGTCATTTCCTTCATTATTAGTGAGGGTAATTTTTCCCCATGTTTTTATTAGCTGTGATCCCATAAGAAATAAACTGCCACAAAATGATGGACATGGCTGCAATTATTCCACGGGAAGACACCTTATAAAGAATAAGTAGGATCTTTGGTTAAGACAAAAAAACTAATATTTATCAGGTGCCTCCTCTGCCCAGGACCGTGCTGGAATAATAAACTTAGTTTGGCTGCATGTAACTGAAACTACTTTTACCTACATTGTCTCTTATAAGCCTCCTAACCACTCCATGGGAAAGAATTGCTAAGAACCCATCTGCTAAGGATTTAATTACGTCCCCCTAAAATTCATACATTGAAGCCCTAACCCCCAATGTGATTATATTTCGAGACAGGGCTTCTAGGAGGTAATTAAGGTTAAGAGGTCATACAAGTGGGGTCCTAATCCAATAGGATTGGTGGCCTTATATGAAGAGGAAGAGAGAGAGAGTGCTCTTCCAACTCATGCACCAAAGAAAGGCCATATGCGGACATAGCAAGAAGGCAGCTGTCTACAAGCTAGGAAAAGAGCTCTCACCAGACTCTGACCATCCTGGCACCCTAATGTTGGATTTCTAGCCTCCAGAGCTGTGAGGAAATAAATTTCTATAGTATTTTGTTCTGGTAGCCCGAGCGGACTAAGACTGTGTCATTGCTGTAACTTACAGACAAGGAAATTGAATAAGACTAGGAGAAATACAGTTAAACTTGTCCAAGGTCACAAAAATCAGAAACAGGCAAAGTGGGAAGCTAACCCAGTTCCCCTTATTCCAAGGCCAAGGCTCCTCCATTCCATATGCAGGCAGTAGCCTCAGAGAGTCAAGAGCTATGTGTCCCCAGAGCCAGCATTAAACTGACTTGTCACCAGGAGATAAATACCTAATCCTAAATAAATATGCTCTGACCACTCACTTATGAAAAACGTTGAACCTCGTGAAAAACTAAAATGCAAATTATGTACAAAATCATTTTACCTATCCAATTGAAAACGGTAAAAGCATAATGATATCCTTACAGTATTGGAGGGGTTTGTATGTGTGGTGAAAAAGGCTCTTATACTGGTCCTAGAGTAATGCCTGAGAGAGGTAAATAAACTGGAAGGATATACGTTGTAAATTATTTTTTTTTAAAAAAAGGAAAGATATGAGATAAAGGTGGAAATTAGATTGGCCATGTGTCCATCCATCCATTCAATGGGTATGCACAGATAAGCCCCTCCCACACACTAGGCAGTGTCACGATAGGATTCAGCAGTGGACATGGGAGACAAAAATCCCAGGCCTGTGAAGTCAGCATGCTCATGGAGAGGTACTGTCTACTGAATCAATATTCGTATTTTAGTTATGGATGCACTGGGAGACATTTCACAGAAACCCAGCTACAGTGGGTTAATCAGAAAGCGATCTGTTTTTCCCAGTTAGCAGGAAGGCTAGGCTGGTTTGTCAGAGGCTGTGAGGAGCTGCTCTGGCTACCCAAGTATACAGGTTCCTTCTATCATCCTTTGCTAATCATCCTTCAGGTAGCTTCCAACAGCATGGTCTTCTGCAGCACCTCTGGGTGTCAGATCTATGTTCCAGGTAGGAAGAAGGGGTAAGGGCAATGGGAAATAGACATGTGCCTTCTGCGTGTATCCTCTTATTATTGGGAAGTTTAAGAAAAAAGACTTTCTGCTTCTTTCTGATGATTCCATATTCTGGATTAAAGTGCAACAGAAAATTCACTCTAAGCTCTAATGCTTGTGTCTCCCTACTTTCAAAACTGACTAATTAGCAGGGGGCCAGCCCCATGGTTTAGCAGTTAAGTGCACACGCTCCGCTACTGGTGGCCCAGGTTTGGATCCCGGGCGCACACCGAGGCCCTGCTTGTCTGGCCATGCTAAGGTGGCATCCCACATACAGCAACTAGAAGGATGTGCAACTATGACATACACCTATCTACTGGGGCTTTGAGAAGAAAAAGGGAAAAAAAAGGAGGAGGATTGGCAATAGGTGTTAGCTCAGGGCCAGTCTTCCTCAGCAAAAAGAGGAGGATTAGCATGGATGTTAGCTCAGGGCTGATCTCCCTCACCAAAAAAAAAAAAAAAAAAAGACTGACTCATTAGCATCCATGGAGCTTGGGAAAATTATTTCAGTCACCTAGCAATGAGCTATTCATAGAAAGGTTTTGGACATAAGTCTACACTGTTAGCATTATACGTGTTAGTCACAAATTAAAAAACAGCATGATATGAGTATGTATATTTACTTACATATAAATAGCTGGTCAGAGAGGTTGGAATGTCAATAAGAACAGAAATAAGGTTACCTGAATGGCTCTTCCAGGGGGTTTCCAGCTATGCAAACAGCTTTTCTTCCAGGTCAGTCAATTCCAGTGCTTTCTAATTAGATGGTGGATAGTTCCTGTGTTTAGTTCCTCTGTCCTCTGAGAAGTTTTCCAGAACTCCTTCTGAAGATGTGCAGTTTATAAGGAACAGGCTGAACGAGTCATTCAGGTCCATCTGACTCAATAGAGAGGACATTTTCGCTGCCACCCTCTCTCAAAATGATTTCTCCACCTTGAAATCCTGGCAGATTATTGTCCTGGACACTGATTTGGGCATCTAACAATTGTTGTCATTGCATATGCTTAAATCTTACCTCCCAAATAAGTAAAATGGTAATTTCTTTAGTTTAGAGACCAAGTAATACTTATTTCTTAATTTAAAAAATATTATGTGCATGTCCCTCAGCCCTGGAACAGCCTCATGCCTGCATTTGATATTCATTAAATATTTGATGACTTTTAGAGACGACTTTCACAAAACATGGAATTATCCACATACCCTGTCTACAAAACAAACAAAATATTTACTCAACAGTTCAACAAGCAACCGATCAAAATAAAATAATTTGAAAATGAAGAAATCAATTGAAAATAGTGTCAACGTTAACTGTGAAATAAGGTCTGCAAAGATGGTTGAAAACCAATATAAAGTTCAAAAATAGTTATTGAAAAAGGACAAAACATATGAAAAGGGAATAACAGTTTTAAAAGATAGGTCTAAATCTTAGACATCAGGAAAATCAAAAAAGTGGATAGAGCAGGCTGGGAAGTGAGAGGCTGTCAATCTCACTGAAGATAGTGATCATCCATAGATGCCCTTATTTTAGTCACACACACACACACTTAGAGGGAAATATAGGATAAGCATTTTTAAAAACAGTCTAGAATGTTAAATTAATATTAAAAATGGACTGTACACTTTTCATATCACCAGAGAATGAATTTATGATTTATATGTTTAAAAGAAAACAACTCTTATTTTCTTTGTGATTGTTCCCATTGCTTTACTATTTACAAGTTAGAGATGCTAGCAAAAGTTTATCTACAGAAATGCTTACGGCAGTATTCTTCCAAAAATGAAAGCTCAGGAGGTTGAATTTCCTACAATAGAGAATTTTTTTTAAATAAAATTACAGTATTGCTACACACACACACACACACAAATGTCATAAAAAATGTAATTACAGGAACATCAGTCCTGACGTATTAAGTGAGAGGGAAAAAAAAAAGGTGACCCAACAGAGGTGAGATCTGTAGCTACCTAAAAGAGGCCGAAGAATGAGACAAGAGGAGCAGAGGCTTTTGAAGGCAGACTTCCTGGAATCAAATACCAGCCTTTCTGCTCACTAGCCCTAAGATCTTGGCAAGTTATGTGACTTTTCTGTGACTTAGTTTCTTCATCTGTGAAATGAGTTCCTATATTTTTTTCCTTTTTTTTTTTTTTTTGGTGAGCTAGACTGTCCCTGAGCTAACAGTTGTGCCAATCTTCCTCTATTTTGTATGTGGGACGCTGCCACAGCATGGCTTGATGAGTGGTGTGTAAGTCCGTGCTCAGGATTCGAACCAACTCCAGCCTGCTGAAGCCGAGCGTGCAAACTTAAGCACTACACCACTGGGCCGGCCGCCCACCTTTTTTTTTTTTTGAGAGGGGGAAACAACTTGAAACAATGACTGGCACAGAGTAAGCACTATATATATGTATGTGTGAGTTTTTATGGTATCTTTTAGATTTCTAATGCAAAATATGAATCATAGTTCTTTCTTTGGCTTTTAAATTGTGGAATCTAAGAATTTTTAAAAATTGTCTAGTTCTATGCTACTTTTAAAGCAACAGAATGATATGTTCTGTCAACCCAAAAATATAAGAGTCAATCCACTCCACAACTCGACACCTAAGTCATTGTCATTTGATGGCAGGAACTGTCAGGGATCACCAAGGGTCAGAGAAACCAAATACATGTTGAAGCATAGGGTCCTTGATAAGATGCACCTGTAATCTCCCTAAGGAGAAAGATTCTTCAAACTGAGTGTCACAGTGTATTAGTGGGCTGTGAAATCAATCTCATGGTCTGCAACCAGCATTTAAAAAAAATAAAATAGGCTAGATTAGACTATATCAGAATACAGGAACTTAAGGTAGTATTGTTTCCTGAATTTTTCTTTCAGGTGTGTGTGTATGGGACTGTGTCAGTGTGTATGCATGACACAGAGAGAGACAAAGGGACTTTTCTACCTCACTTTTGCAATCAGACGTTTGAAAGTCTTATTTGATTTCTACTTCAGAAATATTTCAAATGTTGACTCTCTGCTTTCTCACACTGTCTCCTTAAGTGAAGCCCTTGTCTTCCTTGTGAGACTATTGCAACAGACTACCGACCTCTGACATTGGGCCCTTCTCAGTAAGGACTGTTTATGTGAAAAATCTAAAGCAAAGACAACCACAACAACAACAAGACAACTACAACAACGATACACAAACTCTCTCCTTAAAAACCTCTGGTCGTCCCCAGCCTGCAGCATAACAACCAAATTTCTCATGCAGGCATTTGGGGATCTCCAAAGACGGTCCCTATGGAGTTTTCCTGTGCTGAACTCTGGGCTCTGGCCGCAGTAAACTGCTCCCTCAGCACCCTTCTGGAAAGCCTGGCCTTCATGAGCAAACTCGTATATCTGGACCTCTGACAAAGAGGAGTCCTAGGACAAAGCCAGAGAAGCATCCTGGATATTGTTCCAATAACTTTTCCCAAAGCTCTGCAGACACACCTGCGATACCAGTCCTGTTAGAGATCTGGGTCTGTGGTTCCACTGAGCTCTTCAGGCCAGGGATCCTGCCTCACATTTTATAGTAAATTGAGGGCAGGCACTGTATCTGTTTCTCTGTGTGTGTGTGTTTGGAAGTGGGTGGTGGCGGGGAGTGGGGGGTTGAATTAATGAAACCAGAAGCAAAACTCAATTGAGGACACCAGCCACTAGGGTGATCAGATTTTGGCCAAGTAGATATCATGTGTAAGATCCATGTTATTTACTCCATCCTTGAGGGTTTTCTATCAAGCTGCAGGGTCTGAGGAGTGGTTTTAGTCACAAGCAACGCAAATGCTTTAGAGATTATGATTTATTAGATTGCATATGCCCAAATAAGATCATACTCGGCAGTTTCTAGACAACTCTATAAGCATCTTCTAACTCTGCAGTGAGACATTTAAGAGATGTGTTACTTCCCTCATGTACATAGATAGTTTTCAATAAAAATCAGGGCGTGACTAATTGATTTTCTCCATTGATTGGAAGCCAACCATTTGGAAGAACACTCAGAAGAGATGAGTTAGGTCTCTTGCTAAAAACTGCTTTTAAATTTACAAGGAAAAGAGGAAATTTTGTTCTTCTCTTTGAATTTTGCTGAAAATTGAGGGCTTTATCAATTAGTCTTGGCATACAGGGTTGTTTTTCATTAAAAGGCGAAAAGGCATGAGAAATTTGAGTGTCCGTGGATCACTCGGCAGTGGTACCTGGGCGATTCTGCGCAGAGGATTTTTGTGGGATTCAACTTTTGGGGGTAAAACAAACACAATTGCTCCTCCCACAAGGGGCGGGGGCGGTGCCTGGGCGATGCACCAATCACAGCGCACCCTGCCCTATATAAGGCCCTGCGACTCTTCAGGCGTTTCACGCCGGTCGCTGCATGTTATTTCTTGTTGTGCGATGTGGCTATCTCTGAGACTGCGCCTGCAGCCTCAGTGAAACTTGTTGTGACTTCTATGGAGAAATCGTCAGTTAAGAAACGAGGAAAGAAGCCAAGTGGCTTGACTGTTGTAGGCCGCAAGGTTCCGGGTCTGTCTGTGTCAAAGTTAATCACTGACGCTCTGTTACTGTCTCAAGAGAGAGGGGGTATGTCGTTGGCTGCGCTCAAGAAGGCGCTGGCAGCCGCTGGCTACGACGTGGAAAAGAACAATAGTCGCATAAAATTAGGTCTGAAGAGTTTAGTGAGCAACGGCACTCGGGTACAGACCAGGGGTACTGGCGCCGCTGGCTCCTTCAAGCTCAGCAAAAAGGCTGTTCCTGCGCCCACTAAGGGCAGGGTCAAGAAGACCGCTTCTGCAAAGACCAGGGAGGTGGTTTTGTCCAGAGACTCCAAGTCTCCAAACAGGGCTACGACTGATAAGCGAGCCAGGAAACCAGGGACAGCAGCAGTTCAGAAACCTGCCAGGAGCAGTAGCAAGTCTAAAGGAGCCAAGAGCAAGCAACAACTCAAGAGTCCTGCAAAAAGCAGAACAGCGATGGGCAGGAGGTCAAAATCGACCCAGCGAAAAACAAACCGTAGGAAGGTGGTGTCTGAGAAGTAAGCTTCATGGAAAGCCAGTTTTCAAAGAACCTAAAGGCTCTTTTAAGAGCCACTTAAGTAGTCCTAAAATGCTGTGGCATTGGAAGGTTCTAGAAGTTTTCAAGACGACGAGGCCAACGTCATTGCCTGCTCATAAACCAGTAGTTTTGGTGAGGTGAAGTAGTCACAGAGACGTGGTAAAAGATCCCAGATAAGGATATCCAAGTAATACCAAATCCAAAAAACAGTATGTGCACTATACTTACAAAAAAGTTGCTTTGCAGTATAAACTTCTAAATACATTTCTGGTACTATGGTTTGTTGAGCAAAGTGGAGATCTGCTCTGACCAAATTTTTTTTTTTTCCTGGGAAGTGCTATGTGCTAGTTTATACCATCATATGTGGGTGCTGTCCTAACCAAGACTTAACTTGGTGTCCAGATTTTAGGAGTCAATATACAGAAATCAAGGTGTGAAAAAGGTGTTTGTGGGAAGTTTTTGAGTCATATTTTTCAACTGAAGTTTCCTTAGATTGTATTGTCAGGGAAGAGGGAGAATCCCCTTTCACCCCTTCTATTAAGGTTTTTCTGGTTGGTCAAATAAGACATTAGCAGGAGAAAATGATACCAAATTTAATAACATATACGTGGGAGAAACCAGACACACTGAGTTTCTCAACACAATAGCAGATTCTCCTCTTAAATGCCATCTTCAGCTAAAGATGGAGGAGGATGCTGGGGGTGGGTGGTGTTTTGGGATTTCAGAGGGGAAGATAATTTACATGGAGAGGGAAATGTAAATGTTTGTCAGACAATGCTTTGCAGGACCACCTATAGAGAACGTGGCCAGAGAAACAGGAATTATAGTGATCAAGAGTAGTAGATTTAAGTCTTTGTCTTCCACCCAATAAGAGTTTTCACAGATAAAGCCATCTCCCCCACCCCCCAGTCTTCCCACTACACAGAGAGATACCTTTACAAATGTAAATATTTGGTAAACAGAACTTTAAGAATGGGCTTAGTGAGGACCCTGCCAGTCTGTCTACACCCAGAGTTAAATTCCTTTAGGCAGTCTGGGGGAGGTCAGATGTGTGTCGGAGAAAATAATCAAGGTAAAGAGACATTTCAGAGTGGCCAATTTTGATCTCCCACAGTATGATCAACAGACAGAAACCAAGTATTTTCAGTTTACATTTGCAAGAATAGTGAAATATCACTTATTATTTACGAAGTACTATAGGTTCTAGACGTTATTTGATGTGTTAAAAAGCACATATAGGGCTGCCCCGCGGCTTAGCGGTTAAGTGCACTCGCTCCGATGCGGGCGACCCGGGGTTCGGATCCCGGGCCGCACCGACGCACCGCTTCTCCGGCCATGCTGAGGCTGCGTCCCACATACAGCAACTAGAAGGATGTGCAGCTATGACATACAACTATCTACTGGGGCTTTGGGGGAAATAAATAAAATTAAAAAAAAAAAAGGCACATATTGTCAAAACAATTGGAGTGATAATTATTTTAATACAACTAATTCTATATATTTTATTTATGAACATAGTGTATAGGCTTATGCAGATTGCACTCCACGGGCTGAAAAATGTTAACCCTAAAACCTTTATAGAGGAAATGTTGGAGGTTGCAGGGGTGTTAGGGTCTGAATTGAACTTTCCTAAATCACAAAAACTGCGTGTGTTAGGAAACTCTTAGGGTCTGAGTTAAAGCATCTTTCTTGTTTTAAAATCAGTTTATTTCAGTTTTCACTTTTGTGACATAGCATTCTTATTTAAAGATAATTGTAAATATTAAATTCATAACTGTTAATCTTACTTTGGGCCTTGGTATTTGGGGCAACTTTGAACAAAGCCCAACACATAAACTGTATGTGGTGTTCTTTGACATACAAGTTCAATAGATAACTCACTAGGACCTAGCCTTTTTGAACTCATTTGTATAGTAGTTGGGCCTCAAAAAAAATTAAATTGTGTCCTATAATGGAAAACCACTCAACATAAAGGTTTCAATTTCTACGGAATCAGCCTCAGCCCATGCCTTGCTTGGATATGGTGGCCTGTTGCAGGAATGAGCTGCACTTTCCCGACAAGGCAGTGAGCTCCTTGTCTGACCGCTGTGCCCAGCAGTAGATTGACGCCAGACTGTCATCACAGAGGAAAAGAATGAAGGACTGGCCTCATCCCGCCCAGCAGCTGGCCGGTCTCCCAGCGCTACTCGACTCCATCTAGAACCGGTTTGGCGACATGCACAGCCTTTGCTCAAGGCGCCTTGTAGCGCCAAGCATACATCAGGTTAAAAACCAAGTTAACCAACCAAAGCTTTTCCTCCAGTTCCAGGAACGGCGATTAAAGCCCTCAATTGTTTTGGCCAATAGGAAAATGGCCCTGGAATCCCACCCGCCCGCCGCAATTTAAGTGGTTTTTCGCACTACACCGAGTATCGTCCAATGAAAGCTTGTCCCCAGAGAGCCTTCATTTACATAGCCTTGTTGTGTAAGTTGGCTATGTGTGACCCTTTGTGCCATGGATGCCTCCAGTCATCCGGCTAAGTACAAAGGATCTTTGGGAATGCTTTGAAATACATAAAACGTTTGCATTTCTTTCACGGAATCACTTTTGTTGGCATCATTCAGTCGTGTTCAGTTATAACCCTCTGGATACTTGCACCCTGCGCTTTTTATGAGTTGAACACGTTAGTAAAATGCCCCCTGGTTATTTAACTGCATTATAAAATAGTAACGCACCAGCGATCTCATACATGCCGCCTTTCGATTTTACCTACTAAACTTTAACATTTCCGCTCAACAGCTCTTTGGGTGACTTCGTGGGCGGCCCTGAAAAGGGCCTTTTGGTTTTTAGTGCTGCAGTTACCGCACATCCTCTGTTCTCAACCGCCGAAGCCGTAGAGAGTGCGGCCCTGGCGCTTGAGCGCGTAGACCACGTCCATGGCAGTGACCGTCTTGCGCTTCGCGTGCTCGGTGTAAGTGACAGCGTCCCGGATCACATTCTCCAGAAACACCTTCAGCACCCCACGAGTTTCCTCATAGATGAGACCCGAAATACGCTTGACGCCCCCGCGGCGAGCCAGACGCCGGATGGCAGGCTTGGTGATTCCCTGGATATTGTCACGCAACACCTTTCGGTGGCGCTTGGCGCCTCCTTTTCCTAAGCCCTTCCCGCCCTTACCACGGCCAGACATGGTTGTTACCGCAATGACTTCTCAGACTTGACGCAGATCTTTAAATAGCACATTTGCGGACCTGATTGAAAACAACATGCTCTGGTGGAGTTTTTCCAAATTAGGTCAGCAAAGAGGTGGAGCTAGGTGAATAGTTATTAACATCTCAGTGTTTTGATTGGCCAATGAAACCTCGCTCTTTGGACTGGCTGAAAGGGGAGGTACAGATTTCATTCCGCTGAGAAGCTTTAGTCTTGTCATCCATTATTTTTTGCACGCGCATTTGTAAGTTGAGTGTATTCTTAGCAGCCCAAAGACGCTGAGTAAAGAGCTCCACTCCACGTTTCTTTTTATTTGCACTTAGCAACTAATCAATTAGATAATGGTTCCTTGGGGAATGTAGAAATAATATGTAAAGACGGGTGGATTTATAGGTCAAGGGACTTTCCCTCTCAGTTCTTTCAATGTGCCTATCTAATGGTACACATTTTGACGGCCTTCTCTGTACTGGACAAAATATAAGCCTGGCCATGAAGAAGCCCTGGCCATAAAAGTCCTGTGTTTGGAAAGACAAAAAGGTACATAAACAATTGCAAATTAAAACTTCTTCCTTTTCTTCTCTATCTCTATCCAGACATTTATTGGGTGACTCCTTTTTCTGCAAAAGTCTGAGAGAGTCGTAATCACTTGCCTCTGGACCCTCTTCCTGGCCTGCTGCGCCTGTCTGATCTGCCTGCAATCCCTAGCAAGCTCCCCTTCTCTCCTTTATTAATCCCTTTTCAACCTTCTCCAGTTGTAGAGACAGGAACATACGTTTTGTAGACTTGGGGATTATTTGTAGGGCAGGGGTAATACTTGATTAAGGTCATTACAAAGTCTATAGGGCCGGCCCATGAGAGGCCTTTAATGAGATTATTGGTGTTTTAAACAAGGCTAATCCCATGGAAAAAAAAAAGAATTGGATCTAAATGTGGTTTGAAACCAAAAATTTCTCCTTAGATGCCTGCTGCAGCTTTTGAAAATTTCTACACTTAAGAGTCACTCTAATTAAAAGGAAAAAAAAAAAGACACACCGTTCCCCATCCTGGTTAATAAATAAATGCCTATTGTGGATCCTTAGAATGAAACTATGGCCTGCGAGGGACCACATAGTATAACTTCAGACTTACTCAAGTCAAAAGAGAGAGGAGACCCGGGGAGGGAGAGAAAAGACCCAGACCAGAAGAGAAAAGCAAAGCTCTGAATGGCATATGGTTTGTAATACTTCTGAAGTAATTAAGTGGTTATATTCTTCTGCCCCCAAATGAGAGTTTTTAGGTTGCTGACTTTCACTATCCACTCCCCTCCACAAATATACTTCTTATAAGAGGAGAGTTAGCTAGGAAGAAATGTCAAGCAGTGCAGAGGAAAACAGAAAGGTGTGAGGTCATAGGTAAAACTGAAATCTCAACATGATTTTTAATTAATGAAAATAAATAAAATTAGAATGTATACAATATATTAATTTCATGCAAAAACACATAGTGTGAGCCACCCTTGATACACATCCCAGCACATCTTCATTTACACTAGAGGTCTAGATGAGTGTTCCCCAACTTTATTTTGCCTACTATATCATTAATAAAACCTCACTTTTATTTTTACATCTAATTTATTCCTTTTTTCTATTCCTTCCTCCTCATTTTCCCTTTTCTAAATTTTTTTCAATGACATCGAGTCAAAAATCATCAATGTTCGGGGCCGGCCGATGGTGCAAGCGGTTAAGCATGTGTGCTTCGCTTCGGCGGCCCAGGGTCCGCAGGTTCGGATCCTTGCCGCACACCGATGCACCGCTTGTCAAGCCATGCTGTGGCGGCGTCCCATATAAAGTAGAGGAAGATGGGCACGGATGTTAGCCCAGGGCTAATCTTCCTCAGTAAAAAGAAAGGAAGACTGGCATTGGGTGTTAGCTCAGGGCTGATCTTCCTCACAAAAAAAAAAATCATCAATGTCAGAACAGAAATATTAAAAAGGTATACACGTATAGATATATATGAAAAATGGATCCCTCCATCTGTAGTACTTGGTCATGTGGCTTGAGGGAGGGGTGGCTCACTCTGGAACCTGCATGGCTTCATATTCTTCCTTTTCACCTTTCTTTCACCCTCAGAGTGAACCTGGCTTCACAGAACCCCATTCATTCAACATGTGAGCTAGGCCCATCAGATAAAATCCCTGCAAATAAGTCATGGCTAATAGGTCACAGGAAACATTGGAACAAATAAAACTATGGTATGAAGCATAGGTCTTATAAAAATATGAAATGCCCAGAACCACCTCCACAGACTAACCCTATCAAAGTATCAGAATATACCATTCATATATAGAGGAGCAGTCATATACAGATATAGATGACATATAACTGTCACTTATAGACAGCTCCTCTAGCCACTGGCTGATTTGTATATATATTCAACAAACAATTCCAATACTTGACTAGGGTGGAGAACTGCCAGCATATATCATCGCTTTTAAGTGTAGAATTATACTTAGTGAAAAGAAATCCCAGGGTATGAATGCTTTTGAGCTATATTACAGTTGAGGAAATGCATAAGTTCAGTCTTACCCAACTTAGTCTGCCAGGCTTTATAGCATTACAGGAGTTATCTGCAGGCATTTGGGGACATCACTCCTGGTCTAGGACACACAGCTCCTCTAGCCACTGGCTGATTTATCTCACTCCCATCTAAGACTTCAATCTATTTCTCTTTTTCAGCCACCTAACCTTTACCCTGGTATGAGTATCCATTTTCTTATTCACTTCCCCTTAATCAAACTGTCATTCCCATTGTCATGTCTCTGGTTCCATAACATAAATTAAGTCTCTTCCTATTTTCCTTACTTCCTCTCCTTACTCTTCTAGGAAAACATTCCTGCTTTTTCTCTTCAGTCCAAACTCTTTTACTAAAAGTTTTTGTCCTTTGCACTTTCTAGGCCTGCTGTCGTTATGTGGGCTCTCTCCCATAAACATCCTTAATACATGTAACCTACTAAAGAAAAAGTCAACTGGACAGGGAATTTCTAACATTATCCTTTCTCATACATTTGTTTGTTTCAAAATGTTTATAAACATTTTTGCAATTAAGTGATTTTTCAAAATTCCCTTGAATACTTTCTCAATTACATACACAAAACACAATGAAAGTATTTTTCGTTTGTTTTGATGGTGAAACTATGAACCCAAACGTACACAAAGGAAAATCATTTTAACTGTTACATCCATATTTTAAACAGATGCTCTCTCGAACACATAAGCAAGCTCTTTTGGCAGTACTGAACTTGGTCATTGACTGTTTTATGAAAGTGCCATTGTGGTAACTCTGTTGAAGGGATAAAATCCAGGATATTTAACCAACTCATAAAATTAGGTTCACTGGCAAGACTTATACAGGAGTTTATACAAATATCAGTACTTAACCCCCAAAGAATGCACTGAAGGCCCCAAAATTCTCTTTTAGAATCTTTGGATAAAAAGCCAAAATTTGATTTTTAAAAAATTAATAAGAACAATAGTTTCTGCCCAAATCTGGTGAATAAAATGATTCACAGCTACTTCAAAGCTACCCATCTCAAAATTTCTCCCTGAATAATAAAGAGAATAAATAGAAACATGAATTCAATAGTTAGAAATTTGTGTATAAACAGGAAAAAAAAATCCTTAAATTGAAAAATACACCGAAAGAAAATGTTTCAAAATATTTATGAAAAAATTATGGGGATACGGCAAATTCTGAAATGTTAGAACAGGTTCTCTCCTCACTGTAGGAAACATCAGAGGAGCTGCCTGTAGGCAGCAGAATGGATACTTAAAGGAGTATCCTAAAAAGATGGTAACAATGCTACACCACGTGTTTTCTTGACTCAGAGATAGGTATTGTGTACTGGTTTTGAGCTTGACTCTGAGCCAGACTAGCTGGAATAAAAATCGAGCACAATCATTTTCTAGCTGTGTAAACGTCACCAAGTTAACTAACCTCTCTGTGTCTTGGTTTCCATATGGCAAAAGAAGGGTAACAGAATAACAATAGTTCCTACCTCACAGGATTCTTCAGAGAAATTAAATTAATATTTAGAACAGCGCCTGGCATCTAGTAAGTATTTAATAATTATTAGCTGAAAAAAATAGTTTTTAGAAAATATTCATGCCATGAAAGACCTACTGAAAATGCAAATTCATCCAGCCAACAAATAAAAGATATAGAAGCACCTGCTTAAAACCAACATATATATCTCTCACACACATATCTCTCACAAAAACACTTTAAAGAATTATTGAGAAACAGAATATGTGAGATACCAGAATGCATGCCATGCCGAGTAATAAATGCATACAGGATGTCAAGGCAACCCGGGCTTTCTAATAAAATTGTCACACAAAAGAATTTAAGATTGTATTAATATTCTACATGTTAATCACTGATTCAAAAAGGGAGAACAAAAAATGACGACCCAAGGTCTGCAGAAAAAAATCAAAATTACAAATACCTGTCCACACATGGGAAAATCTTTAATGTTTAAAGTCACGCATTTCTGAATTCTAGTCATTATTAAATTAGAATGTGGTTAGAAAAAAATAGTAGTATATAAGAAACTTCCAGCATTTTGGAGAAGGTGTTTTGTTTTTAAATGTTTGTGTGTGTGTACATGAACAATGCATCAAGTACACACAGCACTGTAAGACTATATTATTATAATATAACATGAGAATTTTTGTCTGTACCTCCCAGCAGGCCTTAACCGTTGCTGCACGTTGCCTCAGAGATGACCAGGTTCACTTGTTTTCCTTCTGTTCTGTTCCCAGTTCAGGTCGCTCAATCAGCCCTGTGATTTTGCGATTCAGACAGCTGGTGAATAGTTTGTTCTTTGCTTCTTCAAATTTTCGGGGGCTTTTCTCCACAGGTGGTCTCCAGTGACCCACTCCTTGTCTATCCCTTTCCCCTCATGAAAACCCCCAGCCCCAGCTGTCTCTCTAGTCACATGACCACTGTGACACTTTTGACTACGGCCACCAGATGTCTCTCTTCTCTTAATTACTACGCTTGGCAGGTGGTTTGGCCAGAGGTGAAGTTAAGATACAGAATTTAAAATGTAGGTCTCTGATTTTTCAAATGTAGTTGATCTTAAGAACTGATGAACAAGGCCAGAAAAATGAAGCTAAGAAACACTGAAAGAAAATGGAAATTTATAACTTCACTTATAAAAAACAAATTAGCAGGGGGCCGGCCCGGTGGCGCAAGCGGTTAAGTGTGCGCGCTCCGCTGCGGCGGCACGGGGTTTGCTGGTTCGGATCCCGGGCGCGCACTGACGCACTGCTTGGCAAGCCATGCTGTGGCGGCGTCCCATATAAAGTGGAGGAAGATGGGCACAGATGTTAGCCCAGGGCCGTCTTCCTCACCAAAAAAAGAGGAGGATTGGCGGATGTTAGCACAGGGCTGATCTTCTCACCAAAAAAAAAAACAAAAAAACAAAACAAATTAACAGGCCACAGTTGCTGATGATTAGTAAACGTGTAACTGTGAGGACTAGGTAGGGTGTTTCTAGAAATCTCAGCCTATGTGAAAAAAAACAATATAAAACAAACCATTGCCTAATTAACTGTAACATATCCTTACGGAGGTAGAAGAACAAGGGAAGCTTTTTGGCAGATCTGCTCTGAATATAGGATGATATTTAAAGAGAAAGAATTTATCAGTGTGCTTCTAGCATGGTTTGGAGGTAAAATGATCAATGTGTTACAACTTAGATGATAATGTCCCTAGAGTGAAGAAAAACAATTAATTCAGCTATCATAGTTTAATGAAAATATTCCATAAAACAAAACAAAAAAATTAGACGCAAAATGACATAATGATTAAGTCGATTAAGTATGGACATGAGATGGACAAATGTATCAGAAAAATCATGCAGTACACAACACAACTAATCGTGCATTTATTAAAATATATGTATTTGTTAATTTTCTATATTTTAATATAGAAATAATACTGAGAGGAAATACACAAATTGTTAATAGAGTTTATCACTGGTTAATGGAATAAATTTCAATTGAATTCATTTTCAACTTTTCTACAGTAAGCACAAATTACATGTATTTTTATCCACTTAACTTTTGTAACCAGAAAAAAAGAAAAGTTTAAAAAAATAGTTGAGATCTCTTTGCCCAAATTCAAGATGTACCAAACAAACTTTCGAATTGTATTTGGTCTCTTGAGGCATCTGCCCTCCAAAACACAATGTCTTGTACCAGTTACGCAGCCAGATGTATGGAGCAGCATAAAGTCAACACGTGCCATCTGGGTATGTAGATTAGTATTCTTTTGAATGTGATCAGATGAATTACTTTCCCCAAATCCACTAATTCCTGAATGACCTAGTTAGATTAATTTTTTTAAATGTGTACAGCTGGGGATGAGAGCCAGACTACCAGGGAACCCAGGAACATGCCTGGGGTACCCTCCAGGCCACTTGGTGGCTTCCGTTTTTCCATCTTTAATATGAGAAAGCTTGCTCCAATTCATTGAGGCAAATGCCACCAGGGTTCTGACTGCAGAGGCACTGGTGGAGGGAGGACGCTGTGAGGTCCAACACAGCCACTAACTGACACCACCAATCACAGTCCTGGCCTGAGGCCTAAGAGAGATGCCAGAGAGAGCAGGCTGGTGGTGGCAACAGAGGAGTAAGGGAGGCACATTCTGAGGTTCTTCCCACAGGATCTTTGAAAGGAAACATGGCTGAGATTGTTTTCTGCTGTTTTCTCTTCATTTGGGTCAAACTCACTGAGAATAAAGACAAAAGAAGAGACTTCTCCATAGCCATCTCCTTCCTTCTCCGTTTACTCCACGCATCTAAACCCTCTGAATGCGGTGGTGTGTGACACAGATCAAAGAGTCACACTAAGTTTGAAACCTGTCTCTATCCCTGGCAAGCTGAGAGATAGTCTATACTTCACTTTCTTCATCTAAAAAACAAAAACGAGGATAATAGTACAGAAGGTCACTGACTTGTGATGGTTCAAATTATGATTTTTTGATTTTACGATGGTGCAAAAGCAATATGCATTCAGTAGAAACCGTACTTCATCCTTTCCCAGGCTAGCGATGTGTGGTACGATCCTCTCTCCCGATGCTGTGAGCCGCAGCTCCCAGTCAGCCCCGCGATCACGAGGGTGAACAACCCATACACTTACAACCATTCTGCACCCATTCTGTTTTTCGCTTTCAGTACAGTATTCAATACATTACATGAGCTATTCAACACTTTATTATAGAATAGGCTTCGTGTTAGATAGTTATGCCCAACTATAAACTAATGTAAGTATTGTGAGCATGTTTAAGGTAAGCTAGGCTAAGCTACGATGTTGAGGAGGTTAGGTGTATTAAATGCATTTTTGACTTAGGATAATTTCAACTTAATGATGGGTTTATTGGGTTGTAAACCCATCATAAGTCAAGGAAGATCAGTACTTACATCAAAGAAGTATTGTGAGAATTAGGTGCTTAGAACTAAATCTGGCACCAAGTAAGTGCTTTTTTTAAATAAGTGTCAGCTACCTTATTATTATGATCATCATCCATATTATCGTTTTCATTATCAGAACAAGGAGAAAGGGTCAGCAGAGACCAAGTAGAAAATTACTGTGCTAATTCCAGTCTGGCATACCAGAGAGACATTGTAAATGCAGGCATCATTAATCTAAGGAAACTTATGTGACACCTTTGTGCAAATTAGAAAAAGACACCCTCCTCAGGACAATTCCCACTCGCTTTCTGGAAAACTATTATAAAACACACAAACACCCATGATCCCTTTTCTGAGAAAGGTGCATCCTTAGTTGTGTAGTGCACAGCCTTCACAGCTATACAACGCCCAGATCACCCTCTGATGGAAGAGACCACAGGTCTTGGTGACAGATGAGTTATTGGATAATAGAGAGAGAGAGGATTAAAAGGAAACTTGAGTGAGTCTAGGAAATGCCTGGATGTGTGTGCACAATTCTGGTAGGGGTATCAGAGTGTATGTCCCAAGGAGAAGGTTCATAGCTTTTCTCAGATGTAAAAAAAGTCCCCAAATTTAAGGAGCCCTATTCCAGAGATAGGAGATGAGATGATGTCGGTGTATGGAGTCTGAGATGATGCAGGAAATTAAAGCAGGCTCTAGATGCAGCTTGAGATCCATGAGAGCCAGTTCTGGAGGAGAGGTCACAGCTGGGGGTCCTTAGCATAACTTAACGTAGGAAACGCAAAAACTTAAATGGAGGGAACTTTTTGAGAGTGAACAGGGAAGGCTAAGAGCAGAGACCTCCTGGGACAGTTCCCATTTGTTAGGTTCAACTCTGTCCTGAAACACAAAGAATGCCGCAAGTGCACCCTCTCTGAGTCTCCAATTATGTGTCCTCCCCACAAGGAGTCTGCAGGCTGTGCGTCACTCACATTCACCTAAGACGTAGTCCCCCATGGCTCCTCCTGTAAAGACGAGAGATCCAGGAAAGAGGCATCACAGACCAGGCATCTTCTTGACTCTTCCCTGTCCCTTACCTCCCTCATCTACTCGTCTCAACCCTGATCACTCCCTTCCCAAGGAGCTACTAGATTTCAGGCACCATTATGTCTCACGTGGAATTGCTTGATAGCTTTCAAACCGATCTCCTTGCCTCCCATCTTACCTCCTAACAACTTCTCCATACCGCAGAGATTGTGTCCCTCCTTGAGTATTTAAATCCCTGCATTGACTCTCCAATGCTCGTATCAGACATCCCAAAAGCCTCCAGGGCTCTGCATGAGCTGGCTTCTCTCTGCCCCTCTTTTCCCCACACCACAGATGCTCAGGGGGGAGAAACGCAGAATTGGTGACTGACAAGTATGCAAAGTCAAGGACAAGGCACAATAACAATTTCTCACCTCCTAGTATGCCTCACCCTCTCCCACTTGCATGGTTGCTCCATCTGCGTAGACCTCCCCTCATCAACCCCACCTAAAGAAATCCTACTTCTTCAAGATCCAGAAGCCTTTGTTGATCCCCAGCTGAATGTGGTCATTCCTTCCTTTGACACTTCAAAGCATTTGCTTCATATCTGCTTAGGACCTTAGGGGGTCTTTTTTAACTGCATTCACTCGTGTTATGGGTTTCATTCCCTACTAGATTTGGGTTCTGAGAATGGCAACGGTGACTAATTCAACCTCAAAGCCCCTACACTACCTTAAATAGCACCTTACAAAATAAAAGTTGCTTTACAAATAAGTGCTCAAAAGATGTTTGTTGAATTAGAAGCTTTCATTCTGAGGAAAACCATTAATTCTTGCTCCCAGGGAGGTGCCAGTGCTCCCAAAGAAAAAGAGAGAAGAGAAGACTTCTCATGGATGCCAAATCCCCTCTGCCCTCCCTCTGCCCCACTTGCTGCAGGAGAATTAGTGTGTCCTGGGGGCAAAGGAACTAAGAGACTTCCTCCTTCTTCCTACTCACTTGAAGCTTGTCTTTTCCTTAAGATTCTGAACAAAATTCCAATGAAGAAGATGATGACACAAACAGCAATCCCACTGATGACTCCAGTGACGAGGGTGTTAGAAAGTGAGGGCTCTAAAAAACAAAAGCAAGTTAAGGCCCATGACCGCCGCCAGAGCCCAGAGCAGACCCTCCCCTCACTGCCATGCTGACCACTCTTGTTCCACCCACAACAGAGTTTCTCAGCCCCTGGCTCTCATCCATACCCCAGGTGGCAGTGAGTGGCTGATCCAGGCCTGGGTGCTCCACCTGGCAGGTATATCTCTGCTCTTCCCCAGGGGGCACGGCCAAAGCCTCCCAGCTCTGGTAGGTCCCGTCCCCGCTGGGCAGCACATCCTTAGACTCGGCGTCCTTGACATCCATTGGCTTCCTGTCCTTCAACCACCTCATGGTGATGTTCTGGGGGTAGAAGTTCAGAGCCTGACACCGTAGAGTGGTCACTGCAGAGGCCACATGATGAGTCACCTTCACCAAAGGAGGCACTGGACAGGAAGGAGGAAGGATCTGGAAAGAGGATCTTTCTACCCTTGCCAGGAAGACCAGAACTTTCACTTCCCTTCCTCTATGGGTTGGAGGAAGATGATACCCTGTTCAGACAAAGCAAGCTGCCAGAGAGACACCATTTTGTGTCCTAAAACAAGTTCCAAGATGTTCTAATGTGACATCACATGAAGACTAGTCAGTCTCATCAGCCTTTTCTCCTGTCTCATAAGTAAATATGCATACCTGTTGCCCACATCTTCTGTTTTTGTTAACATGTTATATTCAATCAGATGAAATTGCCCTTTATGTGGATCAAAAATCACTGAATATGTACTATCAGCAATTTTACCCGGTTCAACCCAATAATTATTCTTGTAAGATAGCCAGGCTTCAGTGACTATTGCTGTGTTCTTTGAAAGTAACCTTTAATCTCCAAAGGATTCTGCTACTCTGATCTTGCCTTACTTGGTACTTTCTTGCCTTACTTGGTAATTTCTTGCCTTGGTATTCATGTGAGAATTGACACCTCTGAATTTCTGAAATGTATAAGTAGACACAGAGTTCTTGGTTAAACCAAGAGAAGATCACAGACACTTCTTCTTTGGCCATATGTGTGGGGAAAAAAAATTAAAACCATGACTCATGGCTGTGTCATACATCTCAATGACAAGGTGGAGACCTCAGAGCTGGAGCCCCCAGGGTGAAAACCTCAGACCTCAGTTCCTTCCCAGAGAGTCACACAACTTTGGCCACCTCTGAAATTCCAGCCAGAATCCCGTACCCCCCATTACCCACCACTCCATCATAGAGTGTGGGGGCAGAAGGGTGCTCCCACCATACCTTGCTGGTCCAGAACCCCTCTCCCCAGCTCCAGCAACCACTGCAGCTGCTCAGGGCAGTCCCTCTCGAGATAGGCTCTGTTCTGCTTGGCCCGAATCTTGTTCACTTCCCACTCCAGCTTGGTGGTCAGGGCCCTGGACTCTGCTGCTCTCCAATCCAGTGTCTCAGGGCAGAATTCAAGATGGTCCTGCCCATCGTACCCGTACTTCCAGAAACCCCTGGTACTGTTGTCCTCTTGCACCTCACAGCCCAGGATCACCTGCAGGGTGTGGGACTCTGGCAACATCCCCAGCTTCATTACTGAAACCAAAGGAGTAGATCCCTGTCTCCACCATCCCAGGGACCGAATGACCTCAGACTCCTTCCCTCCTCTCTGACCCCCAGGACCTCAAACTCCCAGCTCTCTCCCTCAAGATGCATCCCTGAGGTAGGGAAACACTCCACCCAACCCAGGAAAGGGAGGCACTCTCGCCACGTACCCTTGCTGTGGTTGTGGTTGTCCATGATGGTCCAGAAGTCGACGATGAACATGTGATCCCACCCTTTCAGGCTCTGACTCAGCTGCAGCCACAGCTGGCTGTGGGCCTCACCCAAGACCCACTGGGCACGGGACTCTGCACGGCGACTCTCGTGATTGTAGGCCACGAAAAGCTCGTCATCCACATAGCCCAAGGCTTCAAACAGGGGCAGGCCGTGGTCCCGCTCTGAGGCGCCCATGAAGAGGTAGCGCAGAGAGTGTGACCCTGGGGAGAGGGCAACAGGCCTTCTCCGTGGGCCGCAGGGGGGATTGGGAGGCAGAGGCTCCACATACCTTCTGAATCAACTGAGACTACCAGCTGTGTCTGGGCCCACCCCATGAAGATGGGATGCAGTGCCTGCCTTCCTTCCCTATGAGCCTCCTGTCTGCTCTCTCCTTGTGCCCCTCCCTCTGCCATGTGTGGCTGCCACCCCCTCACTGTCTCCAGCCTCACGATTAGGGCAGTCTCGCCTGGAGCCAATAGACTCTAGAAAATCCCAAGGTGTTTCTAGCTACGGCCATTGCGCTCAGGAGTTTGTGCAAAGTGCTAATTCGATCCAAGTCCAGAGGAATTTGCTGTAGGGTTTTTTCACTACTTCCATCTGTAAACCCTTTCCTGTGTAAATGCTTGCTGTTAAATGCTGAAAGATCTGCTGATAAATAGAAAAAAATCTGCTGATAAATGGCAGCTCTTCAGCATCAAACCAGTTTCACAGCAAATACAGAAGACACTCAAACAAGCCAAAAATGACAAGACCTCTAGGGAAATGAGAGTTTCCCTACACCTTCCCTCAATTACAAAATGAGGGAGTTCAGTGATGTATCCCCAGTGCCTAGAACAGGGTCTGGCACAGTAGGTGCCTAATACATACTTGCTGGATGAATAAATGACAACAACTCCTAGGTTTTTATCTCTGGCCCTGAACTCTAGACTGTTACACCCAACTGCCTACATGACACCACCAGTTGTATGACTGATTGGAATCTCAAACTCAACAAGGCCAGACTAGGTTCTTGATTTCCCCCAAATGCTCTTTCTTTTGCCTTCACCATCTCACAAATGGCATCACCTATCCCCCTGTTGCTCAGGCCAATAAAATAAAAATAAAATAAAATAGTTAAGTAATAGAGTCACTTTTGACTCTTCTCTTTCTCTCACACAATACGTAGATCCTTCAGCCACTTCCTTCCAAATCTATCCAAAATACAACGGTTTCTCACCACCACCTCTGCTCCAACCAGGCCCAATGCATCATCTCTTGCCTGGATTAGTGCAACAGCTTCCTGGCTGCTCTCCCTGCTTTAATTGTTGCTCCCTTCATTCTGATTCCACAGAGCAGCCAGAGCAACCTTTAAAGCTATGACAGATCATATCTCTTGCCTGGAATTCACATCTCAGCCTTTGAGGCCCTAGGAGACCTTGCCTCTGACTCCTTTACTGAGCCCACCACCAATTCTTGACCCCTCGTCCCTGCACTCGTGCTACACGGCATCCTAGCTCTTCCTTCAACCCAGTGGTTCTTAACTGGGAAATTTCGTCTCTCAGCGGACATCTGGCAATATCTGGAGACATTTTTGGTTGTCATACTGGGGGAGTGTTACTAGCATCCAGAGAGTAAAGGACAAAGATGCTGCTAAACATCCTGCAGTGCACATGACAGTCCCCACAACAACAAAAAAATCAGTAGTGGTGAGGTTGCAAACCCTGCTTCAACCCAACTTGCCAGGCACACCCAGTTTGCCAGGAAGTGCTGCTCCCAATTAGCATCACTCTTGTTTCCTTCAGGTCACTGCTCGACCACCAGCCTGAGAAAGGGGCCTGCCCTGGCTCCCTGCTTCTCGTGTCTTCACAGCACCCGTTGTAGTGATGTTCTACAACCTTTTGTTCGTTTGTTTATTGTCACCCCTTCACTTGAATGCAAAATAGAGAGCAGGGACTTGGCTCCCTACTACCTCCCCTGGGTCTAGAACAATGCAACACACGTTTGGCACCGTTGGTACACTTGTGAACAATGAATCTTTCTGTTCAACATCAAATGTTATGATTCAACCTCTGATGCATTGTGATGTTGGAGAATCGCAGCTACGAAGTGGAGACATGGGGTTTGCCTCACAAGCACAGAGTAACACCAAATAAAGTTACCAGTGAGCAAGTCATGCCTTATTCTTGTCATCTATAAAATGTGGATACAGATGCTAGCTACCCTCAAAGTGTTGTCCTGAGGCTATGTGATCACTACAAAGCGCTGAGCCAGACAACATCGAGGGCAAACTCAGTCCGTTAAGATTAGAGGCAGTGGTAGTACTTCATTTAACATCAGAAAACCGGATTGCCTAAATTCTTTGTAACCTGGGGAGTTCTTTAACCTGAGCGCCAGTTAACCACTAGTAAAATCAACATATTAATAGCGCCTATCTCTCAAATGCATAGCAGAGTCAAATAAGATCACAGACCTGAAAATGATTTAAAACTGAGGTCATCACTTAAATGTTAGTTATCACCACTTTGGCATCCTTTAGTAAAGCCCTGTTAATTACACAGTACTATTAACACTGCAAATCAACAATCCCCGGCGGAAACGAGAGCTGTTACGGTCAGTTCAAAAGTTCAAAAATAACAGATAATGTTACTTTTCCAGGCAAAAGAACAATCGCCGAGAGTCCGTGAGGCCCAGGGCAGATATCTCTCAGGACCCTCCCACCCCCAGGGGCCTCCACTCCAGGTCTCACCAAAAGAGGTGGGGCTAGGGTAGAATTCAGGTCCCCAACCCCACTCCTACAGCCCCGAATCCCCAGCACGAGCAGTTCTGGAATGGAAGCCCCGCTGGGATCCGGCCGCGGGTTCACTCAGCCAAATGCCTCCCAGCCCTTCGCGGCGCCCTGGGGTGGACACACCGAGGGGACGCTCCGGCCAAGGTCGCCTTTGGTGAGAAGAACTTCCTGTTTGGGGATGACCAGGGATAAAACCACAAAATCACAGGAGAAACAAGAAAACCAAGATCTGAGTCCAAGGTCCCCAAGCCTAGCTCGGCCTCAGTGAGAAACGAAGATTTATATTTAAAAGAGTCACGATCGGGGGAGAGGAAGTAGGTGGTTCCGAGTGCTCCTCTGAGGAGCAGGGACAGGGGGGCGGGAGGGAACAGGGTTCTGCGGCGAGAGGCCCCATAACCGCATGTGCATCCCAGTGCCCGGAGACACCCCCGGGAAAGTTGGGGGAGGGGACTGCGCACGGGGCTGAGAAGTTCCTGCGAACTTAGCAAACTCCCAAGCGCTAGGAAAAGCTGGTTTCGATTTTCCCTGCCCCGCCGCGCCCCTGTCTTGCCCGCAGCCCCCAGACTCACGCGGTGGTCGCCCCTGCGCGGCCACGGTCCGCAGGAGGATCAGGAAGAAGAGCGCGGGTCGGGCTCGCGGGCCCATTTCCCCGGCTCGGACCGCGGGTGCTGGCCCGTGTCAGCTGCTTCGGTGGGGCGGGGAAATAGGAGTGACCCAAGAAGTCACCCTGCAGCCATTGCCGAGGCTCGGGGAAATCTCAGAAAAAACTTCCTGGCCAGTGGGATCCTTTTCCGGGCCACTGGTGAAAAGAAATGGGTCTCCTGAACTTGGACTCTTTCTCCTGCTGCCCAGAGTACCTGCTTGTGAAACACACAGTGGCCCAGCTGTCCCTCAAATTTTTAAATCCATAGAGGATGTTGCTGATTGGCGAAAGTATATTTAACGATTTTCTGATCTAAATATTCAATATTTAAATATTGAATAATTTAAAACTTCAATAATACATTTTCAAAACTTTTAAGTTCAACCCGCCAGTCTTGTTACTCGATTTAGAAATATGATTTTTGCGTATAAATTTCATCTGTCTTTGATTACAATTAGTTAAATCATAAAATTAACAAATTAGATCCCACTGAAATATCTTTCACAATGTACATAATTGAATTAAATTTCACGAACTTTACAGCCCATTAGAATCAATAATAATGGAGCACCATTAAACCTGCGGATGCCCTGCTCTTGCTCTCAGACACTGATTTAATTAGTGTAGGGTGCCAATTGGGCACTGGGATTTTAAAAGCCCCCTCCCCCTCACACACACACACAAGCACACACGTATACGTAACAAAGTTTGGGAACTACTGCCTTAAACATTTCAAACAATATTAACAAATTTAATACATCTTATTTTCCTAAAACCTTTAAATACCTAATAAATCCAATAAGCGTTGCCCTTTTAAGCATATATGCAAATATTGGCCATCTAAGAAAAAAAAATCAAACTTGGAAATTAGAGCCTCTCAGTGGGCTGTAGGGGGATATGAAACAAGATTAGGAAAATGTTGAATATTGGTGATGAGTACATGGGGGTTGATTGTACTATTCCTTTTTTTTCTTGGTAACATCTTTATTATTGAGATATAATTCGCTTACCACACAATTCATGTATATAAAGTGTAAAATTCAGTGGGTTTTAGTATAGTCACAAAGGTGTGCAACCATTACTACAATCAATTTTAGAACATTTTTCATCCTTTCCACAAAGAAACCTTGTACCTTTTAGTCATCACCTCCAAATCCCTCCATCCTCCCTACCCCCAGCCCTAGCCAATCACTAATCTACTTCCTATCTCTATAGATTTGCCTATTCTGAACATTTCATATACATGGAATCATACAATATGTGGTCTTTTGTGACTGGCTTCCTTCATTTAGCATAATGTTTTCATGTATCTCTTTCATGAACAAACAATTGTAAAGATATACCATATTTTATTTATCTGTTCATCAATTGATGGATATTTGGATTGTTTCCACTTTTGGTAGGAATAATGCTGCTCTGAACATTTACATACAAGTTTTTGTGTGGACTTATGTTTTCATTCTTCTTGGGTTTATATCTAGGAGTGGAATTGCTGGATCATATGGGAACTCTATGTTTAACCTTTTGAGGAACTGCCATATCATTTTCCAAAGTGGCTGCGTGATTTTACCCTCCCATCAGCAGTGTATGAGAGTTCCAATTTTTCTTCATTTTTACCAACACTTCTTATTGTCCATCTTTATAATTCTAGCCACCCTAGTGAGTGAGAAGTGGTACCTCATGGTGGTTTGGATTTGCATTTTCCTGATGACTAATGATGTTGAACATCTTTTTACCTGCTTATTGGCCATCTATAAATCTTCTTTGGAGAAATGTCTATCCTTTTGCCCACTTTTATTTTCCTTTATTTTTCTTCTTTTTTTTCTTTTTTTTTTTTTTTTGGTGAGTGTGTGTGTGAGGAAGATCAGCCCTGAGCTAACATCCATTACCAATCCTCCTCTTTTTGCTAGGAAAACTGGCCCTGGGCTAACATCCATGCCCGTCTTCCTCTACCTTATATGGGATGCCACCACAGCATGGTTTGACAAGTGGTGCATCGGTCCGCGCCCAGGATCCAAACCTGCAAACCCCGGGCCACTGAAGCGGAGCATGCGATGTTAACCACTACGCCACCAGGCCTGCCCACCTTTTGCCTACTCTTAAATTTGGGTTATTTGCCTTTTATTATTGAGTTGTAAGTGCCCTTTAAATATTCTAGATATAAGTCCCATATCAGATATACAATTTAGAGACATTCTCTCCAATTCAGTGTGTTGTCTTTTTACTTTCTTGATGGTGTGCTTTGAAGCACAGACATTGCTAATTTTGATGAAGTCCAATTTATCTATTTTTTTCTTTAGTTGCTTGTGCTTTTGGTATCATATCTAAAAGACCATTGCCAAATCCAAGGTCTCAAAGATTTGCACCTATGTTTTCTTCTAAGAGTTTATAATTTTAGTTCTTACATTTATGTCTTCGATCCATTTAGAGTTAATTTTTAGATGTGCTATGAGGTAGAGGTCCCACTTTATTCTTTTTCATGTGTGTAAAGGTAAAAACTCAGCTTTTTCCTTCTTACGTATAAGAAAAAGCCAGTTCTTCCCTACTGTGCTTTTTATCCTGTGTGTCTCCTTTCCTACTCACACAAAACCCTTCACTTCTGACACTTCTGGTCACCAGATTTGTGGAGGGTTTTCCCCACAACAAGAAGCAAATTTCCAACACCAGCAGGGTGTCCTACAATTTAACTGAATTCTGGCACTATCTACCTGAGGATAGTGTCAGATCCCACAGGTAAGGGCTAAGTCCCACAAGACTGCCCCACCAACCCACACTTCAGCTGCCAGTCTCAAGCCCAGGTTGTCACCTGTGCTTCTGACCAACCAGCTACAGATTAATTTGCTAGAATGTCTCACAGAACTCAGAGAAACACTTATATTTGCCAGTTTATTAAAGGATACAGATGAAGAGATACATAGAGTGAGGTCTGGGAGGGTCCCGAGCAAGTGCAGGAGCTTCTGTCCCTGAGCAGTTGGGGCGCATCACTCTCCAGGTGTGGATGCGTTTGCCAACCTTGAAGCTCCCTGAAACCCATGCTATTGGGATTTTATGGAGGCTTCCTTATGTAGGCATGATCAATTACTAACTCAATTTCCAGCCCCTCTCCCCTCTCTGGAGAAATGGTGGGAGACTGAAAATTCCAAGCTTCTAATCATAGTTGAGTGATTCTGGTGACCAGCCCCCATCCAGGAGCCAACCAAGAGCCCACCCAGAGTCACCTCATTAGAACAAAAGACACTTCCCTCACCAGGAAATTACAAGGGTTTCAGGAGCCCTGTGTCAGGAACTAGGGGCAGAACCAATATATATTTTCTCAGTTGTCCCAACACCATTTGTTGAAAAGACTGTTCTTTCTTTACTGAATTGTTTTGTCACCTTTGTCAAAAATCAATTGACTGTAAATGTGAAGATTTATTTCTGGACTCTCAATTCTATTCCACTGATCTATATTCCTGAAAGTGCTTATATCAAAATTAAGGATTCCTGTTCAGTGAAGGATACCATGGATAAAGTTAATACAGTAGACAGCTGACAGAATGGCAGAAAATTATATGCAATATCTAAAACAGACAAAATGATTAGTAATTAGAATATACAAGGAACTCCTATAAATCAAGAAGAACAAGACAGAAGCTCCAAACTGAAAATGGGTGAAAAAAATGAATAAGAAATTTGTATGGAGGAAAACCCAAAGCACTTGGTAATAAAGGTAATGCAAAGTGATGTATCATTTTGCATCTCTTAGATCATTAGCAAATTAGAAAGCTGAATGCTGCCCAGTGTTGTGTGCATGTGGGGACACAGGAATCCTCATGTGCCGCTGACAGGAGTGCAGACTGGGGCTTCAACTCCACTCCTGGGCAGGTTTTCTAAAGAATTTCTCAAACATGTCCCATGTTTGTGGGTGACCAGAAAGTGCAGGCAGACAGGGTATCCTTCGCTGAGAGAGCAGAGAGGTGAAATGGAGCAACTGCGTGATACGGTATTGGAAGAATCCACAAGAAGTTATTTTAGTAAATTAAAAATGCATGCATAGAAAACAAGGACATTTTCCTTCTGAAAGACATTTTCAACCAAAAATATCCATTTAACTCATTTTAAAGGAAGTCTGCAAGGGTGGAACAGGAATGGGATATGGGGAAAGAAAGGAATACGTAAGTGGATTAAAGAAACATACACACACACGTACACTCCTCTGTGCATGCTGTTGCTGGCAGAAATAGGTGGGCCTGGAAGATGAAAGGTCTTCTACACCCCACCTGCTGGACACAGCAAATGGCCAGGGATGAGCTCTCACTCCATGAAGGGAGACTGGAGACAAAAGGTGCTAACTGGTCTGGGGCTTCAGCAGCTGACTGCAGAACAGATTGAGAGTAAGCCCCGCTACCCTTCTTCTCATCTTCCTTATCAGATTAGAACAGTTTTTTTCAAAGAACTCCATTTCAGCCATGGCGAGAATGTCTGCTAAAATGAGCACCCAAGCAGTGGTGTTCATGGTGTCAGACGAAGACTGAAAGGAGATGCGAAATTTGGGGTTCAACAGGACTGAATGTCTGACTTCTTTCCCCACCTCACCAGGATGTGAGATTCTGGGTCCTTTGTCCCAACCCTTTGTTCAGGTGAATATGCCAGACCCACCCAGAGCTACCAACCCCGACAGCCTGGATCCATACTCCACATGCTGATGACAGTCCCATTCATGCCTCTGTCCTCAGCATGGCAGGAGTATATGGCTTCCTCTCCCCCAGAGACGATCACATTCACCCAGCATTAACAGGTTCCATTCCTGCTGGGCCAGCACCCTCTGTGGTCTGAGTCCAGGCTTTCCTGGCCCCTTAGCAAGCTTAGCATGATAGCACAGTGGAAGAAACGGGGGACTTGGCACCAAAACACTGTTTCCCACCAAGAAGTCTGATGGCTGGTCACATATGTTGAAGGAGGTTCTGAGGAGCAGGAGTGAGATGAGGAATGAGCCCTGGGCTGTCCTCTTCCCTGGCCTCCCTCCTTCCTGAGATGTCAGCTCACTCCATGAGACTCAGAAACCACTTACACGCCAAGCCTCTGGTCCTCGGCTAGTGCTTCAGCCTCATCGATTTATGTCTCTGGATACCCTCATGGATGAGCAGATGTTATGGGTTGAAGTGTCTCCCTCCCAAGAGTTGCTGAAGTCCTAACCCCTAGTACCTGTGAATATGACCTCATTTGGAATAGAATCTTTGCAAATGATCAAATTAAGATGAGGTCACTAGGATGGGCCATAATCCAATATAACTGATTTTGACACAGAGAAGCTTACAGAGAGAGGATGTGAAGACACAGGGGACGCCCATACAAGCCAAGGCAGGCTAGAAGCTAAGAGAGAGTCCTGGAGCAGATTTTCCCTCACATTCCTCAGAAGTTACCAACCTTGCTGAAACCTTGATTTCAGAACTAGCCTCCAGAACTGTGAGGCAATAAATTCTGTTGTTTAATCCACCCAGTTTGTGGTACTTTGTTACTGCAGCCTCGGGAAACTCATGCAGGAGGAAAGGATGAATCATGGAGTCTCGAGTGTCAGGAAGTCCAGGCCTCCAGAAAAAGGCTTCACTGAAATCTCTGTTAGCAAAATCAAATGAATTAAGAACCTTTTAAGGAATCTGATAAGTTGGCAAGATGCTGGAGAATGCTCTAAAACAGCACTGTTCATAGAACTCTCTGTGATCGTGGAAACCTTTCTGTACTGTCCAAAAACATAGCTGTTCGCCACATGTGGCTGTTGAGCTCTGGAAATGTGACTAGTTTGTCTGAGGAACAGGATGTTTAAATTTACTAATTTTTATTAATTACAATAGCCACGTGTGCCCAGTGCTTACCGTATTGGACAGCACAGTTCTTAATTCTTTTATGGTGAGACAGGACTCACCAGGGTGTGAAACTGGGGCCAATTTGCTTTAACTCAGTTAGCTGTCTGTTTGCAAAAGTGGACAGACAATGCATTACTAAAGCCCACCCTATAGATAACATCTCTGACACTTGGGTCACCATGGGAATGGGTGCTTAAGTTGTTTTTCCAGAACTGAGAGTCAGAACTGAGAGTCGACTCCTTGTCTGGTTCAGGCCGGTTAAGACCACTGACTCATCAACTGGGCCTGTGCAAATGCCTGATAGGTGACCCTTTGACGTCAGGGGGCTGAAAACTCCACCCTCAGGTCATGCTAATGCCACCATTTTGTGAACATGCGTCCTACGAAGAGCCATGAATCCTGACTACGCTTGCGCAGATCATCTATTACCTCACTTATCCTTACCTCCAATCATCTATCCCTACATTTCAGACCACCCTGCCCCCTTATCCCATAAATATCCCTAATCCCCATTTTCGGAGAGGCAGATTTGAGACCTGTTCTCTTGTCTTCTCAACTGGCTGCCTTGTAAATAAACATTTCATTGCTGCAAAACTCGTCATCTCAGTGATTGGCATACTGTGGGGCAGGCAAAATGAGCCTAGTTGGGTAACAGGTGGATGCTGATGGCCAAGCAGCAGAGGCAGGTGACAGACATGCAAGAGACAAATGCCACAGTGAGGTCTCCCCAAACCTGGACATAAAGTCTCCCCACCCTTAGCTCTCCACTGAGATAGAGTTGATGTTATTAATGTGCATTTTTATGTCCTTTTCCTTACAGAAAGATCGTTCAAGAATTACCTTGGCATTTTAAAAACACAATGTTCAATTCATTATTATGACAAAAGTAAATTAGTAGCTCTTGTTTAAACTTTTAAATTCAATTGCCATAAGTCATTATTGCACTTACCAATCTACCAAATTTTTGACAATAATTTTTGATGGGACTTTTGGAATTTTAATAACCGAATTTTTAAAAACATTTTAACTGTGATTATAAATTTAATATATTGGATTTTTAAAGTATCCAATTATCTGATTAACAAGCAAAAGTTCTCCACATGCTTCAATACCTCTTAAAAATCAAATAAGCAAATACTTAACATGGTGAATTTTAAATGTTATAATAATGCTTATCAACTTAGTAAGACAGCGAATAAAAATCACGTTTTCATTATTTTCTCCAATATAATTTTGTATCAATCAAATTCTTTTAATCATTTGAAATACTTAAAATATGAAATATTCACACTTTACTTCTTAACACAAAAATATTAACATAATGGGTTTGATTTGTTTCATCATTTATCAACTTAAATCTAGACCTGTTCAGGATTAAGGGACATTTGCCTCCTAGTAAGTGTGTCCCCATAAACAGCTATGGGGCCTCCAGCCTTCCCAGGAGAATTTTGGGGAATATCTCCTCAGGCGGTTATGGTTGCATAATAACTAGAGATTTTTGGTCAGAAAGTGAATTCTGAAGCTATAGATACTCAGGAATAATTCTTCTTAGGTCGCAGCCACCAGTGCTCTATAATTCTGGGCCATTAGTGTTCTGAGTACCTGCCCAAGGGGTTCTCTCCCAGCCCAGATCTCAGTAGGCAAGATGCACTTTACTGGATTAGGTTAATGGTCTCTCATAGCTAACTCGCTGCACAGTGTGGTTATGTAAATGACCTCTAACTGGACATTGCATTTCTCTAGCCTGGCAGTCTTGCCTAAGGTCATTCTACTGACAAATATAACACAAGCTGCAGCTCAAATTTACCATTCTTAAAATATGTCTGAAGATAGAATGTTCCAAAACAATGAAGGGGGTGACCAATGAATACTTAAGAGGGAGTTGGAAGAAACATGAATGGGAGTAGATGCCATGGCCCCCAACAGGAAAATTCAACTGTATTTCCACTAAGTGTAGGAAAGAGTTAGAAACATTCAAGAGTTAGAAACAAGAGTTAGAAACATAAAAGTTAGAAACATAGTCTTAGGTGAAAGGACGCTTTATTAAAATTATCATACTCACCTGGTTCTGACTCTCCCACTCATCAATGGAAAATAAAAGTAATTTGGTTACTCAAGTTGAATTTCTGATCAGGAAGCAGGTGCCTTGTCCAAGTTGAAACATGAATTCCAGTCTGTTGGTCAGTTGGTGTTTAGACTATAAATTAAATGGTGCTATGGTTCCTATTCCAGTCTCTTGTGTTCTGGGTCAGTGGGAGATGGTCCTGTTCTCACCTGCCTCCCATGTGCCTCCAGGCCAATCCTTGCTCTGACAATACTGAGACCTAGCTCACTACTAGACTGCATGACTCAGTACTGGGCCTTGGTGAAGTTCTAATGGATACTGACTTCTCTGACCAAAGGATGCGGTTGGGGCTCAGGAGGTCACAAGCCTGAATCTAGTTTTAAAGATTCCATTAGAAGGGACAGGTACCTAATTACACCAGAGATTTCTTCCTAGGTCCTGAGTACTTCTGAAGATAGTGTTTACAATCACCATTAATAAAGGCATGGTGGTGTTGTGCGCAGCCTTTCTTCTTCTTCAACTTCTCCACCATGTTTTGGGCATCAGGGATGTCAGCATTCCGGCTGAGTGACTCCTGCTAGAATGTGAGGTACTCCTGACCCTCAGAGCCATATTTCCAGAAGCTCTCATAGTTGCTATCCTCCTGGAGGTTGCAGTTTACAGCCATCGGCAGAACATAAGGCCCTGGTGTCCCAAAGCCTGAAAAGGAGCATTATTTCAGGTCAGAAAAGTAAAAGCCCCCCTTTCCTCTTCCCCGACATAGCATTTGGGCAGAGAGGACCTGCCACCTTTCCATCACAGAAACCCTGAAAGGAGGGCTAACTCTCCATTGGGTTCTGAGACTTTCATATGCTCATGAAAAACTGGGAGGAGTGGGGGTCCCTGACTCACTTGTCCCTGAGTCTTGTCCCCACCTCATTTCAGGGCTCATGTCCCTCCTCATTAGGCCTCTGGCTATTCTGCTTTATTATGTCCCGCAGCAACACTCTGGAGTTCCATCTGAAGAGTTTCATATTCTGTACTAACTCCTACCACTCCTCAGAGCCCTTCAGGGTCTCCCACAGATCCCAGCTTCGAATGCTTTGGCTCCTAGCGTCATATTTCAAAAAGAGCTATTTGTTCACATACACGAAGGCCTGAGTCTGGGTCCTGCCTTTGACCGACTGAGTTATGGTTGTGTAGAGAAAGTGAAGGGAAGAAGACCCTGCAAGGAAGACACTCTCTTCAGAAATGAGTTCTCCAACATGAGTGGAAGCTCTGATCAAACAAGTCTGCAGCTCAAACTGCTCTCCTTCTCAATAGTCTTCAGTAGTCAGCTCTTAACTACCGAAAGGGGTTGACGCCACTTGGTTTCGAGTCTAACGCCACCATGGTGCAGCCCTGGCCTCATCTTATAAATGAAGGGCTTCCAGCTCCAAGATTCCATCTTTGCCTTTTGTCAATTGTAATCTCAAATTGTCCAAGTCGTATTCATCACTCAGGGAGAAAAAGAAAAATGAAATACAATTTGCAGAATTCCAGCTCTGTACCAAGGATCATGCTAAGTGAATACTCTCAACATCTTTTAAAAAATATATTATCCCTATTTACAAATAGACACTTGAAGGTCTTGCTCAAGTTGACAGAGATTAATAACTCATTATTAACCATAGATTAATAAAACTCATAGATTAATGAACTCAGAGATTAATAATTCTGTGAACTCACAGAGATCAATTAATTTTGTTTTTTATTCCACTTTATTCATGACTTTTTTTTTTTTTTTTTGGTCTTCTGAAGCAAGTGGTATAAACCTAAGATGAATTTCTAAGAACATTTGGATTTGTTAGGAGAACTTTTTTCCCCGTCTTCATCCAGATATCCACACAAGAAAAACTTGATTGTGCCCTTTTAGGCCCCCTCACCTGGCTCCTCCCCTGACTGCTCTCAGATCCCTGGCCACTTCACCCACCCTCCACCCCCACCCCTGGCCCAGGCCCCCTCTCTGGCTAATTCCCAGACCCCTCCAAAAGTTTCCTCCTACCCCAAACCCTTCCGTCACCGCGTCCAATCCACTACGCCAGTTGGGGGCCCCTCCCTCCAGCTCCATCTACCTCCCCCTCCTCTACCCTTTCCCAATCCCTTCCGAATCTGACCCAACCCCATCCAGGCTGGGTTTCAGGCTCCAGCTTCTTGCCGGCTCTTCCAGCCCCTAAATTCAGTTTAGTCACAGGAGAAATTCTGCACAAAACCCGAAAGGGGGAGAGAAATGAGCACAGAATTTTTATTCTTATTTTATTTATTATATATCTTAAGAGCGAGAGAGGAGACCTTGCAGAGGAACAAATAACAGTGGCCTGGAAAATGACCACACCTGTGGGAGTTACTCAACCAGGGGACCCGCGGGGTGGGAAGAGGGCAAGGGGTTCCAGCCAGAGACTCCGTGGTGGGGGCAGGGGGACAGAAAGGGTCTCCAGGAGGAGAAGCAGCTGAATTCAAGCCATCTTGGAGCAGACTACACTTTCCCAAAGAAAGGCTGCTAGGAGCTTGGGGAACATCATGGCGGTGCTGCGACCTTAGCTGCAGGTTTAGACAGGCTTTTGGAAAGATGCGTGTGTGAGCTCTTGCAGGTGTTAGTGGACACCACCTACCAACTATGGGCTTACACAAGACTGGGGGGAAATGGAAAGCTAAAAGGATGCTGGGAGTTGAATCTTCTAAAGCAAGAGTTGTCAAATTGTGTTCCCCAGACCAGAAGCATCAGGGTCGCTCAGGAACCTGTCACAAATGCAAACTCCCAGACCCAATCCCAAACCTACTGAAGTACAAACAGTAGGAGTAGAGCCTGCCAATCTGTTTGAAGAAGCCCTCCTGGTGATCTGATGCACAGTGGAGCTTGAACACCACTGCTCTTCGGGTTACTTGTCTGATCTGGGGAGCATATAGGCCAGGCAGAGCACTCAATCAGCCAGCTTCCATTCCCTTCCCACGGTCTTGCTTCTGAGTTTCATCTCCATGTGAGTTCCAGCTCACATCACATCTCAGCAGAACTTCCAACAACCTTTGAAAAAATATCACTTTTCCCTTTGCCAAAGGACTTTGTGCACACCGCTTATTATAGAAATTGTTTTACAGACTTAACATATGTTTATGAGAGAAAAATTAAAACCAGATAAGCAAAAAGAGGAAAATAAAAATCGCCTGCAATCTGACACTCTAGAGATAAAGCTCCATCGACATATTCATATATTTCCTTCCAGTAGTTTCTCACAGAGCCACAACTAGGAGATTTTACATATATACATTTATATATATCTCCATCCCTTTTACATACTCTTCCCTCGGCTGGAAGACCTCTCTCCCTTTTGTCTTTCCTTTAAACTCCTCCTAAACAATGAGCACAGTGACCTTTTTCAACCTTGTTTAGCACTACTGCCTGGTGTAAGTACTCATACAACAAACATGTGTGAATTGAATAAACAAATGAGTGAGTGAGTGAATGAATGTTCAAGGTTGGATTGTGAAGCCAACTGCAGCCCACTTAGGAAGAGTTTCTGGCTCTCTATGTTCCCAGAGCACCTGGTACATGTCAACATTAGAGAATATATTGCATTGACTTACAAATATACGTTAATATCTGAACTCCTCCACTAGATTCTTCAGTGACTGAGACCATCTCTTTTCTTCTTGATAATCCTAATGCTTTGCAGAGTAACAAGGACAGAGCTACAGAGTTGCTTCTGTCATAACAGTTTGTGCATTCCTGAAAAAACCCACATGCAAAAAAAAAAAAGTATGCTAAAATCAACAAGGTTTATAGAAAGATAGGATTGGGCAGACAACTCAAAACTGTGGAACACGTTTGCAAAAGGAAGAAGCAACTGCTTCCCTCACAGATACTCAGAAGAGGTCCTTAAGTAACTTAGAACCTTGCACTGATGTTCAATTGAGTTAATTAATGGATAATCATTGAATAGATAGCTAAGTCATTTCTAAGTAAAATAGAACACTGAAATGTTTTCTAAGCACATCTGTAGGTTCATATGCTTTTTCTTCTTATTTTTACATGCTCTAGAGAGGCTATATCTTTGGGTTTGTTAATGAGCATGTTTATTTTAGCCACTTTCAGTAGCTCTAAGCAAATAACCTAACATTCATATCATCAGAATCCCAGGAGAAGAAATAGAGAGTTGGACTGAAAGAATACTTGAAGAAATAATACCTAAATATTTCAAAATTTGATGTAAGACATAAACCGAGTGAACCCCAAATAAGATATAACCAACGAAACTCATGTCAAACACTTCATAATTAAAATTCTAGAAACTATGGACAAATTTAAAAGATCTTGAAAGCATCCAGAAAGAAATGACCTAAATGGGAACACCAACTCAGATCACAGTGGATTGCTCATCAGAAAGAATGGAGGCCAGAAGGAAACCGCATATATTTTTTAGGTGTTGAAAGAAAAGAACCGTCAACGGCAAATTCTGTATCCTTTAGGTAAAACTATTTTCAGGAATGAAGGGGAAATAAAGACATTCTCAGATGAAAGAAAACTAAAAGAATTTTTTGCTACCAGACCTACCTTTAAAGAATGGTTAAGGAAAGTTTTTGAAACAGAAGAGAAATGATGAAAGAAGGAATCTTAGAGCCAGGAAGAAAGAATGAACAATGGAAAGACCAGAAATATGAGTAAACACAATAGATTGTCCTTCTCATGAGTTTCTATATCATATTTGATGACTGAAACTAAAATTATAATACAATTTGATACTCAAGACAATATTTTAAATTAAGGAGGATAAAGGGATCTAAATGGAAATGAAGTGTCTATGATTCACTCAAGATGATAAAACATTGATTCTAGTAGACTATGATAAGTCACATACATTGTAAGCCCCAGAGTAACCACTGGCAAAACCATACAAAGAAAGACACACAAAAATATTATAAATAAATCAAGATGGAATTTTAAGAAATTGTTCAAGTAACCCACAGAAAGGCAAGAAAAGAGAAATTGAGGAAACAAACAGAAAACAATAAAACGGCAGAGTTAAACCCTAACATGTCAAAAATTGCCTCAAATGTAAATTATCTAAATACCTAAATTAAAAGCAGAGTTTGGCAGAGTGGATTAAAAAAAAAAAAAAAAAAACCTGAAATCTTAATTGCTTCTCTATCCTCCAACAAAATTTTCCAACACTGGAAATGTCTGTACCATTCACTCCATAGCTGAGGCCAAAATACGTTAAGTCACTCTTAACGTCTCTTCCACTGGAATATAAGTTTCATGCAAGGCTTTGTTTGATTCACAGGTATAGTTGTTATGGGTTGAATTGTGCCCCCTCAAAAAAAGATACGTTGTAGTCCTAATCCCTAGTACCTCTGAATGTGACCTTATCTGGAGATAGGATCTTTATAGAGGTCACCAAGTTAAAATTAGGTCATTAGATTGGGCTTTAAACCCATTTGATCAGTATCCTTACAAAAAGGGGGAAATGTGAACAGACACAGATTCACAGAGGGAAGAAGATGTGAAGAGAACAGGGAGAAGATGATCCTCTACAAGTCATGGAGTGCCTGAGGCTGCCAAGAGAGAGGCCCGGAACAGATCCTTCCCTCACAGACCTCAGAAAGAACCAACCTTGTCAACTCCTTGATTTTGGACTTCTAAGCCTTCAGAACTGTGACACAATACTTATCTATATTAGAGCTGTATAGCAGCTCTAAGAAACTAATACAGTTACGGTACCTGGCTCAGTGTGTTATACACAGTAGACACTCAATGAAAATTTGTTGAAATAAAAAATAATTTGGGGAGATAAGCCTGGGTGTTAGTGTTCTAGGAGGCAAATGGAGGAAGGGGCAGGGAGAATTTAATATTGAGTATGCAGATTTTCTTTTAAAGTCCTATTTCCAGTTTTGCACTGCATCTTCATCTTCAGCTGTGCCTGAGGCCTCTGAATCCGCTGTCTCTCTGATTCAGCATTACCAAAGAAAACCCCTCAGTCTTCTGCTGAGCTGGGCTCTGGTAGTCGCCCGGCTGTTAATGTGAGGAGGTAATCTGGGCAACAAAATGCTTCTTTCACAGGTCTCTAACAAATTGGTTAGATTTGCCTATTTTCAGTCCTGCCCATAACCCTGACCTCAGAGATACCTGGTGTCTCAAAGACCTAAATATTTCTAGGGTTCTATGGCAGGGAATTTATTTGTTTCTTATTGGTCTTTCCTCCTGGAGGTGTTGGATACAGCTTTCTCTGGTCTAACAAGGCATTTAGCATTCATCCATCTGCTCTAGAGCTTCTAAAATTCTGTTTACTTCTCTCATGGGTTGTTGTCTTTTCTCCCATTCCCTTCATCTATGAGGGTTTATACCTTCTCTGCAAAATCCTTTACTGTCATTGGCTGGGGTTAGGAGAAGGAGCAGAGACTGACGTGTTCAGTCAGCATGTTTAACTGCAAGTTGGTTCCTTTAAACAAAAAAATAATGAGATGTAACAGTGGTAGGAGCAAACCCTATTTGCTAGGAACCATGCTAAACCTTATGTATACATTATCTCACTTCATTTTCAAAAATATCATGCTATCTATCAAGGAGTTTACAGTCAGGTTGAGGAGACACGCCCTAATACATTAAATAGCTAAATAGCAACGCCCTGGAGTTCTAGTGTTGGAGTTCAAGTGTCATCTTGACAATTCCATTTCTTAGTGCAAATGTTATCTAGTTAGGAGTCCAAAGACCTGATTGCTTGTTCCTGGCCTTTTACTGTACTGTGGCCTTACCCAGCTTTTCTGAACCTCAATCTGCTCATCTGTTAAATGGGGTTAATCATTTCTTACCACCAAATGATACTTTATATGAGTGACCTCTTACAACTGTTAACAGATCTAGACATCACTAGAAGGTAATAAGTACAGACCTGGCAGATTAGGAATAAACTGTATGCAATACATTTTGGTTTAGAGTGCCATCAGAACTAATGCCATACCATCGTGTAAATGTCTAGTTCAGCTGGGAAGAGTCTGAGGCCAATGCCATGGCTACTTTTGTTAATTGTTATTCTTCAGCCCTTTCAACAGCCTTAGAAAGTTTAAGGGAGAAAATATCTTTGATATTTAACATCTTCCATTGAAAACTGTCCATATATATTTTTTTTCATCACTGATGAGAAAAGCAACAGAGTCTACTCTTGTTCACCTTTGCACAACCTGAGTTTTTGTAAACTCTATTTTCTGGTGAGTATAAATGTGTGCTTTAAAGGCATATGAATTATAATCAGTCTGCAAGGCTAACATATGGTAAAGCCACTTCAACTCTCTAAGTCTCAATTTTCTAATTTGTAAAGAGGTGATAGTAACAGCTATTTCATAAAATGATATTTAGAATTAAATGAAAAAAATTAAAGGTTGATAAATGAAGGCCTCAGCACAGTGCCTGACATATAATCAAGGCTAAACCATGTTTATTGTTATTACATATCCTAATATAATAATAATAATATTATCAATGACATTGCATATCTGAAGATGTTGATCCCTGCCAAGTGACTGGTTAGAACCCTCTTACAGTTTGCCTGTATTGTGGTTATCATCTCACTACTAAAATAATAATAATAAAAAAGATGAAACATATGCAGTCTCTCCGGGTCTCTGGGGTTCTTATGCTTAATTTGCTACTCACGTTTAAATTGAAGTGGCTCTATGAGACTATTTCTACTCCCATTATTTGGTACAATTGGCCATTTCCTCCTTTGGTCTCCACTCTACACTATACAGACAGACGTAAAACATTCCTGCCCATTCTCTTCCCTTGTCTTTCCCCTTTTATTCTAAACTGTAAGCACTACGAGGGTAGTTATCTGTATTTCTCCTGCTTAATAATTGTTTGGGGGAGTGAATGAATCAATCAATGTGAGTTTCTTGTCCATTTGACAATTTATTTTTCTTTATGAAGAATATTGTCTCCGAAGGTCCTGGTAGCCAGCCCCCATGTATTTGACTGCTCTGGGCCCTTACTCCAGTCTCACAGCTTCTCAATACTGTCGCCGTCAACTGTGGGTAATAATCATTTTTTTTTTTTATTTTTTTTGAGGAAGATCAGCCCTGAGCTAACATGCGTGCTAATCCTCCTCTTTTTGCTGAGGAAGACTGGCTCTGGGCTAACATCTATTGCCAATCTTCCTCCTTTTTTTCCCCCAAAGCCCCAGCAGATAGCTGTATGTCATAGTTGCACATCCTTCTAGTTGCTGTATGTGGGACGCGGCCTCAGCATGGCCGGAGAAGCGGTGCGTCGATGCGCCCCGGGGATCCGAACCCTGGCCGCCAGTAGCGCAGCGCGCGCACTTAACCGCTAAGCCATCGGGCCGGCCTGTAATAATCATTTCTGTTCATCAAAAGACTGTATGTGATTCGGTTTTGAAACCTTTTGAAACTGCAGGCATTTTTAATTTGGAGCATCATCTAGTGCCTTTTGGCACAAACAACATCCTACATTATAAATACCTTTGCCGGGCAGGGAAGTGAGGCCAAAGCAAAACCTGTTAAATTGTTATCCTTCAGCAATTCAACTAGCTTTGGAAACTTTAAAGGTTAA
Organism: Ceratotherium simum simum; assembly: GCF_057802395.1. Lineage (NCBI taxonomy): Eukaryota > Metazoa > Chordata > Mammalia > Perissodactyla > Rhinocerotidae > Ceratotherium > Ceratotherium simum. The sequence continues at coordinate 24,254,095 of NC_141912.1, read as the reverse complement.
AAAAATAATCTGTATATTTAATTCTTTACCTAACACTCTTTAAAATCTCTAGTTAGCAATTGGGTGTTTTAATTTAATTAATCAATTAATTTATGTTTTATATTTCACAGATGAGAAAACAATGGAGGAGAGATCTCTTCTATTGGACTTTTATAGAACCTACACTTTAGTGTGATCTACTTTTCGGGGTTTTGTTTGTTGTGTGTGTTACAATCAAGAAGCCACATTGATCTTAGACACATTGCAAAGTCACATACCCCTTAAATCATTCTATCCTTATTAGCACATAGTGTTTAATAAATTTATTATTACTGTTATAATTACTATTATCATCATAATTAATATTCCTTAATATACCAGGAATTTCATAATTTTGTTGCTTGTTAAGCAAGGGCCAGTTCCAGTGTTACTGTCTTTGCACACTGGTGTTTTCTTCCATCATCCTCCTTCTCACTTGGTCATTGTACTTTAAAAATTAAAAAAAGTAATTTAGCATTTTAGAAGTTGCCCTGGTAAGACTGCATGTCTAACCTGCGCCCGCAGGTAAAATGGACTGTTTCCTCCTTGCATGTCCACTCTGACCTCTTTCTCAGCCACTATTTCCTATCTTTTTCTATGTCCCCATCCTCCAAACCCAACCTTAAGGGTAGAGCCTGTCTTATTTACTTTCTTATTCCCCTAACCCAGCACAGTGCTGGGCTTATAGAAGGTGCTGATTAGTTCTTTGTGGAATGAGTCAATTATCCAGCATGATTTTTCTAGACCACTTACACAAGAGTCCAAGCCACTTAATTTGTTCCTCCCATGTTCTTGCCTGCGTATGGACTTATTACAGTCTCAGGGCTTCCCAGTGTCCTCAGGATCATCATCTATCAGATGGGGATAATAATTTCTGTTCACCAAAAGAGATGGAAATCGGTTAAGTGTATAACTAGAAGTTAATCATTAGAGAGGCTTGGAGAAATTGGAACATACCAGCCTCTAAAATAAGCCTTGGTTGGTTCAGAGCGCCACCTCGTGTCCATAAGAATAAACAGCATGACACATTCTAAACACCATTGAGGATGTGTTTGCAGGGGTGAAAACGCCTTCTGCCTAAAACTCACTAAACAAATTAGTAAGTAATTAATAGTTGGGGGTGTATTTTAATTTTATGCACTTTATAAAAACAAAAGTATTATCTTCTTTGAATTCAGTTCAATTGGTATTTTAATGTGTGCATGTGTGTGCGCACGCGCGCGTGTGTGTGTGGTACATGAATTGTAATCAGTCTGCAGGGCTGTCCTAGGAGAAATCTGAATTCACAACCTCTATTTCTTTATTGCTGAAGTGATAATGCTTGTAATGGTAGGTACAGGATGCTGGTGAAGATGGAATGAAAATAGCACATATATTGCCAGGGACACGGAAAGTGTTTAGTTAACTATTATCTTTATTAGCAGTATTGACACTCTTAAATCAACAGTTGCAGAATTGTGCCATGTTGTGGTTATAAGAATGTATGTATAATTTTTTAAATAATTTTTATTAAATATATATACAATTTTGTACTTACAATATGGCAGGTACTACTCTAAGAACTATATCAAAATTAACTCACTAATTCTCATAACAACTTATGAGACAGGTACTATTATTGCTACTTTATAGATGAGAAAACTGAGGCATAGAGAACTTAATTAACTTGTCAAATGGCAAAGTTGAATTTGAACCCAGGCACTCCAGCTTCTGAGCCTCCTTTT